>NC_052634.1:28127967-28766602 GCF_016161935.1 Mauremys reevesii | reverse complement strand
AATCAATTTCCAGACCCATCTCCAGTATGTTCAGGAGTTCGCTGAATGGGGCAGGGGGCTTGAAATGAATTTAAACACTCAGCATTTTCGTGTGCAAATGAATAAAGACCTAGCAGAGCTGTCAGCAGCTGAAATCAGTTCAGTCCTCGGCGTCTCTGGGACACTCGGTAGCTGAGGCATGTGGGACACCTCTGTGGTGATGACAGGTGAAAAAATGCTGGATTCAATGAAAGCTGAGCCCATAGGAGGGGAAGGTGAACGCAGCACCACACAGGGTCCTGCTTACTCAGACACAGGGCTCCTTTGTCACTGCCCTGTGTTTTCCATCATTTCTATCCTAAAGGAACACACCCTCCTCCCCACACACTGTCACACACAACCTTCTCATGAGCCCCATCCCACTACCCCTCTCCCCACACGCCATGGGACACAGCCTCTCGGTGACTCACCCAGATGGGAGCTTGTCTCTGCATCTGCCCAGCAGGGAGCAGAGAGCCGAAAGGGCCACAGGAGACCAATGGAGCTAGGCAGGGATAGAAAAGACTTCCCCTCCTTCCCTTCGCAGAGTCCCATTAATCTCACCCATGAGACATTCCAGCACCGGGTGGGCTCAAAGCATCAACCTTCCCTGAGCAACGGAAGGGAACCAGCTCTAGCACATGGAAGGAGGCTCCCCAGCTCTGCTGCTGCTGCCATCCTGCAGCCTTTAATGTGGTTGTTTTAGCTAATGCAACCCCCCACTCCGCTAATCCATCCATGAAACATGGAGACAAGCTCCTACCAACAGGATCCAGTAGTGCAATGGGTTAGTGTCCAGTACTTACAGAGCAGTGCTGGTGGAGTCATGCTAAGGTTGTGAGTTCAAACCTCACCTACAGCACTAGTTCCCTTTAAACAAATGGCTTCTTCAATCATTTTGCCTGCAGAAAATACAATTGCAGCTCAGAAGACACCGGGGTCCTCTTGCTTTACAGAGAGCAGGGCAGATTCCACAGATCTACCAGGCTCTGCTCTCCATCAGCCGCCTGTGTCAGGAGGTCGAGCAGAGCCAGAGCACTGCCCCCGGCTCCCCTCAGTCTTTGCTCCCCAAACCACCTGTGTGCTCACCCTCTTCGCTGAGAGACTCAAACCCTGCCTGGCTTTCTGTATGTCAGGGTTTTTATTTGTCTGTCGTGTTGCTGTGCATATGGGTCCTGTGTGATTTTTGTGGATGCCTTGCATAGTTTTGTGTGTGTGTGTGTGACTTTGCATGCAGATTGTTTTGCTAAGTATTCTTTAGGTATGTGGTTTTGTGCTTTCCTGTTGTGGGCTTTTGCTGTATTTTTGGTGTGAATTTCTTCTATGTTTGTGTGGCTTTCCCTTATGGCTCTGTGTGCTGTGTGGGTTTAGTTTTGTTTATGTCTGTGTGGGCCTGTGCAGTCTGTGATGTTCTCTTTCTCTCTATTTGTCTCTCTGTTTGTATCTTCATGTGTAAATTCCTGGAACTTTTCAAACTCTCCACAGCTTGCCAATTTTCACCAGGAATTTTACTCATTAACAAATTCTCACTTGTTCCTACCAGTTGGTGACCATTGCCCCAGGGGCCTGTCAGTCTCAGGGCCTGATTTCCCATTGACCTTCCCCTTCTATTGGAACACAGGGAACTAGCCAACCTAAACCCCACTCAGTTTTAGTAAAGGGCCAACGGTCGCCTTACATAAGCTGGCCCTGTGAGTGAGTGAGTGAGGAGGGAGGCTCAGTGGTTTGAGTATTGGCCTGCTAAACCCAGGTTTGTAGGCTCAGTCCTTGAGATGGGCCATTTAGGGATCTAGGATAAAAATCTGTCTGTGGATTGGCCCTACTTTGAGCAGGGGGTTGGACTAGATGACCTCTTGAGGTCCCTTCTAACCCTGGTATCCTATGATAGGATCACCAATGTTCAGAGAAACTAGCACAAGCTGGTCCCATGGTGTAAGGGTTGGTATGCTGAAATCTGAGTTCAAATCTCAGTGGAACCTTGTAGTAAATCCCTGGAGATCCAGGTGCTTTCCTGTCTCCAGCTGTCTAAGAATGAGTTGTTTACCTTGTGCTGAGTGACTCATCCCCACTGGAGCCAGGTCTTTGGTTGGAATGGGGTCTAGAAGTGGCTATGGTTTGACTGGGTGTTTGGGATTTCTGATGCCCACAAGTTTGGCCCTTGTGCTTTCTACCACACTTTTCCTCTTGCCCACATGGCGCTTGAAGAAAGGAGTGTCAAGGCCAGGTTTCATAGTCAGGGAAAGGCACGAGGGAGGAAGAGTCCCAGGATGGAGCCCAGCACCTCTCCTCCTCTGGGCACCTAGGACAGAGGTGGCTGGTGCTGACAGCTCCAAGGAAGGCTTAAAAGCCAGGGTAGGGTAAGAGGAGGAGAACCATGCCTATGCGTGGCCAGCAGACAGCCACAGAGACGCCCAGCCAGGCTGCTCCCTGCTCCCTGGCATGCCGAACACCCACTGAAAACCACCCACAGACCAGCATGTGGGGCGGCTGCTAATGCTTTTTGGCCAACATCAGAAGACGGTAGGAAAGCAGGGCCAGCCCCCCTGGTGGGGCCTCTTACCATTCCCACTCCAGGTGCTCACTTTGGGAGTGGGGCAGGAGATTTTTCCCCAAGAGGCTTTTCCCCAGCTGGCAAGAAGCAGAGAAACACCCAGGCTCCCAAGGTGCTATGTAGTAACCCCCTCAAGCACAGGACAGGCGCACACTTGGAAGAGGAAACTGCTCCACACACTAGCCCGGCAGCGCCCATTTTCTTTGGCAAGTCAGGAAGGGCAAAGGCGAGACTGGAAGCACCTGGGGCTCATGCCCCAGCCTTTGTGACCCCCAACCCCCAACTCCTTCCTGGGGCTCTAGCTGCAGCCAGAGCATTGGCCTGAGCGGCCAAAAAGAGGTTCCAGCCCTGAAGGGAGCAGGACTTTCAGCACAAAGGTAAAACTGCACAAGCACAACCACGAAGGGACTCGAACCCTCAATCGCCTGAGCCGAAGTCAGACGCCATAACCATTAGGCCACGTGGTCACACAGGAAAAGGCCCTCCAGGCACTTCTTTGGAAAAGGCAGACACTGATGCATCCGACGAAGTGGGGATTCACCCATGAAAGCTCATGCTCCAATACATCTGTTAGTCTATAAGGTGCCACACGACTCTTTGCTGCTTTTGCAGACACTGTGTTTCTTGGGTCAGCTACTGAGGGGGCTGAGACTCTCTGGGCACAAGAAGTCGAGTTCCCAGTGAGATGTGAGACTTAATTCTCTGGAGCCAGGTGCAGGGCTCTGGCAGGGAGGCTCAGGCATGGGGGATTGGGGTGCAGCGGACGGACCGGCTGTCTAGGTGCGGAGATTTAGTCTCACTAAGGAGGAGGAGGGAATCCTGCTGACCGGCAGTGGCCCGGGCCGGTGCCACCACTAGGCGACCTAGTCGGCCGCCCCGGGTGCCACGTGGTTGGGGGCACTAACACTCGCACTCAGGGGAGGCGGGGGCGTGGAGGTGAGCTGGGGCATGATGGGGAGGTGGGGGCTGCCTGCAGCAAGTAATGGGAGGGGCATGCAGGGGAACCACTCCGTGTCCCAACTCACCTCTGCTCCGTCTTCTCCCCTGAGCACGCCGCCCGCTCTGATTCTCCTCCCCTCCCAGGCTTGCAGCACTAAACAGCTGATTGGCACAACAAGCCTGGGAGGTGGGAGAAGTGGAGCGGCGCCCGGCAGCTCAGGGAGAAGGAGGAGCGGAGGTGAGCTGGGGTGGGAGCTGCTGCGGGGCTGCCCGGCTCTTCCCCATGGCCCCGCCCTGCACTCACTGCATAGTAAGTGGAGTGACCCAGCCCCAGCCTGGTCCACTCCCCTGGCTCCCAGCCACGCCGCCGGCGAGTGCTGTGGGGCGGTTCCCCCCCGCAAGGTTGGGAGCCAGGGGAGCAGTGCCGGCAGGGGCCCCAGGCCGACCTGGCGCGACGCAGAGGGGGGCAGGACCCAGGCCGCCGGGGGACGTGGGGGGCTGGCTACTTCCCTGCGGGAAGTGGAGTTACCTGGCCCCAGCCTGGTCCACTCCCCTGGCTCCCAGGCTTGTGTTGGTGTTGGCTGGATTTGTGCAGGTGTTTGTGTATATTAGCAATTGTGTGTATGTGGCTGGATTCATGCATGTGTTCATGTATGTTTGCAGTGTGTGTGTGTGTGCATGCTCTGCTGCCCTCTGCCGGCGCGACAACCGTTTCTCTGTATGTCACAGCCCCCATACCGTCGACCCAGTGGTGATTTCCCCATCTTACAAGGGCTGGCTGGCCTGACCCTTCTCCCCTCTGCGGAGTGTGGTGGGGCTGCAGCTCACCCCCTGTGGGGCAGGAGTGCCAAGGTGCAGGGCACTGGGCTCCGATGCACCTGGAGAGCAGCTCAGGTGAGGCAGGGCAGGGTGTGTGGTGTCCGTTCTGCGTTGCCTGGTGCTGGGCCATTGCACAACCCCCAGCCACGCCACACAGCGCACCCTGAGAGGGGGCAGGGGGCCAAGCAGATGATCCAGCATGAGGGGATCATTCTCATTGGTAGCTGTGCAGTGGCAGTGAGTTCCACAGGCCTTGGCACATGCTATGTGGGGCAGGAGGTCCTTGTATTTGGAGCAGTGGGAGTGAACTGCATGCAGTTGTGTCTCTGAGCACAATTGTGAATATTATGGTGTGTGTGTGGGGGGGTGGTGATTGTTTCTCTCTTTGGGGGTTGGGCTAGCATGTCCCTCTGAGTGTGTTGTGTGTGAGTGTTCTTGGGATTGTGTGAGTCCCTTTGTGTGTGTGTCACTGGCTGCAGAATACAAAATCCTGCAAAGCCATTTCCTACTGGTTAGCCCAGCAACACATTGCTACAAACAGTGTCTCTCACACACACACACACACACTCACAAACACACACAGAGCCGGGCTCAGCCCCACCAGCAGGTGGCAGCAGGACACACGTGTCTCTCCTGGGCCAGCTTGGACAATTTCCCATCACGACCCGGCACAGTGCTGGTGCCCCCACACGGGGGTGGGCAGTGACCGGGCAGGGGGGGCAGATGTGCTGGATTCAGAAGGAAGCACTTTGGGGAAATCAGTCACGGCCCTTAGCAGAGCTGGGACACAGACCCAGTGACCCCTGCACCACCCTGGGAGGGGAGTGGGGTCTAGTGGTCAGAGCAGGGAGGGGGCTGGGCACCAGGACCCCTGGGTTCTATCCCTGGCTCTGGGAGTGGAGGGTCTAGAGCAGGAGACTGGGGCCAGGACTCCTGGGTTCCATAGGGAGACTGTTTTGCCAGTGCTTCCTCCTAGTGATCCCAGCCCAGCCCCTAGTGGAGACTGAGCAGAAGTGGGGAGTTGTTCTCCGACTTTGGAGTTATGATTCAAACCCCTCCCCCAAGGACTGTGACATCATGAGATCGGCCCCCCCCCAACACAGAGGACACTGGTGGGATTCTGTCCACGCGCCGAGACGTCTCTCCGCCGGGCTCCTTCGGTTCCTCTCGCTGCTCTCCGTCCTGCCGCCAGACACTGCTCATCTGCATAGCCCTGCCCATGGACACGCGACACCTTCTGTCCTGCTGGTTTCAAGTGAGTGAGCAGGTCACAGCACGTCACAGCCCCAGCCAGGGCCGGCTCCAGGCACCAGCTCAGCAAGCAGGTGCTTGGGCGCCAAGGAAGGGGCGGCACATCGGGCTCTTTGGCAGCAATTCAGCAGTGGGTCCCTCGGTCCCTCTTGGAGGAAAGGACCTGTCACCGAATTGCTGCCGAAGAAGAAAGTGGCGCAGATTTTTTTTTCCTGCTGCTTGGAGCAGCAAAAACCCTAGAGCCGGCCCTGGCCCCAGCACACATCACAGCCCCAGCACACGTCATAGCACGTCACAGCCTGGGGCAGGGAGATGGGGAAGGGGATGAGGGGAGATGGGGAAAGACCCAGCTCCATAGAGCCCTAGAGGCAGCTGGATATGGGGGGGAGGGGATGGAGGGAGGAGAGGCCCATCTCCTTGGACCCCCAGAGGTGGGAACTGAGGGGAGAAGGGGGGAGGGAGGGATCCAGCCCTATCGACCTGGAGGGGCCGGGAGATAGTGGGGGCGGGAGGGGAGAGGGGGGTTGGCAGAGACCCAGCCTGGGGTGCAGGGAAATGGGCTGGTTTAGAGGGAACTGAGAGGAGAAGAGACACATGGGGGGATACATGTTGGGACAGGGAAACTGACTCACTCCGAATACATGCAGAGCAGAGCAGGGCGGAGGCAGATCATGCTGGTCCCAGGGTAATTTCGGGGGTTCTGATTCCCCACTCAGCCGGGGGGCTCCCCTCTGGGCTGAGGAGCCCTGGGGTTGGCGGGTGCAGGGGCTGGGTGTGTGTGTCAGGCTGGGGGAGCTGCCTGGGCAGAGGGGCTGGAACTGGCGGGGCTGACCACGTAAATTATCCTGATCTAAGCGCCATTGTAGAGAACACAATGTTGGCACAGCACTTCCTGGCAGCCAAAGACTGCGCTTTCTACACCTGCTCCTGTGGATGTGGCCTCTCTCCTGATTCCTGAGGAAAGGAACCTTTCCAGGAAATGGCCAAGGCTTCTGGGAATCCGCATGTGGCTGGTGGACAGAATGAGGAATCATTTGGCTCCTGGCAACTTAAAAGCTGAGCGCCCAAACAAGGGCTTGAACTCAGGCCCTCAGATTAAGAACCTGATGCGCTACCAACTGAGCTACCTGGGCTTGGTAAGAAACAGCTTCACCGTTCACCACAAGAGTGAGCAGGCAGGCAAAGAGACGCCAAAAAGTCTCAGGAACCCTCCCTTTTTCTGCACAGCCACTGCCTGTCAGCAGGATTCCTCCTCCTCCTCCCTCCTGTGCCTCAGTGCGACTAAATCTCCACACCTAGACAGCCGGTCCGTCCGCTGCACCCCAATCCCCCATGCCTGAGCCTCCCTGCCAAAACCCTGCACCTGGCTCCAGAGAATTAAGTCTCACGTGTCACTGGGAACTCGACTTCTTCTGCCCAAAGAGTCTCGGCCCCCCTCAGCAGATGACCTGAGAAGAACAATATCCGCCTTTTCCAAAGAAGTGCTTGGAGTAGCCTTTTCCCATGTGACCTAATGAATAAGGCGTCTGTGTGTGGATCAGAAGATTGAGGGGTCGAGTCCTTTGGTGGTTGTGTTGCTGCAGTTTTACCGTTGTGCTGAACGTCCTGCTCCCTTCAGGGCTGGAACCTCTTCTTAGCCGCTCAGGCCAATGTCTGGCTTCAGCTAGAGCCCAGGAAGGAGTTGGGGGTTGGGCGTCACAAAGGCTGGGGCATGAGCCCCAGGTGCTTCCAGTCTCGCCTTTGCCATTCCTGACTTGCCAAAGAAAGTGGGCGGCTGCCCGGGCTAGCGTGTGCTCCTGTCCCTGTGCTGGATGGGGTTGCTACATAGCGTCTTCGAAGCCTGGGTGTTTCTCTGCTTCTCGCCAGCTGGGGAAAAGCCTCTTGGGGTAAAATCTCCTGCCCCACTGCAAAAGTGAGCATGGAGAGTGGGAACGGTAAGAGGCCCCACCATGGGAGCTGGCCCTGCTTTCCTACCATCTTGTTACCTTGGCCACAGAGCATCAGCAGCCGCCCCGCATGCTGGTGACCTTCAGTGGGTGTTTGGCATGGGAGTTTGCCAAGAGGAGGAGAGGTTGTTGCTGGGTCACTTTTACAGATGCCCCTTCCCTGGTACTGCCCTTGCTCAGCTGCACAGAGGAGCTTCCATCCCCAATCCCTGCCTGTCACTGCCCAGCAGCCCTCTGGCACCATTCCTGAGGGTCACCCTGCCTCACTCTCTCCCTGCCATGTTGGGAAAGACAGCTCCCATCTCTCCTTGTTAAAGATCAGGTGGGCCAACTAGGGGCAGAAGCCCATTCTGTGTTTTCCTACTGCAGAGCCCAAGCTCAGGGACTCACCTTGGGTGCAGACACTGCTGTGCTTCCAGAAAACAAGCCACCCCTGCACAAAGAGGGATGAAATGGTCTGCCAAAGCCCAGGATTGAACCAGGGACCTTTAGATCTTCAGTCTAACGCTCTCCCAACTGAGCTACTTTGGCAGCTGCATTGAAGTATTTTGGCCTGTTGCTTCTCTGTGTGGGATGTTTTTGTCAGCAGTTGCACACAAAAAGGACAGGAAAACGAACGGCTGCTCCACACCCCCACCGGAGGAACCCGACGCCCTTAGCTGTGGGGAGTAAGAAGTGGCTGTTGGCTGACAGGGCCTGTCCCCGAGGAGCTGGAACAGCAGCTGCCGCCTCCCCCTCGGCTCCAGGCTGTGGGAAATGCTCATTGCCTGGCTGCATGGGCGGCTGCTGCTCCGTGCTCTGGAGAGCGTCTGTATTGCTCTGTCAACCCCCCGTCTTCACTGAGCCAGTCTGGTAAGGGCCCAAGTGCCCCCTCCAGCCTGGCAGCTGAGAGTCTGTGCAGACATCAGCCCCCCTGCCAGCCCCCCAGCACCACAGGGGCACTCAATGCACTTCCTGTGGGGAAATGGCTCCCATGGAGTCGCTGACTTGGCTCCTTTCGCACTCTAGAGAGAGGAGCAGAACCAGGGCTATGGCTGATCTATGGGGCACCAGGTGAGTGGCAGAGGCTTCAGGCACTGAGAGTTTGCCTGACCTCTCAGGGACACAGTGTGAGGTGGTGTCCCAGGGACCTCGATGAAAGGAGCAGAACAGGATTTACTTGGGGTGGGGAGAGAATTGAGAGTGTCTCAGAGGGTTGTACAGAGGTGTTGCCCGGGTGAGGGACTGGCTAAAACTCCAACCTCGCTGTGAGCAGGATTTGAACCTGCGCAGGGGAACCCTATTGGATTTCAACTCCAACGCCTTAACCACTCGGCCATCACAGCTGTAAGCACAAAACTACCCCAATGCCAGAGAAACTGGTAAAGAATCACAATGCCCAGGCGTGAAGTCATCTGAACTACAGAATTCCCACCGCAAACCTGGCTCCCAAAGCACAGGGGGGATTGGGGGTTTGTTCTCTTTGCTTAGCCATGTGCAGTCGCACAGAGAGCGCGTTTAAAAGTCTCCCCTCCCACAGAGCGGGAAGGGGAAATGATTCTCAACTTGAAGCTTGATGTGAATGAGGATGTCTGGACCACAGGGCCAGGGACTGGCTTTTGCTATAGAAACCAGTGACACATGGAGCCAGGCTAAGGAAAATGTTTCCTGGAGTCAGTAACTGGATTAGCAGCAGTGCAGAGAAATGTCTCACAAGAGGAGTCCGTGCATTGGTGGTTCGGTAGCAGAAGTCACAGCTACAGCGGGGGAGGTCTGGCTTTGGTTTCTGGCCAATAGAGGGGTGAGTTTTATTGTCTCAAAATTACAGTAGAAAAATTCAGCCCCAAACTGGGTGTGGTGGGGCTTTCTATGGTTTGTTTTGTTTTTCTCTTTTGAAATGTCCTTGATCATTTTTCTGGAAAAACTATTTGGACAAGGCCAAGGAAGAGTTAGAACAATTACAAATCTCCATGGGAGTGAGGGGGTCTCTCAGCACGGGGGGAGGGTGGAGATTTTCATGGAGGGGAGTTGAGGAGATAAATGAGAGGCTTTTGCTCTAGCAGAGGGAGCAGCTTGGAAGGTTCATTTTTACACACACACACACATTACTTCCCTGCTGCTGCTGCCCCCAGCTCAAACCCCACTGTCACCCCCAGCATGTGACCTACAGCTTCCCACTGACAAAGCCCTTATCTATCAGAGACAAAATCCCCTCGTCTGCCCCTTCTCCCAGCTGAGCCCTCCCCCCACAGAGCCCAGGACAACCCCGACCTAGCCATGCCAGGGGGTCGGGCTTAATCCTCAAGGCCGAGCACAAAACCTTCAGCCGGGCACGTTTCGCTCCCTTCCCACCTCGGCCCAAGCGGCAAGGGAGAAACGGACGAGACACAACGGCTGGAAGACGCCTCCCTCCCACTTCTCTATAGCCTGCTGTGACATTATTAATATGAACTGGGACCGTAGAGATCATTGTTGCCACCACTGTTATATATGTGCAGCAAACATTGTGCAAAGGTTGGCGTGTGAGGTGTCTAGGACAAGGTTAGGATTTGCTGGTGATAATGACGCTGGCTGGATGTGTGCACCATTTTTGTAGCTGAAGTTATGAACATGGGCTATGTACTCATATCTCAAATGTATTTGATTCCAAGTAGCCTCAGTGTCGTCAGCCCCCAACTCCTTCAGGAGCCCATAGCAAAGAGACCCCCCCCACTGTCCTGGACTCCCTGGGAGGTGCCTCCCACCCCCCACCCAATGGAGCACCAAGGATTAAAGTGGCAGCATCTAGTGTCAGTGGGGTTCAGTGGCTCAGGCCAGACACCTGAGCTGGGGACCCGCCCACATAGCACTGCTCGAGGGCCTGGGCCTGGGGTGTTCACAGCCCCCTCCTCACCCCTCCCTGAGCCCAGCCTGGCTCCTCACCCGGAACAAAGCAGAAGCGTCCGTCGGCCTCGCTGCTGTCCCAGTCCCTGGTGCTGCTGCTGTCCCATGGGGAGCGGGCCGAGCTGCTGGGGCTGGGAGAGGATCCTCCACCTCCTGCCCTGGGAAGGCTGGAAGGTCCCCACTGACCGGGCAGGGCGATGCCTCCTGCTGGAAATGGGGGCTGGGCTCCTGGGGCCGCTGCTGCTCACACAACAAGCCCCGGAGCCACCCTGCCTGGTTCTGCTCCTGGGCTGGATCCTGCCTGCCCAGCCGCATCCTGGCCCAGCTCCATTTTGGCCTGGCCGGTGCCTCTCCCACCTCGGCGCCTGTGCCGGGAGCAGGTTTCCTCTTCCAGAAGGCTGGGCACTTCCACCTCCTGGCCCAGCCGGGAGCTCCTTCCCTGCCAGTGAGGATGGAGGGGCCGCTCTGCTCCTGGGGAAGATGGCAGCTGCTTCCCTCAGGCTCTGGGGCCACCGGCAGAGCCTTCTTCCTGAACATCCTCAGGAGCCCAGCCATCCTGGAACCGAGCGGGGAGCGGGCGTGAGTCCGGGGTCAGCGCAGCCTCTCACTAACCAGCCTGTTTGGTCCCTCCCCATCCCGGCCCCAGCCAGAGCAGCTCCTCCTCCCCCCACAGGGGTGCAGGGAGTGCAGGCTACACACACTGGCAGGAGTTCATTGCATGATCTGCTCCCCTTCAACGTTCCCCCTTGTCATCCCTGGGGCTGCAAGAACCGGGGAGTCTCGTCCTTTTCGAGCACTGGGGTCAGTCACAAAGACCATCGGTCACTTCGGACAAGCAGCTCCCTCCTGCCAGCCCAGGACACACTCACACGCCCCAACCCCCCGCCCAGGCTAGAGAAGGAACAGAACCCAGAAGTCCGGACTTCTCCTGGGAAACCATTCTCCACTTCAAAGTCCCTCGGCATAGCAAGGCCAGGGCCCCCTCGTTTCCCATTGATTTCCATGCTCAGCAGCCGGGTCTGGCCCAGCTCAGAGACTCTCAGCCTGGGGAACAGTCTCCCACAAGGGAAGGGCTGGGAGCCCCATTGCTGGGACCTTGCCAAACACACTGGAGATGGCACTGGAGCAGCCCCTGCCTGGTCTGAGAGTGAGGGGCTCCTGGGGGCTGTTTTCAAATCCAAACTCCTTTGGGAGAGATTCTCTCCCCCTCTTTCTGCCTCCCCCCAGACAGACAGGGGATGCCACCGAGGAACCCTAATGCCACTCACTTGCTCTGGTGACGGAGCGATGGATGGAGGATGTTCAGTGTCATCCCTCATCCTTCTCCTCACTCTCCAAGCCCAAGGCAGGCTGGAGGGGGTGGGTGACCTGAGGAGTTACCCTGCCCAGCCAGCAGGCAGGGTGATGACACCGGGTGATCGGCTGGCTGGGAAAACAAGAGTCTGTCTTATTGCCAAGGAAAGGAGAAACTCGGCCAGCAGCAGGGGGTGCAGAACATCACCCTAGTGCGGGGGTGACAGCACTCCGGGATCCTGACATCCCAGCACTTTACACACCTTCCTGGAGCCTCCCAACCCCCCTGGGCTGTCGGGACTGCGACCCCAACCCTACTGATGAGAAACAGGCCTGGGGAGGGGAAGCTAGTGGCTCAGGGTCACACCAAGTGTCAGAAGGATGGATGGGACCCAGCAGTCCTTCTCTCCAGGCCCCTTCGCTAACCACTGCTGCACACTCCCTCCCACAGCTGGCAATTACAAGCAGTCCTCACGGCCTTTGAGAGGGAGTGTGCTCCGCTGCAGTGACTGGACCAGGGGATTGGGAGTCAGGACTCCTGAGTTCCATTGCTGGGGATTTAATACTTTCCCGCTAGTGGAAAGTGCTGGGAGAATCCCCCAGCCAAAGCTGCTCTGACAGCGCTAAGCAGCATCTGAGCATTCAAGGTCAGAGCGCACTGCCCAGGAGGGGGAGGGTTTGGCTCTGGGGTTTCACTTCAGCCCAGTCTAGAGAGAGGGGCCCAGCCATGGAGTTTGGCTCAAGAAGACCAATTCTGCAATTTGTTAAGGGTGTTTTGAATTCCGATCGTGTGCTCCAAAGTGCTTGGTGTCATTTGCAAATTTTAGAAGCATGCTCTCCACTCCATTTTCCAAATCAGTAATGAAAATATTGTGTAGTACCGGACCCCGGACTGATCCCTGCCGGACCCACTAGGTGCACCCTCTCCGTTGGACAGCCAGACATGGAGAAGGGCTCTTGGAGTCTGGGCTTTCAACCAGCTCTGCACCCACATGACACTGATTGCGTCTAGACCTCATTTCCCTCGTTTGCTTGTGAGAATGTCCTATGGGACTGTGTCAAAAGCCTTAGTAACACCGAGATAGATCCCATCTACTGTTTACCCACCTCCACTAGGCCCGGAACCCTGCTGAAGAAGGAAAGAGGTTTGGTTTGGAATGATTTGTTCTTGACAAATCCATGCTCACTTGTCCTAAGAACCAAAGTGTCCTGTAGGTGCTGCTGACAAACTGAGTGTTAGAGGGCTTGGCTACACTTACAAATTTGCAGCGCTGGAGCAGGGTGTGAAAAAACACCCTCTCCAGCGCTGCAAATTGCGGCGCTGCAAAGTGTCAGTGTGATCAAAGCCCCAGCGCTAGGAGCGCGGCTCCCAGCGCTGTACACTATTCCCCACAAGGAGGTGGGGTACGGACAGCGCTGGGAGAGCTCTCTCCCAGCGCTGGCGCTTTGACTACACTTAGCGCTTCAAAGCGCTGGCGTGGCAGTGCTGCCGCGGCAGTGCTTTGAAGTGCAAGTGTAGCCACAGCCTGAGAATCTATTCCAGTATCTCTCCAGCTGTGGAAGTGAGGCTAGCTAGTCTGTAAGGCCCAGGCGTCTCTTTGTTCCCCTTTTAAAGATAGGTCCTGTCCTGTTCATGGATGGGAAGATGAACTTTTTCAGGGATCTCAAATGAGAACTGGGGTACAACACCTGGTTTGTTAAGGCCACAGTAATGGAGGCAGGAACCTATTCTCTCCTGCTGACAAAGGTACCTAAGAGACAGGGACTCACATCCCTAAATGGGCTTTAAAAAAGGCAGTGGTTAAAAAGTTTGGCCCCGACCATTTCTTGTTTCCACAGACTAGACATCTGAGCAAACTTTAGAATTCCTTCGTGCTAAACACCGAGAAACTCCCCTTTCTCCTTCATAGAGGGCTTTAACACCCCTTATCTCACTCAGGCTCATGATTGCCCAGAGTTCGAGAATTGTCCCTGTTCCCATTGGACAGATGGGGAGGAGCCTGAGGTCCAGAGAAGAGAAGTGACCTACCCAAGGGCCTACAAAGCAAGGCGGTGGCAGAGCCAGAAAGAGAAGCCACCAGTCCTGACTCCTGTTCTAAGAAACAGCAACCCCCCCAACCAGAGGCAGGGATAGAGCCCAGGAATCGAGATGGTGGGGAAATTTCATTGAAACCATTTCTGTCAGAAAATCCCCTTCAGACTAAACCAGTTTGTTTCTCGAAATCAAAACAAGTGGGATGAAAGTTCTTTGCAAAAATATTTTGTTGCAAAACAAAAGCATCTCCTGTTAGTTAGTGTTTTAAATTGTCTCGTCACACACAAAGAAGAGACACCTAGATCACAAACATTAGATAAGATGCTTCAGTCTGAGCTAAGTCGTTGCTGCTCTTAACAATTTCAAAATAAAAAAATACAAATAAAATAGACTATTTTCAGCTATTCTATTATATCATAATCTGATCAGAGTAAACATGATAGGACACCTAATAGTATGCACTACTCCTAGTGACACTCTCCAGTGGATCCCCATCCTCCACCCATCGTGAGGTAGGTAGGAGTGGATCATTATTATCCCTACTTGAAAGAGGGAGAAGCTCAGCCTGAGAAAGGAGAATTGGCTTGTCTTAGGTCACACAGCCAGCCAGTGGCAGAGTTGGGAATAGGACCCAAGAGCCCTGATTTTGAAACTAACCATCGGATCTTGAATTTCAGACACTGAATGACCTGAGTAAAATGTTCTCAAATGAGCTCCAGACCAACAACACTGCACAGTAATTATTCAGCAAGTATTTTAGGAGAACTGCAAAGTTAGAGAGAATCATGAACTGCTCAGAGACCATTAATGCAGCGAAGCAGCAAAATTTGTCAAACATATGACTGGTTATGACTTATTTCCTTGGTCTTCAAAGAGAACAACAAGGACCTGAGTCTCCTCCCTGTCAATAACCCCCTGCTCAGCCAATCAGGGTAGAGACTGAGGATGGGAGGCTGAGGATTCTCACCAGAGACAGCCCAAAGGATGGCCCAGGTCACTGGTGGGGATCACTGCCCAAGCACTATTTCAGCCCCACATTTTTGGGTGGACCTCCCACAGTGGGAACTGCCGAGCACTCCCCCGCAACACACACAGACACACACAGCCCTCCTGGTGTTGGGAGGGGAACAGATGAAAGGACAAAAGAAGCAAGAGACAAAGAGAAAGGAGGAAGGGATGGATGGAGGAAAAGATGAAACAAAAAGGACAAACCCTAATGTCCCCAGTGATTCTATGGAACAAAATCCCAGGTGCGGAATAAAATTCTGCCTCCTTAAGCTCATGTTTTCCATGCCTAGAATTCAACTGTCACCGGATGGATCAGACTGAACAGGTTTCAAACCTCGAGGAGGCTATTATCTTCTAAACAGAGATGGCTGTTTTCTAGTAAAATCACTAAAAGGGAAGGAGAAAACTCGAAAGAGGTTCCTCCTGGCGCTCACATCCATGACCCAAATACTCTCTCAGTCCTCAAAGAGAGACCTTGAGAAGGAGACTTGCTGAAGCAAAGCCACAGGGGTCTCTGAGGTTTCCCTGGCCCCTCGCCCCTGTCCTGCCTGCCTGGCTGATGTCAGCATCTCTCTGTGAGGTCACCACCTCCCCACCTTTGACCAATAGGCCTTTGTGATGCCATTGCCACACCCCTCCCTTGCTGTGCTAATGCCCTGTCCCTGCCCGGGCACTTTGCAGGTTTGAGCTACTCCCTGTGGATCACCCCACTCAAGGAGTATTCGTTCTAGGCAGAAAGCTGGCTAGACAGGAAAACATCAGATGCTGCTCCCAATGCTACATTCAGTTTTTCAGAAATTAGTCAACTTTATGGCCAGAAGAGACCATTAGAGCATCTAATCTGACCCCCTGCATATCACAGGCGTCCTATATGACACAATAGCTACTTTTGGGGCAAACACATTCCAGAAAGGCATCTAGTCTTCATTAAACGACATCAGGAGATGGAGAATCCACCACTTTCCTTGGTAGCTTGTTCCTGTGGTGAATCATCATCGCTGTTGAATTTTTGTGCCTTAGCTGTAATATGAATTTGTCTCTTTTCACCTTTCAGCCATTGGGTCTTGTTATGCCTTTCTCTGCTCGATTAAAGAGGCCTTTAATTCCCAATCTTTTCTCTCCATTAAGGCCTTTCAACACTTCAGTGAAGTCACCTTTCAATCTTCTTTTGATAAGCTAAACAGGTTGAGCTCTTTCAATAGCTCACTAGAAGGCATTTTTCTCCAGCCCTCAGAACATTTGGTGGCTCTTTGCTACCACAGCTCCAATTTCACAACATCTTTTTCAAATGAGGACATCAAAACTGGAGGCAGTATTCCAATATCAGTCTCACAGATGCTGTGTCACCTCCTGTGACGTTATTGACATAATCTGTAACTGCATAGATCACCATTGCAACCACTGTTGTATATTTGCAGCCAATATTGTAGAAAGGTTGTCGTGTAAGGGGTGTATGGAGAGGTTCTGATAGGCTGATTATAATGATGCTATCTCTACAAGTGTATCATTTTTGTAGTTGACTTTATGAATATTGGCTCTATGCTGTCCGTATTTCAAACTTGTGCTCTGCTTCAGGGGAACATCGCAGCCAGACAAGTTGGTGTCAGTTCTGCCTAGCCTGCTTGATGGCCCATTAAGGACCATCAGCTATACAATCGACCCATTGAGAGAAGGCAGATACGCCTTGTGACTCAGCAAGGTATGCAGGACCTGCCTATGGACGGAACTCAGGTTTTTCTATGCCACGTGTTGGATAGAGTGTCCTTGGGACAAAGAAAGCAAAGACCACATGGCAAGAGACTATAAAAGCCTGATGCCTCATCTCCATTTTGTCTTCAATCCTGCTTCATACCCCTGGAGAGACTTTGCTACAAACTGAAGCTCTGTACAAAGGACTCAACGACCCATCCCAGCTGTGGATGGACTCCAGAGACTTGATTTGAACCTGCAGTTTCTTCCATCACTGCTACAAGCCTGAACCAAGAACTTTTCCATTACTGGATGTGAAGGGTTCAAATCCATGTGCATTTTATATAACAACCTGGTGTATGGATTGTGCCAGCTCTTTTCCAGACCCAAAGTCCAGAGTATGGTCAAGGGACCAGAGTCCGAGCAAATCGTGATCAGCTAAGAGAAAGCTGGGGTAAACAGAAAGCCTTGCTTGCTAAGATAGGCCTGGTCAGCAAATTGCCAGGTGTTGGAGCTAAGAACTAAATAATTGTGTCTTATTCAGAGTTGCAGATTGAACAAAGAATCCCTGTTCCTACTGTGTCAGTCTTTTCTGTAGGGAACGTTCTTCCCACAGATTCAACCTTGAGTTTATGAGAAGTTGGCACGTCGATATTAGATACGGCATCCTTCCACCTTCCTTCCAAGGGACCAATGCCTGCCTTTAGACACACAAAAAACAATCTTTATTGCCATATACTTTCACTGTTTCTTTGCTTTAACCCCTAGGAATGTACCTGTTGGACAATCAAAGGAGTTGCTCCATTCCTGTGGACCCCAAATCAGAATTCAACATATATATTTTATACTAATAATATTTTATCAAAGTATTAATTAAATGTTAACTTGCTAATTTGAGACCATGGGCGGAGACATTATGTAACCTGTTAACCACTGGCTAATGTGCTTATCTTGTCTTGCTGCAAAACCTATCCCGGGTGTGGCACTGCCTACCCTGTCACTTTCTCCCGCCCATGGAAAACCTACATATTCTATTGTAATCAATTGATTGACAGTGTCTCTGAGCCTAATAAGCAAGGTGACACTCCGCCAGCGCTGTGTGTAATAAACTCCTATGCTTGACCTCTACATGATGTGGATTTATGTCATTCACTGGTGAAGCTAGTAGTTTATAAACCATAATAGCTTTACAAGTCGCTGTGCCTGTCTTCAGTACAAGTTACCATCAAGTTTATCATAAAAGTAAATAAAAGTTGATAAGTTGTTATATAAGGTGATAGGTAGGTTAAGGTTGGTAAAATATAATGAATCAATGTATTAGTATTACATAGAGAATTGTATTTGTGGGGGGTGGTAAAGCTCCTGGGCAATCAGTAATAGTAGTGTTGCACGTGCTTGTGACTATTTTCAATATATGTTACCTTTTATATGTGCACTTATAGGAACAGGGAGTTAATGCATATTACTTGGACTTGTGCTTGTCTCCAGTATAACTTGCCATTTGTATTAGCCTCACTCACTGCTGGTCTTTAATTCTGTTTTTCTCATCCTGTCTGTGTTGCCTTTATAGTCATAAGTCATTAAAAACCTTTCTGGAGGAATAATTAGCTGTTTAGTTTCTCTTTTGCGGACACTACTCAACCTCTTTACATCTGTGTTGGGTGGTGGGAAGTAGCGATCACCCAGAGCCCCACTAGGGCCCTGACCTGAGCCCCCCTAGGGCTCTGACGTGTGCATCCTCCTTCCATTAATCTCCACAAACCACATTCAGACATGGGCATGGTGACCTTCCTGGGAATCTTGACAGCTTTAGCCAGCTTCTTGGTGGCTATTTTCCTGATCACAGCCACTGTCTTCTTCTCATGCCTTGTCCTGGGGGCCCAGCTGCTGGTTGAATGTGAAGGAGACAAAGTGCTGGTGACTTTAGCCTGCACCAAGTTGCCTTTGCTCATCAGACTCCTGAACTGCAGCTGGATGTGGTTCTTGTTCTTCTGCACAGCACAGCCCTGGAGAAGAGGGATCTGCAAATGTACATTCATATGATCCCTTTGTTTAATTGATGAAAACATAAACTAGACACTTAGAGGATTGGAACTGATTTCAGCTGACGGACAGCTTTGCTAGGTTTTTATGCATTTGAACAGCAAAATGTTGAGTGTTTACATTCATATCAAGCACCCCTGTATAGCGGAGCGCCTGAACATAACGGAGAATGGAAATAAAAATGTTTTCCTTCTTTTTTAAAAAAAGAAAGAAGGTTATAAGAGGGCACTTGGGTTTGAACCAAAGACCAGTTGATCGGTAGTCGAATATTCTAGCACTGAGCTCTATCCCCATGACAACAGGAGCAGGGAATTGTGATCTCCAGGACTTTGAAGGGCAAACCCTGCTTCATCGAACTCCTTTGCCATTCCCAGACCACAGGTGGTTTTAAAAATGGGGTTTGATTAAACTTCTTAAATGTGGTGAACACCACAGCTTGCACACCCACCGATGTAGCTTCTCACACTGACAGAGCTGCCACCTCCTGGGGAAGTAGATTAACTACACCCACAGGAAACACTCTCCCATCAGCATAGAGCAGTGGTTCTCAAACTGTGAGTCAGGACCCCAAAGTGGGTCATGACCCTGTTTTAATGGGGTCACCAGGGCTGGCATTAGACTTGTTGGGGCCTGAGGCTGAAACCAAAAGTTTGAGCCCCACCACCCAGGGCTAAATCCCTCAAGCTCTGGTTTTGCCCTCTCCACACTGGGGCGGGGCTCAGGCTTTGGCTCCCCCCTGCCCCTGCCTGGTGTGGAGGGGCTTGGTCCCTCTTTCCAGGGCCATGTAGTAAGTTTTTTTGGCAGAAGGGGGTTGCAGTGAAAGGACGTTTGAAAAACCCTGGCATAGAGCATCTCCATTACTGAGACGCGGCAGCACAGACTCAGTTTGAAATGCTGACTTGTCCTTATCCTCTGCATACATCTAGGCTTAGCTCCCTGTGGCACCATGGGTGATCAGACACTGAAAGTGCAGCCATGGAGACACCACACACCAGCCTTGTCTAGTTGGCAAGAATCAAACTTCCACAGAAAGACGCCCATTGCTTTCCAACCCAGCTCCCTAAGCCCTCAGCCACAACCACTTAACACAGGGGCCTTTCTACACTCTGGTTCTGTTCTCACTGAAGGGTCATTTCCAATTGTTTGCTCAGACCAGCTTCCCCAGCACACTCACTGCTGTGCAGCTCTGTGCGTGTGGTCATGGCTGAACAGCAAGAATTCCTGCCTATTTCCATACTGGCTGGAACATGATTAGAGTGTGTTTGTGGTTAATGATGTTGTATGTTAATGTTGCTGTAGCTTGTTCATTCCCTGCCTTGGCAATTCAGACAGTCCCTTTTCCTGTCATAGCGCCTGTACAACGAACAAAACACAAAAACAAGACAACTTTCAGTTTTCCAAAATAATTCAGATTATCACACAGTCTCTTACTCTTTAACCAATAACTTCACCTATAACTTCATTTTAATTGGTAACAACATATTCAAAGATCACAAATTCTTGTCATATATGTTAGTTTTCTTTTAATCCCCATTCCCAACAATTGAACCCTGGTTCTTATTGTGGTTTGTCCCAACATAGGTCCCAACCATTTCTGTGAGTTCATATATCTCTGGTTCTTCTGCCACATGTGTTCGTAGAAGGGGTCTTCTATGTCGGCATGTTTGCATCATGGAGAAAAATACCTCTCTTTCCACACTTTTTAATCTTTCAAAGTAGGAGGAGGTAGAGAAGTAATGTAAATGCATAAAACACAAGTAAAAAACTAAGGTCTGGTCCACACTAAAGGTATTTATTGGGATAACTATATTGCTTAGGGCTGTGAAAAATCCAGTTACACAGCCCTAATCCCCTTGGGTAGATAGTGCTACATGAGCGGGAGAGCTTCTCCTGCCAACATAGAGACCGCCGCTTGCGGGGGCTGGACTAATCAAGTCCGATGGGAGAAATCGCTCCCATTGGCTTAGAGCGTTTGTAATAGCAGTGCTACAGCAGTGCAGCTACATTCGTGCAGCTGTGCCAACATCAGCTTTATTGTGTAGCCACAGCATCAGACACAAAACCATAGAATCAGGACTCAACATGCGAGTATCCGGAAGTCTGAAATTGGAGCCTGACAAATTTGTTGCCTCATTGGTTACCATCATTTCTACAGCCTGAAAGTCCTTGTTACCCAATCAGGCAGCCAGTTTGGGATCCACAGGGAAGGACTGTCCTATGAAGCACTCTCTCTTTGCATCCAAACAGTGAAGGATTACTGTTCTCAATCTAACCCTGGCACCGTTTGGAAGTGTAATCAGTGACACTGAACTAGGAAGTGGAGTTGCACAAACAATTTTCCTTGGGTCACCATCGCTTCTTTTACTGGGGTGGAAACCAGGAACTGGGTGTGGACTCTTTCAACCTCAGCTCTTTCCAAATCCTTGGATAGGGTAATTTTACACTTCTCTGAAGTAGAATCCTTTACAAAACCACTTTAAATCTCAGCAGTGTTAATGAGGAATGGCTTCCTGAAACATGCCCGGCTTTTCTTTAATTCGGTGGCACAGGTCCAGAGAAGGGACTGGATACAGGCCTGGATCAGAATCTTCGTTAGTTACCAGAGCTGGAGATTCTATTAAAAAATTGTTATTTTTCTGAAGATATTACATTTTCAACACTGGTTTCATTTTATACAGATCTTTAGCTCCTACAAAAAAGATATATTTGACAAAAAATTCCACTTCTATTTCCTCAACATCTGTGTCATGAAGGGCAGCATTTCCCATACCATAGGATTAGCTAGGAGAGATCTTCTGTAGGGCCTGGGTTACAAATGCTTTGGGAACCAAACACATGGGCATTTTGCTTAGTTCAAAATCACTTACCATGGAATTCTCTTCCCAGATCAACGGAGACAATATTGCCTTAAACAACTGAAATACACTGTGATCATATGCACTTCCTTCAGTTAGTTGGGGTTCTGCTGTTGTTCACCATTTCTGAGTGGAGATTTTAAATCACTGCTGTTTCCCTGTTAGCCTGTCCAGTAAATTAGAGAGTTCTCTCCTGCTGATAGAACTGCACTTCAACTTTCTCTATGTCATCATGGAGGGATGGGGAAAAAGCAAAGCTGAAATCATAAATGAGGACTTTAGCTAAGGGTCATTGTCTTAAATTCTCCAATACATCTGAGCTACATTCTATCAAACTGAACTAATATCCAATCGGGTGACCAAATAGCCTTCAGGAAAGATAGAAACCCACATCACATAGAGAGAATACATTACAAAGAAAGTATCAAGTGAAATTCCAGAGCAGGTTACATCTGATTATTCAGAATCGGGAGAAGAGATTCTCCCATCACATTCTCCTCTGATCCATTCAAACCTGCTTCACTCATCCCTGTCTACATAGTCAGTTATGTTAATTACAACATTTGAATTCCGTTCCCAGGACTTTGGACACTTTCATCTCCAGTCATAGCGACTCTGAGATAGGATTAAAGAAGTCAAAACATCATCTCCAAGCACAGAAAATGCAGAATGCTTCATCACAGGACACTTTGAGAAGTGGATGGATAGAACGTGATGAAGATAATCTCTGCATGGCTCAGGCAAAAGGTAACAGTTCTGCAGTGATGGGGAAGGGGGGAATCTCTGAGTCACCCCATCTCCTTCCAGTGTCACAGAAGCTGTAATTATACTTTTTTCCTGCCCCTGCTCCTCTTCATTTACATGTAATTTGAAAAATTCCCAATATATCTGCTCTTCAGCACAACCCAGAGCAACGTGAGAACAACTGGCAAGGATACAATCTGTATCATTGGTGACTCTAACAATAACTTTGCAATAGGAGGAATGGTATAAATGTGATGCTCCCTGGTTCCTCATAGGAAGGGCCACTCCAATTACTTGTGGGACAATAGAAAGGACAAATAGGTTCATCTCAAAAGAGGGCGAACTGCAAAAGGCAAAAATGGGCCACTCATCTGGACAAGCTGAGGGATAACGGTGCTGCACACAGTTCAAAGAGCTTTAAAAGTTACTATGTGGGAATCAGGAAAAGTATTAAAGAAAAGAAAGTCTTGATAGCCCTAGAGATTTTTACAATGTTGATCTCCCTGGCAGATTCTCTGATGGCTAACGTGGGCTGAGTGCCAAGAGAAGGTTTTCCCACACTCGCTGCATTCATAGGGACTCTCTCCTTGTGACGGTGCAGTTCTGGCAGGACCCAACTGAGAGTGCCAATTCAGGACCAATTGCTCAAACAGGGCAGTCTCAGCCCTAGGCTGGGGTTTTTCCACCTCTAAGGCAAACCAAACCAGCCAGACAAAAAGGACTTTGGTCTCACCCCACTGGCTAACCACAAGTCACCCAAGCATTTTCCTTAGACACTCCAGTCTCCCAGTATCACCACCAGTCCCACTCGTCCTGGGGATGAATGGTTATAAAAACCAACACCCCAATAAAAGAAAACGGTTCTCTCGATCCCAAAGAATCAAGCCCCAGACCCAGGTCAATATACACATCAGATCTTACTCACAAATCACGCTGTTGCCAATCCTTTAGAATCTAAAATCTAAAGGTTTATTCATAAAGGGAAAAAGGTAGAGATGAGAGCTAGAATTGGTTAAATGGAATCAGTTACATACAGTAATGGCAAAGTTCTTGGTTCAGGCTTGCAGCAGTGATGGAATAAACTGCAGGTTCAAGTCAAGTCTCTGGAACATCCCCCACTGGGATGGATCATCAGTCCTTTGTTCAGAGCTTCAGTTTGTAGCAAAGTCCCTCCAGAGGTAAGAAGCAGGATTGAAGACAAGATGGAGATGAGGCATCAGCCTTATATAGGCTCTTCCAGGTGTAAGAACCTCTTTGTCCTTACTGTGGAAAATTACAGCAAAATGAAGTCTGGAGTCACATGGGCCAGTCCCTGCATACTTTGCTGAGACACAAGGCCTGTCTGCCTTCTCTCCATGGGTCAATTGTGTAGCTGATGGTCCTTAATGGGCCATCAAGCCAGCTAGGCAGAGCTAACACCAACGTGTCTGGGATGTTTCCCAGAAGCACAGCACCAACTAGAAATACAGACAGTATAGAGCCAATATTCATAACTTCAACTAAAAATAATACATGCATACAGACAGCATAATCATAACCAGCAACCCATAACCTGGTCTTAGACACCTTATATGACCCCCTTTACCTAAGATTTGGTGCCACTACAGGACCTTGGTTGCAACCCATGTTCTATATGGTCCCCATTTATATCAATAACGTCACACTCCTCTGTGAATTGTTTGATGCCTAATAAGGTGCGAACTGCAACTGAAGGTTTTCCCACACTCACTGCATTTGTAGGGCCTCTCCCCTGTGTGGATTCTCTGATGTACAGAAAGGGCTGAGCTGCGAGAAGGTTTTCCCACACTCACTGCATTCGTAGGGCCGGTCTCCTGTGTGGATTCTCTGATGTACAGAAAGGGCTGAGCTGCAAGAGAAGGTTTTCCCACACTCACTGCATTCATAGGGCCTCTCCCCTGTGTGGATTCTCTGATGTACAGAAAGGGCTGAGCTGCGAGAGAAGGTTCTCCACACTCACTGCATTCATAGGGCCTCTCTCCTCTGTGGATTGTTTGATGACTAATAAGGTGGGAGCTGCGATTGAAGGTTTTCCCACACTCACTGCATTCATAGGGACTCTCTCCTCTGTGAATTGTTTGATGCCTAATAAGGCACGAACTGCGAGAGAAGGTTTTCCCACACTCACTGCATTTGTAGGGCCTCTCCCCTGTGTGGATTCTCTGATGTACAGAAAGGGCTGAGCTGCGAGAGAAGGTTTTCCCACACTCACTGCATTCGTAGGGCCGGTCCCCTCTGTGGATTCTCCGATGTTTAGAAAGGGCTGAGCTGCTAATGAAGCATTTCCCACACGCAGGGCATTCACAGGGCCTCTCCCCTGTGTGGATTCTCCGATGTACAGAAAGGGCTGAGCTGCAAGAGAAGGTTTTTCCACACCCACTGCATGTATTTTTTCTCTTTTGCCTGAGGATTTCCTGCTGTGTTGTGGTTTCCATGAGGACCTTCTTTGTTCCCCAAGAGGAAATAAATTTATCCACTTTCTCCCCTGGCTGGTTTCCTTGCTCTCTTTCTGGTCTGTCTTGAATCTCACAGGGTTTTCCCTGCTCATGACTCCTGGACACATTCCTTTTCGAACTCTGCGATAATGCTCTGGGTTTATCCACTTGCTCAACATTTTCCTGCTGAGAATTCTGCTCCTCTTTCTCATCTACCATTGCGTCACCTGCTGTGATAGAGACAGAAACCTCAGACAGGGATGGAAAGGGGAAGGCCAAACCAAAACAAGTGTGGAAGGGAGGTCAAATAAAAATCAGGAACGAACTCCCCCAAACTCTTCCCCTAAATAGGAGAGAGGAGGGGGATGAATTCAGACTTCACATCCCATCCAAATATGCAGGAAGAAAGGGAGGAAGCTACTCCCTGGTGTCTGCTATGATGTATAAGAAGCCATGAACTATATTTACCCTGAGGATATCACCCCTGCTAGGGACAGTAATTAACTGAGAGACCCCCCCCCTCCCCAAAAGGCCTCAGATGTTTCCTTCAGGCACTTACAGATTCTGAGTTGGTTTAATGTTTCCTCACCTCTGCAGGGAGATCTCAGGATCTCTCTTTCCTCTGAATCCGGGAGGTCTGGGACCCATGGCTCTTCCCCTTGTTCCAGCTGGGAGATCACATCAGGTTGGAAAACTGAAAACCCTACTCAGATGAAAGAAAAAAAAGGAGTTCAGTTGACTGCATAAGACTTGGTCATAAAAAACATTCTATTAATTTAACTTCAGTGCTTAGTATGACCTGGTGTGCCTGGGGCAGTCCTCACTGAAAATGCCAAGATCAGGGCAGGCTGAAAAAGGGAGAGCAGATGCTCCCAAAACTGCTGTTTAACACTGAAGTGAAACTCACTGACCAGTCACAAACTGTGCTTCTGATCCCACACACTGGTTAACGAGAAGCTGAAAAAAGAAATCACACGGCCCCCTTTATGCATGACAGTTCTCTGACTCCCAATCAGCACCTAGGTCCGGTACAGTGAGAGGTTATTTAAAAACTCTGCTCACATAAACAAAATGATCTTCTGACCCCAAAGGGTCAGCCACATTACCAGGTCAGTATAGGTTTGGATCTTACCCAAAATACCACACTGCCAGCCAATCCTTTAACATCTAAACTAAAGAAAGAACGAAAGAAAGAAGTTAAATGGGAAAGCAGTCAGCTACATTCCAAAACGGATATATCAGGTTCTTAGCAGTATTGGTGAGTTGCTGGCTTGATAGTCTGTCCGGAACACATCCACAGCTTGGATGGGTCATTCGGTCCTTTGTTCCACGGTTCAGTTTGTAGAGAAGTTGCTCCAGAGGTAGGAAGAGGGATTGAAGACAAAATGCAGATGATGCAGCTGCCCTTTATATTCCTTTTCCCATGTGTCCCGTACTTCCTGTGTCCCAAACACAAGCTTCACAGCACAGGGCATGGGAAAGCCTTGGAGGTCTCAGTACACAGGCATATCCCTGCATGTCTTGCTCACTCAATAGGTGTATCCCCTTGGTCCTTTCCATGGGCTCATTGTACAGCTGATGACCCTCAATGGGCCATCAAACAGGCTAGGCAGTGTTGCCAATACCTCTGAGGGTGTCACCAGAAACATTGCCCAAGTCTGGAAATACAGATATACCCTACATATCTATAACTCAAAATACAAAGGTGATACAAACATAGAAACAAAATGATCATACTTGGAAAACCATAACATTTCCCCTGACACCTTACATGGCATATCTAGCACAATTCATTTTAATTTTATCAGACTATATCATTTTATTATTAGTACCAAAGTGTCTCACAATTCCATACAGTGTCACACTTGGTAAACCAGTGAATTTCCAGGACTAGTTCCCCAGGTCCTTGAAGATGCTGAACACTATGCTTATGAGGGATTGAAATACCCACATATCTGCTGGGAACACACACACAGACACTGTGTAAGTCTATACCCCTATTTTCACTCTTCTAGAAAATTATGATCAATTTTGTACACAGTATGGCTTGTGAGGTATCATTTGAAAACGCATAATCTACAGAATATTATCCTCCTGTTAAAATGTGTAGTAACACTGTATGTAAAGTTATGAGATTTTAACTGAAAAAGTTACAATTCTGGGGAACACCCAAAGAGCAGTTCCTCAGAGACAGCAAGGCAAACAGCTGGTCAAACAGCCATTCTCCTGCAGGGGGAAGGTGTGAAGACATTTACATTCCATCACAGGGACCTCTTGAAGCTGTTGTGGAAAACGACCACATGATTGATTTTGAATCAGCTCAGCCTGAGGTTCTTTTCTTGGTTACAAGTGCGCAGGGGGCGACAGCTATTGGAATACTGTCCCCCTGAGCTAAAAATCACACAAGCCTTTTAAAGCTTAAAACCACAATCAATGACACATATGTTGCACGTTAATTACCTTATTTGGAATATATTGCAAAATATGATGCAGGTCAAAAGCAAGCTGAATAATCAGTTTTCCATATTCGGCCTTTCCTCTTATTGTTATTCCTAGCCTAGTTTGTGGGTTGACTTTTCTAACACTTCCACTGTGGTTATGTTTCACAAGCTCGGTTACTGCAAATCAGTGTGTTTGGGGACTTTCCACTTCACCTACTTAGGCCCCTAATGCACACAAAGCCATTGTTCCCCAATTTTGGGGATTTTCCATTCCACTTTGCCTTTCTATGCCCTTTACACACAGAAGCAAGCTCAGCTAATACTTTAGGCCTGCTAGCTTGACCAAAGCGCCAAAGCTCTGTCTGTAGACTTTCCCTCACAATTTTCATATCTCCGACAGACAGCCTGGCACCATGACTCAGCTGAGAACTGAAGTTGCTTCTAGTACAAAGGACTGAATTATAAAAAGAGGTGAGGAAAATGCTTGAGACTCTCTCTCCCTTTCCCTCTGCTCATGACAACTCCTGCAGAGCTGAACGTGGGCAGCAGGGGTGGGTTAGGGGGAGTCCTGGCTGAAAGGAAAGCCAGCCTGTCTCAGCACCTGGTGAGAGAAACATTTGCCTTGAATCCGTTTCAGCTTGTTAACTTAGACGTTAGTTTGTGTTTTATCTTGCATTTCTTTTGTAAACAATTCTGAGCTTTATGCCTCATTATCTGTATCTTAAATTTTTTTTTTGATCGTTAACAATCTTGTTTTATTCTTTATCTAACCAGTGTATTAAACTATGTTGGAAACTGCATTTGGGATAACAAGGCTGGCGCATGTCATTTTCCACTGATGAAATGACAGACTTCATATGAGCTTGCCTTGTTCAGTAGTGTGCTGGACAGGGCAAGATGCACATTTCTGGGGGAAAGTCTGGGACCGGAGAATTTTCTGGGGTTCTCCTGTGCTGCACTGTAACTCGTGAGTCACTGACTAGCAGCACTCAATAGCGTGTAGCTGGGAGCGAGTTACATGCTGGACACTGTGTTACCCGCCCAGGAGTGGCTGCTCTCAAAGTAAAGCAGTGTAAAAGGTACCCCAGCTTGGGAATTGAGTCACACAGCTGTTCAACACTCCAGGTTGCACTGTGGTTAATATCACAGACACTCAATCTCAAAGAGTCTCCTAAAACACAGAGAAAGTAAATCCATGTCCCAGAAATCAAAGACTCCAGAGAGAGGGCAAGTCTCCCCAGCACTGCTTCTTGTTGACAGAGAGGTCCAGAGACAGAGACAATGAGAGAGTCCTGGGGAAGCTGGGAACAGTAACCATGGGCTGGTGGGGTTCAGTGGAGAAAGGGAACAGGAAGGGCAGGGATATTACTGAATGCAGGATCTCAGCAGTACTAGATGTCAGGATAGCACATAGTGCAGCCCATTGGAAAACATAATCCCAACTAGACATACAAAATGATGGGGTCTAAATTAGCTGTTTCCACTCGAGAGAGATCTTGGAGTCACTGTGGATAGTTCTCTGAAAACATCCACTCAATGTGCAGAAGCAGTGAAAAAAGCAAACAGAATGTTGGGAATCATTAAGAAAGGGATAGATAATAAGACATAAAATATCATATTGCCTCTATATAAATCCATGGTATGCCTACATCTTGAATACTCCGTGCAGATGTGGTCGCCCCATCCCAAAGAAGTTTACTTGAGCAAACATGAGCTATTTGACACTGTGAAATATGGCTCCTGTGCTCTGTTCCCAAAGTGTTCTGCAGCAGGGGAGGGTCTGTGGCAATGTGTGTGTCACTGGCCTATTGGGGTGATGCTGAAACAGGACAGAGTAGAAGTGGCATTGTGGGGCTGGCATGAACCATATTTCTTTATTTTCTATTCCAAGAACCAAGGAGACGGGAATCTTTACCCAGTGAGGTCACATTCTCATAGTTCTCCTGCATGACATCCCTGTAGAAGGCTCTCTGAGTGGGGTCCAGCAGAGCCCACTCTTCCTTGGTGAAATACACAGCCACCTCCTCGAAGGTCACCAGCCCCTGAAAGAGCAAGAGTCCAGCACTCTGTACCCGATGTCCCACTCACAGCCCCACTATTCGTGGGGGAGAGGAGCCAATCAAATGCAAGCTCTGGGTGGATCACAGTCACAGTCCCACCCCCACCCTGCAAAGAGCATCCTGGAAACACCAGGTTAAGGGGACGAAGCGAGAGCCCCTTGTCTCTCCCAGCAGATCCATCACACACCTACTAGCCACAGACTGATACAGGAAATGGAGGCCCTAGCAGGGTGCAGGGAGAGCTCGCTGGTAGGAAGCCCAATAACCTTCTCATTGTGAGGAGCTGGATATGAAGGGCGGGGCAGCTCCCTAAACCTCACTGGTGGGTGCCCACTTCATATCTCACAGGAGCCGCTGGTTAATCAGGTCAGGCTCCAGCACTGAGAGTCTGGTCAGTTTGACTAGCTCCATATAGGAGGGTTATTTTCTGTTTCACAAATTAGGGTATTTCCACCTCCTAATCTCATGGGTCTGTTCCTAGAATCTAGGCCACTTATTAAACAACTCCCAGCAGGTTTATCTCAAGCTGTCCTCCTCCCTTCCCCACCCTGTGCATTTCCTGCCCCGCTCCAATCTCCAAACCAGATTGTGCAAATCTCCACTGTATTTGCTGTCCCTCTCCCCCCTGCAGGAATCCATCAGCAACCACCCGATAATCCCTACCTGAACAGGCTCCTCTGTAGCCATTTCTCTTCCCTCTCGCATGGGAGGATGGGATGAGCTGGAGAAACATGGGCGTCATTCTACAACCTGTCTGGGTGAGAAGGGCAGTTGTGGGGTTTCAGAACAGGCTTTAGTTAATTTCACAGGATGATTCTCCCAGGCCCTTTCCCTGCAGACAGACATCCTAGATTCTGCCATCCTGGGAAAGAGATCAAGCATGTTATTACAGTGTAGACCTGGCCCTTCCTGCCAGGCTAAGCCCAGACAGATTTTTTACCTCCATTCTCCCTCTCCTCCGTAACAAAGTCTCTGAACACAAGGCTGGAAAGGAGCAGAACCCAAGGAGTCACTGTGGGGATTCCTCGGACACTGACCCCCCGGCAGTCACACCCCAGCAGGGGGAATATAGAGTCTGGAACTGGCTTTTCCTCTGTCTGATCCTTTGCTTGTTCACTGGAAGGTGGTTCTGCCCAGGGATGCTGCAATACATGTGTCTGGGTGGACTAGAGAGCTGGAAATCTCTCCCCACTCATTTCTCCCACTGCCCCTTTCAGTCTCTCCTTCCCCTGTCCTCTCTCCCTGCCCCTCTGGCTGGGAAAGTCCCATTCCTGGGGGCTTTGCTCTCCCATGGCTGGATTTGCTCCTGGCAATTGCTAATGGGAGGAGAGGCTGTTTGTGTAGAGTCACTTTCTTGCCAGTCCCCAGCACTTTCCCAGAGGACTTTCAGTTACCTGGAGTCTGTGGTAGAATTTGTATTAACAGGGCCCAGGGCTGCCCCAAGGGGCTAGGACCAGCTGGAGAAAGTCATCACCTGGGCCAGGCAGAGAAGCAGCTTTAATTAAGGTCACATCCCAGCACAGAGCCCCGCTGGGGGAGCAGCAGCTGCTAAGCCTGGTCTCCCAGATCACAATGGAGGCTGCAGCGTCTGACCCAGGAAGCTGAACCCCAATATCCTGGGCAGAGAGGGACAGAGCGTTTGAGCAGCTTCCCTCCTTTAGCTCTCTGGGGAGAGCAGCTAATGAGAGCCCCTCCTCACAGGGAGAACTGCTGATCTCATTTGCCCCACTGTCCATCTGGAGTCACTCCTTGTCTTTCCATGCAGTGACTCTGGATTAACAATGGTCTCAATGAAACCAGATTTCAGAATGAATGAGTCCAGAATGCTGTGGAAGAGACCATTGTGTGGCATTTCTAGCCCCCTTCCCACCTGCCGCACCCCCAAGATCTAGTATAAGGACTCGGGGCACAAATTTTCCCAATGGAACTGGAAGGTCCTGGAGTTTTCAAGATGTTTGATAAGTGGCTAGAAAGTTATCATGGTGACTGGGCCTGGCTGGGGAATGCTGGGATGTGCTTGGAGTCAGCATTCTGACACAAGCTGATCAGAGAGAAGGAGCATGGTTAGTAGCAGCCCCCAGAGCCTCCATCCAGGGCCCCCCAGACACCCCCAGTACCCAGAGCCCAGACCCCGCAGCCAGAGTCCCACCAGATATTCCCTGGGACCCAATCCCCAAAATCCCTGAACAGGGACTCCAGATACCCTCAGCACCCCACTGGCCAGAGAACCCCACCAGACCATCACTGGCAGGCTGGGAATCCTAAAGGTTCCCCACCAAGAGCCCCCAACAGCCAGGGACCACCCCCAGGGACCCCTCACTGGGAATTCAGTCCCTCACTGCCTGCCCAGGATTCCCCTACTGCCTGCCTAGGACCCCACCTGCCCTCCCGCAGGACCTGCCAGGCCGTTTGCCTGGGACCCCCTGATGCTGTACCATGGGACCCCTCCCGCTGCTTGCCTGGCAACCTGACCTAGCGCCTGGCACTCCCCCACCCAGTTCTGTGCATTGGGCACGACTGAGCCACTGGCACAGCACCAGGCTCCCTCCAGCCCCCTGCCCCGCCGCCCCAACAGACGCCCACCCTCACTGTTCTGCACCAACAAGTCCCCAGTGCTACCCACCTCCAGGACCCACAGCCTCAGGGCTGGGCCCATCAGAACCCCAAACCTCCAGAACCCCCTGCCCAGTCACCCAGAGGCCTCCCCCTCCCACAATGTCCCTTCAGCTCCAGCTGCAATCTCCCCACACAGACACCCCATCCCCTACCCCAGCAACAGTGTTACCTCACTGTGTCTGCTAAGTGGATAGAAAGTTATCACTGCCCCCTGCTGGCCAGTCACACGGGCAGAGGGATCCCTGGGCGGTGCTGCTTTAACAGGAGAATGGAAGGGCAAGAAAGGTCCATGCCCTGTCACTAGCTACATCTTCGCACTGCGGGAAGCAACCCCTCCCAGAAACCATTTGTCATGGGCTTTGGGACACTTCTGGACCCACGCTGCACTCAGAGTGACCTCCTCACCCAGTGCCAGCTGGAGAAAAGAAAAGGGTCCAGCCAACTCTCCTGTTACCAGCTGGGAACCACTGATCCCCCAAACAGGGGAGGCCTCTGGCTTTTATGGGTATTAAATCCGTTTAGAGAGGAAAGTGGAAAATCAGAGGGATTTTATATCAGTTGTTGATATGAGGTAAACTCTGAGTGTTTCACATCAATATCTGATAACTGAATAGAGAGAAAATGGGCAACATTTGCCAACATTTTATATCCATGTTCAGGAATCTGAGAAAAGGTGTAAATTTGAGATTTTCTTAGTATTTTATAATTAGAGAGACAGGGAAAAATCTCAGGCCATAGTCATTTAGAAATAGACAATTGGAGAAAAAGTGGGGTTTAGGATAATTTTTATCAATCTTTGAGATTTGCAGAGAATACGTGTCAGAAACTACACAGTTGATAACCTGAGAGGGAAGAGGGATAGCTCGGTGGTTGGAGCATTAGCCTGCTAAACCCGGGGTTGTGAGTTCAACCCTTGAGGGGGCCATTTAGGAATCTGCAGTAAAAATCTGTTGGAGGATTTAGTTGGGGACTGGTCCTGCTTTGAGCAGGGGGTTGGACTAGATACTGCCTGAGGTCCCTTCCAACCCTATGATTCTATGACCACCAACAAGATCTGAGGGGATTTTATATTAGTTAAATAACTAGAGGAAAAGGGGACTGGATTTTATATTAGTATCCAAAACATATACACAAAGTGAGGGCACCCCCCACCATTCCCACAGGCAGCCGGGAGCCCCTTGAGGAGCTGCTTTAATAGGGCAAAGGGGGGGGGGGGAGCTGGCAGGTCCCTGGAGGAGGGAAGGGGGCAGCAGTGGGGGATGGGCAGGTGGTCGTTGGGGGCAGTAACTGGGAAACCAGGGTCCGGGCAGCCCCGACGGGGGACACGTGCCCCTCCCGTCCCCGCCCTGGCAGAGAACCGGCATCTCACCCCCCCCCCCCCGCCAGGGGCAGCCACGTGCTGGGGACTGCCCCGGGGCAACAATTTCCCACCCGGACAAGGACCAATCGCTGCAGGTACAACGGGGGGGGGACCCCCCATGGGAGAGATTTTAAACGGACATTGGAGACTCATGGAGAGACCGGGGACAGGAGCCGAGAGAGCGGATGGGGGGGGGCGAATCTCCCCGGATGTTACAGCCCGAGCGAGACCCCGAGCGAGAAACGGGGCAGAACCGGAGAGACTCTGTGCCGGGGGCGAGAGGCGCCAACAGGGACAGGAGCCAATTAACCAACCCGCCTCCCCCCCGCGGCCAGGAGGGGGGGGACAGGAGCCAATTCACTCCTCGCGTCCCCCCGACCCGCCCCCCGCCCGCCCCCCCCCCACCGCCGGCTTCTCCCGCCCCGGCCCGACACCCCCCCCCCGCCACAGGGACCCGCCCCCCCCGCCCCCCATCCCAACGGGGGGGGGCGGGGCGGATCCTGCTGCAGCTCCCGGGGCCGGGGCGGCTCCGCGGCTTCTCCCAGGTTCCCCGGGGCAGAGTCACGTGCCCGCCCCCGGGTCTCTCACTCACCGGCTCACACGGAGGCGGCAGCAGCAGCTTTGTTCTCCCGCCCCCAGCGGGGCTCGCACGGAGCATGCGCAGTTCCAGCTGCTGACCCCCTCCCTCACCCGGGCTGGAGAGGGCAGACGCGGCCCCGGGGCAGGCTGGGAGATGTAGTTCCGGACTCTCCCTGGAGCGGAAGTGACGTCAGCGAGGGAGGCGGAGCCGGAGCGCGGACGGGTGCCGGGCGCTGCGGTTCTGCCTGGCTCGTGCGGGGCCGTTGGAGCCTCTCCCGGGCCGGAGAAGGTTTGTGCCGTTGTGCTCTGGGCATGCGCAGATCGCGGCGGGAGAGACCTTCATTAACCCCCCCGTGCCCGGCCCGGGCTCTGCCCCCGCTGCGGAGCTGCAGCCTCCAGGTCCCGGCGCGAGGCGGGGGGGTGAGACCGGGGCGGAGCGGGCCGGGCAGGGCCTGCCGGGGCAGACCGGGCGGGGTCCTGGGGGCTGGGAAAGGGGCGGGGAAGTGTCGGTGCAGCCCGGACATGGCCGGGAGCCGGTGACCCCCGAGGAGCGGGGAGAGAAAGGGGGCTGAGACCCCTCGGATTTACTGCTGCCCCCGTGGGGACCCCGCCCCCGCCCTGCCCCCTTTCTCCCTAGAGCCACGAGCAGCCCCAGGGTGACCCCCTCCCCAACCCCTGAGAAGTTCCTGCCCCCGATTGTGCCCCATTTTCTCTCCCCTTCCCCAATGGCCAGTTCAGAGCTCGGGTTTGGGGTTTCCCCATTTCCCTGCAGGGATTTGTCCTTGTGCGGGTGGGAAATGGTTCCCCAGTGATTCCTGAGCTGGGCAGAGGCTGGGGGCCTGAGACAGGGACACCTCTGGGGCGGGGGCCTCTCTGCTGGGAAGGGCCCGGGAGGGGGGGAGAAGCAAGTGTCCCCCATGGTGACGGCCCCGCCCCAGGTTGCCCAGTCCAGCTACGGCCCCCTCCCCACCCTGCCCAACCCAGCAGCCCCAGTTACATTCCCAGACCCCACAGCCAGCGACCTTCTGACTCCAGCCCCACTCCACGAAAATCTTCCCACTTTTCTCTCCAGGTGTGTGACTGAGATCAGGGCTCTTATCGGACTGAGCGTGGCCCTGTTCTGCCAGGCGCTGCAGAGACCCCAGGTGAGATCAGACCCCACTGTTGTGCCAGGTAAAACTGAGACCTGGACCGAGATCACAGCCCCCCTTGTGTCAGGCAGTGCACGACTGTGGCCCAAACTGCTGCCTCCATTGTGCTGGGCACTTCAGAGACCTCAACTGAGATCTGTGTCCCCGTTGGGTCTGGCATTGCACTGACCCCGACCCAGATCATGCCCCACCACTGTAGAGGGCACTGCACTGACCCTGACAGAGATCCTGGCCCCACATTTTGCCAGTCGCTGCAGGGGCCCTAAACAAAATCCAGGATCCTGTAATGCTGGGAGTTGCAGAGCCCCCGACTGAGATCAGGCCCCCTGCGTGCAGGGCTCTGCACAGACACTGACCAAGATCAGGGTCCCCATTGTGACAGGTGCTGCACAGACACCCAGGGTATCTCTACCCTGCTGTTAAACCCCCCAGCTGGCCCATGGCAGGTGACTCAGGCTCACAGGGTTCAGGCGAAGGGGCTGGTTAATTGCCGGGTAGATGTCTGGGCTCAGGCTGGAGCCAGGCTGTAGGACCCTGCGAGGTGGGAGGGTGCCAGACCTTGGGCTGCAGCCCCAGCCGGAACACGGACACCACCATTAAACAGCCCCACAGCCTGAGCCGTGTGCGCCCAAGTCAGCGGGCACGGGCCAGCCGCCGGTGTCTGACTGCAGTGTAGACGTGCCCACAGGGACAGAGAGGCCTTGCCACAAAAAGCTCAGAGGCTAAATAGGCCAATGGTGGGAGGCGAGTCTCCATTTTACAGATGGGGAAACTGATGCTCCAAGAGCTGAAGTAATTTGCTCAAGTTTCCATGGAGAATTTGGGGCAAAACTGGGAACTGAACCCAGATTGTTAGAATTCTTGCCTCTTCCCCTTAACCCCAGGCCCAGAGTGTGTGTGTACAGCTTGTTTTGAGCTGTGTCTGCCTTGCATTGGCTTCCAAGGGTGGCTGTGGCATTTCCTTCACTGGAGGTTTCTAAGACCAGGTTAGAGATACACCAGTCTGGGAATGTCTAGGGATACTTGGTTCTGCCTCATCACAGGGGGCTGGAGTAGACGCCTTCTCAAGATCCCTTCCAGGCCTACACTGAAATAATTCTCTTTTGTGCTGTGTCCTGTTCTACGCTGAGCTGTTTTGCATGGTGCCATTTGGAACTGTGATGCACCATGTTGTGTAGCAGTTTTATGGTGCATTGTTTTGCCTCAGTGTATTTGGTGCCTGTGTTGTGTTAGTTTGCGCTGCGCTCTTTTCCCGTGGGTACTTTTCTCCTAGGCTGTGTTTGTTGGCATTGTTTTGCTTTTTCCCCCTTCTGTTTTGTCATTTTTTGCTGTGGTGTGTGTGTGTGTGTGTGTGGGGTCCCCTGAATTGCCTGACACTATGTTGTGGTGGGTTTTACTCTGTACGTTGTGTTTTATACGTATCTATTTCATAGCATCATAGAAATGTAGAGCTGGACAGGACCTCAAGATGTCATCAAGTCCAGCTCTCTCTGCCGAGGCAGGACCAAGTCTCTGTAGATTGTCTCTGACAGAGCTTTGTCCTACTTGTTCTTAAAAACTTCCAGGAAAGAGACTCCCAGCCCCCCTTGTAAGACTATTCCCGAGCTGAACTGCCTTAGCTCTGGGGACATCCACACAGATTTGAGTGGTGAGCAGCTCTGGAGAGAGAGGAGACCCCAGTGAGTGGGCAGCTGGGTAAATAAATTAAAGTTGGGAGGAGAAACATTGATGTGTCCAAGGTCACCCAGGCTGTCCGTGATGGAGCTAAAACTAGATCCCAGTTCTAGTGCCACCGTACTGCTGGTTTGGGCACTGAAGGGCTCTGCCACACTGGTGTTTTAGGCACTGGTGCAAACCCTTAGTACAGACAGAATTTACACTAGTGCACTCTGGCACTGGTGCACCATGTCCCGGTTTGAAGGTTTGTGGTGTGTGGAGGGGTAGGGGGGCCAGTATCTCACTGAGGCCTGGGGCTGGCTGAACAGTGCAGCTGGCAAGAGAGGGGCAGCAGTGAAGTATGAGCCAGGAGCACAGCCCCACAGCACTGGACACTGACTTCTCCTGACCCATGACCCACACACCCAGCTGTGTGCAGGGACTGCCGCTGAGGTGCCCTGCCAAGACAGCCTGTGCATCCATGGACAAACCACCTCTTCCTGCAGCCTAATGCAATGGGGTCTGGGACCTTTCCAAGCTGCGGGTGACGGGGCTCTGGCGTTACCGGGGTCTGTTCCTGGCTGTGTCCCTGACCTGCTTGGTGGCCTTGGGGAAGTCACAGCCCCCTCTGTTTTCCTCCTCCCCATTGTCTGCTTGGGCTGTGATCTCTTTGGGGCAAGGACTGTCCCTCTCTCTGCAGCGCCCAGCACAACGTGGGTGCTGATCTCAGTCAGGGTCTCTGCCGTGGGCAGCGCGATGGGGCCCTGAGCTCCAGCAGTGTCTGTGCAACGCAAGGCACAGTTGATAGGCTCACACACTTTAAGGGCAGAAGGTAGAGGTGTATTTCAGATGAGGTCTCATCAGTGCCTTGTACAACAGTACTAACCCTTTCATGTGTCTGCTGGAAATACCTCACCTGATGTATCCTAGGACTGCATTAGCCTATTTCACGGCCGCATCACGTTGACAGCTCATAATTATCCTGGGATCAACCAATACACCCAGGTCTTTCTCCTCCTCTGTCACTTCCAGTTGATAAATCCCCAGCTTATTGCAAAATTCTGCACTTGGGGACTAACAACTAGAATTTGTGCACTATTAATTTTCATCCCATTTCTATTACTCCAGCTTTCAAGGATGTGCAGATTTTCTTTTATGATTTTCCTGTCCTCCTCCATAGTGGCAATCCCTCCCAGCTTTGTGTCCCACTCCCACTTCTTGAGCCAAGATCTCTAATAAAAGTGTTGAGTAGGATTGATTCCAAGACTGATCTGAGGAACTGCACTAGTAACTCCCTCCAGCCTGACAACTCACCATTCAATATGACCCCCTTGTAGACCCCCCCTTTAACCAATTCTTTATTGACCTTTCGGTTCTCATATTAATCCCCATCGTCTCCAATTTAACGAATAGTTTCCCATGTGGAACTGTATCAAAAGCCTTATTGACGTCCAGATCACGTTTCTCTGGCACAATCTACCTTTTGTAACACCATGTTTTATTTATTTATAGTGCTGAAGGCTGGGAGGAACTGTTAGCATTGGGCTGAGAATGGCCATGTGGAGGTGGGGGAGGAGATGGGAGGCAGGGGGGAGGCGGCATTGGAGGTGTATCTGGGATTGTGTTTTGTAGGAGTCCATGTCTCTGCTCCCTGTGGCCGTGGCGCATTCCGTACCAAAGCAGCACGTCAGCAGAGCAGACGCACACACCATAGCTCCGCCTGGAACACGCAGCGTTCACTGCCAGACGGGCTGGGTGATTTTTCAGGGACCCAGCTTGATATGCCTGGCTGGGGTGGGTTCAGTTGGACGGGGTCTGGGGCTCTGATAGTTTGCGATGTTCCTTTTGCATAGTCAGTTCTTTCCATCTAATGTTTTACCCCCACCGATGCCCGATGCCGTTCTCTTCTTAACTTGCTTCGGTTATTTCACTTCCAGGTTACCGCCAGTCATAGAATCATAGAATATCAGGGTTGGAAGGGACCTCAGGAAGTCATCTAGTCCAGCCCCCTGCAACTAGTCAGATACTAACCCAGACACCAACTCACAAGCATTCAATAAAGTCTAAACACATTCTTACAATTGTAATACCTCTTTTAACAATACTAACATAGGTGAGTCAGACTGATTCCAGCTATGTGTTTGTCCGTGTTCAATTAAGACATGGGGGCTTTTGCAAGAGCTAACACCTCATCTGCCAGGGTCAGAGGCAGGATGGGCAGGGATGGTGTGTCTCGCCTCTTTGCCAGAAGCTGGGAATGGGTGGCAGGGGATGGATCACTTGATGATTTTTCTGTTCTTTCCCTCTGAAGCACCTGGCATTGGCCACTGAGCTAGATGGACCAGTGCTCTGATGCAGTCGGCCATTTTTATGTTCACAGTCTGTCTGAGGAATATCTACTCATTTGGACTCGCTGGGAGGCACAGAAAGAAACAAGATGTGCTGAGGCAAGAAGGCCCAGTCTCAGAGCCCCCAGGGTCACACTTGCCAAAAGCTAAAACTAGGCCCAGCCAGGAAAGGGGCACTCCCAGGAAAGACTGTATAAAGGCTGGAGCATCCAACAACTTTGTAAACCCGAGACAGCTGCCTTGGGGACAATGACAGGGAGAATCCCCCAAAGTGACTCCTTTGATTCTGCTCTTCTCTGGCCTTTGGTTCATAGAATCATAGAACTGGAAGGGACCTTGAGAGGTCACCAGTCCAGTTCCCCTACACTCAAGGCAGGACTAAGTATTATCTAGACCATGCCTGAGAGGTGTTTGTCCAGCCTGCTCTTAAAAATCCCCAATGATGGAGATTCCACAACCTCCCTACGCAATTTATTCCAGTGTTTAACCACTCTGACAGTTAGGAAGTTTTTTCCCTAATCTCCATCCTAAACAGCCCTTGCTGCAATTTAAAGCCATTGCTTCTAATCCTACCCTCAGAGGTTAAGAAGAACAATTTTTCTCCCGCATCTTTGTAACAACCTTTATGTACTTGAAAACTATTACCATGTCCCTCTCAGTCTTCGTCTCCAGACTAAACAAACCCAATGTTTTCAATCTTCCCTCATAGGTCATGTTTTCTAGACTTTTAATCATTTTTCGTGCTCGTCTCTGGACTTTCTCCAATTTGTCCACATCTTGTCTGAAATGTGGCACCCACAACTGGACACAGTACTCCAGTTGTGGCCTAATCAGTGTGAAATAGAGCAGAAGAATTATTTCTCGTGTCTCGCTTACAGTGCTCCTGCTAATACATCCCAGAATGATGTTTTCTTTTTGCAACAGAGTTACACTGTTGACTCATATTTACTTTGTGTTCCACTATGACCCCCAGATCCCTTTCTGCAGCACTCCTTCCTACGCAGTCATTTCCCATTTTGTATGTGTGCAACTGATTGTTCCTTCGTAAGCGGTGTACTTTGCAGGTGTCCCTATTGAATTTCATCCTATTTACTTCAGACCATTTCTCCAGTTTGTCCAGATCATTTTGAATTTTAATCCTATCCTCCAAACCACTTGCTACCCCTCCCAGCTTGGTATTGCCCACAAACTTGATAAGTGTAAAAGAGACTGTTACTAGGAGGGTATCACGATTTCTCAGAGGGTTACACCCTGGTGGGAGGGGGCTAGGCCTGTACTGGAATAAGGTCACTCTGTTCTTCACAGTGTGGCAGAACCTAAAATGTCCATTAGCAGGGAAAAATCCTGGGGGGAATCGGCTTGTGGAATGGATGAAAATCCCATCTGAATTCTCTCACATTGCCCTTCTCGCCCTGACAGGCTACAGACTAATGTCCACGTTTGCTCCAGATCATCCATCCTCCCAGGGGCAGGAAATGGCTGCAATGGAGCTGGCTCAGGTAAGAGATTATCATGGAGCTGATGGTGGGCTCTGCTTGGAGGGAGAGGAGCAGTAAATGCATAGGAGGGTGGGAGCTGCTGGAGGTGGTGGGAGGCAGGAAATATTGAGGGTGGAGAAAGGGAGGGGACAGGGTGTGACAAACCCGCTGAGACTTGTGTAATGTAGGGTATGATGGGTTGTCACTCTCCTTTTATCTCAGTTAGTATGTACATGCCTACATCCATTACAATACCCCCCAAACCCTTATTAAATAATAGAAATACCCATACTGTTAGTATACCCACCTATCTATTATTCACAGGATTACACATGTCATACAGGTTTCAGAGTAGCAGCCGTGTTAGACTGTATCTGCAAAAAGAACAGGAGTACTTGTGGCACCTTACAGACTAACATTTATTTTAGCATAAGCTTTCGTGAGCTACAGCTCACTTCTTCGGATGCATAGAACGGAACACACAGACAGGAGAACATGAAAAGGTGGAAGTATGCATACCAACTGGAAGAGTCTAATCAATTCAGATGAGCTATCATCAGCAGGAGAAAAAAACTTTTGCAGTGATAATTGAGATGGCCCATAGAAGGTGTGAGGAGAACTTAACATAGGAAATAGATTGAATTAGTGTAATGACCCAACCATTCCTGGGCTCTGTTTAAACCTAAGTTAATTGTATCTAATTTGCATATTAATTCAAGTTCACCAGTCTCTCTTTGGAGTCTGTTTTTAAGTATTTTTGTTGCAAAATTGCCACCTTCAAGTCTGTCACTGAGTGGTTAGAGAGGTTGAAGTGTTCTCCCACTGGTTTTGAATGTTATGATTCCTGATGCCAGATTTGTGTCCATTTATTCTTTTGCATAGAGACTGTCCGGTTTGGCCAATGTACATGGCAGAGGGCATTGCTGGCACATGATGGCATATATCACGTTGGTAGATGTGCAGGTGAACAAGCCCCTGATGGCGTGGCTGATGTGATTAGGTTCTATGATGGTGTCACTTGAATAGATATGTGGACAGAGCTGGCATCGGGCTTTGTTGCAAGGATAGGTTCCTGGGTTAGTGTTTATGTTGTATGGTGTGTGGTTGCTGGTGAGTATTTGCTTCAGGTTTGGGAGCTGTCTGTAAGCGAGGACTGGCCTGTCTCCCAAGATCTGTGAGAATGAGGGATCATCTTTAAGGATAGGTTGTAGATCTTTGATGCGCTGGAGAGGTTTTAGTTGGGGCTGTAGGTGATGGCTAGTGGCGTTCTGTTATTTTCTTTATTGGGCCTGTTTTGTAGTAGGTGACTTCTGGGTACTCTTCTGGCTCTGTCAATCTGTTTTTTCACTTCAGCAGATGGGCATTGTAGTTTTAAGAATGCTTGATAGAGATCTTGTAGGTGTTTATCTCTGTCTGAGGGATTGGAGCAAATACAGTTGTATCTTAGAGCTTGGCTGTAGGCAATGGATCGTGTGGTGTGTCGTGGATGGAAGCTGGAGGCATGTAGGTAAGTATAGCGGTCAGTGGGTTTCTGATATAGGGTGGTGTTTATGTGACCATCGCGTATTAGCACAGTAGTGTCTAGAAATGGACCGCTTGTGTGGATTGGTTTAGGCTGAGGTTGATGGTGGGATGGAAATTATTGAAATCATGGTGGAATTCCTCAAGGGCTTCCTTTCCATGGGTCCAGATGATGAAGATGTCATCAATGTAACGTAAGTAGAGTAGGGCGTTAGGGAGCGAGAGCTAAGGCGTTGTTCTAGGTCAGCCATAAAGATGTTGTCACACAGAGGCACTGCTATGGTACCCGCTCCACCAAGCCTTTTAAAACTCTTGGATACAAGTTATCTGGACCTGCTGATTTAAACATGTCTAACTTTAATAGCTGCTGTTTAACGTCCTGGTGAGTTCTTGTTGGAATGGAAAGAGTGTCGTCGTCAACATCTTATGATATGAGTTACAGCATCTGTTTTTCTCCAAATCCAGGAGAGAAATATTGATTGAGGACTTTACCTCTTCTGCATTATTTTTGATAATTCTGCCATTTCCATCTAGTAATTTACCACTACCATTGTTAGGATTAATTTTGTACTTAATATACTTTCAAAAACTTCCTTTGTATTTCTATTAATTTCTTATAGCCAGTTTTCTACAATTCTTTCCTTCTCACTTCATTCTTTACTATTGACTTCCAGTTTATTCCATATATTTTATTTGGAGAGTGTTGGCATTCCTACCAGGGAGACACCAGCAGGGTCCAGAGACAGCCCCATCTCCTATAGCAAGCTCTGGCGCGTAGGTAGGTGATAAATGTGACGACCCTGCCTCCGTCTGTCAGCTGGGAGACACAAAGTTCTCTCTTTCTACTCTCTAATGCCTCCTGTATGCTCTAGACAAGGTGGGGTGGGACTCTGTTAACATGTGCCTCCTGGAGCTTCCATTTACCTGGTGGTGCTGTTCTGTGAATAATGGGACTGTGGGGGCAGCAGGTACTGAGTGTTGGACTCTTTCTCCTTCAGGGGCCGGTGACCTTCGAGGAGGTGGCTGTGTATTTCACCAGAGAGGAATGGGCTCTGCTGGACCCGCTCAGAGAGCCCTCTACATGGATGTCATGCAGGAGATCTATGAGACGGTGGTCTTGCTGGGTGAGAGTCCTGTCCCCATGGTTATTAGAAGCTGTGGGGTCTCTAAAGAACCCGAGTAGTGATAACTTTATCTTTATTTGTCATACAAGTTTTGACAAGTTTCCTTGCCCCCTTTTTCCTTATCTCCCATACATAAGTATCATTTTTGGACATGTGCCTTTTTTGGTGCTGTCAGTCATTTTAAAATTGCATTGAATGCATCCTTATTGGCTACATTAGCAACTACATTAATAACTGTAGCTTTGATGCCTTTTCAATAGGAAAATATACTGACTGTAGAATTCTAAAGTAAATAGGTGTATGACTCATGCCTGGCTTGTGTGACAGGCAGATGAGCTCCTCCTTTGATAGGAGATACAGCTGAAGAAGTGAAGTTTTACCCACGAACGCTGATGCCCAAATAAATCCGGTAGTCTTTAAGGTGCCACCACTGGACTCCTTGTTGTTTTTGATAGAGAGCGTATAATGTTGCCATTCAGGACCCCACGGGTGAAGGGAGAACAGAGCTGGGGAGGAAGGGAGAAGCAGGAGTAGATAATTCTGGGGTGCCAGGACATTGGGAGGGGGTGTGCAGGGTTAGAGCTAAGAAGCAGCAGGGAGGGATGAGGTGGTAAGAGATGAGGAGGGAACACAAGAAGTTCCCAAGGTGCCGGGAGGTGGTGCCTGCTGAGAGTAATGGGACAAAGAGGAGGAGTGTGGAGGAAGGGCACCCAGGATGTGGGCTGGGTGGGTCAGTGGGAGGGAGGAGAGGTTTAGGGATCTGGAGCTGTGGGGAATCCCAGACCTTTAACCCCGAATCCCTACCCAAGCTTTAGAGCCTACACTCCGGTTTTATTTCTGTTCAGTTTCGCTTCATTATAGATTTTTTTCCTAAATATTATTATTTTAACTCGACCTCCCTCTCCCGCTCATTACCCCCCTCCCCATATAACCTCTCCATCTCTATGCACAGCGACCCTGGCCACTGATCCGAGTCCTTGCTGCATCCTCCCTCCCATCGCGGGGCCGCTACCCGGGCACAAATGGGCACTTTGTTGATGATGTCACAGGGTGGTGGTGTAGCCTGTACAATTTTTATGCCTGTAAGATTACGTATTGGGGCACAGCTCCTCCTTGTACATGGCTACTGAAAGTTAATTGAGGGGATGAAATTTGGTGAAACACACAGAAACATGATTTAATACAGACAGTTATAATGGAAATCATAGGCCAGGCTCAATACACGTAACAATTAGACTATATAGTAAAGAGGGTCTTGCCCTGTGCATACTTGCAAGTTATGGACACCGTTGGAATCAAAGATCAAGGGGCGAGGGAGCCCATCAGAAGGGAGGCCCTGCTTCCGTTGACCCTATCTCAGGGACCCAACAAAATGAAAAAATGCTCACTAGGAAAGGTAATTTATCCACTTTATTATGGTAATAGGATGGCTATATACCCTATCTACTCTGATTACAATAATGTCAATAGCTGCCCCAATCCATATGTAGCCTTTGGGAAGTCCATAATTTAGCATCAAGCATTAATACTCATGATTTACATCACGTAGTTATTAATAATTCCAATATATGAATGCGTCCAACTGCTGAGATACTGCATAGCAACCTAATTGCTAAAGCCCACCCCCGCTTTCAGACTCCTGTGGTGTATTACACCTGTTTGTGGTTACTCGTTAGTCTCTCAAAATCAGGGTGCAAAATATCTGACTTGGGATTCTCTCCTTAGGCCTATTCAGATAAATCCCAGACTTCAGCATAGCTACTCCCACAAAGCCTCCACCTAATATACGGCCCTTAACTGTAGCAAGCTTTGGCTATGTTTACACTACTGCAGTCAGTCGACTACGCTGCAACTCCAGCTACGTGAATAAAGTAGCTGGAGTCAGCGCACTTAGATCGCGTTACCACAGGGTGTAAGCTGCAGGGGTCGACTTACTTTACTCTTCTCATCTGGATAGAGTACAGGGTCGACTGGAGAGCGATCTGCAGTCGATTTAGCGGGTGTTTACTACACCTGCTAAATCGACCATGGGTGGATCGATCTCAGAGCGTCGATCCCGGCTGTAGTGTAGACCTGCATCGCCTCCTTGCCCCTCCACGCATGTTCCAAGCTGATAAGCAATACTCTGATCATGACATTTTCCCTCTAGCGAGTATAAAATTGCCCACAAGACATGGTGGTCATAGATGACAAAATCAGGTTGGGGTCAACAGGAGTGAGAGTTTGGAGAGTCTTGTCCCCCCCTCTCCCCATCTGCAGCAGCCTCAAGCTGGCTTCCCTCCAGGCTCCTTGGATCTCTGAGCCTGTCCTCCGGATCTTGCGTGGCCCAGTTCTTGTTTCTTACAGTCTCCTTTTCCGGAAGAATTAGGGCTGTTGCTCCTGAATTTTAGTGTTTAATTCCCAGCTTTCTCACACTGGGGGAGTTTAATTCTCCCTCCCATTACACCTGAGTCACTAGATTTCCTATTTCCCCAGAATGTGCTTTTGCGATGTCACAGTTCTGGGGTAGCGAAGCCTTTGACCTGCCTCCATGGGGTGCTCAAGGAATGGCCTCTCGGGTATTAGGCCTCTAGCCAGCCCCTCTCTGTGGGTGGGGACCCACATGCCTCTCCTGTTTGACCAGGGTGTGAGAATTGCAGCTTGTCCTCCACTGTGTTCACTGGACTAACATCCAGTTCCTGTGCTTTGCTTTCTCTCCAAGGGCTGTGAGCAGTGTGTGTGTGAGAGAGGCAGGAATTTTGGTGATGCCAATACACACCTCAGTTTCCCTCTGTGGTTGGTATTGCTGTGATTATAAAGAGGAGGAGACATGAGGTGTTTTGTCACGGAGCTGTCACGGGGTGATATGAATGGGTCATTAAGGACAGGCTGGGACCAACCTACATCAATGGAATACCCAACAGAGACAAGGGAATAATTGTCACCTGTCCATGGGAGGATCTCAGCTTGGCTGAGTGAAGCATACATGGACTCATGATGTGCTTGGGAGCAGGAAGAACTGGGTTTGCAGACACAGGGAGCTCTACCGGAGCGAAGACAAACGGACAGGCAAAGTGAAACGAAACAAAACTGTTTTTAACAGCAGCGTGGCTCAAGAGCATTGGCCAATATGGACTGTATTGTCTTCTTTGCTTCTCTGCCCTAATCTAAAGCCTTTCTAAAGCTGTGTTTCAGTTCACTACTAAACCCTGCTATATTTTAACAGTCTGCCCAGTGTCACAGCAAAACTTGCTGAGGTGCATTGAAGCATGAATGAGGAACAGTCTCTGAACAGGAGTGTCGTTCAGCTGGGACCTGCTGGCAGAGCTCACAGGTTGAAATAGGAGTGTTGAATCCAGAGGCTCAGTCTCAAGTGTTGAAGCGACATGGTCTATCCTTGTGGAAGAGTGGGACCCTTGGGGTCCAGCGCACTCAAGGGCACCTCCCAAGGACTGTTTAAAAGCCAGGGCATTGCACAGATCCTGTGCATCCATGACACTGCACCGAGGTTAAGCCTTATGGGAAAAAAAGATATAAAACAAGAAAAGGATTTAAATGTGTATTTACCATTGCACCCTCATCAGTCCTCGTGGAATCCTCATCAGTTACAAAGTGTATTAAAGCCTTCCTCTAAGGCTCACCTCTTAGTTATCAGGTCGTGTCAGTTTTGTTAGAGGGCTTTCCCTTCCCCCTCCCACTTCCCTGGTTCTTGTCACGCAGACAGCAAGCAGCAAAAGACCAGGAGTCCGAAGGGCAGGTAGTGCAATGTTTATTGGGGTTATTTCCAAGCAAGCAGATTCCAAGCCCTTCACACCAGTCGGGCTTATCGCTTACGCCCAGAGAGTCTGTTCCCGGTGTCCTGTTCCCAGCTCTGAGGCCGCAGAGCGTTTACCCTGCATCCCCCTTCCCAGCTCTGAGGCCGCAGAGCCTTGCCTGTGTCCCTGTTCCCATTCCCCCCCATTAATAAACCTGATTCCAATTTCCGTTCCTCCTGTTTGACCCCAGTGTATCTAGTCATAGTCCCAGCTACACCTTACCCAATCAGTGGACTGAAATGTAACTAACCAGTCCTAACATCTTGTAACATAAGTACCTAACCAATTATATCCTACTACCCTAATTACCTGACACCCAGCAAAATTAATTATACCGCAGGCAGAAACGATTAGAGAACCAGAAAAGTGGTGGACATAAAGATAAAACAATACAGAAATGAGGTACCACAACCATTGATAAGTGATTTCTTGCCAGACAGGATGCTATCAAACTACATTTTCTTTAAGCATCTTAAGATCTATTTCGTTATCTGGTGGTTCTACCCTTCCCCATTCTGTGCTTGTCTTGTCTAGTTAGATTGTAAATCGTTCAGGCATGGGCCATCTACTATTCTGTGTTTGTAGTTTGCCTAGCACAATGGGGATCCACTGTTAGCTGGTCCTTAGGCACTAAGGTACTGCATATGATTTATAATAATAATAACTCTTCTGCCACTTTGAGCCAAGGAAGCCGGCCTTGGGACGTTACTGCTTAAAAATGATTTGGGGTTAAAACTGTGGACTATTCTTTGTGACAAGTATCCCACAAATTCCACTGACCTCCCTTGTTTTCTTTGCCTGACGTAGGGTTTCTAAATTCCAAACCTGATGTGATCTTGCAGCTGAACGAGAGGAAGAGCCGTGGGTCCGAGACCTCCAGGGCTCTGAGAAAGAAGTGCTCCCAAGAGCTGCCTGCACAGGTGAGGGCTTGGTTAAACCAACTCAAAACTCTCCATGAATACAGGAAACATTTGGGATGCCCTACAAAGACCGTGTGAGCTCTCCAAGTTCAGGATTGTTCCCTTCAGATGTGGAATCATTAGGCAGATGTCACTCATGGCTTCCCACCTATCCTGACTAACAACTGGCAGCAGATCCCTACCTGATCCCGCTTTCCCTGCATGTTCTGGTGAGATGCAGACCAAAACTGATCCCTTTCTTTCTCCTCTGGGGAAGGGTGTGGGGAAAATCAGCTCCTGATAGGTTTGATCTCTCCTGCACATATTTTGGTTTTTTCATCCCTTTTTAAATTCTTGTCTCTGAGATTTCCTTTTCTCAGGCACAGAGAGTGACCTATGTCTGATTCTCTCTGTCTCCCATCAGGTGATGGGATGGCGAGTGAGAACGAGGAGACACCCCAGCAGGAAGATGCTGAGCAAGTAGAACCACATGGGATGTTATCAGGAAGACCCAAAGGGAATGTTTCCGGGAGTTGTGCACTCCCAGAAAAAGCAAAAGCCTGTGAGACTGAGCAGAGGCCAGAAGAAAACTTAAGTAGCCTCTCAGACCTTATTACACACAAGAGAATCAACTTGGAAGAGACACGTTACACATGGCATGAGTGTGGGAAAAGCTTCAATGAGAGCTCAGACCTTATCGCACATCAGAGAATCCACAGAGGAGAGAGACCCTACATGTGCTCTGAGTGTGGGAAAGGCTTCAATTGGAGCTCAAACCTTATCGCACACAGGAGAATCCACACAGGAGAGACGCCCTACACATGCTCTGAGTGTGGGAAAAGCTTCAGTCAGAGGTCTACCCTTATCGCACACAGGAGAATCCACAGCAGAGAGACGCCCTACACATGCTCTGAGTGCGGGAAAAGCTTCCGTTGGCGCTCAAACCTTATTGCACATCAGAGAATCCACACTCGACAGACGCACTACACGTGCTCCGAGTGCGGGAAAAGCTTCAGTTGGCGCTCAAACCTTATCACACACAGGAGAATCCACACAGGAGAGACGCCCTACACATGCTCCGAGTGCGGGAAAAGCTTCAGTCAGAGCTCTACCCTTATCGCACACAGGAGAATCCACAGCGGAGAGACACCCTACACATGCTCTGAGTGCGGGAAAAGCTTCAGTCAGAGATCTACCCTTATCGCACACAGGAGAATCCACACAGGAGAGACGCCCTACACATGCGCTGAGTGTGGGAAAAGCTTCAATCAGAGCGCTACCCTTATCGTACATCAGAGAATCCACACTGGAGAGACACCCTACACATGCTCTGAGTGCGGGAAAAGCTTCAAATGGAGCTCAAACCTTATCAAACATCGTAGAATCCACACAGGAGAGACGCCCTACACATGCTCTGAGTGCGGGAAAAGCTTCAATCGGAGCTCAAACCTTACCGTACATCGTAGAATCCACACAAGAGAGACCCTACACATGCTCTGAGTGCGGAAAAGCTTCATTGAATGCTCAGACCTTGTCAGACATCGTAGAATTCACAGTGGAGAGAGACCCTACACATGCTCTGCATTTGGGAAAAGCTTCAATCAGAGGTCATTCCCTATTGGATATCAGAAAATCCAAATGGGAGAGAACTGTAAGAAATGCCTTGATTAGGGCTGGCCAAAGATTTGTTTTTTAAAAAATCACATTTGCTAATTCCAGTATAGTGATTTTTGCACCATCTTCACCGTGGTCTCTCAGCTCCCCCAGATGAGTTGCCTCCTTCTGCCTTTTACAGCTCATCCTTCTTTGGGGGTCAGTCCTATAATCTTTTCTATCAACTCCTTTCCTTTTGATTCGTAGGAGCATGTGTCCCTCCAGCCAGGAATGTTCACCAGCTGCAGGTCGGGGAGAGAGAATTGATGCCAACAAGTTACCCTGAGACAAAAGCTACCTGTGTCTTACATCCACTAGGACTGTACATGGAATTGGCTGCTCAAGTTAGTGATTTTGGTGTAAAAAGACAATTATAGTTGTAGAGCAGAAGCAGCCCAGGGAGTGAACCTAACAGGTAATGATCAAGTGATCTCTCGCCTGCCATCCATCTCCACCCTCTGACAAACAGGCTAGGGACACCATTCCTTACCCATCCTGGCTAATAGCTATTCATGGACTTAACCTCCATGAATTTATCCAGTTCTCTTTTAAACTCTGTTATAGTCCTAGCATTCACAACCTCCTCAGGCAAGAGGTTCCACAAGTTGACTGTGCGCTGTGTGAAGAAGGGGGGAGGGATAGCTCAGTGGTTTGAGCATTGGCCTGCTAAACTCAGGGTTGTGAGTTCAGTCCTTGAGGGGGCCACTTAGGGATCTGGGGCAAAAATTGGTCCTGCTAGTGAAGGCAGGGGGCTGGACTAAATGACCTTTCAAGGTCCTGTCCAGTTCTAGGAGATTGGTATATCTCCAATTATTACTAAGAAGAACTTCCTTTTATTTATTTTAAACCTGCTGCCCATTAATTTCATTTGGTGGCCCCTAGTTCTTGTATTATGGGAGTAAGTAAATAACTTTTCCTTATCTACTTTCTCCACATCACTCATGATTTTATATACCTCTATCATATTCTCCCTTAGTCTCCTCTTTCCCAAGCTGAAAAGTCCTAGCCTCTTTAATCTCTCCTCATATGGGACCCATTCCAAACCCCTAATCATTTTAATTGCCCTTCTCTGAACCTTTTCTAATGCCAGTATATCTTTTTTGAGATGAGGAGACCACATCTGTACATAGTATTCAAGATGTGGGCGTGCCATGGAGTTATATAAGGGCAATAATATATCCTCCGTCTTATTCTCTATCCCCTTTTTAATGATTCCTAACATCCTGTTGGCTTTTTTGATTGCCTCTGCACACTGCGTCGACATCCTTAGAGAACTATCCGTGATGACTCCAAGATCTTTTTCCTGATTTGTTGTAGCTAAATTAGCCCCCATTATATTGTATGTATAGTTGGGGTTATTTTTTCCAATGTGCATTACTTTACATTTATCCACATTAAATTTCATTTGCCATTTTGTTGCCCAATCACTTAGTTGTGTGAACTCTTTTTGAAGTTCTTCACAGTCTCCTTTGGTCTTAACTATCTTGAGCAATTTAGTGTCATCTGCAAACTTTGCCACCTCACTGTTTACCCCTTTCTCCAGATCATTTATGAATAAGGTGAATAGGATTGGTCCTAGGACTGACCCTTGGGGAACGCCACTAGTTACCCCTCTCCATTCTGAGAATTTACCATTAATTCCTACCCTTTGTTCCCTGTCTTTTAACCAGTTCTCAGTCCATGAAAGGACCTTCTCTTTTATCCCATGACAACTTAATTTACATAAGAGCCTTTGGCGAGGGACCTTCTCAAAGGCTTTCTGGAAATCTAAGTACACTATGTCCGCTGGATCCCCCTTGTCCACATGTTTGTTGATCCCTTCAAAGAACTCTAATAGATTAGTAAGACACAATTTCCCTTTACAGAAACCATGTTGACTTTTGCCCAACAATTTATGTTCTTCTATGTGTCTGACAAATTTATTCTATTTATTGTTTCAACTAATTTCCCCAGTACTGACGTTAGACTTACTGGTCTGTAATTACCGGGATCACCTCTAGAGCGCTTTCTAAATATTGACGTTACATTAGCTATCTTCCAGTCATTGGGTACAGAAGCCGATTTAAAGGACAGGTTAAAAACCATAGTTAATAGTTCTGCAACTTCACATTTGAGTTCTCTCAGAACTCTTGGGTGAACACTGTCTGGTTCCTGTGACTTGTTACAGATAAATTTATCAATTAATTCCAAAACCTCTTCTAGTGACACTTCAATCTGTGACAGTGCCTCAGATTTGTCACCTACAAAACCAGCTCAGGTTTGGGAATCTCCTAACATCCTCAGCCGTGAAGACTGACACACAGAATCCATTTAGTTTCTCCTGAATGGCTTTATCATCTTTAAGCGCTTCTTTGTATGTCAATCATCAAGGGGCTCCACTGGTTGTTTAGCAGGCTTTCTGCTTCTGATGTACTTAAAAACGTTTTATTACCTTGTGAGTTTTTGGCTAGCCGTTCTTCAAACTCCTCTTTGGCTTTTCTTATTAAATTTTTCACTTAATTTGGCAGTGTTTATGCTCCTTTCTATTTACCTCAGTAGGATTTGACTTCCACTTTTTAAAAGATGCCTTTTTATCTCTCATTGCTTCTTTTACATGGTTGCTAAGCCCCCGGTGGCTCTTTTTTAGTTCTTTTACTGTGTTTCTTAATTTGGAGTATACATTTAAGTTGGTCTGTGTAGTGGGGCGGACTGCCTCACTCCCTGTGAAAGTGGGCTGTGGCAGGCCAGGGCGCCTGTGCAGACAGGGAGCCAATCAGAAAAGGGCTTATTGTGAGCCAATCAGGGCCCAGTTTGGAGACAGCCAATCAGGGCCAGGCTCAGAAATATATAAAGGCTGCGCAGGAAGGGAGCAGTCAGTCTGTCCCTGGCCTTTGGGAGGGGAAGGTCAGTCTCCAAGGATGGAGACTAGCACCGCGGACAGCGCAGTGCTGGCCTGGGCCTGGGCTCGGGGAGGTTAGAGAGCTTGAGCCTGTAGCCTGCCAGGCTGCAGGCCCTGAAGGGAAGGGCCTAGCGGGTGCAAGGGGCCATAGGGTAAGCGGCCCAGGGAAACAGACAGCGGAGGGGAGAGAAGGACAGCGAGGCTGATGCCAGAGGGTCCCTGGGCCGGGACCCAGAGTAGAGGGCGGGCCTGGGTCCCCCCCCTTCCTCCTTGCAGTACACCCAGCCAATGGCCGTAGGGAGCGGCCATTGTACTACCCCAGATCCCTGACAAGAGGGATTGGACTCAGAGGGTGGTTGGACATAGTGGCTGGAGTGTAGGACTGCTGATCACCGACCCCCGGAACGGGGTGCAGATGGACTATGGGGCACTGCCAGAGAGCAGTGGCCTCGAAGAGGACGCCGCTGAGCTGGCAGCAACGCGGGTCCAGAGACAGCAACAGAGGGCAGAACGACGGACGGGACACCATCAGGAGTGGGGCGCTCCACTGACAGAGCTAATTCCTGGAGTCACCAGCGGAGGGGCCAGGTGGTGAGTCCCAACCCGTTACAGTCCTCTATTATGGTGTCTTTAAAAGCGTCCATGCAGCTTGCAGGATTTCACTTTAGTCACTGTACCTTTTAATTTCTGTTTAACTAACCCCCTCATTTTTGCATAGTTCCCCTTTTTTAAATTAAATGCCACAGTGTTGGGCTATTGAGATGTTCTTCCCACCACAGGGATGTTAAATGCTATTATATTATGCAGTTTATTTTGAGCAACTGCAGTTAGTCGGGAGAGTACACACGGGCAGAGTTTCCCCTCCTGAGGTAGGTCTCGGTTAGATAAACAGTTAAGGCAAGCATTTATACCTTTTGTGACATGCAGTTGTTGCTCATTACTGTATTTTGTTTGTACATATTCCTTTCTGATCTCTTACTTCTCTCAGCAATTTCTGTTACAGTCTGCATTCTATTCTTATCTAACACAAGGTCGAAAAACAGCATCTCTTCCAGTTCTTTTCCACTCGCCCAGGCCCTGCTTGGAAGTCTCGCGTTATTAGCTGTTAGTTAGCCTGGTAAATATCAAAATAAGGAGAAAACACAGTTATACAAAGCAAAACAAAATCACAAACAGAGATGTCATTGGAAATACAAAAATAAAAAAGGGAAATGCAATTCCCATCACTTTATCATGTCTGGGCCATTCCTGTATCGAGAGCACCTGCTAAGGTCCCTGTGTGCTTACGAGAAACCTGGAGGAACTCATACCACAGCCTGAACATGCAACTCAACTGCTCCCAGGTGCTGCAGTAAAACCCTTTCCCTGCTGTGACGTTGCACTCCATGTGATTTTATGAAAATATGCTAATGAGTGTGAATATAATGTAACTGGACTATGCTTCATGCAAAAGGTCTCCTGTATAGTATCATTACAAAGCTTATAATCTACTGTGTGTGTTCATCCTATTTGTATGAACCGATCATTCCTGTATCTGAAACTAGAAATATGAACTATAACTCTGAGGTCCTGTTGTAATGATGCAAAGTGTGGGCCATTAATAGTGGTTTGGACTCTTGATGGCTCCCATTAACCAGGACAATTGACTGGAGATGGCTCTGTCCCACACCATCTGTGAGTCAGGCCAGGAAGAATGAAGGCTTGGGGTCTCACAGGACATGTGACCATGTCCCCATGTACAGGAATCCACCTTAAACCTAGGGCTTTTCCCCATAGACTCATAGACTTTAAGATCAGAAGGGACCATTATGATCATCTAGTCTGACCTCCTGCACAACGCAGGCCATACAATCTCACCCATCCACTTCTATAACAAACCCCTAACCTATGTCTGAGTTATTGAAGTCCTCAAAGTGTGGTTTGAGCTGCAGAGAATCTTCCAACAAGTGATCCATGCCCCATGCTGCAGAGGAAGGCGAAAAACCTCCCAGGGCCTCTGCCAATCTGCCCTGGAGGAAAATTCCTTCCAGACCCCAAATATGGTGATCCGTTAAACCCTGAGCATGTGGGTAAGACTCACCAGCCAGCACCCAGGAAAGAATTCTCTGTAGTAACTCAGATACCATCCCATCCCAAACCACTGGGCATACTTACCGGGGGAGAGAGAAAAGATTCCTGCTTTGTACCAAAGCTGTATAAAGGGGTGGAACAGAACAAAGATAGCTGCAGTCATGAGAAATCCCTTAGCTACCATCTGAGCTGGAACAAGGACTATACCAGGTGAAAAGGTTGTACCTAGGCTAGAAATAAGTCTAGTCTGCAAAAGAAGCTTATTGGAAGATCTCTGAGGGTGAGATTTTTATCTGTATTAGGCTTAGACTTGCATGTTTTTGTTTTATTTTGCTTTATGGAGAATAGAAACTCCACAGAGAAGGAAACATTAATTCCCTAGAAAAGTGTCTCTGTGTGTGCGAGATGGGTGAAACCACTCCCCTATAGTTTCTTTTCTCTGATTTCCTTTAGAAAATCTGAAGCAGGGAGCAAAAACCATTGTCTTTTCTGAGGCTGGGAACTCATGGCCTTCAGATTATGAGAGTCATGTGCTGCCACCTGCACTAAGAAGGCTTCAAAAAAGTTTTAGGCTCAGTGCATACAAGACCCTCCTCCAGCACTGACGGGGGCAGGGAGGGAGCTGGGGGTGTCTGGAAGAAGCAGGGAGATTTGGTGACCAGAGACCTGTCCTGGCAGGTTTCTCAGCAGCAAATAAATCAATTCACGCTGCCAGTGAACGATCTCTTGGAACTAATGGCAGCACAGGGTGGATATTTCCAAGCTATGCACTTACTTCAACGTTTTAGAACTTGCTCTCCTTTTCCCACCATGGCACTTTCCACTTGAGTTAGGCAAAAATGTTGAGGAAACTGCACAGGTAATAGAAACCAGTGCTCTAGATAAGGGTTGAACTCATAACCCCAGCATGAGCCCCCTTTGCACTAACCAGTTGCACCACGGCAGGTGCTTCTTAGACAAAGCTGGGAAGCAGGCAGTTATCAGTCTCTGTGGGTCACACCTTTGCCTGGTAATTGAAAAGCTGATGCATCAAACCTAACTCAAGATGCGGCTTTTCAGCCATGAGACTCCAGGACATTTCAACAGGAAGAAAATCGCCTCAATTCTGGTTTAGCCCCATTTGACTCCTTTTGCCCATCTTCTCTCCCCCCCCCCCCCCGTTTCTTTCCTTCCCCACTGGGGCTGTGCAGAGAGGAGCCCCACTCAGTCTCTGTCACAGAGTCTGTATCCCATAAAAGGAGGGAGGGGTCGCTCCAAAACACTGATAATGGGGAGGGGAGGGGTGTGCATGGTTAGGGGGAGAAAGGATGGAGAACTAACAGTGGGGCCCAGAGATTCCCAGATTGGGAGATCCCCTGCTGCCCCCCATCAGCCAGCTGTGGGAAGAACAACTCGGGATTGCATGGGGAAGCCACCTTTAAAAACACATGTGTAACATGCTAGTTACATTTTAATAAGACCAAGCCCCCTCAATCCCAGGGTCACAATCACTGGAATGATTTTGTCCTGATATATTACCGGCCGCAGACACAAAGCGAGTCAAATTACAGCTTCTTGGCTCCTTAGAGCTAAGATCAAATCGTAGTGTCTGTTCTTATCAGTTTAATCTCTTTTACTATGAGATGATATACTGAGGACGTGGCAATGTCCCAAAAGATGGACCCTGCGGCTCCTGCACTACATCCCAGGGAGCCAACCCCTGTCCAGGAGCACTCTGCTGCCCTGCACAGGCTCCCGGCTATAGTACCCCCTAGGGTCCCAGGGACAGGCCGAGCCAGGAAATCTGGAGACCGAGGTGCTGCTGCAAGCAGCTCCCGCATCCCAAAACCAACGGAGCGAGACCCCACCACACGGGGGAGCAGGCGTCACGCTGCCCAGCTGCCAGTGGACCGCCCTGCTATCCGCCTGCCGCCAGACAAAACCCCTGGATACTCATCAACAACCACAGCCTAAGAAACCTCTCCCTGATGACCAGCAGCTGCAAGGAGCCGACCCGACTGCCGAGCGCCAGCTGCCACAGAAAGATCACCCCCCACCGCTGGAGGAACCTACAGCCTCGTGATCGCTAATACCAGCTGGAGCGCGTTCCCGCCCGCCTCAACTGCCGGAGGAGATGCCCACTGACCAACTGCTACTCCCCATGGGTAAGTGCCCCACTACACCCCAGCCCCGGACCCCCCAGGGGGACCCCCCCCACAGCCCTGCTACCGGGAGTTCCCTGCCCTGCGCCGCTGCTGCAGGGGCTACCTGGGGAGCCCCACCGCGTACTCGGGCCACTGCCTGAGACGCGGAAGAGTCCCTGCCCCATGCCCTGGCCGATGCGCTCGCCGGGGAAGCACCGCCATGTGCCCCAGCTGCTGCTGCCCTGGCGGTCGGGGGAGCCCCCCGGCGTGCCGCTCCTACTCGGGCCGCCGGGGGACCCCTGCCCCACGCCCCGGCCGTCGCCTGCCGCGGAGATCCCGGCCCCGCGCCCCAGCGGCCGCCCGAGCCGCCGGGGCCCGGCTGCCGCCCGAGCGCCGGGGACTCCTGCACCGCGCCCGGTGGCCGCCGAGCCGCCGGGAGATCCCGAACCCGTGCCCCGGCTGCTGCCGCCTGGGCGGACCGGGGAGCCCCGCGGCGCTCTCCTGCCGCCGCTACGCGGGCAGCCCGGGACTCCTGCTCCGTGCCTTGGTGGCTGCTGCCCGAGCCGCCGGGGATCCCGGCGGCCGCCTGCCGCTGGGATCTCGCCCGCGCCCGGCGGCCGCCGCCCGAGCCGCGGGGATCCGGCCCGCGCCCAGCGGCGCCGCCGAGCCGCTGGGATCGGCCCGCGCCCCGGCGGCCGCCGAGCCGCCGGGGATCTCGGCCCCGCGCCCGGCGGCCGAGCAGCCCGGGAGCCCTGCCGTGCTCCCGCCGCTGCTGCTGGAGCCGCCGGGAACTCCTGCCCCGCACCCCAGTGGCCGCCGCTTGAGCCGCCGGAGATCCCGGACCCGCGCCCCGGCTGCTGCCGCCCGGGCGGACCGGGGAGCCCCGCGGCGCTCTCCTGACGCCGCTGCCCGAGCCGCCGGGGATCCTGGCCCGTGCCCGGCGGCCGCTGCCCGCGCCGCCGGGGGATCCCAGGCCCGGGCCCCGGCGGCCGCTGCCCGAGCCGCCGGGGGATCCCAGGCCCGTGGCCCGGCGGCCCCTGCCCGAGCCGCCGGGGGATCCCAGCCCGCCCCCGGCTGCCCGTGCAGCATGAGGAGCCCGGCCACGTGCTCCAGCCGCTAATGCCTGAGCCGCCGGGGGATCCCTGCCCTATGACCCAGCCGCCCGTGCAGCCTGGGGAGCCCTGCTACACGCTCTGGCCGGAGCAGCCAGGGGATCTCTACCCTACGCCCTGACTGCTGCTACCCAAGGGGCTCTGCCGCATGTTCCTGCCGCCACTGCTCTGGCCGGGTGATCCCTGCCCTGTGCCCTGGCTGCCGCTGCCCGAGCGGCCCGGAGAGCCTCGCGGGGTGCCCGGGCTGCCGCCGCCGGGAGACTCTTGTCGGGAGCCCCAGCCGCGGCCACTCGCGGCGCCTGGGGAGCCCCTTGATGTTTTTCAGCAACCAGGAGTCTGCCCCCGCGCGAACACACCGCTCCAGACCCCGCGAGACCTGACTGCTGACCGCTGAAACTGCCAAGAGACGCCTCCCCTGTCCTCCTGCGCTCACCAACCACACCCCCCGCACCCCAGGAGCCCCAGACGCCACGAGATGACCCCCTGTTCTCCTGCGATGGCTGGACACGCCTCCTGCACCCCAGCAACCCCCGCCGCTGAGGGACAACCACCCTGACCCCCTACAGGACACCCACACCTCCCAGGAACCCCAGCCCCCGGGAGGAACCCCAAGTACTTCCGAGACACAGCCACTGCTGAAGGACGCCCCCCCCCACCACCAGCCGTGCGATGGAAGACGACCAGGAGGGCCCTAACGCTCCACAGAATGGCTGCTCCGCCCCGGACACCGTCTACCTCCAATACCCCCTCACCACAGACGCGCTCATCTGCCCCATCTGCCTGCCGCCTCGACGCTTCCATCTCCTCGGAGAGGTCACCAGACATCTGAGGAGATACCACAACCAGTCCACCGCCTTCAGCTGCGCCCTTTGCAGCCTGCCCTTCGAGTCCCAGAAGAAATGCAAGGCACATCAGGCCAGCTGCAAGAAAGCCCGCACAACAACAGCTCCGGTTCCGGTCCCCCGCCATCCTGTGTCCCAGCCCGCTGCTCCCGCGCTGCGAAGAGCCAGAGCGACCCTGCCAACCGCTGCCCAGAAACCCACTCCAGCCCCTGCGCTGGTGGACCAGGGCACTGAAGCCAAAACGACGACTACCACAGCGAGAAACGTCGACCGAGCCCCTACCAACTGGAGTCCCTTCACACCCACCCAAGTCTCCCGGAAGCTCTCTGAACTAAGGCGTCTTAGTGCCCTCCAACCAATGCGACCCGCCCCGAGAAGGGTCAGCGCTCCGCCATGCGTGGCCGCCCGAGACCCTGCCGCTGGAGGCACCAAGGCTGGCTCTCGGTCACCAGCCACAAGGGGTGCCAACGCAACTCCTCAGCCCGCCCTGCGAACTCCACCCGTCAGGGGAACGAGGATCACCCCCCAGACCGCCCCGCGCACTGCTACCATCAGCGGAGCCCAGGCCCCGAACAGACCACAGCACCCGACCCCGCTGTCAGACGGGCCGACACAGACCCAAAAGACACCAGGCCGATTCCTGCCACCAGAAGGTCATGCGCTCCTACAGCAACCCCCCAGACGACAGCTGCACACGTAAGACCGGGTGTCACCTCCGCACCCACCGTCCCAAACCTGATCCCACCAACAACCAGTAACGATGCTACTCCACTGGTGGCTATGCCTCAGGAACCACCCGGAAGGTCCCCTGAGCCGCAAGCGAGACAACCCGTTGACCACGTGGCCAATTCGCTGCCCACGCCGCCCGCGGAGCCGGAGGTCCGACTGCCGATGGTTAGGCCAGCCACGCCTGGCAGGCCGCCTGGATCGAGGAGCGCCAAGTGGCAGGCTCCTTTGAGGAATTCGACCCGCTCATCGACAGACTCACCCACGAGCTGTCGGCAGAGATTACTTCCAAGAGGACACCAAACCAGATGACCACCCGGCCTGCCTTCAGACGACCCGTCCCAAATCGCGACACCTCCACCAGAGGAACTGGAAGAAGGAATGCCAGCCACCGCTACGACCCGGCAGCAGCTTCAAGGATCCAGAAGCTGTACAAAACAAACCACCCCAAGGCCGTAAGAGAGGTCCTCGACGGTCCCCCATCATACTGCATGATCCCGCCCGAGCGCCTCTACAACTACTTCCTCGGAGTGTTCGGTGACATGCCCAGGAACGACGCGCAGCGTCCGGAGTGTCTCCGCCCCCTGCCCTGCGTTACCGATGCAGACTACCTAGAGGCCAACTTCACGCCTAAAGAGGTGACGGCGAGACTCTCCAGAACCAAGAACACCGCACCCGGAAAAGACGGCATCCCCTACAGCCTCCTCAAGAAACGGGACTTCGGCTGCCTCGTGCTCTCCAACATCTCCAACTTGTGCAGGTGCTTCGGCCGGTCTCCCACCTCCTGGAAGAAGGCCATGACTGTCCTCATCCACAAGAAGGGCGATCGAGACGACCCCAGCAACTGGAGACCCATCTCTCTCTGCTCCACGATGTACAAACTGTACGCCAGCTGCCTGGCAGCCAGGATCACGGAGTGGGCGACGACCGGGGGAGCCATCAGCCCGGCCCAGAAGGGCTTCATGCCGTCGGAGGGGTGCTACGACCACAACTTCCTGCTCCAGACCGTCCTCCAGGCGACCAGGAAGGAGCGGAGCAGTGCACGGTAGCATGGCTCGACCTGGCCAACGCCTTCGGGTCCATCCCCCACCACCACATCTTGAACACGCTACGGGAGTTCAGGATGCCGGAGACCTTCCTTCGCCTGATCCGGGAACTCTATGAGGGCTGCAGCACCACCATCCGCTCGGTGGAAGGAGAGACCGCCGAGATTCCTATCCGCAGCGGCGTGAAGCAGGGCTGCCCCCTCAGCCCCATCGTCTTCAACCTCGCCATGGAGCCGCTCCTGCGGGCGATCTCCGACGGCGCCGACGGCTTCGACCTGCACGGCGAGAGGGTGAGCATCCTGGCCTACGTGGACGACCTGGTCCTGCTTGCGGACGACCCCGAGAGACTCCAGGGCATGCTCGACACCATCGGGAGAGTCGCGGACTGGACGGGACTCCGCTTCAACGCCAAGAAGTGTGCGTCCCTCCACGTCGATGGGAGCAAGAGGGACTCGGTGCTGACTACGGAATTCCTCATCCAGGGTGAGTCCATCGTCCCCCTGGTGGAGGGGCAGGCGTACCAACACCTCGGCACGCCGACGGGCTTCCGCGTCCGGCAGACCCCCGAGGACACCATCCGGGAGATCCTGCAGGACGCTGCCAAGATCGACGCATCCCTGCTGGCGCCATGGCAGAAAATCAATGCCCTCAACACCTTCCTGATCCCCTGCATCGCCTTCGTCCTGAGAGGATCCACCGTGGCGAAGGTGCCCCTCAACAAGGCGGACAACACCATCCGGCAGCTGGTGAAGAAGTGGCTGTCCCTACCCCAGAGAGCCAGCAACGAGCTCGTATACATTGCCCACCGACACGGGGGCGCCAACGTCCCCCGCATGGGAGACCTCTGCGACATTGCGGTCGTCACGCACACCTTTCGCCTCCTGACGTGCCCGGACGCCGTGGTAAAGAACATCGTGACGGCCGCCCTGCGCGCTGCCACCGCAAAGCGAATCGGCAGAGCTCCCTCTGACCAAGATGTGGCCACCTTCCTGAACGGCTCCCTGGACGGTGAGTTCGCCTGGGACAGGGGCGACATCGCCTCGCTGTGGACCTGCGCCTGCAACACCACGCGCCGACTGGGAAAGCGACTGGGCTGCCACTGGGTGTGGAGTGAGGAACGGCGGGAGCTAGGAGTCCTGGTGCCACATATCGGGACGGAGGGCAACACCGTCGTCAACCCCGGAGCCAGAGGCATGCTGGAGAGGTCGCTGAAGGCCGCCATCCGCGCGCTCTACGTGGACACCCTGAAGAAAAAGCCGGACCAGGTCAAGGCTTTTGAGGTCACCAGCAAGTGGGACTCCAGTAACCACTTCCTCCCCTCAGGCAGCTTCATCCGTTTCGCCGACTGGCGGTTCATACACCGCGCCCGGCTGAACTGTGTCCCCCTCAACGGAGCCATCCGCCACGGGAACCCGGACAAACGCTGCCGGAGGTGCGGGTACGCCATGGAGACCTTGCCCCACGTCCTGTGCAGCTGCAGGCCCCACGGCAGAGCCTGGCAGCTGCGCCACAACGCCATCCAGGACCGCCTGGTGAAGGCCATCGCCCCGCACCTGGGAGAGATCGCCGTCAACTCCACCATCCCCGACACCGACAGCCTGCTGCGCCCGGACATCGTCGTCACGGATGAGGACCGGGAAAAGATCATCCTTGTCGACATGACGATCCCGTTCGAGAATAGGACCACGACCTTCCGCCAAGCCCGAGCCCGCAGACTCGAAAAGTACGCTCCCCTGGCTGACACCCTGCGAGCAAAGGGCTACGAGGTCTACACCGACGCTCTGATCGTTGGGGCCTTGGGCGCCTGGGACCCCCTTAATGAGCGCGTGCTGCGGACCTGTGGGGTGGGCCGTCGCTACGCGCAGCTCATGAGATGCCTAATGGTCTCGGACGCTATTCGATGGTCCAGATACATTTACACAGAGCACGTCACCAGCCACCGTCAATACCAAGAGTGAGCCGGCGTGGCTTCGCGCACCCATAGGGCTGAAGTGACCTGTAGACTTCCCCTGCTGGACTTTATCCCCTGAGCCCTGAACCAACCAAACTGAACTCTGCCCCGTGAGGGTCATCCTATCATCATTACCCAGTCCGCTCATTTATTCATGCCCACGACTATCCATAACCTGTTTGTATGAGTGATGTACCCTCACTGCTTGCTGGCTGTACCTTGAACTCACCCACCGTATACCCCGCACTGGGGACATGACAGACTGTGTATATGTATATGTATATGCCGTCCAATACCCAAACGCTAACATCCCCCTACAACCTGTATGTTACCCCCAATGACACAATAACTGACGCTTCAAACACTTTTTGTATCGTTTATTTGTAAATATTCTCTAATAAACTTTAAATCTGTTCTTATCAGTTTAATAACTGATCGGTCCTTTATTTGAGGACTGTATGTTAAATTGATTTTTGAAACAAGGGGATGGAATAGGAGCTTGCTCTGTCCACCCCATGCATTGACCTGGTATTGCAGTGTCTCCAGGACCAGTGTCTCTTCTTCGGGGAAATTGTCTGGTTAGAAAAGCAGAAAAGTTTCACTCTAAAGATGCTGATTTGAGAAGATTTTTTAAAGTAGTTGAAAAATCAGGTCTCTTTAGCACTTTGGTTTCTTCATGACAACATATTGTTAAAATTTATTGGGAATGTTTTCTGAGTCTACAGATATGAGTTTCTTTGTCTTGCTGGAAGATTGTTTTAAAAGCTGAGATTCTTCTGTTTGTTGTGAGTCTTTTCAACAACATGAGGGACGAATGCTTTCCGGACTGAGGGTCTATTTAGGAGATGGTTGGTTGTGGGGGGGGGGGCTGTGTGTGTGTGTGTGGGACACAGATTGGTAATATTTGAGGTCACATGTATATCAATAACTGGTTGAGTTACACAGACTTCTCCCCACCCAGCCTACGTTCCATGTATCTTGACTGAGCCTGCCACCCACCATCCCAGAGCAGAAGCCTGAAGCCTGAGCCCCACCGCACTCCCTCAATTACAGCCCAGGAGGCTGTGGCCACAATAAAAGCCCCTGGTGGCCACATTTGAGAAATGCTGGAGCCTCACAGTAAACAAATCCCAGCAGGTTTGTCACACCCTGTCCCCCACCCTTTCCCCACCCTGGGGATTTCCTGCCCTCTCCCACACAGACCAACCTTCCTGGAAGTTCCCACCCCCTATGTATTTACTGCCCTTTCTCCCCGCAAAGGGAACCCGCCAGCAACTCCCTGATAATCCCTCCCTCAACTGGCTCCACCGCAGCCATTTCCCTTCCCTGGCCCCTGGAAGGACGGAATGAGCTGGAGCAAAAAATGGATGTTGCGCTGCAGCCTGTTAGGGCAAAAAAGGCAACTGGGGACATATCAGAACAGGAAATAATTTCACAGCACAATTCCCCCCAGGCTCTTTCCCTGCACACAGATATTCTAGCTTGTCCTGCATGGGACAGAAAAATTCAAATCTAGGGCTGTCAATTAATCGCAGTTAACTTACGCAATTAACTTTAAAAAAATCATGATTAATCTGTTTTAATCACACCGTTAAACAATAGAATATCAATTTAAATTTATTATATTTTGTTTTTCTACATTTTCAATATATTGATTTCAATTACAACATAGAATACGAAGTGTACAGTGCTCACTATATATAGTTTTATTACAAATATTTACACAAATATTTATCTCTTTATCATTAAAGTGCAACTTGCATATGTAGATTTTGTTGTTGTTGTTGCATAAGTGCACTCAAAAAGAAAACAATGTAAAACTTTAGAGTCCAGTCAGTCCTACTTCTTGTTCAGCCAATCGCTAAGACAAACAAGTTTGTTTACATTTACTAGAGCTAATGCTGCCTGTGTCTTATATACGTCACCTAAAAGTGAGAACAGGCTCTCTCATGGCACTTTTGTAGCCAGTGTTGAAAGATATTAACGTGCCAGATATGCTAACATCCATATGCCTTCATACTTCAACCACCATTCCAGAGGACATGCTTCCATGCTGATAACGCTCGTTAAAAAAATGTGTTGTGACTGAAGACCTTGATGAAGAACTGTATGTCTCCTGCTCCATGGTTTTATCTGCATTCTGCCGTATATTTCGTTTTATGGCAGTCTTGGGTGATGACACATGTTGACGCATGTTGTTCACTTTAAGAACACTTTCAATGCAAATTTGACAAAACACAAAGAAAGTATAACGTGAGATTTCTAGAGATAGCTACAGTGCTTGACCCAAGGTTTAAGAATATGAAGAGCCTTCCAAAATCCAAGAGGGACGAGGTGTGAAACATGTTGGCAGAAGTCCTCAAAGAGCAACACTCTGATGCAGACACTACAGAACCTGAACCACTAGACAGGAAAATCAACCTTCGGTTGGTGGTATCTGACTCAGATGAGGAATATGAAGGTACTTTGGCTTGTTATCGAGCAGTACCTGTCATCAGCATGGAAGCATGTCCCTGGCCTCTGATTGCTAGAAGCTGGGAGGGGAGAACAGGGGCTGGAGCTCTCCATGGCCGCCTGGTCTGGTCACTCCCTCTGAAGCCCATAGCCAGGGCCAGCCTTAGGGGTGGGTGCCACCAGGGAATTGCCCAGGGGTACCATGGTCAAGGGCGGTGCTGTACGGTGGCAGAGAGGTGTGTGCTGCTGGTGTAAAGTCAGAAACTGCTCCCGGCTGGCAGGGGAGTGCTGCTCGGGGTGGTGCCCAGATTTCTCCCTGCTCCCTCCCGACATAGGAACATGGGGGGAGGGAGGGGAAGAGAAGGGGGAGAGAGCGGTGATGAGCAGATACTGCTCCCCCCAATGTTCCTCCGTGCCCCCCAGGGGGCCGTGAGGGGGGAGCAAGGAGCAACATCAGGGTTCCCGGCATCCAGGTCACCTTCCCCACCACTTGGGCTGCATAAGGGGAGGACAGAGAGCAGCAGCCCAGGTGGGGAAGGTAACCTGGAGGCAGGGAGCCCTAATGTCGCTCCTTGCTCCCTCTCTCACAGCCCCCTAGCAATGTGCGGAGGAGCAGTGTTCAGGGGCGGGAGCGAACAGCAATGCCAGCTACTCCATGCATCCAGGTCAGTTTCCCCAAGTGGGCACAGGAGGGGGTGCAGGGGTTAGGGGAAAAGAGGGCACAGTGCCGGGATTACAGGTGCGGGAGGAGGCAGGGGTTAGGGGTGCAGGGGTTAGGGAACTGGAGGGCACATGGTTAGGGGTGCAGAGGTTAGGAGGCACGGTGAGGGTGCAGGAGGGGATGCAGGGTTGGGGGGTAGGGGTGCCAGAGGTCACAGGTTTAGGGTTTGGGGGGCACAGGGTTAGGGGTGTAGGGGGCACAGGGTTAGGGGTGAGGGACATAAGGGTTCTGGAGGGGGTGCAGGGTTAGGGGCACCAGAGGTTGGGGATGTAGGGGTTAGGGGTGCTGGAGGGAGTGCAGGGGAGCACAGGGTTAGGGGTGCAGAGGGGGGCACAGAGTTGGGGCGTGGGGGAGGACGCAGGGTGAACAGTGCAGGGTTAGAAGCACAGGAAGGGGCACGGGGCTCTCCTGTAACCCAACCCCACAGGAGACTGACCCCATGTTTAAAGAACAAACCTCTATACTAAGGGCTGCAATATCCACTGGGGTGAGACAAACGGCACCAGCTCCTTGCTGCCCAGCCTGTGAGAGCTCTGACTGTGCGTCTATGAAGGGAACAGAGAATGGAAGTTAAGTGGCTCCGGTTCGCGCTCTGTTAGAGTCCCACCGGGAACAGTGAGCAGAAGTTAAGTTGCCTCCTGTTCTATAACTGATGGGTGGGGGGGCAGCAGGGATTAGGGGCATGGAGAACGGGGGTGCCTGACAGGCGTTGGGCTGCGGGGTTCCCTGCTGCGGGGTTCCCTGCTGCAGCTCCGCAGACTGGAGCCTGCTCCTCCTGTGCAGGGCCAGCTCCAGCTTTTCTGCCACCCCAAGCAGGAGGGGGGAAAAGGACAAGCTGTGGCTCTTCGGCGGCAGCTCAACCACACTGCTGCTTCTGTGGCAGTTCGGCGGCGAGTCCTCCCTCCCTTCCTCTTCGGCAGCAATTCGGCAGCAGCTCAAAGACTAACACAGGGAATGAGGGATCCGCCGCCGAATTTCCGCCCAGGACCCATTTGTGCTGCCCCGATACCGGACGGGCCGCCCCTTTGAATTGGCCGCTCCAAGCACCTGCTTCCTACACTGGTGGCTGGAGCCAGCCCTGCTCCCGTGACAAGCAGGGGCTGGTGCAGAGCGTGGCAGGGCAGGGAGATGACATCTCCCCTAAGGGCGGGGCCTTTTCACAGCAAGGGCAGCACCTCCCTGCAGGAGCACAGACCCCACCTGCTCCTCCTGTTTTCTCCTGACACCAGCACCACCCTTCCCAGCACCGCCTCATGGCAGCATCTGCTTCTGGACTCGCACCAGAAATGGGAAGTCTGGGCCGGGCCTGGCAGCAGCTATCAGGAAATGGAAGCAGGAGACACGACCACTCCCATGGTGCTGTGGGGCCCGTCCTGGCTGGGGGGTGATGGAGGCAGTGGACACTACCACTCCCATGGTGCCGTAGGGTTTTCAGGTGGGGTGCCCCCCCACCACCAGGGTTGGGCTCCAGGGAAGGTGTGGCAGCTTAAGGGACTGTGTGTGTGGGCGGGGGTTTGCTTGGAGGAGGTTTGAGGGCCAACAGCGAAGGGGAAGTTGGACACTGGCCAGAATACCAGGAGACAAGGCAGGGGAGGTGATACCTGTTACTGGCCCAGCTTTGGAGCCACACAGGGTCTTCTTCCGGCAGGGGAAAGGTGCTCAGAGCATCACAGTTCAATAGAAGGTGGAACGCTCTGCCCCGAACACCAGACATTCCCCTACTTCCTGGAACGGGGGGGGGGGGGTTGTCCCCATTGTCCTGTAAACAGCCCCACCATGTAACCCAGAGGTGGCTGCATCTTAGCACCAAGACACCAGTGGTCACTGCTCCAGAGGAGATGGTACATACAGGCCACTGCCCTACGTGGCCACCAGACGTCACAAACTGTGCACTGTCTTAGCTGGCCCCACACATTACTGCCCCAAGAGGTGAGGTCCACACAGGCTACTACTCAAACTGGGCACCTGGGGTCACTGCAGCAATGGTTGGGGGGGATACATGCAGGTCACTGCCACACATGGCCACCAGGGGGCACTGCTGCAATGGTGGTGGGGGGCGGGGGATGATAGGCCACTGCCTGAAGTGGCCACTACCACAATGGTGTGGGGAGAGGGGGAGGGAGATACCAATAGGGCACTGCCACACCAGGGCACCACGGGGAGGTCACTGCTCCAATTAGTAGAGATACACATGGGGTAGTGCCCCAACCGGGGGCCCTACCCCAGAGAGAGAGGGGGCTGGGGAGAGAAGAGGAAATCAAAGGCCACTGCCTCACTTAGCCACCAGGGTCACTACCTAAATAGGGGGACACACACACAGGGCACTGCCCCACTTCACCAGCAGGGGTCACTGCCCCAATTGGAGGATATACAGAGGATATTGCCCCATGGGGGTGCCAGGGATCAGTGCCTGCCATACCTGGCACAGGGGTAGAGGGGATAGGGTGACCAGATGTCCCGATTTAATAGGGACAGTCCCGATATTCGGGGCTTTTTCTTATGTAGGTGCCTATTACCCTCCACCCCATCCCGATTCTTCACACTTTCTATCTGGTCACCCTGGGTGGGAGAGGGAGGGGGATGCACACAGGGCACTGCCCTACTTGGCCACCAGTGCACATCCCTAGTGGGGGAGTGACACGCACCAAGAGCAGGACTCACTGCCACAAAGGGGTTGGAAGATACCCAGGGCACTGCCTGACACGGCCACCCAGGCACCCTGCCACCTTGGGGGAGGTGAAGAACACACCTCAGGCACTGACTCCTCTGGCTACCAGTGCTCACTGGCCCAATGCAGGGGTTGGGGGAGTAAATACACACAGGGGACTGCCCCACCTGGGCAACACGAGTCACCGAGATGAGAGTGGGATACGCAGAGGGCACTGCCCCAATGGCTGATATACATACAGGGCCCTGCCTCACCTACCCACCAGCGCTCACAGGCGCAATGGCAGTGGTGGGTCACATAGGTAACTGCCCTCAGTGGCCACCAGGGGTCGCTGCAGCAATGCTAGGGGGATACAAGCCAGGCATTGCTGCCCCTCGCCACCAGGGGTCACTGCTCCTACAAGAAGGCACCTACAGGACACTCCCGTGCCTGGCCAGCAGGGGTCACTATCACTGGGGAGGGGCTATGGGGAAGCAGAGAAAGAGCAACTAACTGCAGTGGGGAAAATCGTCATCTACCGGGGAGAAAGAACGGACTCCGCTAGGACATCGCACCAACTCCGGCCAGGCTGGATACCAGCAATTCGGGGCTGGAGCAGCTCCAGCTAGAGGCTGGGCGGAGGCAGGTGACCTCGGTCTCTGTGCTGAGCAGGCTGCTTTGGCAGCGAGGAGGGACAGGGAACCCCCCGGCCAGGGTCTTGCTGCCCAAGGAGGGGGAGATCTGTGGCAGGCTTTGGAGTAGCTGGTTCAGCAGTCGTGAGCCACATGCTTGTCCCTGCCTGAGCTCTCCAGGAGCACATAACACACAGGTGTGCACTGCATGTAGGCACCAGTGTAACGACAGGGCCAGACTCTGCTGAGTGCTGCCTGCGAGAGACAGGGGCAGAGTCAGACGGGCAGATGGGGGCAGGAGATGACAGGGCCAGCAGCCATGAGCTGAACCCATCACAAGTCCAGCCTGTGACGTCACCATCCGTCCCTGCAGCTCTCCATCTGTCCCGCTGTCCGTCCAACTCTCAACCCCCCCCAATCCGTCCCCAATGTATGCCACACACCCCCCTTCACCCATCTGCCTCACACACTCATCTATTTCCTCATGCAGCCTGCTGTCCCTCTGATTGGCCCTGCAGTGCCCAGCACAAGGAGGCATAGTGGACCCTGAGTGAGGCTTTTGGGTGATGCAGTAATGGAGCTAGCGGGTGATAAGGGGGGGTTCTGGGCATCTCTAATCCTGTGCCCAAAGCCATGACTGCGAGCCCACCCCTCTCGGTCTCAGACCCCACAGCCCCAAAGACATGACTGGCCACTCACGCTGTGACCCAGTTACAGCAATGAGGTCTCCCTGAAGATAGGGGGTGGGAGGAGCAACCCCCTTATCCTGGCAGGCAGGACACATCCTTCCAAGTATGGCAGAGACCTTGCCCGTGGGCAGATAGACCCAGCTGAGCCCATAGGAGACTGGGGGAGGAGGAGCAGAGGAAGAGGATGAAGGCAACTGAACATGACAGGTGTCCATGAAAGGAGAGAGAGAGTTTGAGTGTAAGTTGGCCAACACAGAGAGAGAAACCTCGGAGAAAGAAAGAAACTCAGAACAGGGAGTCACCCTCATGGATCCAACCTTCTGCTAGGGAGCACACACCACTCCTGGCCAGAGAGATGATCAGCCCCCGCAAATGGCAACATCATCTCCCTTGAAGCCACAGCTAGTCCGGAAACCCACACCTGGTTGTCTCCCCAATCCTTGGCCCTGTCCAGCATGTCTCCCTCCACAGAAGTCACCTGGTCTCGTCTTAGACTCCATCTTCATATTGCTCTTCTCCTTCCCAGAGCTCCTGCTCTGCTCCTCAGACCTGTCTGTCCTCAGCTCTGCAGGCAGAGGGGAAGGGGCATGATGGGAACACGCCCCATTCCAGACACCATGCAGCATCCACAGGGCTACCAAACCACCTGCCCCTGGCCTGAATGAGTCCTCCTCCTTCCCGGCGCCCCTTGTTCGCTGGGGGCCCGACCCCAGTGTGTGTCTGTGACACTGTTTGTGTCAGTGTGTTGCTGGTCTAACCAGTAGGAAATAGCTTTGCAGGATTTTGTATCCTGCAGCAAGTGACACACACACACACTCACAATCCCAGGAACACTCACACACAACACACCCAGAGGGACATGCTAGCCCAACCCCCAAAGAGAGAGACAATCACACCCCCAGCCGCATTCACAATCACCCCCCCACACACACCATAATATTCACAATTGTGCTCAGAGACACAACTGCACACAGTTCACTCCCACTGCTCCAAATACAAGGACCTCCTGCCCCACACAGCATGTGCTAAGGCCTGTGGAACTCACTGCCACTGGACGGCTACCAATGAGAATGATCCCCTCGTGCTGGATCATCTGCTTGGCCCCCTGTCCCCTCTCAGGGTGCGCTGTGCGGCGTGGCTGGGGGTTGTGCAGTGGCCCAGCACCAGGCAATGCAGCACGGACACCACACGCCCTGCCCAGCCTCACCAGAGCTGCTCTCCAGGTGCATTGGAGCCCAGTGCCTGCACCTTGGCACTCCTGCCCCACAGGGGGTGAGCTGCAGCCCCCGCCACACTCCGCAGAGGGGAGAAGAGTCTGGCCAGCCAGCCCTTGTAAGATGGGGAAATCACCATCGGGGTTGACGGTATGGGGGCTATGACATACAGAGAAACGTTTGTCGTGCTGGCAGAGGGCAGCAGAGCATGCACACACACACAATTGCACACATACACGAACGCATGCATGAATCCAGCCACACAAACACCCGCACAAATCCAGCCAACACCAACACAAGCCTGGGAGCCAGGGGAGCAGAGCAGGCTGGGGCCGGGTCACTCCATTTCCCGCAGGAAGTAGCCAACCCCCCATCCCCCACAGAGGCCTGGGACACCAGCCTGCTCTGCTCCCCTGGCTCCCAAGCTTGGGGGGGGGGGGGAACCGCCCCACAGCACTCGCCGGCAGCGTGGCTGGGAGCCAGGGGAGTGGACCAGGCTGGGGCTGGGTCACTCCACTTACCATGCAGGGGTGTGCGGGGGGGGGGGCGGGGGCCACGAGGAAGAGCCGGGCAGCCTCCCTTGCAGCAGCTCCCCACCCCAGCACATCTCCCCTCCACCTTCTCCCCTGAGCATGCCGGCGCCGCTCCACTTCTCCCGCCTCCCAGGCTTGCGGTGCCAATCAGCTGTTTAGTGCCGCAAGCCTGGGAGGGGAGGAGAATCAGAGCGGGGGGGGGGTGCGCGTGCTCGGGGAGAAGACAGAGCAGAGGTGAGCTGGGACAGGGAGCGGTTCCCCTGTACGCCTCCCCCATTGCTTGCTGCCCCACTGAGATTTGAACTCAGATTCCAGGATTCAAAGTCCTGAGTGCTGCCCATTACACCATGGGACCTGCTACTGTTTTGCTCCCACTCATATCGGCCAGCTGCAGCTTCATCTCCTGGAACTCGGGCAGCTGTCGCTTGATCCGGTCGTACAGTCAGACACTGACTGGCTCCCCTGCCTGGATGCTCCTGTGGAAATCCCACAGGTGACGCTGCAGGACTTGGCACCGTTGGTTTCTTTAATGTTGTGGTGTTTGCCCGACTGCTGGAACAAAGCCGATAACTCCTCCCTCACCGACTCCCATCAGTCCCTCTGGTTGCCATAGAACCCTCTGATGCTTTCCCGTTCTGCCAACACCGCCAGGCCTCACCCCCTGCTCCTTTATCTTGCAAGCTCTGGATGTTCAGCTTCCAATATCCTCTGCCCTGGGTCAGGGACAGGGGCGGCTCCAGGCACCAGCGCAGCAAGCGCGTGCCTGGGGCAGCAAGCTATGGGGGGGTGGCCTGCTGGTTGCTGTGAGGGTGCCTGAAGGAGGTCCTCTGGTAATGTGGATTCAGCGGCATGCCTGTAGGAGCTCTGCCAGTCCCGCGGCTTCAGCAGCAATTCAGCGGCGGGTACGATGAAGGCACGGGACCGGCAGACCTCCCGCAGGCCTGCTGCCGAATCCGCGTTACCAGAGGACCTCCCGCAGGTGTTGGGATAGATCTGTATTACATTATACACTAATGTTAGATGTGTAGAAAGTGTGACTAGAAAGGAGCAGTGTGACGGTGCTGCCCGTGGGAGCCAGCTGAGGTCACTCAATCAGGGTGAACTGCAAACAAAACGGGGCAGACAAACCCCAAATGCTGGTTTTTATTCTAATACTTAGATTTACCAACCAGCACAAAACAGCTTCTGTAGCACCTCACTGGTTACTCAGAATCCAAACCACGCAGTTCCCTTAAAGTGCCCAGCCTCAGGCCTCCGTCCAGACACACACGTCAGATATGATGATGATTCCTGAAAATCTGATCTCATCATATAAAAGAAAAGGTTCTTCCAATCCCAAAGGATCAGCCACATACCAGGTCCAATTAGATCTTACCCAAAATACACACTATAGCCAATTCTTATTAACTAAGCTAAAATTTATTAAAAAAGAAAAGAGAGAGAGAGAGAGTTGGTTAAAAGATCAATCTACAGACAGACTTGAATTAAATTCTTGAGGTTCAGATGCATAGCAGACGTGAGCTTGTAGTTGCCAAAAGTCCTTTTAGAAATAGTCCATAGGTTATAGTCCAATTTCCATATTCAGGGTGACTCCAGTCAGTGACTGGGGATCTCAATCCTTATGGCTTAAGGTTCCCCCCTCTTGAAACCCAAAGCAGATCGGAGATGAAGTAGGATCATGTCCCAGGTTTCTTATACATTTCCAGCAGCCTTTCGGCCTGAGAAAACAATCGGCTTAACTCCTTCTTCCAAACATCCTGGCAATTAGCACAGGGCAATTTACCCATTAAACAGTTCAGATACAGGTTAGCACAACCTTCAAAGAGACACAGAGACAATAATATTTTTTCACTCAAGTGTCATCATAAATGTTAATATTCCTTTTTTGATCTTTGAATTAAAACTACAGCAATATACAAGACTTGTTTGCTTACCTCATAAGACCTGAAAAAACTTCTCCCCTTCTACCTCTAAGAATGCAGACTTGCATTTCAAAGCTCTGTTCATTTACAGATCTTCCTAACCAGCCCTTAAGGTTCACACATGGGTCAGGTCAGTCGGTGAGGTGAGTTAATTAACTCTTTCTGGCCCTGTCATCTTTCAATGAAATATTATATTACACTCATAACGTCACAGGTCAGGAATGGGATGGCAGGGGCTGCAGGTCGGGAGTGAGGGGCACCGTCAGAGCTGGGGGGAACCAAGGGGACTGCGGGTGGGGAGTGAGGGGCACCAGCAGAGCTGTGAGTCAGGAGGTCAGGGCTGGATTAGCAGGGGCTGCGGGTCGGGAGTGAGGGGCACCGTCAGATCTGGAGGGAGCTCAGGGGGCTGCGGGTCGGGAGTGAGGGGTGTCACGGAGTCCCCGGGCGATGCTCTGGAACTGCTCCCCACGAAGCCAGGCAGGACTCTGGGGAGCCTCCTCTCCCTTGGAGCAGACTGTCTTCAGGGCAAGAAGCTCCCACGGCTTCACCTCCTGGGTCTCTCCTTGGAGCATTCAGCATCCTCTGCCCCTCCGTGCGCTTCCCACAGCGAGTCTGCCCAGGCGGGGTCCTGGGGAAGCCAGAGGGTCCTGCCCCCCCACTTCGCAGTCAGACGTGACTCTCAGCCAGCCAGTGACGCAGAGGTTTATTTAGATGACAGGAACACAGTCCAAACCAGGTCTTGCCGGTACAGACAACAGGACCCCCTTTAGTTCGGTCCGTCTGGGGCCCTAGGGAGGCCACAGCCCCGTTGGGAGGCCCGAGCCCCATGGGGGCTCCCCTCCATTTCCCAGCCAGCTTCCAAAACTGCCGGCCCCCCTCCAGCCCCTCCTCTCTGGGCTTTGTCTCCTTCCCAGGCCAGGAGGTCACCTGATCTCTTTGTTCTCCCCCACCTTTAGCATCCCCCTGCAGGGGGAAGGGCCTGGCCATTAGTTGCCATGGAGACTTTGTCACATGACCCACTCTAGACGAAGTGAGGCAGAGTTTGGGCCAACGTCAGTTTGGAACAGCCCGAATGAGCCCAGCAGTTTTCTCAAAGTATCTGCTGTTGTAAACCGCATGTAGTGCAGACGTGCGAACCCCAAAGGTGTCAAACATGAAAGATACATAAGGCCAGTTACGGGAGGTTTCCATGGCCAGGCCCGAGGGTTAAGCAGCTGGGCTCTAACAGCTGCCTCCTCAAAAGGAAAAGGGGCCTCAGCACCCATAAAAATAACTGGTTGCAAAAATCAATCGTCCTGCATCCATCACCACTTTAAATTCTGACCTCTCCTGCCCGATGTGTCTTTGTTTAGCAACCAAGCGAACTGGGGAACTCTGTGGCTGTTACCCTCTAACTCAGTAGAAGGTTACAAATCTTGACTCAAGCAATATTCCTCTTGAAAAAAATTATTTTAAAGTTTATCAAAATTAATTCCATTTGAAATAGAAATAATTACAATCAACACTGGGGCTGTATCTAACCAGCCTTGTGACAGCTCTGGTTTTCTCACTAGAGACATAACGAACCAGGAAAGAAGGCAAATGTCAGACAGGGAACCTCAGCTCCACAAATAAATGCCCTCAGGGCTCCTTCTACACTGCGACTGGGCACTTGACTGACTTCAAATCCAGCTAACCCAGTTGGTAGAGCATGAGACTCTTAATCCTGCCAGCATGAGTTTAAGCCCCATATTGGGCAGCAGCAACAGCTCTTAGGTGTCACTCTTCTGCTTATAGTCACAGCCCAAAATGAAATAAATTCTCTGTCCGCTCTACAATCTTAGGCAGATCAGGTTCCTTCCTCTCTGAGCTTCAGTAAAACATGAAGTAAGAACAAATAGAATTTTCTCCTCTTCCATTCTACCCCAGGCAAGAAGAGGAGATAATAACCATTTAAAGGATGACTGCAGAGAGAAAAGTTTGGTCATTATAAATAGGACAATGATCAATTGTTCTCCATGTCCACTGACGGTAGGACAAGAAGTAATGGGCTTAATCTGCAGCCAGGGAGTTTCTCGTTAGATGTTGGGAACAGCTTTCTAACTCTGAGTGTAGTTAAGCTCTGGAATAGGCTCCCAAGGGCATCTGTGGAGTCGCTGTCCTTGGAGGTTTTTAAGAACAGGTTGAACAAACCTCTGTCAAGGATACTCTCCATATACTTGGTCCCATAGACAACCTGCTCTGGCTCTGGTTCCCGCCTTCTGCTCCCTGCCTGGGCCGGCTGCTGTGGGCACTTGATCCCACATGGCCCTGACGCATCATCTCTGCTTGGCCCTGCCTCAGGAGAGAGAGCTGGATTTCATGACCTCTCCAGGGCCCTTGCAGCCGTACAGCTCTGTAATTCGATGCCATCGCAATATAATATAAACAACAACAAAAGTGGAAACACCCTAATCTAACATCTAACAATTCAGCATGAACTGACATTCCACAGCACAAAGTGACAACACGTAGGAGTGCAAAGCCCGACAATTCAGCACCATGCAAATGAACGCCCCATGGGGCAAAATGACACACTGCAAAAGAGCTCAGCTCAAACCGACGCAACACAAGGCAGTGCAAAAACCATACAACACGAAACAATGCGTCAGAGTGCAAAGTGGCACTGTGCAAAACAGCTCAGCGTGGAACAACGACACAGCACAAACCCACACAACAGAATCATATAGAAAGGTGGGGCAGGGAAGGACCCCGAGAGTCAGGGCCAAGTCTCCCTAGGCCACCCTGACAGGTGTTTGAAGAACAGGGAAACAAAGGGCACCAAGAACTTATGTTTTTTGAATGAGTGAAGAAAAGGGAGCAGCATTGTTCCCCTCCGGTAGCCCCTGTTCAATTCCAGGTCAGAAAGCAAAACTCTTCTGCAAGAATATCCAAAAAATGTTGTGTTTCACTTCACTTCATAAGTACAGTTGTGTGGCAATTAAATGATGATCCTAAAGTTTCATAAAAGTGTGGGAAATACGGACGTATCTGAGAAAATAGCTTGGAATGAAGGAAGACAAAAAATTGATGGGTCGAGAGAACAGGCCCTGTTTCCCCCTGGTTTGGAGCTTCTCTCACAACTACTGGAATAGCAAAGCTAAGCAAATGGGGTTCTATTGTTCCAAAGGAGATTGAAGTGAGGCCATTTTCTCCAGAGAGAATTAAATGGTCATGTCAGGAGTGGGATGTGAAACCACATCTCTATGCAGAGACCAGAACACCCAAGGGATTGAAAAAAAAAGAGTCGTATAACTAGCACTTTAGACCAGTCCACCATCCTGATACTACAAAGACTATGACTTATGAACCCTAGTTTTCATTAATAGTTGATGAACTCTTTAGGGAGGTTGAGACGGCACATCTCTTTCAACTCCTAGAGACCTTCTACAGCACAGCTGATTTTTAGACACACTCACCCGGACCTAAAGTTACACGTTTCCTGGAGCTCCATGAGTTCTGCAGTGTTGTAATGTCCCTGCTCACATTTTAAGTGAATAAAAGATGAGTGCTGGCATTCTGAGACAGTAATGGTGAACCTCAAAATCCTGCTCTGTGGGCCAGACAGTTAAGCAACCCACAACCTCTACCATGAAAGCATCCTCTCTAGGAACAACTCACAGGTCAATATCTGGGGTGTGAAATCTTCATTTCTTTGTTGTTCTATCACTGTAGTCCCCACTTTCCTATTGCTTGGCTGTATAATCTCTGTCTGGTTCTGTGACTGTTTCTATCTGCTGTATAATTAATTTGTTGGGTGTAAACCAATTAAGGCGGTGGGGTATAATTGTTAAGATAATCATGTTACAATATGTTAGGATTGGTTAGTTAAATTTCAGTAAAATGCTTGGTTAATGTCTAGCTAAGCAGAACTCAAGTTTTACTATATAGTCTGCAGTCAGTCAGGAAGTAAGCGGGGGAATGGGAATGGGAATGCGAATGGGGGTAGGGGAATTGGAATTATATTTTGCTAAGGGGGGGAATAGGAACAGGGAATGGGAACAGGGACACAGGCAAGGCTCTGTGGTGTCAGAGCTGGGAAGGGGGATACTGAGGAAGGAAATTGGAATCATTGCTTGCTGGAAGTTCACCCCAATAAACATTGAATTGTTTGCACCTTTGAGCTTCATGCATTGCTACTCTCTGGTCATGTGAGAAGGACCAGGGACTGGGAGGGTGATGGGATAAACCCTCTAACAAGTATGTCTTTCAGGGTATGAAAACCCCCAGAACCAGTATAATTAAGCTGACCTAAGCCATGGTTAGATAGTGCTAAATGAAAGGAAAGATCGTTCTGCCAATGCAGCTATTACAGGGATGGAAAACCCCTCCCCTCACTGTAGCAACTGTCTACTCCACAGTGCTACAGCAGTATTTTAAGTGTAGACAGCCTCAGAGTGAGACCAGATCTTGCTCCATGGAAGCTCAGGCACTAAGACAACAGCAATGACAATACACTAATGCTTCCATAGTTGGAAGAGTTCAAACCTGCATGGGGAGACCCCAAGGAATTTTTAGCCCATGGCCTTAACCACTCAGCCACAACTACTTGATGTACAGCTGTTTCATTACACAATGTTTCTGTTCTCACAGAATTGTCACTTCAAATTCTTCAGACCAGCTCCCCCAGCACACTCACGGCTGAGCATTAGTGTAAGTGTGTCCATGGCAGAACAGCAAGAGTTCCTGCCCATTTCCCTTCCAGCTGGAGCATGATGAGAGTGTGTTTGTGGCTAACGACATTGCTTTAGGTTGTTGTTCATTCCCCACACTGACAATTCAGACAGTCCCTTTCCTATTCGAATCTCCACCATATCATTCCAACAGCCGGGGTCAGGATTTCTCTGGGCACTGAAATGTTTCAGGGGTTTGGTGCATGAACTCAGCCTTGCATTCCATCCCTGATGTTTCATGGACTAACAACAGCAGCAGAAAAAAAGAGCCGAGCCAATATCTCCCTGGCAGGGATGGAGGTGCCACGTCCCCTCTGTCTGACCATCGCCATTGCAGGAGAGAAGGGTTCACTGGAGTCGAACGCCCTGGCTCAGACAAGAGACACAGGGAGGTTTTGCTGTTCATGGATCTGTGCAAATGAAATTGTGTCTATGTGTGAAATTGAGGTCGGAAATGAAACGTCCACATGGTGGCCCAATGCCCTAAGGAATGTGGGTGAAGGAGTTGGGCTGGAAAATGATTTTACAGGAGTTCGTATCAATTTATTGCCCTGATTAAAATCTATGGCTAAAAGGCAGCCACTGTTGTTAGTACTTGTACCTGTGTAGGGACACCCCAGTGGGTGTCAAGTCCATTGCGTTAACGAGGGATAGTCGATTATTTTATCAAGATCCAAATTTCTTTGTCAAGGTCCAGTCAATGTCTAGACAGCAGAGAAAATAATACACTGATGATAATAAGAAGAATATAGAAAGATTTTGCAGTCACTATGGGCATAACTATGATGATTGATTCATGTTTCACTCTTAATATCTGGCACCACCATCTTTCCCTTTAGTCTTGTAGTTTACCGAGGGTAAAACTAAACATCTCTTCAGATACCAGGGAGTGTTTGTGTTCATTCCTGTTAGCTACACAGGGGTTTGATGTTACTGCTTTCAATCCTCCAGCTCTGCTGGGATAAGTAGCATTCCAGGGAGTCACTATGCCAGTCAACTGCTAGAGAAGACAACACAGATAGGGATGGCAGCAGGGCAGACTGGAGCTCCGCGGAGATGGTGGGACCAGGTCTCATCAATGGGGAGGTGGCCACCCCACCATGCACAAGGCTGTGCCAGTAAGTGCGGCGTGTGCTCCACGGTGCCCTTACTCCCTGCATGTGGTGGTGGAGGGCAGTTACTGAGTTCGGTTGGTTTGGGAAATTTAGGGCTTGGCTACACTTGCAGAGGTAGAGCGCTGGGAGTTAAACCACAGCAGGGAAACCGGTGCCGTGTGTTCACACTGACAGCTGCAAGCGCACTGGAGTGGCCACATTAGCAGCTCTGGCAATGCCACAGAGAGCAGTGCAGTGTGTTAGCTATCCCAGTGTGCAAGTGGCTGCAATGTGCTTTTCAAATGGGGGGCGGGGGTGGAATGTGACAGGGAGTGTGTTGTGTGTACGTGGGGGGAGTGACAGTGTGTTTGGGGGCTGAGAGTGTGTCAGCATGCTGTCTTGTGTGTTCAGACAGCAGCAGACCCCCACCTCCCCTCATACACACTCACAACAGCAGCAGCATTCCACACTAATGGCTGCTTTGTCCCGGAGCAGATAAGCAGCCGCTGTCAGAAACGGAGCTTTGAAAGGGGATATCCGCATGCCTGCAGCCGATTTCAAAACAATGACCAGAGTGGGCACTTGACTTCAGGGGATTATGGGACATTTCCTGAGGGCAATCACAGTGCAGTGATGCAACACGTCGTCCACACTGATGCCCGGGTATTTCAGCAGGGCTCAGCAAGCTTTATGCTTCTCATGGAGGTGGATTACCAGGAGCGCTCCACCTACAGAGCCCAGGTGCTCCATGTGCCTTGCCAGTGTGGACACCTCAGGAGCTAGGGTGCCCTGGGCTGCTTTAATGGGCTCTAGCTTGCAAGTGTAGCCAAGCCCCTAGACTATGTCACTTGTGTGACTTACTTGTGCTATTGTAATAAACACAATAGACGTGCAATGGTCAGAAATTGCACCAGCAGAGAAGTATATTGCAGGGAAACCCTAAGGAAATTAAGAGTTTAAATTATCCTCCACATGTCCCGTGTCCCACTAAAATGAATCCAACCCACAGGGCACGTGGGCAGAAGTATCGGTGTCAGGATGCTACATTGTTAGCACAGTAAATGAAGCTGCAAAATAAATGATGTTTAAATGACCTCACTCTATTTTTTACAATCCTGTGTTAAGAGGTAATAGATACAGATGGACACCAGGCAGGGTCGTTTGGAGGGTGAAGCCTTTATGCTTCCATCCCCCACCACTGTCAAGTTTTAGCAAATTGGGACAAGTCAGCAAATAAGAACAACCTCAGGTCTCAGTAACTGCTGCAGGTAGCAAAGTCCTACAGGGAGCAGTTTCTGGCACTACACCTGCGCAGCTCTGCTCCCCGGCTCTTCTCCGGCTCCTGCTCTCTCCTTAGCTCCGCCCCACTCTGGCCCAGGCAGTTCCAGCTCCCACGGAGGATGGGCCCCCCTGGCCTGGTGACTCCCTCATTACACTGCCTGGCCTGTCAGTGTGGTTAACTTGGAGCTTTGGCCTCTCCCCATTGCCCCTGGGGACTGTCAGTCTCAGGGTCCTGATTTCCCATTGGCCCTTCCCCCCTCTATTGGTGCTGGGAACTAGCCAACCAAAACCCCCACTAAGCTTTAGTAAGGGGCCAACAGTCCCTTACATGAGCCGGCCCCATGAGGGTCACTGATGGCCAGAGAAGGCAATGCCCTTAGTAACAAGGGTTTGGGGGTCACCGAGGCCAGTAAGGGGGTCACTATGTCGGCCCTATAACCCTGGGTGTCAGGTCACTGTGCAGCTTTGATCTAGAGCTCAGATCCCAACAACTGACCAGCAGCCCACAGCCTCCCCCTGGGTCTGCCCCACCTGGTTACTCCTTACAGGCCGACCTTACCCCCCTTCCAGCCCCGGATTTGCCCCCTAATCATCCTACTGCCGCTCAGAGCCACAGCCGTGGAGGCGCTGAAGGAGGCAGGGGTGACTCTAGGGTGGAGTTATTCTCTAAAGATGGCTGGCAGAAAGGTGGTGCTCAGCTCTGTCAGCCACCTGCCCAGTAGCCTCTCTGCCAGGGGATGCAGACGTTTCTGTAAGGCCATTAAATGGGTATTTGGCTTCTGAGTGAATGTGAGGAATGTGCAATCCTGAGAGGGAATTTCCATCCTTCTTCTTAGTGCTCTTCAGAGCCCCAGTGGCCTAATGGATAAGGCATTGGCTTATTGGCTTCCTAAGCCAGAGATTGTGGGTTCAAGTCCCATCTGGGGTGGCAAAACTCCTTCCTTCTTGTATATTGCAACAAATCCTTGGTGTTATTTTCCCCAAGGAAGCTGGGAGACGTTTGAACCCAAAGTACTGGATCTTGGGAGCAATCCCCCAGAAACAGCATCTTCCACTTGACAAATCCTTTCTAGACCCATCAGTAGCAAACACTTAATACTAGTGTTTGCCTGAGAATAGAAGGAAGGGGAGTGTTTACTCCGACACCTCAGTGAGTGACACAGACAGAAAGAGCAAGGCCGTCCTGAAAGAGAATGGATCTGTCTGGAGACAAAGCAGACCCTGAGAATGAGCAACTGTGTGAAAAGAAGAACTTCAAATGTGTGTTAGGTGTTAGATAGGAGCTCTCACTGAACTGAAAGAGGGAGATCACTTTGTGACGGGTTACACCTCTTCTTAAGGGTGTTTGTCTGGCTGGCAGCCCTGGTTCCCAGGTCTCTCCTGAGGGAAGAAAGTTTCTGCACAAAATACCAAAACTTTTAACAGAGAGGAGGGAAAGGCAATGGCCACATGATGGGGCCAATATATACGACAACATAGTTCTTCTATGCGGGATGACTCTGAACACTGACTGATCATCACTCCCTTGGATTTGAAGAGATGTTTAGTTTTGCACTTGGGAACCTGTAAGGCTGAAGCAATTTTATGGATGGTGACACTAGGATAAAAGGGTTATTTAATGTTGTAGAAATTGTTAAAAACACTGAGCTTAAACTGGAACTGCCTGTTATTAAAGGCTGGTTTCCCCACGTCAGTTCCACAAGCTCTGCTAGAAACACCCTGGGTTATCTCCTGGCTTGGTGGGAACTGGAGGGAATCGTCCCCTGCTGCCCTTGGCTCCAGGCTGGTTTTTCTGGGGAGGGGACGTGGAATTGATTTGTTTGCTGTTGAGAAGGGAGCCAGGCCAGTTCTCAGGGAACGAGAACTCCCGGCATCTTCCCAGCCCAGCCCAGGCTGCTGCCCTGTCCCAGCCTCTGTTCCCCTGGGGGCCCTGTGTGTTTGACTCTAGAGCAGGCCGGGAGCAGCAGCTGAGGCAGAGGACAGCTTGGGCCGGGCAGATAAGAAGGAGTTTAGCCAGCAAAAAAGGTAAAATGGCAGTGGAGTGTTACCTTGGACTCGACGGCATTTCTCCATTGGTCTGTCTGCTTGGGGGCAGGGACAATAACAAGTCCTGCTGCATTCGTTATTTCAAAGGGAGGTTTAGGATTTTCATTCTCACACACGGTGCACAAACCAGGACTCAACCTTTGCTGTAAACTAAACAAGCTGCCCACAGATTCTAGGAGCCACAATGAGCATTTGGGTGAGAGCTCAGACCTGCCCCTGTCTCAGAGGGAGACAGGGGTCATCTGTGTGGGGACTGGACCACTGACCTATCAGCTCTTAACTCCCAAACTTTCAGTAACTCTATTATCAGTGCCTGTGAGTGTTATTTAAACCATAAGAAAAACCACCCTGGGCTAGACTTCTCTTCTGACAGTAGCCAATAACAGGTACCCCAACATCCAGCCAACAAGGCACCACTGGGAGTTGAACCCAGAATCTCCTGTTTACAAAACAAACGCTTTAGCCAGCTAAGCCATGGTGCCTGGGGGTAGCTATAACACACTGTCTGCCCACACCTGACTCCCTGCCATCCCCACTGGGGCCTGACAAGCTTTGCTTGTGTTTGGATTCCGCAAAGCAGAGGAGCAGGTGACGTTTTCCTTGCAAGCTATGTGTGTGTGTGAGTGAATCTTTGGCCAGGTCTGCACTACAAAGTTGTTTCAGCAGAATGATATTGCTCAGGTGTGTGAAAAACACACAATGCTACCTCAGTCGGCAGCTTGTGGCTGGTGTACACACTGCAATGCCATGTCTGGCGACAAAAGTGCCCTGTTTTGCTGACAAAATAAAACGACTTCGATGAGAGGCCTAGAACTTTTTGCAGCAAACTTAAAGTGGCAGAGTGTCACTGTAGATGCTGCTGTTCATTATATCAGCATAACTGGCCTCTGCCAGTATCCCACAATGCCGGCCGTGAACTCGCCTGCCCTGCAGTCCTGCTACAGAGCCATGGGCCCCTCCCCTTTCATAGCTCTGGGAAGTTCTGACAGCTGAGCCTGCTGCTCTGCTCCGGCAGCCAGGAGCAAATCACTGCCGTGGATGCTGCTCTCTCCCGCACTGCGAACACAGAGCAGATGGTGGGAGTTTCCTTACAGTGTAAGGGGGCCACTGGAATCCGAACTGTGACACGCTCAGGACATCCCTTCCCTTGAGGAGGCTCTTACCTTCTAAACAGGGACGTCTGTTTTCTAGTAAAATCACGAAAAGGGAAGGAGAAAACTCGAAAGAGGTTCCCCCTGGTGCTCACGTACGTGAACCCGAATACTCTCTCAGTCCTCAAAGAGAGACCTGGAGAAGGAGACTTGCTGAAGCAAAGCCACAGGGGTCTCTGAGGTTTCCCTGGCCCCTCGCCCCTGTCCTGCCTGGCTGATGTCAGCATCTCTCTGTGAGGTCACCACCTCCCCACCACCTTTGACCAATGGTCTGAGGTCCTGCAAAAGGCCTTTGTGATGTCACTGCCACACCCCTCCCTTGCTGGGCTAATGTCCTGCCCCTGCCCAGGCACTGTGGAGGTTTGAGCTACTCCCTGTGGATCACCCCACTCAAGGAACGTTCGTTCTAGGAAGCAAGCCGGCTAGACAGGAAAACATCAGATGCTGTTTGGATGGACAGGGTGGGTCTCAGGGGAGGGGCAGAGAGGGTGGGTGGGGGGAACTGAACGCAATGCTCCAGATGTGGCCTCACCAGTGCTGAATAGAGGGGAATAATCACTTCCCTCCATCTGCTGGCAATGCTCCTACTAATCCAGCCCAATATGACCAGTTACCCATATTGAATGCAGACACAGCAATATCTGATACATTGGTTCCTGTCCATTCAGGAGGTTATTTCCCACCTATTCATAAATAATGAAGCTGCTCTAAGTGGAGGGGAGAGAGCTGTCCCGTCTGTGCAGTTAACCCATCTCCCCGAGAGGTGGTAGCTATGTCACTGGGGGAAGCTATGCTGGTGGGTGTGCAAGCTGTGGTGTCTCCATGTGTATATAAAGTTTAATCAAACCCCATTTTTAAAACCCCTGTGGTCTGGGAATAGAAAAGGAGCTCACTGAGGCAGAGCCCGTCCTTCAAAATCCTTAAGATCACTGACTTGCCAATGCAAAAGTCGTGGGGGTAGAGCTCAGTGGTAGAGTGTTTGACTGCAGATCAAGTGGTCCTTGGTTCAAATCCAAGTGCCCCCTTACAAACATGTTACTTCAGTAAAAATAATTCTATTTTCAGGAGCTCCACTAAATAGGGATCCCTGAAATGAATGGACACACTCAATGTTTTCCTGTGCAAATGCATAAAAACCTAGCAAACAAGTCCCCCAGCTGAAATCAGTTCCAATCCTCTAAGTGTCTAGGTTTGTTTTCATCAATTAAACAAAGGCCCATGAAGACACATTTGCAGGTCCTTGGCCTCCATGGGCTACAATGTGCAGAAGAACAAGAACCACATCCACTTGGGAGGCATGGACTAGTCTGTATTACATCTGGTAAGTAAGTTGCCATTGGGACTGAAAACTCTACTGGGGGTGGACAGGAGCCTGTTACAAAAATAAAATAACCAAGATTTACCAAACTCCCTGTTACACATTCAATCCTCTGTTTGTGCACACGGCATCAATTGGGGCTCTAATAAATGGCAACCTTCCTTTAACACAGATCGTTGTTCCTTGTGACTTTCAGATGCATTCGAATGGCAGCTGTTCAGAGATCATGTGCTGCTAGTTCATGAGCAGCAGCAGAGTCTCTGTACGTTTACCAACTGTAGAGCTGGGTGTGTCTGCATCCAAGTAACTGCAGAGTCAGTGTAGTACCAGCCAGTTAATTGCACAGTCTCCCTTTCTGGTCTCATTGATCATTTGGGTAGAAACAGCAACGGTTTGGTGGGTTTTGGTTTTTCCCCTTAGTTTTCTCCTAAGGAATGTGTGATCTTGAGCATGTTAGTTTAAGTTCCTGTGGGTCAGGAAAATTCCATCTCCTTGAAATAGCTGGGAAGTGACCTGTTTGTATAACCTAGAATAAAGGAGCTTTTAAAGAAGAAACTGCTTTACAAATATGCTGAGACAAAAACAGTAAATTCCACAGCCAGACACCAGGCCAGGATCAATGGATGGGGCCAGGATCAATTAATTACAGAAGAAACAAACTCTTGGGAAATAGCTGTAATTTGTCCCGAAACCTTTCCTTGTTCTCATATGCTATCACGGATTCTCTTCTAGAGGGCAGAGTTAAGGTTATCTGGGCATGTACCATCACTCTGTATTCCGGTTTTTCCAGAGTTTGAGTTTTACTGAACTCGATGTTCTGGAAGGTAAGAGATAGTCACAGTCAAAGTTAACTTTCTGTTAACAAAGGTTTTGTTTGTGACAAATAATGAGACTAATCCCTCTCTGCGGTAATTCCACGGACTTCAGTGTACTCTTTCTCTATTTCTAGTTCCAAAAAAATAAGCAAATTAAAACAACCTTGAGACCTAAAATGCTGTGAGAAAATGGAAATTTTAGTAGCTCAAATATTTCAGTTTCTTCTGTGTCTTGTGCGTGTGTAAATGGCACAACATGTTAATTTATAAGCACATCTTTCTTAACTTCTTTAAATATTCTGTAGTACATTGACTAGATCAAGTCGGTTGTTCAATGCAGTGAGGTTTTCATGCATTGCCTCATACATATTTTTCATATTATGTAAATGAACACAACTCATTGAACACAAAATTATGTATTTCATGCTGTGAACTGTGTCGGTCTCTCACATTAATACGTTTATTTTTTCTCTCTCTCTGTGAGGCACAACAAAATAATTTAGTGATGCTGAAAACGTTCCCTTCTCCTCCAGAACTGCCTTGGAATCACCGTCCCTTTGTAGATTAATCTGCCCCTGTGTCTCTACAAGGAAAATATATTTTCTATGAAAAAAACACAATTTTTTAATTAAAGGGACTGAGACAGAATAGGTTACTCAGACATAGGTTAGGGGGTTGTTATAGAAGTGGGTGGGTGAGATTCTGTGGCCTGTGTTGTGCAGGAGGTCCGACTAGATGATCATAATGGTCCCTTCTGCCCTTAAAGTCTATGAGAATAGCCACATGAGGGTGACACATCAGGAATGCAAAGCAACAGGTTCCTGGTTTGCACATTGATGGTGACAAGGGATTGAACTCAACTCCCCTCTTTTCAGACACATTTGTTTTATTCTGTTGTACTTAGTCCTCTGCCTTGTAGCTTCAACAGCCGCAGATGCAAGATGAGTTACTGCAGCCTAGACCTTGTGTCTGTGTTTAGGTGGTTTTCACCTAAACGTTCAAGCAGCTCCCAGCAATGTCCCGAGCTCCCCAAGTCCCACTGACAGCTGAGCTCTTCCTGCCCACTGAGCCCAGCCCAGACAGTGGGTGGGGGGTGAGTTTGTACCCAAATAACTGACAGAGCCAAGCAAGGAGCAAATAAATGTTTGCTTCAGTCACTAGGTCTCTGTTTCTATTGCTCGTTTGCTCTCTCCCCTTCTCTGATAAGGAGCAATGGTAAGAAAAGAGGTTAAACCATGTGCTAGGTGGTGGCTGGGTTTGGATGACAAATTTAAAACCATCTCAGCGCCCTCTAGTGTGACACTGACACCATCAGATTCTCACCTTTCATTCACACTTCATTAATAACAGTTTCCCTGAACTACTTTGCTGTGATTATTTCAATGGCTCCTACACCGATACCTGCTGCCCCTTCTGGCTGGTTAATTGCACTATTTGGAACCTGCTCCTAAAATTACACCCTTCCTGGAAGCAAGATTCAGAACTGCCCAAGGAAACCCCATTGGGTTTCAAGTGCAGCCCAGGCAGGGTGGCAAGGGGACAGCCCAGGGGTCTCAGAGCTTCTTCTTCCTCACAGAGAGAAGGTTAAGGGGGGCCACTAGTTATGACTCCTGGGTTTTAGTCCTGGCTGTGGGAGGAAAGGGGTGTTTAGTGGATTAGAGTTGGGGGCTTAGGAATCAAAGAGGAAACATCTCCCTTTTCAGCTTCAATGCACATTGAACAAGAACATGGCTTCTCATCTCTTCGGTTTCAGAGGAGCAGCCGTGTTAGTCTCTATCCTCAAAAAGAACAGGAGTACGTGTGGCACCTTAGAGACTAACACGTTTCTTAGGTTCTGTTGCCACCATGTGGCCATTTCATTTCACTTCTTAATGTTAAAAAGGTCTGGGTACTTCAATGAAGCTAATCATCTAGTGGAACAAGCTCCGCAAGGGACGTGGTTAATTCCCCATCACTGCCCTGTGTAAATGAAGACCGCAGCTCTTGCTGCAAGACACCTGGTGTGTGGGTGTCCCTGTTCCCCCTTCAGAACCTCTGGTACATGGTGCTTGCCTCCTCCCAGTTCAAAATCCCCATCATGTGGGTGCTCCCATCCAGGATCTCTGGTGGGTGTCTCTGTCCCCCACCCCATGAACTAGCTCCCGTGTGTGGTTTCCCCTGCCTGCCCCCATCCGGGATCTGTGGGTGTCTCTGTTCCCCTTTTCAAGATCCGTGTTGCAGGGGGGGCGTCCCTCCCCCCAGGTCAGAATCCCCAGCGTGTGGGTGCTCCCATCCCCCACTCCAGGCTCTGCGGGGGTGTCTGTATAAAAAGAGACTGTGTCTCACTGTCTTGCCCAGGCTATGCTGTGGGGGCTATTCACAGGCACGATCCCACTACTGATCAGCACAGGAGTTTTGACCTGCTCTGTTTCTGACCTGGGCCGGTTCACCCCTCCTTAGACAACCTGGGGACCCCAAGCTTCCCCGGGATCACCATATTGATGCCAAACTTTGTGCGGACACCCGATCGGCACAGCCCACTGCAGCCCAAAACTCCTGAGCTCACGTGACCCGCTGGCCTCAGCCTCCCCAGGAGCTAGGATCACAGGCACCAGCCACAGGGCCCAGCTGCTAACAGCGTCTCCCGCTTCCAATTTCAGGCTCAGCCTGGGAGCTCTGCGTTCTGAGCGGGTGGAAGTGGAGCCTGGCACTGAGCTGATGCGCTGAGGGTTATTTGCACTGTGCGTCACACGGAGGTGAAAACACGCGGCACAGATCTTTGAGCACAACCCTCGTCCTGAGGAATGGGGTCGGGGGGGGGGGCTGCATAAAGAGAGACTGGCTCTCCCTGGCGGGGCTACAGCGGCTCTTCACAGGGGCAGTCCCACTGCCAATTGGTACCAGAGTTTTGCCGGCCTCCTTTCCTGGGCTGGCTCCCCTCTCCCTAGGGGGAACTGGTGGCCCCAAACTTCCCAGAAACCAGCATAGCGAGGCCAACCTGAGCACAGACACCTGCTCAGCACCCCGGGGTGTAGCCCTGAACCCCGGCAATCAGCTACGCTCAGCTGCCCACCCAACAAGCGTTACACGCAGGAGCCTTCGTGCCCCGCGTGTTCAGCTCCCTCCCAGTGCCAGCTTTAAACTCCGCTGCTCAGTTCTAAGCTTTGGCCACACGGGGGCAGCCTGGAGCTCAGCCAACGCCTCCCGGTGCTGGTTGCGTTTCCCACTCCTCGTGGCAGGTTCACACCCCGCAGGCAGATCTCTGAATCGGAGCTGAACCGTTCCCCAAATCCAGCGCTTTAGCAGCAGCTTTGCTAGGAAAGCGCTGACGTCCCCAAGTAACGTAAGAGCCAGAGCTCTGTGTCCAGGATCTTCTATCGGGCCCCTCACCGCGGTGTCTGTCAGGCGCAAGGAGAAACCAGGGAAATGTTCTCATGGCGTTTAAGGGCAGAAGGGGCCATTAGCTCAGCTAGTCTGACCCCCGAATAACACAGAATTACACCATGACACGTATTGATCCCACAGACCTTAGATAGATCAAAGCGTTTCAGCCCTCAGGAAGGAGGCCAAACTGGGTACCAGAGGCAGCGAACAAGGGGCCCCCAAGGCAATGGCAGGGAGCTGACGAGGTGAAATATGCCCAGATGATCCCAGCAGGCGACCCACCCCCATGCTACAGAGGTGGGAGTCCCTGTTCCTCCTGCCCTTAAGAATCTCTGGTGGTAAGTGGGTCCCCCCAGTTCCCCAGATAAGAATCCTCCATGGGATTTCCCTGGCTTCACCTCCAAATAAGAACATTCTGTGGAGGGGGTGGGAGGAAGGTTGTCTGGCAGATATGTGTAAGCGGGGGAATGGTCCCACTACTGTGGGGAACTTTCCTGGCTTCTGTGCTACCCTGGTGAAGTGGGCTAGTGAAAGGATCTGAGTCCTCGCTCCCACTTCCTTTACCCAGAGGCCTCCCTGCCCTTGAGGACTCTCCTGTTTGGCAGAGTTCTCGTAGCCCCAACAAGACTGGGCCCAGGATTCCTGGGGGGCTCAACCCCCAACCCTGCTGTGGCCACCTAGGACAGGGGCTAAGGTGTCCCCACTCCGGGGTACCCTCTCTGCACTGGGCACCTCCCTGACCCACTGATTATTCCAGACAATTTAAAGCAAATACAAGTTGTTTACTTAACAATCAATTTAAAGAAAAGAATAAGAATAAATGGGAACGGTTACAGGGAAACACATCACCCTGCTCTGCGGCAGGAACATTACAAACAATGTCTCTGGACATCAAGGCACTTTGCAGTCTGTTCCTTGTAGGCCCCAGGCCTCCTTCTCAGGCCCTGGCTGTGCTGCAGGGATGCTGTGGGTGGGACACTTGAAATGGTGGTGACCACACACCTCCGGGCTTTGGGTGGTGGGATCCTTCTTCCCAGTGCCAGCCCCCCGGCAGGTTAAGGTCCCCCACCCAGCCTGGCCTGCATGGACCCTTGGCTGGAGTGTCTTTCTGCGCTGGGCCCTTTTACCAAGGTTCCCCCCCTTGGCTGGCCCCAGTTGCTCACCACACTCTGGCTCTCTGGCTGCAGCTCTGCTCCCAGCACAGGATCTGCTCTCCCTGGGCTGTGCCTCTGGCTCTCTGGCTGCAGCTCCGCTCCCAGCACAGGATCTGCTCTCTCTGCGCTGTGCCTCTGGCTCTCTGGCTGCAGCTCCGCTCCCAGCACAGGATCTGCTCTCTCTGCGCTGTGCCTCTGGCTCCAGCTCTGCTCCCAGCACGGGGTCTGCTCTCTCTGCGCTGTGCCTGTGGCTCTCTGGCTGCAGCTCTGCTCCCAGCACAGGATCTGCTCTCTCTGCGCTGTGCCTGTGGCTCTCTGGCTGCAGCTCTGCTCCCAGCACAGGATCTGCTCTCTCTGGGCTGTGCCTGTGGCTCTCTGGCTGCAGCTCCGCTCCCAGCACAGGATCTGCTCTCTCTGCGCTGTGCCTCTGGCTCTCTGGCTGCAGCTCCGCTCCCAGCACAGGATCTGCTCTCTCTGCGCTGTGCCTCTGGCTCTCTGGCTGCAGCTCCGCTCCCAGCACAGGATCTGCTCTCTCTGCGCTGTGCCTCTGGCCCCTCTGGATCTGGCCCGGCTCTGCTCTCCAGCTCAGCTTGGGCCCCTGCTTTCTCCTTTGCTCAGCCCCACTCCGTCTGACTCCGGCACATTCCTGCTCACATGGAGGACGGGACCCACCCTAGCCTTCTGTCTTCCTGATTAGCCGGCCTGCCCTGTCAATCAGGCTGACCTGGAGCATTGGCCTCTTGCCATTGTTCCTGGGGACTGTCAGTCTCAGGGTCCTGATTTGCCATCGATCCCTCCCCTTTTGGTGCTGGGAGCTAGCAACCAAAACACCCCCACTGAATGTTAGTAAGGGGGCAACAGTCCCCTTACATATGTAAAGGGGGACTGTGTCTCCCTGTCTGGCCCAGGCTCCTGGGAGGAAGTGATCTCAGTGTGTCTGGCTGTCTCCATTCCTCCCACCCATAAGAATCCCTGGTGTGTGGGTGCACCCTAGACCATTAAGGATCTCTGGTGGGTGGGTGTCTCTCTCCCGCTAGTCAGGATCTCTGGGGCATGGCTGTATAAAAAGAGGCTTTGACTCACCCAGGCTGGGCTGCCATCATGGAACAGACCAGGTCCTTCTGTGGAGGGTTTGCGTTCCTCCAATGATGTGATCTCAGTGTGTGTGGGTGTCCCTGTCCCTTCAACCCTTAACAATCCCTGGTGCGTGGGTGTGCGGGGCCCCATTACAATCCCCTCTGTCTTACCCCCCATGAGGGATCCGGTGGATGTGGGTGTTCTCCACGCTACTGGGGGTGTCTGGTGCACCTGTCCCTCCTGGTTAATAGTGGAGTGTGTGGGTGTCCCCCCGCCCATTAAGGATCCGTGTTGTGCGGATGCACCCGTTCTTCTCATTAAGAATGGTGCAACGGAGCATATGAGTGTGTCCCCCACCCCATGAACTAGCTCCCGTATATGGTTCCCCTCGCTCCCATCCAGGCTCTGTGGGTGTCGCTGTTCCGCTTTTCAAGACCCGTGTTGCAGGGGGGCGTCCCTCCCCCTGAGTCAGAATCCCCAGCGTGTGGGTGCTCCCATCCCCCACTCCAGGCTCTGCAGGGGGTGTCTAAAAAGAGACTGTGTCTCACTGTCTTGCCCAGGCTACGCTGCAGGGGCTACTCACAGGTGCAATCCCACTACTGATCAGCACAGGAGTTTTGACCTGCTCCATTTCCGACCTGGGCCGGTTCACCCCTCCTTAGGCAACCTGGAGACCCCAAGCTTCCCCGGGATCACCATATTGATGCTGAACTTAGTGTGGACACCCGATCGGCACAGCCTCCTGCAGCCCAGAACTCCTGAGCTCAAGCGATCCACCAGCCTCAGCCTCCCCAGGCGCTGGGATCACAGGCACCAGCCACAGAGCCCGGCTTGTTTTGCAGCTTGGCAGCTGGAGCTTTAAACTCTGCTTGTGAGCTCTGTGCCTTGGCCAGACGGGGACAGCCTGGAACTGGGAAATGCTTCTGCTCCCCCTGCCCCCGTCTCATATCAAGCTGCAGGCGCCGCTGTCCTGCCAGGTAAGATCCCGGATGTTTCGGTGACCCCTTTCCCCGCCCAGGTGTCCGGGTACCTCTCCCCCCCATACAGAATCCTGGATGTGTGGGTGTCCGTCCCTCTGCAGAGGATCCCGGAGTGTGGATGCCCTTGTCCCCCCCTACAACATCCTGGGTGTGTGGGTGCCACTCTCCCCCCCGTAGATCTCTGGTGGGTGGGTCTCCAGGGTGTGAGCGCTCCCATCCCCCGATACAGGCTGCGGGGGGGGGTATAACTGTCTCTCCCTGTCCTGCCCAGGCGGTGCTACAGCAGCTGTTCACAGGGGCAGCAACCTCACTGTCACCCTGCAGCTTTAACCTGCTCCAGGGGTGACCTGCTTCACCCTCCTGTGGGAGCCCGGGGACCCCGAACTGCCCAGAATCACCTGATTGATGCCGAGCTTAGCACAGACACCGGCTCAGCCTGGCAGGGAGCTACCCTGAGAATCAGCTTCCCTCCGCCTCCTGCTGCACAGCGAGGGTCCCACGCGAGAGGCTTCGTGCCCAGTTTGTTCAGGAGCGTCCCAGGCTCCAGCTGTAAACTCTGCTGGTCAGTTCTAATCTTTGGCCACACGGGGGCAGCACTAACGGTCCCATCTAAACGCTGTTTGCGTTCGGCCCTTCGGATCGCAGATTGTAACCCGCGGGCAGATCTCTGAGTGCAGCCAGATCCCTCCCCAAACTAAACATTGAAGCAGCAGCTCCCATTGGAAAGAGCAGGATTTTTGCCTTTAAAAACAAGGGAAATGTCTATAGCGAGAGACTGAAGAAGCTCAATTGATTTCATTGACTGGAGGTTAAGAGGCGATTTAATCACTGGTTTAAATACGTTTTACAAATTCCCAGAGGGGGGGATATGTGATTTAAAGGGTTCTTTAATTCACCTGACAAAATTTGCACAAGACCCCATTGGCTTGCAGTCGATGTCAGAAAATCCCAACTGGAAATGACCATTTTTTAACCGTGAGGCTAATTATCTAGTGGAACAAGCTCTGCAAGGAAGGTGGTAAATTCCCCATCACTTGCAGTTTGTAAATCAAGACTGCAGCTCTTGCTGCAAGATGCCTGGTGTGTGGGTGTCCCTGTTCTGCATTTCGGGATCCCTGGTACATGGTGCCTCCCTCCCACCAGTTCAGGATCCCCACAATGGGTGCTCCAGTCTCTGCGGGGGAGGGGGAGTGTATAAAAAGAGACCGTGTCTCACTGTCTTGCCTAGGCTACGCTGCAGGGGCTACTCACAGGTGCGGCCTGACTACTGATCGGCACGGGAGTTTTGACCTGCTCTGTTTCCGACCTGGGCCAGTTCACCCCTCCTTAGGCAACCTGGGGACCCCCAGCTTCCCAGGGATCACCATATTGATGCCGAGCTTAGTCCGGACACCCGATCGGCACAGCCCCCTGACCAGGCCAGAGAGAGCAGCAGGTTTCCCGTATTGTTTCCCGCTCTTGTTTTCTTGACTAGTTTCTCCTCTGCACCAGCTTCCACTTTTCCTTTGTGAGCCTGGCTAGCTCAGTTGGCTGAGCGTCAGACTTTTAATCTGAAGGTCCAGCATTCAAGTCCATAGTCAGGTGATAAACTACTTGCCAAGATCTTAAACTGTCCTTTCTGTAGTCCTCTTTGATGTTACTTTTTCTCTTCAGGATTTTCCCTTTCCTCAGAAGGGCCTTTTTGTGTGTGGGCTTGAAGGGGCAACTTCCTGACAGCCCCTCTGTCCTTGCAGCCTGGAGGAATAAAGGCCTCTGGGCATAGAGCATGTCCCTCCCCTGCACACACACACATACAAACACATAGAATATCCCTAAGGAATTAGAATCACCTGCTACCTTCCCCTGTCCTGCTGGATCCTCAAATGAAGATGCTCTTCAGCCTTAACCCATGTCCCCTCTGTTCCCAGTGCCCCTCAGACCCAACCCTCAGCCCCTCCTATGCTCACTGCTCCTCACTCCCACCCAGAGCCTGCTCCTCTTCACCCTTCTCCTCTGTCCCAACCCACAGCCCCCTCTTATTCCCAGTGCCCCTCAATCCCTACCCACAGCCCCCTCCTATTCCCAGTGCCCCTCAATCCCAACCCACAGGCCCCCCCCTCCTCACGCTGCTCCTCAATCCCAACCCACGGCTCCCTCCTTCCCTCCAGCAGCAGGTGCTTCACACCCCCTCAGGAAGATTTTCTTGCAAGGTTTCGTGTAGGAGTCTGCATGTGGATTTTACAGTATGTTGGAAATAGGTTGGGTTGCTTGCCGAAATGATCACTTGTGGCTGGTGTTAGATTCCGAGTCTCCTTGTTATTGGGGGCAGGAGAAATAAAGGGTTGTTATCCTTGTTGTGTGACCCAAGGGCAGCACAACTGTGCTTGGCAGACCCCGATGGAGGGACTCACCCTCAGTTCAATAGCACTTGCTAGGCAGGGGACATGGGTTCCAAAGCCAAGTGGGATGGGGCCTGGGTCCCAATACTAAAATGTAGGTGTTAGACCAACATTAGGACAGGGGGGCTGGGGAGGGATGAGTGAGTCCCTAGACAACATAGTGAGTACGGGGCCTTCTTATTTCCCACTTTTCCACCCAGGATAGCAGGTGAACTCTACAGAGGCTCCTCTGGGCTTGCACTGACTAAGGACAACAGCTGTGAGTGGGGTGCAGAGCGGGGATGGCTCATGTTAAAGGACTTTTAGTTGCTGGACTTACGAACCATAGGGAGAAGGACACTGCCCAGCTTATTTGGGGGTTGGGTCTTTCCCTTGTGGTTTATGTTTATGTGTTGGGGCTGCTGACATGACTTCTGCTAACCCTGGGCTTACATTGCAGTGTAGACATATCCTGAGAGGGCATCTATACTGTGATAAAATCCCGCTGGCCTGGATGGTCTGATTTGGGCTCCTGGGGCTCAGGTTGTGGAGCTAAAAAGTACAGCGCAGACATCAGGGCTCAGACTGGAGCCCAGGCTCGGAGACCCTCACCCCTCGTGGGGTCTCGGAGGCTGGACTGAAGCCCAAGTGTCTACGCTGTTATTTTATAACCGTGCAGCACAAGCCTGAATCAACTGACCCAGGGTTTGAGAATAGTGACTTGGGTGTGTTAATGGCAGTGTAGACATAATGCTAGGCTATGTCCACACTGCAATGAAACACCCACGTCTGTCCCGTGCCAGTGCAGGCTCCCAGGCTAGGGCTGTGGGGTGGTAAATTTGCAGCGTAGACATCTCGGCTCAGGCTCAATACCGGGCTCTGGAAGCCCTCAAGGTTGGGAGGGAGTTTAGCAAGCAAACAAGGTAAAATGGCAGGGGAGTATTACCCTGGACTCAATGGCATTTCTCCATTGGTCTGTCTGCTTTGGGGCAGGGACAATAACACGTCTTGCTGCATTCGTTATTTCAAAGGGTGGTTTAGGATTTTCATTCTCACACATGGTGCACAAAGCAGGACTCAACCCTCGGTGTAAACTAAATGAGCTGCCCACAGGTTCTGGCAGCCACAATGAGCCATTCAGCATGAAAGCCCAGACCTGCCCCTGTCCCAGAGGAAGCAGGATCATCTGTGACAGGCTGGAACACTGACCTATCAGCTCTTAACTCCCAAACTTTCAGTAAGTCTGTTATCAGTGCCTGTGAGTATAATTTAAACAACTATACTGGGCTGGACCAAAGAGCTCTGTGTTTTGTCCTCCCACAGTAACCAATACCAGGTTGCCCAAAGGTTACTCAAGAAGGCACCACTGGGAATTGAACCCAGGATCTCCTGTTTACAAGACAGGTGCTTTAGCCAGCTAAGCCATGGTGCCTGCCTGGGGCAACAACCCACTGTCTGCCCACACCTGACTCCCTGCCATCCCCACTGGGGCCTGACAAGCTTTGCTTGTGTTTGGATTCTGCAAAGCAGAGGAGCAGGTGAGGTTTTCCTTGCAAGCTCTCTGTGTGTGTGTGTGTGTGTGTGTGTGTGTGTGTGTGTGTGTGTGTGTGTGTGTGTGTGTGTGTGTGTGTGTGTGTGTGTGTGTGTGTGTGTGAGAGAGAGAGAGAGAGAGAGAGAGAGAGAGAGAGAATCTTTGGCCAGGTCTGCACTACAAGGTTACTTCAGCATCATTATATTGCTCAGGTGTGTGAAAAACACACAACGCTCCCTCGGTCAGCAGCTTTTGGCTGGTGCACACACTGCAATACCACATCTGGCGACAAAATTGCCCTGTTTTGGTGACAAAATAAAACCACCTCGACGAGAGGCCTAGTGCTTTTTGCAGCAAACTTAAAGTGACAAATGTCAGTGTAAATGCTGCTGGTCATTATATCACCATAACTGGCCTCCACCAGTATCCCACCATGCCTGCCGTGAACTCGCCTGCCCTGCATTCCTGCTACAGAGCCATGGGCCCCTCCCCTTTCATAGCTCCAGAAAGTTCTGACAGCTGAGCCACTATCTATACCGGGATTAGCTTGATAGAACTGCATTGCCAGCCTAAGTCATGTAATTACACCAACCTAATTTTGTAGTGTAGACCTGTCCAAAGAATCACACACACACCTTGGGAGCAAAACTTCATCTGCTCCTCTGCTTTATAGAATACAAACACGAACAACACTTCTCAGGGCCCAGTGGGGATTGGCAGAGAGTCAGGTGTGGGCCATCTTTATCCCAGGAGAGATGGACTCTAAGGGTACATCTCCATTGCAATGTAAGCCCAGGTGTGGCACGCTGTGCTCAGAGCAGCACCGGGAAGCCCTATATTCACCACTCTCATATAATGATGACATGGTTTGTTCAAAGTCTGCCTTGTGACGTATCATTTCAAAAGTCTTGATCTGTTGAACATTAATATCATGTTGGATTGTGTGTGCTCGCATTGGTTGGGAAGTTATAAAGCTTTGCTCTGTGTGTGTCACTGAAATATGTTATGAGGTTGGGAAATGCCCCCCACCAGCCTTTCAGGTGTGACAAGGGAGGAGCCAGACTCGCTGCTGGCCCATTGAAGGGATCCACACTCCCAAGGACTAGCCCAGGAACCGTGTACAATGCAGACTTCTCCAAGGGTACGTCTACACTACAAGACTATTTCGAATCTACTTAATTTGAATTTGTGGAATCGACCTTATGAAGTCGAATTTGTGTATCCACACTAAATACACTAATTCGACTGTCTGAGTCCACAGTAACGGGGCCAGCGTCGACTTTGGAAGCGGTGCACTGTGGGAAGCTATCCCACAGTTCCCGCACTCCCCGCTGCCCATTGGAATCCTGGGATTTCCCCCCAATGCATGCTGGGGGGAAAAATGTGTCGAGGGTGGTTTTGGGTAACTGTCATCATTGAACCGTCAATCACGCCCTCCCTCCCTCCCTCCCTGAAAGCGCCTGCGGGCACTCTGTTCGTGCACTTTTCTGCTCAGTGACAGCGCAGGCGCCACAGCACTTTGAGCACGGATCCCGCTGCAGTTATGGCCGTTGTCAACTCCTCGCACCTTATCGTCCACCTCTTCCACAGTCAGCTGCTGAGAAATAGGGCTACTTTTCAATGGTGCTGCGAGCACTGGTGGACCATGGGGGACGTTTTACCAACATCAACGTCAGGTGGCCAGGCAAAGTTCATGACGTGCGTGTTTTCAGGAACTCTGGTCTGTTTAGACGCCTGCAGGAAGGTAGTTTCTTCCCGGACCACAAAATAACTCTTGGGGATGTGCAGATGCCTATAGTGATCGTCGGGGACCCAGCCTACCCGCTAATGCCCTGGCTCGTGAAGCCCTATGCAGGCGCCTTGCACAGCGACAAGGAACTCTTCAAGTACCAGCGAGCAGTGAGCAGCGTGACCTGTGACTGTTCAGTTTCTTTACAGAGAAGCTGAAGCTGCCCCTGTTTCTTTACCAAGTGACTGTTGACTAGCATCTGCAGTTACATACCCCGCCCACCCCACTTTCCCAACTTCCAACACACGTTTAAAAATAAAATACATGTTCCACTGTAACTTTACAAAGGTTTCTTTATTGATGACTTTGCGTTACAGGGTTGAAACTGGGACACGGACTGTGCTGGGTAGGGTGTGCAGTGATGTAAAGACCGCCTGTAAACTCGAGGAATGACAGGCTCCTGCTCCAAGAGCGGTCTGCAGTGCCGGACTGGATGTTTCAACGGAGCCTGCCATCCCTCCTTTTTGGGACTCTGTGTGCGGGGGCTATGTGGCCTTTTGGCGGGGGAGGACGGATACAGATTCCTCTGCTGCGTAGCTCTGTGGTCCAGGACAGGGACCGTTGCATGAGATCTGTAACCCCCCTCCCCCGCTACAAAGTCACGTACCCCCCCACCCACACAGAACCTGCAAACCACCTCCCATACCGACCAGGGTGCCTACTGACTGCAGTGTGTGTGTGACCTGCTGCTGATCCTGCCCTCGTGTCTGTACCCTGGTAAAGGTGATTGTCCTGTCACATTACCAACCCCCTTCCCCCCCTTCAAACACAGTCTCCTCTAAAAGAACATGACGGAAACAGTAATTAACAGAAAAGTATTTTTTATTATCAACTAGACAGTTAGGGGATGAAACTGGGATGGGGGCTTGGGTGAGGCGGGAAGGAAAGGACTTTTCAAAATTTAGGGTATGAGAGCTTTTGGGTACTTGAGCACTCTGCTGGGGTGCAGTGACAGTTTACACGGCCTCTGGCGCCCCCCTTCTGGTTATTTTGGGTGAGGGGGGTATGGGACTTTTTTGGCGGGGGAGGGCGGTTGCAGATACACTGCAGGGGGGCTCTGTCCTCCTGCCGGAGGTCCTGCAGAACATGCACAAGGCGCAGGAGCATGTCCGTTTGCTCTCTCATTAGTCCAAGCAGCGTTTGAGTCGCCTGCTTGTCTTCCTCACGCCACCTCTCCTCCCGTTCACTGTGTGAGCGCTGGTACAGAGACAGGGTCTCCCTCCACTGGCTCTGCTGGTCCGTGTCGTCTCGGGAGCACCCCATAAGTTCTGCGAACATCTCGTCCCGTGTCTTTTTATTTTGCCGCCTAATCTTTGCCAGCCTCTGTGAGGGGGATGCTGTGGCGGGTCTGGAGACAGTCCAAGCTGTGTGATGGGAAAAAGGGAGTGAATTCCTTGCCAAGATAAATGTTTGCGAACAATGAACACAGTCTAGTCTGTCTCTGTGAATTCTGGGTTGAGATCCCAGTGCCTGATGGGGCAAAAACCATTTTCGCGGGTGGTTCTGAAGCTCAGCCCCCTGCTGCTATAATGATGATGGTTATCAGCCATATTGTACCATCTACCAGGAAAAATTAGGGCCAGGCACCCTTGATTGACCTAACGGATGGTAGTCTGCATGGTTACCAGTCCTTTTGCACTGCCCCATATGCCAATAGGCTGATGATGAGGATGGATATCAATCCGATTGTACCACCAACCATCTATAGCATGGGGGGAGCAAGGATGCTGGTGTTGAGAGCTGCACCATCGTGTCTATCTGCAGCATTCAGTAAAGATACGGTGACATGTAAAAGAGTCAAGAGAGGATTGTTTTCCCTTTCACTTCTGGGGGTGGGTGGGGGGTTGCATAAATTGCCTAGCTATGCCCTGACCCACTGCGGACACTGTTTTTGACCCTAGAAGCATTTGGAGCTCAGCCAGGAATGCAAATGCTTTTCGGAGACAGCAGGAACTGTGGGATACCTTGCGTCCTCAGTCCCCCCTCCCTCCATGAGCGTCCATTTGATTCTTTGGGTTTCCGTTACGCTCGTCACGCAGCAGAGTGCTGAGTCTCTGCTATGCCGTCTGTCTGGAGATTTTTTAAAAATACTTAGGACCAGGTGTAACTTTACAGTACTTCCCCTAATTAGATGCAGGAGTCTCCGAGCGAGATCACCCTGAGGACGGTCACTGAAGGAGTTAGAGAGCGCATGCTGCGTGAAAGCCAGCACAAACCAGGGGACTATGCAGCCGTGCTCGGGGAGGCAATGCTCCCTGAGTAGCTCATGAAAGCCTCGTGCGGAAAAGTGTGCTACCACGGAGCACCCAATAAGGCAGCTCTCCCCAGGAGCCTCCTGCGGAGGCTTTTAGATTACCTCCAGGAGAGCTTCGTGGAGATCTCCCAGGAGGATTTCTGTTCTAGCCCCATATATAGAGAGACCTTGTTTTCACATACTTCAGATTCCTGTTATATTAAGAATAAAAGTTTACATGGTTAAAGCACTTACCGAGTGATCCTTCCCCTGATTCAGGGTCCGGGTTAACGGCCGGGGAGGGGTTGGTAGGGGATCTCCGTGACGGTGATGAAGAGATCCTGGCTGTCGGGGAAACCAGCGTTGTAAGCGCTGTCGCCTGCCTCGTCCTCCACAAACCCTTCCTCATCTTCCCCGTCCGCGAACATCGCCGAGGAACTGTCCGTCGACATTGTCCCATCGTCAGAGTCCATGGTCACTGGTGGGGCAGTGGTGGCAGGCTCCGTAGCGTCCGTTTGCCGCTTTGATTTGTTGGTAGCCTTGTCTGGGGTCCTTGATTTTCCCGCGGCGCTGTGTTGCATCCCGCCTGTATCCTCTGTCTCTCATGGCTTTGGAGACCTTCTCGTAGGTCTTTGCATTCCGTTTTTTGGAGCGCAGCTCCAAAAGCACAGACTCCTCGCCCCACACACCGATCAGATCCAAGAGTTCCCGGTCAGTCTATGCTAGGTCCCTCTTTCTATTCAGAGATTACATGAACTCCTCTGCTGGAGAGCTCTGCATCGCTGCCGGTGCTGCTGAGCTCGCCCCGATGTCCACCCACGAAATGAGATTCTAACTGTCCAGACAGGAAAAGGAATTCAAATTTTCCCGGGACTTTTCCTGTGTGGCTGGTCAGAGCATCCGAGCTCGGACTGCTGTCCAGAGCATCAACAGAGTGGTGCAGTGTGGGATAGCTCCCGGAGCTAGTAAGTTCGATTTGCATCCACACCTAGCCTAATTCGACATAGCCATGTCGAATTTAGTGCTACTCCCCTCGTCGGGGTGGAGTACCGAAGTCGAACTAAAGAGCCCTCTAGGTCGAATTAAATGGCTTCCTGGTGTGGACGGGTGCACGGTTAATTCGAATTAACGCTGCTAAATTCGAATTAAAGTCCTAGTGTAGACCAGGCCCAAGATAGCACAGCGACAATGGACACTGCTTGACTCACATGGTAACAAAGGAGCTTCCTAGCAAGTTGGAAGAAACTATGAAAGAGGGGAAGAGACATCATGACTTGGCCTCTCTCCCCACAACTCAGCAGGTGGAAACACACCTGGAGGACAAAGACTGAACTGATTCAGAAATCAGAAGAGAATAATAACAATAATACTTGCAAACCAAAGTCCCCAAACAGACTAGTATTAGTTTTTCAGCAGAAAATTTTCAGTTTGGGGAATTTTGTTTTCTCAGTCAGACCTTGCCAAGGGAAGCAGGGAGAAAATGTTTGAGTTGCCTCCTTCAGAACAGCTTGGCCTAGACACTAGTTCTGGTTCACTGCTCTGGCCTTGCTCGGGTTGAGGGTATTTTAATAATTTGGGCAGGTCCCAGGGTGTTTGGGGGAGAAGATGAGGATGTTACCTCTTGAGATAAAAACTAAAAAATACAGCACCAGAGAATTTCTGTTTTAAAGAAATCTGGGATTTAGACATTTTATTTAAAGCAAGGGAGTTCTGAGTTTCTGAGAAGGTTTTTGTTTGCAAGAAGCAACATTGTTTGATCTGTCATTGTTCCAAAGGGGGAGATGGTTGTCTACAAAGGAGGGGTGAAAACTAAACGCACCCGATGAGGATGGGATTCGAACCCATGCATGCAGAGCACAATGGATTAGCAGTCCATCACCTTAACCACTCGGCCACCTCATCTGAGCTGTTAGAAAAAGGACAGAAGGAGAAATCTAAGGCCAGCAGAGCTAGGGACAATAAGGCCTTTTTAAATACTAAGCGGAAGCAGGGGCTGAATGAGCTCCCCCCTCACATCCAGTGAGGAGCTGGGGGAAAGACTTCAGAAACAGACCGTGTTTGCACAGACACACCTACTCTGCCTAGCTATGCAGCATGATGGGGCCGCTTTCCCAAAATGACCAGTTTCGGCTGGTGGTGGGTTACAAATCACTTTAGGATTGAATGGAATGAAATGTTATTATCCTTCCTGCATGAGTGAAGGGCAGCAGAACATACCTAGACCGTCCTGATGGAGGGGTCGGTGGGTGAGAAATAGCTTTTATTGGACTTCATAGAAGTGATTGAGAACATCACCCTAAACCAGTGGTCCCCAAACATTTCACTCTGTGACCTCTTAGCCATGGCTGTGGCCCCTCGGAAGTCACAGTTGAGAACATGGGCTGGGAGTGGGGCTGTTGCTTGCTGGGGAGAGGGGTGCAGACAGGGGTAAGGGGGTCGAGGCCGAGCTGGGAGCCAGAGGCCCAGGCTGAGGGTGGGGTTGGGGAAGAGCTGGGGCAGAGTGGGGCTGAGCGCTGCTCCCTCCATGGGGGCTGGCTCAGGCCCTGAGGTGCCTCCATGAATGTTCCTCTGTGTCCCCCTAGGAATCATGCCCCACATTTTGGGGACCACTGAACCCTACTCACTAATCAGCGGCTAGTGATGCCAAAGCCCAGGGAAAGGGAGAACAAGTGCGGGGCCCCCAGCGCTGGAGCTATGTGAAGGGGCTGCAGGAGAGGGGCAATGGCTGGTGGCCCAGGGAGTTAAGGGCAAAGGGGGCACAGGAGGGGGCAGGAGTTAGGGGTGAAGGAGGTGCAAGGGTTGGGAGTGCAGGAGCTAGCGGTAAAGGGGGAGTGGGGATCGTCCAGGGGCAATGGGGAAGTGCCAAAGTACAAGCTTTGCCAAGGGCACCATTTTCCCTAATGCTGGTTTGAGCAAACAATTGGAAATGACCCTTCAGTGAGACCAGAACCATAGTGTAGAAAAGCCCCTTTGTCAAGTGGTGGTGGCTGAGGGCTTAGGGAGATGGGTTAGAAAACAACAGGTATCTTTCTGTGGAGGTTTGATTCTTGCCTGCTAGGCAAGGCTGGTGTGTGGTGTCTCCATGGCTGCACTTTCAGTGTCTGATCTGCCACAGGGAGCCAAGTCTAGACATATTCAGAGGCTCTATGCCAGGGTTTCTCAAACTTCCTTTCACTGCAACCTCCTTCTGCCAAAAAAAACTTACTACATGGCCCTGGAAAGAGGGACCAAGCCCCTCCACACTGGGCAGAGGCAGGGGAGACAAAGCCTGAGCCCTGCCCCAGTGAGGGGAGGGCAAAACCAGAGCTTGAGGGATTCAGCCCTGGGTGGTGGGGCTCAGACATTTGGCTTCAGCCCCAGGCCCCAACAAGTCTAATGCCAGCCCCGGTGACCCCATTAAAACAGGGTTATGACCCACTTTCTGGTCCTGACCCACAGCTTGAGAACCACTACTCTGTGCTGGTGGGAGAGAGTTTTCCTGGGGGTGTAGTTAATCCACTTCCCAAGAGGTGGCAGCTTTGTCAGTGGGAGAAGCTATATCGGTGGGTGTGCAAGCTGTGGTGTTTACCACATTTAAGAAGTTTAATCAAACCCCATTTTTAAAACCTCCTGTGGTCTGGGAATGGCAAAGGAGCTCGAGGAAGCAGGGTCCGTCCTGAAAAGTCCTGGAGATCACAATTCGATACTCTTGTTGTCATGGGAGCATAGCTCAGTGGTAGAGTGCCTGACTGCTGGTCAAGTGGTTGTTAGTTCAAACCCCTGTGTTCTCTTATAACCTTCTTTCTTTTTTCAAAAAAAAGGAAAACATTTTCATTTCCATTCTCCATTCTGTTCAGGGGCTCCACTATACGGGGGTGCTTGATATGAATGTAAAACTCAACATTTTGCTGTCCAAATGCATAAAAACCTAGCAAAGCTGTCCATCAGCTGAAATCCATTCCAATCCTCTAATTGTCTAGTTTATGTTTTCATCAATTAAACAAAGGTATCATACGAATGTACATTTGCAGATCCCTCTTCTCCAGGAGCTGTGCTGTGCAGAAGAACAAGAGCCACATCCAGCTGCAGTTCAGGAATCTGATGACCAAAGAGCCACCAAATGTTCTGAGGGCTGGAGAAAAATGCCTTCTAGTGAGCTATTGAACGAGCTCAACCTGTTTCGCTTATCAAAAGAAGATTGAAAGGTGACTTCATTGAAGTGTTGAAGGGCCTTAATGGAGAGAAAATATTGGATATGAAAGGGCTCTTTAATCAAGCAGAGAAAGGCATAACAAGACCCAATGGCTTGAAGGTGAAAAGAGACAAATTCATATTACAAATAAGGCACAAATATTCAACAGCGAGGATGATTCACCACAGGAACAAGCTACCAAGGAAAGTGGTGGATTCACCATCTCCTGATGTCATTCAATGAAGACTAGATGACTTTCTGGAATGTGTTTGCCCCAAAAGTAGCTCTTGTGTCATACAGGAGGCCTGTGATATGCAGGGGGTCAGATTAGATGCTCTAATGGTCTCTTCTGGCCCTAAAGTTGACTAATTTCTGAAAAACTGAGTGTAGCATTGGGAGCAGCGTCTGATGTTTTCCTGTCTAGCCGGCTTGCTTCCTAGAAGGAACGCTCCTTGAGTGGGGTGATCCACAGGGAGTAGCTCAAACCTCCAAAGTGCCTGGCCAGGGGCAGGACATTAGCACAGCAAGGGAGGGGTGTGGCAGTGACATCACAAAGACTTTTGCAGGACCTCAGACTATTGGTCGAAGGTGGTGGGGAGGTGGTGACCTCACAGAGAGATGCTGACATCAGCCAGGCAGCATGGGTGGCAAGTTTGTAGAAATTTTGGTGGTGCCCAGAACCAGTTCCCCCCCAAACTCTGCCCCCACCCTAAGGCTCTGGGTGGGGTTTCGGGGGGAAGTATGAGGTGCAGGTCCTGGGCTGGGGGTAGGGGCATAGGAAGAGGTGAGGGGTGCAGGCTCTGGGAGGGAGTTTGGGTGCTGGGTGCAGGCTCCGGGCTGGGGCAGGGGGTGGGTGTGCAGGAGGGGGTGAGGGGTGCAGGCCTTGGGATGGAGTTTGGGTGCAGGCTCTGGTCTGGGGGTGGGGGAGTAGGAAGGGGGAGGTGGCGCATGCTCTGGGAGGGAGTTTGGGGATAGGAGGGAATGCAGGGGTGAGGGCTGTGGGGCTGAGGATGAGGGGTTCATGCTGTGGGGGGGCTCAGGGCTGGGGCAGAGGATCAGGGTGCAGGGGGATGAGGGCTCTGGCTGGGGCTGAGGATTAGGGTGCGGGGGGATTAGGGCTCTGGCTGGGGATGAGGATTAGGGTGTGGTGGGGAGGCGGGCTCTGGCTGGGGCTGAGGGTACGGAGGGGATGAGGGCTCCGGCTGAGGCTGAGGATTAGGGTGCAGGGGGGATGAGGGCTCTGGCTGGGGCAGAGGATTAGGTGCGGGGGATGAGGGCTCTGGCTGGGGAGGAGAATTAGGGTGTGGGGATGAGGGCTCTGGCTGGGGTGAGGATTAGGGTGCGGGGATGAGGGCTCTGGCTGGGGCTGAGGGTACGGAGGGATGAGGGCTCTGGCTGGGGATGAGGATTAGGGTGCAGGGGGGATGAGGGCTCTGGCTGGGGTGAGGATTACGGTGCAGGGGGGCTGAGGGCTCTGGGTGGGGAAGAGGATTAGGGTGCAGGGGGGATGAGGGCTCTGGCTGGGGTGAGGATTAGGGTGTGGGGGGATGAGGGCTCTGGCTGGGGCAGAGGATTAGGGTGTGGAGGGGATGAGGGCTCTGGCTGGGGCTGAGGGTTTGGGGTGTTGGAGAGGCTCAGGGTAAGGGCAGCCTGCCTCGCCATTAGTGCGGGCAGGCACTAGGACCCTGGGGCAGCAGACAGCAGTTCTCTGGCAGCACAGAGCAGGCAGGGGAGGGGGGCGCGCTGCTTTCTGTCAGGCAGGGAGGTGATGCGGAGCGGCGGGGGGGATACGTGCGAGGGGGTGGCAGGTGGGGGCTGGGACCTGCTCCAGGCAGGGTCGCGGCAGCGGGGGGAGATGTGGGGGGGCCGGGGCCCGATCCAGGCAGGGCCGGGGGAGAGACCCAGCTCCAACTGTTGCTGGAGCAGGGCACCCGGCCCTGAATATTCCTGGAGCCCGGGCACCGCACACAGATATAACCTGCCGCCCATGTGCGGAGCGGGCAGGACCCATGTGGGCGGGGGGTGGAGACACACGTGGGGCAGACACGCTCCTGCCTGGAGGGCCCGGGCCCGGCTGCCTGGTTCGCCCCTTGCCTGAGCTGCAGGAGGGACCTGGAGCGCGGCTCGGCTGCAGAGCTCAGAGCCCAGGCTGGGCCCAGGAGCGAGGGGATGGGGGAGCTGGGGGTGTATCGGGGGTTGGAGCCAAGAGTTGGGTGGAAATGGGGCTGTGCCACTGCCGCCTGGCGGTGGGGGGGGGGGGAGCCTCTGGCTTTTTTTTTTGGGCTCCGCCCTCCGCGTCCCGATATTTCATCTTTGACATTTGGTCACCCCAGCCTGATGTGAATGAGGATGTCTGGACCAAGGGGGCAGAGACTGGCCTTTGCTAGAGAAACCACTGTCAAGTTTGATCCAATTAGGACAAGCAGCAAATAAGAACAACCTCAGGTCTCAGTAACTGCTACAGGTAGCAAAGTCCTACAGGGAGCAGTTTCTGGCACTACACCTGCCCAGCTCTGCTCCCTGGCTCTTCTCAGGCTCCTGCTCTCTCCTTAGCTCTGCCCCACTCTGTCCCAGGCAGTTCCAGCTCCCACGGAGGATGGGACCCCCTGGCCTGGTGACTCCCTCATTACACTGCCTGGCCTGTCAGTGCGGCTAACTTGGAGCTTTGGCCTCTCCCCATTGCCCCTGGGGACTGTCAGTCTCAGGGTCCTGATTTCCCATTGGTCCTTCCCCCTTCTATTGGGACTGGGAACTAGCCAACCAAAACCCCACTAAGCTTTAGTAAGGGGCCAACAGTCCCTTACATGAGCCGGCCCCATGAGGGTCACTGATGGCCAGAGAAGGCAGCATAAGCTGGTCCCAGGGTGTAACAGGCAGCACTCAGGACTCTGAATCCTGCAATCTGAGTTCAAATCTCAGTGTGACCTTGTGTTGGGTTGTGGTGAAGCCCTGGAGCTCCCAGTGCTCAACTTCCCTGTCTCCAGTTGTGCAAGAGCTGGTTTTTCCCCTCCTGCTGGGTGACTCACACCTCCTAGAGCCAGGTCTCTGGCTGGGATGGCTACAATGGGTTGGGGCTCTAGAACTTGCTACCCTGATGGTTGGGATTCTTGCTGCTTCACCTGATGCCCACAAGTTTGGCCCTGGTGGTTCCAGCCACACTTTTCCTGGGGCCCACATGGCACTTGCAGAAAGGAGGGTCAGGGCTGGGATTGATAGTCAGGGCTTGGCAGGAGGGAGGAAGAGCCCCAGGCTGGAGCCCCACACACCTTCCCTCCTCCTCTGGGCACCTAGAGCAGAGGCGGCCCAGCTCTGTCTGCTGGACACCTCGGCAGAGTAGGTGAGTTCATGTAAATACAGTCTGGTCCCAAAGCCTCCCCCCAGCCCTGGCTCATCACTAGCTGTCAGGGGAGAGTCATTCACACCTTGCTTCCAAATCATCGTTTGAAATTCTGAGGTTGGCCAACATTGCCGAAGCCAATGCACCGACATTGTCAGCAAACAGAACAGCTGGGTGAGGAACCCGGCTTTGTCCAGACTTTTCAAACCTATTTTACTTTCTCAGGTACAAGTATTTTTCATACGTTGGATCTGCTTTTAAAGTGAGTGTTAACGTTTCAATTTCCATTCAGATTTGCAACCAATGACAACATTGGCAGCGCTGCAAGTAACTACCTGACCACTGGGGTGGGGTTTGGGGAAATTCGGGGGAGGGGTGCACAGCCCCCTGGCTGGGGGGCGTATAGGGAATGCCGGTTTCACTGAATTGAGTCTCCTACTGCAACACCTAAGCAGGTTACATCAGAGAGGAGCTGCACTGTCTAGGCAGTGGGATGCCTGTGCCTTTAAGAGCCCAGCCCTGGGAAGCCCATGCTGAGAGGTGCTGCCTGTGGGAGGGGAAATAGAAAAGCCCCTCTGCTCCCCCCACTCTGTTTTTGCAAACACTGGAGTCTCAGCCCCCCAGGGTAACTGTTACCCCTCTGCCCCTGCCTGTGCCGGGGTTTAACCCTCTGGCAGCGCCTCCCCCTGGCGGAACTCCGGCTTCGTCCCCCCTCCCAGACGTTGCCCGTCAGCCCCGCGCCTCACTCGGCCTCCAGGGGCTTGACCCCGACCAGTCAATTTCCACCCCCTGCTCAGACCCTGGCCACCCCCCTCCTCTGATTTGCCCCCCTTTCCCCTCTTTAATCCTTGTAAAAAGTAGCGGGGGCTGGGTCCCATTCTCTGGAGGCAGGGCTGGGCGCCTGGCCCCTGCCTGCCCAATGCTCAAAGCGCCCCACGATCTTGCGGATGTTTGCCGAGTGCTGCAGGGGCACCTGCAGGGAGAGAGAGACGCGGTTAGGAGGTGATGCAGCCAAGGGTGCCTCAGCCAACACTGAGATGCAGCCACCTCTGGGGTGGGTTGCACAAGTCAGCAAATGAATTTGAACAGGAAATGCACTGAAAGAACCGAGGCAGCGCAGGAGGTGGAGAAAACCAGAAAAAGCAGGAGCCCTGGATCCCAGCCCTGCCCCTCCCTCACTCTACCCCCTAACCCCCACTCCCCTCCCAGAGTTGGGGGGAGAACCCAGAAGTCCTGGTCCCCAGCCTTGCCCACCCCCATATTCCATCCACCAGCTGTCCCCCCAATTGCAGGGCAGCGCCACGGGGCACACCAGGGCCTGCTTATATGCACAGGACGGGCAACACCAGTGCCCCGGGGGAGAGATGATGCTAAGGGAGAAGCAGGCAGCAGACACCCCATGACAGAGAAAGAAGTTCCAAGGGGTACTGTGCTGCAAGGAGAGAGGGGGGTTGGCAGGGAATGGGAGGATCTCCCCTCACAGCGGGTGCATCTGTCTCCCCAGCAATTCCTCCCCAGCCCTACCCCGGCCCAGGCTAATCCCGGCCCAGCTACCAGGGTTATATTTGGCCTGGATTCCCCAGCTGCTGCTGGAGGGGTGTGGGGCTGGGGGGCATGAGCCTCTACTCCCCCTTCCCCCGACACAGCTGCATGGAACCGACGAAAGGAGCCCGCAGCACTGCTGCCTAGAGGAAACTGAGGCACCAGCCAGTGACAGACACATCATGGCTCTCCTCATCCTCATCCTCTTTTCCATATACAACCCGGGGGGGGGGGGGGATTCAGGGCAGTTGCATAGTTAACCTGTGGAACTCCTTGCCAGAGGCTGTTGTGAAGGCCAAGAGTATAATAAGGGTCAAAAAAAGAACTAGATAAATGAACAGAGGACAGGTCCATCAGTGGCTATTAGCCAGGGTGGGCAGGGATGGTGCCTGTAGCCTCTGTTTGCCAGAAGCTGGGAATGGGTGGCAGGGGATGGATCACTTGCTGATTCCCTGCTCTGTTCATTCCCTCTGGGGCCCCTGGCACTGGCCGCTGGCAGAAGACAGGAGGATATTGGGCTAGATGGACTTTGCATCTGACCCAGTCTGGCTGTTCTTATGTCTCCCTTTGCGCAGCAGCGACACCCAGTGGCCAATCAGGGTAACACATGTTTCCCTTGGAGCAGCAGTGACACCTCGTGGGCATTCAGAGTAATGCACAGAAGGTGACACCCAGTGACCAGCAGGTGGCCTCAGCCTCTTCTCGTTTGGTGGGGGACTGAGGTGGGCTAGACAAAAAAAATTGGGGGGGCTGTGCTCCCCATCACCTGGCCCCACCCTTCACGGGGGCCATGCCGCCCATGCCTCTGCTCCTTCTCACTTAAAGGCCAGGGGTTAGAGCAATACAACCTTTATTAAAATAAAATAGTAAACAGGGTTTACTTTAAATAATCTAAAGCTGTCCAAATTTTAGTATTAAATCCAAAGTTCTTAAAGATCCCATCAATAACCAAAGCCATTCAGGGTGCAGTAGAGGGCTCAACGGTAGGGCAGAGAATTGGGCTGTGAGGGCTCTGGAACAAGGCCAGGAAAAAGAGAATTGAGGCATGCAGGGCCGTCCTTAGGATTTATGGTGCCCTAGGTGAGATTATGAAACTGGTGCCCCTGTGCCTGATCTGCTCTTAGCAACACAAATATAAGCATACAGTATTGGAAAACTTGCCACATTCACGTTATTAAAACCAGTTTAACTTAACTAAGCACACTGTAATGCTGATGCACTAGCGCTAAAGAAGTATCCCTATAGAAAAAATTCTGATTTGACAGAATGATGCAAATAATATAATTTTTTTAATTTTGTCAAAATTTTATTGGAAATTTATATGAAGAGGTATTGAAACAAAGATTTGTTTTTAATTAAAAGCAATCTTTCTGGCTTTTTTGGCTGCAAAATCAGTTTAATAAGCTGGGTCTCCAAACAGTGGGAAAATATAACCCTAGTTTTACTGCTAGGTAAAGCACAAAGTGACCAAAATGAAGTCAGCACAGAATCATCTCATCTAGATTAAGGTCGCACAGAAATGTTACAGAAGTCCTATTGTGCCTTATTTTGTTTGGAAAGACATTAGCAATAGCAGCACATTCACATGATAAAATACATGATAAATCACTGCCTCTAAAGTTCCATCAAAAACTGACATTTTCACAGCTCTAGCATGATCTGCTGTACAGATTCTTCACAAGGAAGTGTCCCTGGCCTTTTTAACTCATATTAACTATGTATTTACTTTATGAAAGTTGGAGAAAACATTGTGAAAACATAAAACATTGGCTGCCCAACTTCTGGGCTGGCAAAGGCTATACTGACTCACAGGATAAAAAAAAAAAAAGCTGGAGAATCTTAGTACAACATATGGTCAGTCTATACCAGGGGTCGGCAACCTTTCAGAAGTGGTGTGCCAAGTTCACTGTAATTTAAGGTTTCTCGTGCCAGTAATACACTTTAACGTTTGTAGAAGGTCTCTCTCTATGTCTATATTATATAAATAAACTATTGTTATTATCTGAGGTCCTGGCCACCGGTCCTGCTCAGGCCACTGCCAGCTGAGTAAATGAAACCCCAGACTGGCAGCAGGCTGAGTGGGACTGGTGGCTGGAACCCTAGACAAGGATCCCAGGCCCTGCTCAGCCCGCTGCTTGTCTGGGGTTCTGACCACCAACTCCTGCCAGCCAGGATCCCGGCTGCCAAGCCCCCTCAGCCTGCTACCAGCCTGGGATTCTGCTCACCCAGGCTGGCAGGAGGCAGAGTAGGGCTGGCAGCTGGGCTCCTGACTGGCAAGGGGCCGGCAGCCGGAACCCCAGAGTAGCAGTCGTCTGAGTGCTGCCGGCACCCCAGACTGGCAGCAGACTGAGCCACTCAACCCTCCACCGGCCCTGCTCAGCCCGCCTCCAGCCCACTCAGCCCGCTGCCGGCTGAGTGAATGGAACCCCAGGCTGACAGCAGGTTGAGTGGTTCTGCCAGCCTGCTCAGCCCGCTGCCAGCCTGGGGTTCCTTGGGGGTCCCCAGGCCAGCAGCAGGTGCTGAGTGGGGCCGACGGCCGGTATCTCAGCTGGCAATAGGGCAGCAGCCGGAACCCCAGAGCAGTGATGGGCTGAGCCACTCAGCCTGCCGCTGCGTACCATCAAACATCAGCTCACCTGCCACCTTTGGCATGTGTGCCATAGGTTGCCGACCCCTGCTTTATACGCTAGTAAGGAGATGAGCATATTACAGTTGTTGGAGGGCTCTTATCAGGAGTAACAGGCTATAGGAAAGTCAGTCAACATTTTTTGTTTCTCTGATGAAAACTGGCCCACTCCCTGCCTCAAACCAAACCTGTCATTAATAATTGTCAACAACTTAATTTTCTGTTTTTGGCTAAGAGATTGACTTTTTTTTTTTTTAAATATTGAAATTGGATTCAGGATTGTTAGCAAGAATTTTTGGCAAACAAAGTTGTTAAATGACAATCTAAATGGCAACACAGTACTGCTTTCATACTGCTGGTCCAACAGCTGCAGTAGACCCCAAAATCCACCTCTTGGGGTGCAGAGTGGCAACAGCAGCAGCAAACCCTCAGGTCCAATCACACGCCAATGGGCACCACCACCAGCCTTACGGACCATAGTGAAGTTAGCACAGCATCTGATCTCAGGGACAGGTCACCCATGGAGCCACAGCAGCTCATCCTGCCCTGTACAGCTCCCCCCGGATGAGGTGGATCGGTGGCAGCTGCCAGCCCGGGGGAGACACGCTCCCCAGCTAGGTTGACCAGATCCAGATGTCCTGATTTTATAGGGCCAGTCCCGATATTTGGGGCTTTGTCTTATATAGGCACCAATTACCCCCACCCAGAGTGACCAGACAGCAAGTGTGAAAAATCAGGACAGGGGGTGGGGGTAAAAGGAGCCTATATAAGAAAAAGACCCCAAAATTGGGACTGGCCCTATAAAATAGGGATATCTGCTCACCCTATCCCAACCCCCTGTCCTGAGTTTTCACACATCTGGCTAACCCCAGCCCAGCCCCCTGTGACATTCCAATCCTGGCTCACTGCCCAGGAAGTGAGTTACTTTCACTTTCATTCCTCAGCAGGCAGGGAGCCAGCCTCCTCCCCCCACCTACCCCCCAGCACCTCACCCAACCCATCCCTGATGGAGGGGAGGGAGGAGAGAGAGAGGGATGCTTCTGGGGAGGAGGGAGAAAGGAGGGGGTGCTCCATGGGGCAGGGTGAGAGAAGAATGGATGTTATGGGGGACAACAGAGGATACTGGTTCCAGAGCCGCAGGGCCTGCCTCACCTCACCTCAGCCGGGGGAAAGAGTCACACTCACAGGTGAGCTCCCTCCCCAACCCCTCCCCAGAGACCCCAGCAGCCAATCCCCTCCCTCAGACTGTGCTGCATTCGGCTCTCTCTAGGACCCAGCAGCCCTGCTCTTACATGCTCCACTGCTTCCCGTCTGTCCAGGCTCCCAGCAGAGCAGTGCCCCCACACCTAGTGGTGCCCTAGGCAGCTGGCTATGGGTAAGGACGGCCCTGGACACATAAGAGAGAGATCAGGCTAGAGCAGAAAATGGTTAGGGGTGGGGGTGGAGAATTTGAAATGTAAGGAGAAGAAAAATCTTTCTTCTGCTCCCTCATCAGAGCATCTAAAAACCAGGTGAGAAATACCTCTCCCCCACTGCAACATCAACTCTGGTGGGCTTGGGCTGAGGAAGGAACTTCTCTCCCCAGCAGCTCCAGCTCACCTGGGCTAGGCCATGGACATCTGCCCCCACAGATCTGGTGTGCCTGGCCTGGGACAGGGGAGGGGCTCCTCTCCTCTCCATTGGGGACATGGCGGGATGAGAGATGTGATAGGCCTTTACGGGAAATCATTATTTGCCTGATTCATGTGCCAGTCCTAGTCCTTGCTGACCAAACAAACAGTATCCTGCATGCTGATGCCAGTTTGGAGGGTCTGGGAGCACTCTCCTACCAGGAAGTGGAAGGTAAATGTAAATCTGTAGCCTTTGCCAGCTGAGGACTGTCTGATAGCGAAACTCACTATCCCATCCACCAGCTGCAGTTCTTGGCCTTGAAATGGGCCATCATTGAGAAATTTCGAGACTACTTGTCTGGTGCTCAGTTTCAGGTATGCACAGAGAACAATCCACTGACTTATGTGTTAACAAGGGCTAAGCTGGATGCTACAGGGCAGAGATGGGTGGCTACTTTTGCTAGCCATAACTTCAGCATTCAATACCAATGAGCTGGTATAATAGGGATTGTGATTTATCAGGACCACCAACTCTTGGCTGTGGCGAGGATGTAAGCAGCGTCAGAATGAACTCTACCCTGCCATCTGTTGGTGATGTGTTGTAAAGGCTTTTCGTTGCTGATGTGCATGGTCACACCCACCCCGCATTGCATGATGGGGGTGCTTGTCCAAATGGTGATTTTGGCTGCTGTGGGATTCCCAAACACTTTCTTAATAGGGCAGGAGTAATGAAGTGTAGTAATCCCGGTCATATGAATCAAAAACAGTAGAACGGTACTTAGCAGTTCATGATTTCGGGACTCACATGAACCTACATAAAAATCGTTAGACAAGGGACATGGGGTCCAAAGAATAGCAATTTAAGAGAGATTGAAAATATATGTGTTTAACATCCTGAGATTCTGTTGAACTCTCTAAATACACATTTTATGGTTTTCTTCGCTCTTTAGTTGAAAAATAGAATTAATTATTATTCCACTACAAATAGTGTGTTAAAGCATACACTTAAAAATCTTAAACAGCTAAGTGGAAAATTGAGATATACTCAAGAAAGTAGATTGTGATGCTATTTAAAAGCTTAAGTTCATAGGAATACAGTTCAGAATGAGAACCTGGCAGAAAAGTTTTGCTGGAAGAGTTAGCAGAGCGAGATTGTTAGTCACAGGTCAGTGGGTGGGTTTATGCAAATCCTGGACTCTTGGACTGGGGTAGGGGGGGCACACGACTTCTGTGGCACATGCACCACCTCTGCAACTAACATTTGCTACCTCACTCCCTAACAACACACCTTTTACCTTTCAGGGCTAAAATACACCATGAAAGAGATCTAACGGCATAAGCTTAGGGTGAGCAACTGCAGCACTAACAACAATTTGAAGAGATTCAAAACGGCCTCTGCCTCTGTCTTTCCACACCAGGGACAGCAGAAAGGACATCAGCAACACCTACAAAAGACCAACAAACATCCATTTCTACCTCCCTCCATGTGCTGCCCTTAGGAACCCCTACCCCTTAATGGTGAGTACTTTTCAGGCGAGGGTGACGCTCTCAGGCCTCAAATGCCAGGTACAGTTACTCTGTCCTTGATCCAAAATCAACAGGAAAATACACTGGATTACTCCTGCCCCAATAACAAAGAGACTGGGGATCCCGCAGCAGCTGAAATGACTGTTTGGACAAGCACTCCCATCATGCAATCCGGGGTGGGTGTTACCATGCAAATGACATCAGCCCCAAAAGGCCTTGACGACAGATCACCAACAGATGGCAGGGTTGACTTCATACTGATCCTGCTTCAACTAGATTGTGGCAAAGATTCCCAAACACCGAACGTTAAAACTCACCTAACGCGGGTCAATCCATCCTCATCGTCGTAACCGCTCGTTATACTCCACACCCGAACGTAGCCCTCATATGGACAACATACCCTCCTAACTCAGTGGCTGTACGTTAACCTTTTACCCCCAGTCAGAGCTATTGCAGATTATGTATTCCTTACGCCAACCCATTTTAAACCGAACTTTGCACCCCTTGGGTAAGCTGTACGTTGTTCCCTGAGCACCAGCAACTTCTATGCCGAAACTCTGTCCCGTACACTTTTTTTTTCTTTGAACTTCATCTTAATAAAATGCTGACTTTTGTTCGAGATCCCGGCTCCTCTTCCTTTGCAAGGCGTGTGCGTTCGCTCCGCGTTTTACTCTGCTAATACGGCGGGGGGCGATTGAGCCAGAGGTGCTTGCCTGCTGCAGACACGGATCCAAGGCTGAACCTCGTCCCCCACAAGCGTAACTGAAAACAGTTTAAGAAGTGCTCCCGTCTCTGGCACTCAGCTACCCAGCTCCCAATGGGGTCCAAACCCCAAATAGATCCTTTTTACCCTGTAGAAGCTAGCTGTAAAATCCTGTGACCAGGGCAGCTGCCTAGTAGCCTGCGCATCTGCCTGCCAGAGCGAGGGCGTGTAAGGCACTAATCCGGATAGTGGCAGCTAGGTGGCAGGGGGAAGAGTGTGAAGAAGCAGCAGAGTGGCGCAGCGGGAGCGTGCTGGGCCCATAACCCAGAGGTCGATGGATCGAAACCATCCTCTGCTATGTGTGCACTTGTTTCTTTTCCCTCTGGGCCTTCAAGCGAGCGGGTGACCAGCAGAGCCCCAAGAGCCTAGGCCATGAGGCAAGAGGTGGCTGAGGCGAAGCGGCCTGCCAGGGAGCTCCCCGGCACCTCTGGCTGCCTGGGCTGAAGGCAAGAGGCAGGCCTGGGCGTGGCGAGGGCCTCCTGTCCCGGAATGAGGCTGCAGTGCTTCCTGGTCCCCTTTTCCCACCCACACCAGGAGGCGGCTGCTGCGGGAGAACACGAGGGAGGCTCTGGGGGCGCTAGGCAGCGCTGTGTGTGTGGCTGTCAGGGGAAAGAGCCGAGGCTCCCGACTCGACCTGCCATTGACTCGCGTGGCTCTGCGCGCTGTCAGCCGAGGCGGGGCGGGCCAGGCCGCGGACGTGACTCAGGCTTGGGCCGCATGGCCGTGCTTTCCTGACGAGGCATGAGGCAGGCCACGTCAGGAAAGCAGGAAAGCGTGAGGGGGGCTGGGAGTGAGGATTCCTGCCATTGACTCGCGTGGCTCTGCGCGCTGTCAGCCGAGGCGGGGCGGGCCAGGCCGCGGACGTGACTCAGGCTTGGGCCGCATGGCCGTGCTTTCCTGACGAGGCATGAGGCAGGCCACGTCAGGAAAGCAGGAAAGCGTGAGGGGGGCTGGGAGTGAGGATTCCTGGGTTTGAGGCAGGCCAAGAGCTTTGCACAGCGTACAGGGAAGTGGGAGGGAGGTGTCTTTGAGCTGGCCTGTCTCCTCTGCTTCTCCCTTGCCACTTGGGCGGAGGCGGGAAGGGAGCGAAATGTTCCCGGCTGAAAGTTTTTGTGCTCGGCTTTGAGGATTAAGCCTGAGCCTCCGGCACAGCTGCTGGCAGATGGGTTTCTGAATGGCATCCAGCCTGCTCTTTGGACCACCAGCTGAAAGCACTGAGGCCAAGAGGCAGGAAAATGGGACCTTTGAGGCTCCCCCCACAGGCCTCGGGGAAATCAAAGAAGTAGCACAGGCTTAGCGCTGTCCCTGGGTGGGCTCAAACCACCATCATTTTAATTAACAGCCCAATGCGCTGACCCCTTGCATCACAGAGACACAGACAAGTAAGGCTGTATTGAGCACAAAAGTCAGGAATCAGCTCAGGGTTCGGTATAGCACATGCATGCAGTGGTTAGCCAAGCAACAGCAAGGAACTGGACTGTTATGGAGCGAAAGTTCTGTGGGAATGAACCGAAAAGAGCACCGGGGCTGTGGTATAGCGCTCGCATACACTTTCTTTGGCCTGTTTTGCTGGAAGAGTTAGCAGAGCGAGATTGTTAGTTACAGGTTAGTGGGTGGGTTTCTGCAAATCCTGGACTCTGGGACCAGAGCAGGGGGGGGGAACAACTTTTGTGGCAGATGCACCATCTCTGCAACCAACATTTGCTACCTCACTCCATAACACTACCCCCAGAGCAGCCTTTTACCTCTCAGGGCCAAAATATACCATGAAAGAGATCACATGGCATAAGCTTAGGGCAAGTGATTTTAACACTGCAGCACTAACAACAATTCTAAAAAATTTAAAATTGCCTCTGTCTTTCCACACCTGGAATAGCAAATGTAAGACCAAAACATACATCCATTTCTATCTCCCACAACTTTTTGCCGTTTGGAACCCAGACCCCTTAATGGTGAGTACTTTTCAGGTGAGGGTTAAGCTCTCAGGCCTCAAATGCCAAGTACAGTTACTCTGTCCTTGATGCAAACTAAACAGGAAAATACACTTGATTACCCCTGCTTCCTCTCCCACAATGCTCTGCTCGCACACATGCTCACGTGCCTCTGGCCCTCCAGTCAGGCCCCTCCCGCTGCCTGCCTGCCTGGCCCGGTGCACTCCCCTGGCCAGCCCGGGCTCTTCGGCGCTGAGAGCCCGGCTGCCAGCCCCACCAGGGGCCCTTGCCGAAGTGCCGCCTGGTCCCTGCTGGGGCCTCTGCTGGGCCCGCTGTCCGCGGCAGGCAGGCGGGCGGCTGCGTCAGGGGCTGCAGCCCAGCTCAGAAAAGGAGGGGGCCAGACAAAGCTGGAACCTGATTTCAAGAACACTTCAGTGATGCCCGAGAGTCCTAGCCAGGTCCAGTCCCAGGAATGATCAAACCTGAGATTTAAATCAGTTCAATTAAATGCTCTGCCGGTGCCCCTGACTCCCTGCCCGCAGCCCCTGCTATCCCAGCCCTGAGCTACCAGTCAGCGCTCTGCCTGTGCCTCTCACTCCCAGACCACAGCTCTGGCTTGTCGCTGGGGCACTGGGCAATGCGGTGGAAGTGCGCTATACACAGCCAGTCCGGATTCTGCGGGAGTTTCCTTTCTCTGAGCAGGCTGTCTGCAGGGCAAGAAGCTTATGAAGCTTCAACCTTCCTAGGTCTGACCCTTGAGCATTCAGTATCCCTGTCCCACCAGCCGCATCCTGCTGTGCGACTGCACATGGCTAAGCAAAGAGAATGAACCCCAAATCCCCCCTGTGCTTTGGGAGCCAGGTTTGCTGTGGGAATTCTGTAGTTCAGATGACTTCACACCTGGGCATTGTGATTCTCTGGCATTAGGGCATTACTGTGCTGATGGCTGAGTGATTAAGGCGTTGGAGTCAAAATCCAATAGGGTTCCCCTGTGCAGGTTGGAATCTTGCTCACAACGAGGCCTGTGTTTTAGCCAGTCTCTCACCGGGACAATACCTCTGTACAACCCCCTGAGACACTCTCACCCTCTCCCCACCCCAAGTAAATCCTGTTCTGCTACTTTCATAGAGATCCCTGGGACACCACCTCACACTGTGTCCCTGAGGGGTCAGGCAAACTCTCAGCACCTGAACCGTCTGCTACTCACCTGGTGACCTATAGATCAGCCATAGCCCTGGTTCTGCTCCTCTCTCTAGAGTGCAAAAGGAGCCAAGTCAGCGACTCCATGGGAGCCATTTCCCCACAGGAAGTGCATTGAGTGCCCCTGTGGTGCTGGGGGGCTGGTGCTGCTGCTGCCTGTGGGGCTGGCAGGGGGGCTGATGTCTGCACAGACTCTCAGCTGCCAGGCCGGAGGGGGCACTTGGGACCTTACCAGACTGGCTCAGTGAAGACGGGGGCTTGACAGAGCAATACAGACGCTCTCCAGAGCACGGAGCAGCATCCGCCCATGCAGCCAGGCAATGAGCATTTCTCACAGCCTGGAGCCGAGGGGGAGGCGGCAGCTGCTGTTCCAGCTCCTCGGGGACAGGCTCCCCACAGGAGCCTGTCCCCTTCTTACTCCCCACAGTTAAGGGCGTCAGGTTCCTCCGGTGGGGGTGTGGAGCAGCCATTCATTTTCCTGTTTGCACTCCTCTGCGGTGTGAAAATTGGGGAAGGGAGGCAGAAGCTCCACTTCCCTCCCGAAATGACGCCCAGTGGGGGAAGCCAGGACAATAGGGTGGGGCGGCAAGTGGTGGCCAGACTCTTGCTGCCAGGGTGTAGTCTAGCTCTGGGTCCAGCTCAACTTCCTCCCTGTGCCACTGGCCCCCAGTCCCCTTCCACCACCAGGTCAACCCGGGCACTAGGGCAGGAACTGGGTGAGGCAGCAAGTCAAGTCAAGCTGAGCAAGGCAGGCAAAAGTGAGTCTTGTCTTCATGGGCCACTCACAATGACGTCCTTTTTGTGTGCAACTGCTGCAAAAAACTCCCGGAAAGAGAAGCAACAGGCCAAAACGCTCCTACATAGCTGCCAAAGTAGCTCAGTTGGGAGCGTATTGGGCTGGAGATCTAAGAGTTGATTGTTCAATCCCAGACTTCAGCAGGTCCTTTCATCCCTTTTTGTACAATGGTGGTTTGTCTTCTGGGAGCACAGGGGTGCCTGCACTCCAAGGTGAGTCTCTGAGCTTGGGCTCTGCAATAGGAAAAAAAAACCTGTGTGCTGCTGGCCTCACCTTTTCCAATGAGGGATGGGAGCTGTCTCTCCTACATGAGTTATTGGTGGACCCAATATGGCAGGAAGAGAGTGAGGCAGGGTGGCCCTCAGGAATGGTGCCAGAGATGGTGCTGGGCAGGGATTGGGGATGAAAAGTCCTCTGTGCAGCTGAGCAAGGGCAGTGCCCTGGAAGGGGCATCTGTGAAAATGGCCATTTGGAAGGTGGAAGGGATTTGGGGGCCCAGGAGGAGGCACTTGATGTTCATTGCCTTGGAGCAGCTGGGCTTGGACATGGTGGGTGTTCAGGAAATGCACATTAACAAGTCTAGGGTAGCTTGATGGGCAGAGGGTGATTGGTGGAAGGGCCCATCTCTCTGGTCCTCCAGGCCAGTGAAGAATGATGGGGTTGGAGTCTTGTTCTTCACATTCATGGTGCGAGTACAGAAGGTGCTGGAGCTCCAACCAGGGAGGGCATTAAAGGTTGGCTTTGTGCTCTGTAGCACTGGTTACTGCTATATTAGTGTGTATGGTCCCCAGTTAAGGCGTGAAAGGAAAGTTCTATGAAGGAACTGGCTCCCTTCCTCTAGACTGTTTGGTGTTGATCAGGATTTCAAGTCCCTGACCCACGGCAGAGGATATTGGAAGCTGAACATCCAGAGCTTGCAAGATAAAGGAGCAGAGGGGGAGGCCTGGTGGTGTTGGCAGTACGGAAAAGCATCAGAGGGGGATTGGTGGGAGTCGGTGAGGGAGGAGTTGGCGGCTTTGTTGTGGCAGTCGGGCAAACACCACAACATTTAAGAAACCAATGGTGCCAAGTCCTGCAGCGTCGCCTGTGGGATTTCCACAAGAGCATCCAGGCAGGGGAGCCAGTCAGCGTGTGACTGTAAGACCGGATCAAGCGACAGTTGCCCGAGTTCCAGGAGATTAGGCTGCAGCTGGCTGATATGAGCGGGAGCACTGAGTGAAGGGAGGGGTGGCCTCCCCTGACATTTTTGTGGCCTGCAGGGAATGGAGACAAAGCAGGGGGATGCAGGGACTCAGGGCAGGACCCAGAGATCTGGTAGAGCAGGACCACAGTCGCTGGAGGAGGAGAGAGAGTCCTGCGAGAGGAAGCCGCTGGTGGGAAGCAATAAGTGCAGAGTGCAAACCAGCCAGCTGAGAGTCACAGGGGTCTAGAAAATGAAACAGCAGCAGGTCCCATGGTGTAATGGGCAGCACTCAGGACTCTGAATCCTGGAATCTGAGTTCAAATCTCAGTAGGACCTGCTGGAGATATGTTAGCTTGCTGCAAAGCCCTGGAGCTCAATGTGCTTGGCTACCCTCTCTCAGGGTGAACTAGAGTGAATTTTTTCCCTCCTGCTGGGTGACTGATGGCCACTGGAGATAGGTATTTGGTCTGGCTGGTTCAATGGGCTGGCGGCTATAGGTTGGGGTCCTAGAACTTAACAGTCTGGCTAGAGAGTCCTGTGGTTTGACCATATGGTTGTTTCTCACTGCTTCACCTGAAGTCCTCAACTTTGGTCCCTGCAGCTGCCACACTTTTCCTCTTGCCCACATGGCATTTAAAGGAAGGAGTTCCAGGGCCAGGCTTCATAGTCAGGTCTAGGCAGGAGGGAGGAAGAGTCCCAGGCTGGAGCCCAACACACCTCTCCTTCTCTGGGCACCTGCAGCAGAGGCAGCTGGTGCTGACAGCTCCAAGGGAAGGCTTAAAAGCCACAGAGCAACCAAGGGCAGGGCCAGAGGAAGGCAGGAGCATGCCTATGCGCGGCCAGCAGACAGCCACAAAAACACCCGGCCAACCTGCTCCCTGCCATGCCAACCCCCCACTGAAGGCCACTCACAGACCAGCATTCGGTCTGCGGCCAGCATCACAAGGTGGTTGGAAAGCAGGGCCAGCCCCCGAGTGGGGCCTCTGACCGTTCCCACTCAAGGGGCTCCTTTTGGCAGTGGGGCAGGAGATATTTCCCCCAAGAGGCTCTTTCCCAGCTGCTGAGAAGCACAGAAGTACCTGGTGTTTGCTCTTGCGGTGAAAGGGGTTAATACGTTTAGGCGGCCTGGCTAGCTCAGCTGGCAGCACCTCTGGCTCTTACTCTGAAGGTTGAAGTTACAATTCCCTGTTTGGGTGCTTGGGGCTCCTCTTCAACAATACAACACACAATGTGCCTAAGCCCCCACCCAGTAACCTGGGAAACTAACCCTGGCCACTGGGTGCCTCTAAGAGGCGATACTTTCCCACTCACAACCACTGAGTGCAGAAAAGAAACTTTAATAAAAGGAGGAAAATCACCTTGTATTAACTTGGGAAAACACCACAATCAGGATTCATAACACAACACTATGAGCAAAACACCCACCCACAGTGCACTGGGCAGTGGCCTTTGGCCTCGGGCTCTTAAATCAAGACCCCCGAAGCTCTGTGGATGTGCCCCTCCTTCACTGCACCTCACCGACAGCTGCTGTCCTGGGTCAATGAAACCCAGAGTTCACCTCTCACCTCCCGGGGAAATCCCCTTTCTCCTCCGCTGTCTGGCCACATTGCCGGTCACTTGCCGCCCCGTCACTGCTCGGCTGGCCACCCTCTCTGCTCTGGGATGTCTTGTGGTCCCACCAGGAGCGGAACAGGCTCCCTAAAAGCAGGGCCGCCCAGAGGATTCGGGGCTCTGGGGCAAAGCGGGGGAGCGGACATAAAAAAAGGCGCCACCTGCTGCGGCTCTTGTACTCACTGGGCGGCGTCTGAGTCTTCAGTAGCAGCAGGTCCTTCACTCGGTCTGCGTCTTTGGCAGCACTGAAGGACCCACCACAGAAGTGCATCTGAAGACCCGGAGTGCTACCAGGAAGGGATTCTTGGCCAGAGTTTCAGGGGCCTGGGGCCTTGGGCAAATTGCCCCACTTGCCCCCCCAGGGTGGCCCTGCCTAAAAGTAGCGGCCACCAGAGCCCAAACAGTAGCCCCACCCCTTCCACTCGAGGCCACGCCCCTACCCCACCCCTTCTCCCCAAGGCCCCACTCCTTTGCTGCTTCATCCCCCAAGACCCCTCCTCCAGCTCACTGGTCTCCGTCCCCTCCCCCCATCATTAGCCCTTACTGTCATTACAAAGTGGTAAGGCAGAGCCCTCCCATTTTTAAAAGTCCTGGGGTGTTGTTCCCCCCTGTTCAGGCACCCCTGGGTCCCTGCGCTTCACACAGCTCTCCCTGATTTCAGCTGTTAGTGAGGGAGCCTCCCTGCTAGCGCAGACTGGGCAGTTTGTTGCATGAGAGACACTGTCCCAAAGCAGGACTAGTACTTAGAGCTGGTTATCAGTGATTTCAGATCTGTTGGTCTGCAGCAAGACTCTCCATTGAGTCTTAACCAGCTCTGTTATTACACAGGGAAGAACAAAAGGGTGAAATGGGGCCTGGAACCCTTAAGAAGAATCCACCCCACCAAGTACCAACACTTGTCGCTACCTGCTCTCAACCCCACTGAGAATGTTTTGGGGTCACTCCTTGGCTTTATCAGCCTAGGGGGTCTCAGAAAACAATGAGGGACAGGTGCTACAGTGGCACAGTTGGTTAGCATGCAGTACTGAAAGGAGCTATGCTGAGATTGTGAGTTCAAACCTCACCTGTAGCACTGGTTATCATTAACAACATGGCATCACCCTCTCATTTGGCCCTGTGGAATGTAGAACTCCAGCCCAGGGAACCCTGAGAAGGAAAGGAGTCAATAATGCCCCCTTCCATTATTACCTCCTCTCCAGAGCTCAGGTCAGAATCTGCAATCCTTTCTTCCCCCAGCCCCTGTGCCAGGATCCCTCAAGCAGAGCCTAGAGTCCACCATGGCGTCTGTACTATTGACAAACACTAATTACCACAATCTAGTTGAAACAGGGTCAGTATGAAGTCTACCCTGCCATCTGTTGGTGATCTGTTGTCAAGGCCTTTTGGGGCTGATGTCATTTGCATGGTTACACCCACCCCGGATTGCATGATGGCATTGCTTGTCCAAATGGCCATTTCAGTTGCTGTGGGATCCCCAGTCTCTTTGTTATTGGGGCAGGAGTAATACAGTGTATTTTCCTGTTGATCTTGGCTCAAGGACAGAGTAACTGTACCTGGCATTTGAGGCCTGAGAGCGTCATCCTCGTCTGGAAAGTACTCACCAATATGGGGTATGGGTTCCTAACAGCAAAACATGGTGGGTGGTGAAAATAGATTTTTGTTGGCAGCAGTGATGGCTTTTTATGTGCTGGTCCTGGTGTGGAAAAACAGAGACAGTTTTAAATCTTTTAAAATTGTTGTTGGTGTTGCAGTTCCTCATCATAAGTTTATGCTGTTAGATTTTTTTCACAGTGTATTTTGGTCCTTAGAGGTAAAAAGGTGCTCTGTGTGTGGTGATACGAAGTGAGATAGCAAAGGTTAGTTACAAAGGTGGTGCATGTCCTGCAAAAGTCATGTGCCCCGCCCACCCCAGTTCTGGTCTCAGTCAGGGCCTTCTCTTGTTGGAAAGGAGATGAAACCTCTTCTGGTAAACTGGCATTTCACACTTGGTAATGCTTCTCTCCTGATTGGTGGCGGGGTTTAGTGCCAACGCTTATATACTCTGGTTTCTCTTCAGATCGTATAAATCTATCACCTTACAACATGGGCTACGGCTATTATAAGTGAGAATAATGCATGAAGCAACTCACAAGCTTGTCATAAACTCTAAACACGTTTTTTTATAAAGCTAATGCCTGTTTTAACAACACTAACAAACAGGTGAGCAAGACTAGTTTCCAGCCATGCGTTTGTCACTTTTCAGTAAGGCCTAGGGGCCTTGGCATGAGCTGGCACTTGGTCTGCCAGTGTCAGAAGAGGATCTGCCCTCTCTTATCCCCAGGTGTCTGTACTGGGAGCAGTACTGTTCAACTTATTCATAAATGACCTGGGGAAAGGGCTAAACAGTGAGGTGGCAAAATTTGCAGATGATACAAAATTGCTCAAGAGAGTTAAGTCCCAGGCAGACTGCCAAGAGCCACAAAGAGATCTCACAAAACTGGGTGACGGGACAACCGAATGGAAGATGAACGTCATTGCTCATAAGTGCAAAGTAATGCACATTGGCAAACATAATCCCAACTATCCCTATAAAACGATGGGGTCTAAATTAGCTGTTACCACTCGAGAAAGAGATCTGGGAGTCATTGTGGATAGTTCTCTGAAAAAAATCCACTGAATGTGCAGCGGAGCTTTGGGAATCATTAAGAAAGGGACAGGTAATAAGACAGAAACTATCATATCGCCTCAATATCAATCCATGGTACGCCCACATCTTGAATACTGTGTGCTGATGCGGTTGCCCCAACCTCAAAAACGATATATGGGAATGGGAAAGAGTCAGAAACAGACAACAAACATGATGAGGGGATATGGACCAGCTTCCGTCTAAGAAGAGATTCATAAGATTGGGACTTTGCATCTTGGAAAAGAGACGACTAAAGGGGGATACGAGGGAGGTCTATAAAACCATGACCGGCGTGGAGCAAGTAAATAAGGAAGAGTTATTTACTCCTCCTCATAACACACGAACTAGGGGTCACCAAATGAAATTAATAGGCAGCAGCTTTATAACAAACAAAAGGAAGTCTTTCTTCACGCACCACACAGTCAACCTGTGGAACTCTTTGCCAGATGATGTCGCGAAGGCCAAGACTGTAACAGGGTTCAAAAAAGCACTAGATAAATTCATGGAGGATAGGTCCATCTATGGCGCTTCGCCAATGGTATCCCTAGCTAGGTATCCCGGTTTGCCAGGAGCTGGGCATGGGCGACAGGGGATGGAGCACTTGATGATTCCCTGTTCTGTTCATTCCCTCTGGGGCACCTGGCATTGGCCGCTGTCAGCAGACAGGATACTGGGCTAGGTCTTTAACTTGGACGGGTAGCTGGGAAGATGGTCAATCAGACAGAACCCGTTCGACAAACCTTTTCATTTCCTTGTTATTGCCTGACTCCTTTATTCATTTCCTTTTCCTTATTTCCCAGCAGACCGACTAGCCACCAGATTTGGGTGCTAGCAGAGGGACCTGACGAGCTCCTTCTTTTGGGCAGCGTTGAACATGCCAGGGCACAGTCAGATTCTGGATGCTCATCTGAATGTAATGCCTAGCGCTCACCTTTATTTCTGTTTCTTAGCTCTTTTGGGCCATCCATCTTTGGTCTGACCCGTGGGATCCCTGCATTAGGAGAGATGGCTAATTAATGAGCCCATAAACCTTGGAAATCAAATGAAACCTGAAGTCCGTAGAAGACCTCGAAAGGCCCTTGGGGGGTGGAGTGCGAGCTGAGGAAGAGTTCCCTGCACAGCTTACCTCTCCATTCTCGTTTTCCTGTCCTGAGCACAAAAGCCAGGAAGCAGCTCCGGGTAGGGAGGGGATACCATATGTGTGCAGTGGTTAGACAGGAAACAGCAAGGAACTGGACTCGTATGGAGTGAAAGAGTAAGCATCTTCTGTATGCCTGATGACTGCAGGTTTGAGAGAGTTATGTGGGAAGTGGAGGCTTTCGGTGGGCTTTCAGAGGAAATGTAATGGAAAGGCAGCCGAAAGTGGAATCCCAGGTTTTTAAACAATCCTCCACTAACACACCAAACAGCTCAGGTCTAGTTACTCATTGAAAATTAGAATAAAGTTACAGCAAGATTTCATCATAAATGAAGTCAAACCCTAAAGATTTCAGAACACAACTGCTACAAGGAGCCACGAGGGAAGCAATACAAAGTCAACCTTGTCTCAGAGAAAGGCAGTTAAACAATTTCTCTTTTTTAAAGCAGCATAATCTCCCCAAACGGAAGGGCACTGTTCCCGGAGAAGGGTCCTGGAGAGGGTTTTCCTCGTTGGTGCCGGCCATCCACCTCCCCGAAAGGCGGGAGCTAGGTCGACGGAAGAATTCTTCCGACCAAGGCGCGGACTGATGTAGCCGCGCCGACGACGCTCGTTCCCCGTGCAGCCCAGGCCCGAGGGTCGGTGCGTGCTGAACAGTTAAGTCAAAACAGCTCCGTCCGTCAGAGGTGTGCAAAAGGGAAAACCCGCTGCTGGGCGACACGGCCATGCCTACCCTAACCCCGAGCGTAGCTAAGGGCATTTGGAGAGGCGGTGGGTGGGCCTCAAGCAACGGAAAGCCCTCCTCCAGCATGGGATTGTGACAACCTAGTCTCCGTAGCACAGACAGGGTGGCCACCAAGAGACAGGAACAGACAGCGAAAGCCAAAGCGGCCCCAGGGCAGGGGGCGAGGCTGCCTGTTGGACGAGGAGACCGGGTGGGACAGGCGTTTTGGACAGGCCGTCCTCCCGTCAAAAGAGGAAGAGCCCGAGAAGAAGGGCCAGGCAAGAAGCTACAAGCAGGGAAAGAAGCAGAGCAGGCAGGCAGGCAGGCAGCTCCCCTTAGAGCCAAGGAAGGCACCGGTCCAAGCCCCCCAAAAGCAGACTAGAGAGCAGATCAGCTGCAAAAGACTAGGGAAAGCCAAGAACACAGAGAGACCCAAGTAAAGTTTCAGAGCTGAGCTTTGCTTACAAGGAGGAACGTGTGACAAAGATACCTAGAAGTACAGGGCCTGTGGAAAAGAGCACTCCCAAAGGCCCAGAATAACAGCTGTTTTCCTGAGAATCTGCTTTGCAGTGCACTAAGCCTAAACAGCCCACTACCGGTTGTCTGTTGTTCAAACCAATCACCAGGGGAGAGCGCGAACGCAGTCCCCCACTACCACAAATTATGCAGTCGAGTTTCCCACATTTGGGGAAATCGCAGGGGTCAGCACACCCACAGTGCAATGGATGAGCCTCACCCTGGGAAAACCACCTTTGTGATCATGGTATCTCCCCTGCCAGGTAAGTATGAGTTCCTGCTGCCCGGCCGCCGCCCGCCCTCGCTCGCCCCGCACTTATGACACACGGGGCGGACCGCCGCGCCCCCACCGCCGGCCTCGCCCACACCGCCCCCACTGCCGACAGCTGCCCCGACGTGGCCCCCGGAGACTGTCCCTTCCCCACGCCGAGCTCCCGGTGCCAAAGTCGGGCCCTGCCTGGCAGCCTGCGTCCGCTCCCACGATGCTCTGCTCGCACACAGATCTGCATACCTGCTCACGCGGCTCCGCCCCTCCGCTCGGGACCCTCCCCCTGCCCGCCCGGGCCGCCGCTCTTGCGTGCTCAGCTCTTTGAGCTCAGATGGGGTGTAGTGCTCAGATCGAGTGCGACAGACCTTAACTTTGCCATGTGAGGGTCATTCTAGCCCCATTACCTGGCTTGCTTATTTATACCTACGACTGTCTTTAACTGTTGTATGCGTGATGTACCCTCACTGCTTGCTGACTGTATCTTGAACTCACCCACAGTATACCCCACATTGGGGACATTGCACACTGTATAAGTTATGTGCTGTCCAATACCAAAGTACTAGCATCCCCTATACTCTGTATGTCACCCTGATGACCAGTAACTGATGTTACAAACTCTCTGTATTATCTATTCTTAAACATTTTCTAATAAACATTTAAAACTAAAATTGCCCTATACTCTGTATGTCACCCCCGATGACCAATATCTGACATTTCAACTCTCTGTATCGTTCATTTTCAAATATTTTCTAATAAACTTTTAAATCTTGGCCTATCCAAGTGCTTGGCCGTGATCAAGTGTCTTGATGTTTTTGGTCTTTTGGCCTCGAGATGAAAACCTTGTCTGTGTCTTGGGAACCTTGAGGTAAAAATTATCTAAGTTGTAGCGGTCCCGTCCCCGGAAGCCAGGCCATCGGAGAGACGACGTGGCCCACCTGCTGCTGGGGAAAGAGTGCAGCTTGCATTTCGCTTCTCTCGCTCTCTCCCACCGGAAGTTGGTCCAATACAAGAGTGACCTCCCCTGCCTTGTCTCACGTCAGTTTCTCCTCAGGGCAGAAGGTCGGGTGTTGTCAGCCACTCTCCAGAAACTGGACGGCCACTCGATCCCTTTTGTTACCTGCCAAGTGAGGCTGAGTGCACTGGCAGGCAGCGCCGTTTGAAGAAGTGGAAGATTGGACAAATGACCAGGAGGAGTATAAAAATATTGCTCAGGCACGCAGGAGTGAAATCAGGAAGGGCAACTCACGCTTGGAGTTGCAGCTAGCAAGAGATGGTAAGAGTAACCACAAGAAGGGTTTCTTCAGGGAGGTTAGCAACAAGAAGAAAGTCAAGGAAAGTGTGGGCCCCTTACAGAATGAGGGAGGCGACCTAGTGACAGAGGATGTGGAAAAAGCTAATGTACTCAATGCTTCCCCACCCTCCCCCTTCGTGATTTTGTCTTCACGAACAAAATCAGCTCCCAGACTGCTGCTCTGGGCAGCACAGCATGGAGAGGAGGTGACCAGCCCTCTGTGGAGAAAGAAGTGCTTCGGGACTATTTAGAAAAGCTGGATGAGCACAAATCCATGGGGCCGGATGCGCTGCATCCGAGGGTGCTAAAGGAGTTGGCGGGTGTGATTGCAGAGCCACTGGTCATTATCTTTGAAAATTCATGGCCATTGGGGGAGGTCCCAAATGACTGGGAAAAGGCTAATGTAGTGCCCATCTTTAAAAGAGGGAAGAAAGAAGGAGGATCCGGGAACTACAGGCCAGTCAGCCTCACCTCACTCCCTGGAAAAATCATGGAGCAGGTCCTCAAGGAATCAATTCTGAAGCACTTAGAGGAGAGGCAAGTGATCAGGAGCGGTCAGCATGGATTCAGCAAGGGCAAGTCACGCCTGACTAACCTAATTGCCTTCTGTGAGGAGAGAACTGGGTCTGTGGATGAGGGAAAAGCAATGGATGTGTTCTTCCTTGACTTTAGCAAAGTTTTTGATACGGTCTCCACAGTATTCTTGTCGGCAAGTTCAAGAAGTTTGGGCTGGATGAATGGACTATAAGGTGGACTATAAGCTGGCTAGGTCCTCGGGCTCAACGGGTAGTGATCAATGGCTCCACGTCTAATTGGCAGCCGGTCTCAAGCGGCGTGCCCCAAGGCTCGGTCCTGGGGCCGGTTGTGTACAATATCTTCGTTAAGGATCTGGAGGATGGCGTGGACTGCACTCTCAGCAAGTTTGCAGATGACGCTAAACTGGGAGGAGCGGTCGATACGCTGGAGGGTACGGATAGGCTACAGAGGGACCTAGACAAATTGGAGGATTGGGCTGAAAGAAACCTGATGAGGTTCAACAAGGACAAGTGCCCAGTCCTGCACTTAGGACGGAAGAATCCCGTGCACTGCTCCAGACTAGGGACCGAATGGCTAGGCAGCAGTTCTGCAGAAAAGGACCTAGAGGTTACAGTGGAAGAGAAGCTGGATATGAGTCGACAGCGTGCCCTTGTTGCCAAGAAGGCTAACGGCATTTTGGACTGTATACATAGGGGCATTGCCAGCAGATCGAGGGATGTGGTCGTTCCCTTCTCTTCGACGTTGATGAGGCCTCATCTGGAGTACCGTGTCCGGTTTTGGGCCCCACACTGCAAGAAGGATGTGGAAAACTGAAAAGAGTCCAGCATAGGGCAACAAAAGTGATTAGGGGGCTGGAAGACATGATTTATGAGGAGAGGCTGAGGGAACTGGGATTGTTTAGTCTGCAGAAGAGAAGAATGAGGGGGGAGTTGATCGCTGCTTTCAACTACCTGAAAGGGGGTTCCAAAGAGGATGGATCTAGACTGTTCTCAGTGGCACCAGATGACAGAACGAGGAGCAATGGTCCCAAGTTGCGGTGGGGAAGGTTTAGGTTGGATCTTAGGAAAACCCTTTTTCACTAGGAGGGTGGTGAAGCACTGGAATGGGTTCCCTAGGGAGGTGGTGGAATCTCCTTCCTGAGAGGTTTTTAAGGTCAGCCTTGACAAAGCCCTGGCTGGGATGATTTAGTTGGGGATTGGGTTGGACTAGATGACCTCCTGAGGTCCCTTCCAACCCTGATATTCCATGATTTGAAGCTGTTCCCGTGTATCAAGGTGAGCTGCAGCTCAGCGAACCCCAAGGATCTGAGCGAGGCGAGCTACTTTGCAGCAGAGGCAGACCAAGCGGCAGGTACAACGCGGGGTCGCACCCCGGCCGGCAGATAGAATCTCATGTGCGAGATCCCGGCTCCTGTTACTTTGCAAAGTGTGTGCGTTTGCTCCGGGTTTTAGCTGTGGGCCAAGTGCCCTCTGGCTTCTCGTCCGGGCTCCGTCCTCCATGCGCCTGAGCATCAGCGGGACTGTCTCAGGAGAGCAGCTGCCCCATCCCAATCTCCGCCCAGCCGGGGAAGGAGCAGAGGCAGCCCGGAGAAAAGACTCCTTTGAGCGCCGGAGACGGCCGGAGCATCTTATTTGCATAGCCACAGTGCATTGCGTGCAGCGAAGCGAGTCCCTGGTCGAGGGGCTGGTTTTGCTCCCTGTGTCCCCGGTTTCGATGATCCAACTCGGGCTGCCAATCGGTTCAATTCCATTTCCTCTGAAAGCTAGCGGTGTAGCGGGCTGGGAGAGTAGTCACCCTGACTTTTGGGAGCGTAGGCGGTTGCCCCGGCAGCGCCTCTGCCACAAGTTCTACATACTCTGTTTTCTCTTCAGTTCGTATAAATCTTTCGCCTTTTACTAAAGATTTCCGTGGAGAGGAATGTTGATGAGTTTGTAGCCAATTTTTTAAGGCTTTGCTTTGGCAAGGCTGTTGCCTGCTGTGAGAAAAACAGAAGAGTGTTCCCTGAGCTGGTGTCACTGGCTGAAACTTTTCTATAGTATGAAAAAAGTATAGTGGGGGCACCTGGCATTGGCCACTGTCAGCAGACAGGATACTGGGCTAGGTCTTTAACTTGGACAGGTAGCTAGGAAGACGGTCAATCAGACAGAACCCGTTGGACAAACCTTTTCATTTCCTTGTTATTACCTGACTCCTTTAATTCTTTTCCTTTTCCTTATTTCCCAGCAGAACGACTAGCCACCAGATTTGGGTGCTACCTGACTAGCTCCTTCTTTTGGGCAGCGTTGAACATGCCAGGGCACAGTCAGATTCTGGATGCTCATCTGAATGTAATGCCTAGCTCTCACCTTTATTTCTGTTTCTTAGCTCTTTTGGGCCATCCATCTTTGGTCTGACCCGTAGGATCGCTGCATTAGGAGAGATGGCTAATTAATGAGCCCATAAACCTTGGAAATCAAATGAAACCTGAAGTCCGTAGAAGATCTCGAAAGGCCCTTGGGGGGTGGAGTGCGAGCTGAGGAAGAGTTCCCTGCACAGCTTACCTCTCCATTCTCGTTTTCCTGTCCTGAGCGCAAAAGCCAGGAAGCAGCTCCGGGTAGGGAGGGGATACCATATGTGTGCAGTGGTTAGACAGGAAACAGCAAGGAACTGGACTCGTATGGAGTGAAACTGTAAGCATCTTCTGTATGCCTGATGGCTGCAGGTTTGAGAGAGTTATGTAGGAAGTGGAGGCTTACGGTGGGCTTTCAGAGGAAATGTAATGGAAAGGCAGCCGAAAGTGGAATCCCAGGTTTTTAAACAATCCTCCACTAACACACCAAACAGCTCAGGTCTAGTTACTCATTGAAAATTAGAATAAAGTTACAGCAAGATTTCATCATAAATGAAGTCAAACCCTAAAGATTTCAGAACACAACTGCTATAAGGAGCCACGAGGGAAGCAATACAAAGTCAACCTTGCCTCAGAGAAAGGCAGTTAAACAATTTCTCTTTTTTAAAGCAGCATAATCTCCCCAAACGGAAGGGCACTGTTCCCGGAGAAGGGTCCTGGAGAGGGTTTTCCTCGTTGGTGCCGGCCATCCACCTCCCCGAAAGGCGGGAGCTAGGTCGACGGAAGAATTCTTCCGACCAAGGCGCGGACTGATGTAGCCGCCGATTTACGTTCCCCGTGCAGCCCAGGCCCGAGGGTCGGTGCGTGCTGAACAGTTAAGTCAAAACAGCTCCGTCCGTCAGAGGTGTGCAAAAGGGAAAACCCGCTGCTGGGCGACACGGCCACGCCGCCCTAACCCGCAGCGTAGCTAAAGGGCATTCGGGGAGGCGGTGGGTGGGCCTCAAGCAACGGAAAGCCCTCCTCCAGCATGGGGTTGTGACAGCCTAGTCTCCGTAGCACAGACAGGGTGGCCACCAAGAGACAGGAACAGACAGCGAAAGCCAAAGCGGCCCCAGGGCAGGGGGCGAGGCTGCCTGTTGGACGAGGAGACCGGGTGGGACAGGCGTTTTGGACAGGCCGTCCTCCCGTCAAAAGAGGAAGAGCCCGAGAAGAAGGGCCAGGCAAGAAGCTACAAGCAGGGAAAGAAGCAGAGCAGGCAGGCAGGCAGGCAGCTCCCCTTAGAACCAAGGAAGGCACCGGTCCAAGCCCCCCAAAAGCAGACTAGAGAGCAGATCAGCTGCAAAAGACTAGGGAAAGCCAAGAACACAGAGAGACCCAAGTAAAGTTTCAGAGCTGAGCTTTGCTTACAAGGAGGAACGTGTGACAAAGATACCTAGAAGTACAGGGCCTGTGGAAAAGAGCACTCCCAAAGGCCCAGAATAACAGCTGTTTTCCTGAAAATCTGCTTTGCAGTGCACTAAGCCTAAACAGCCCACTATCGGTCATCTGTTGTTCAAACCAATCACCAGGGGAGAGCGCGAACGCAGTCCCCCACTACCACAAATTATGCAGTCGAGTTTCCCGCATTTGGGGAAATCGCAGGGGTCAACACACCCACAGTGCAATGGATGAGCCTCACCCTGGGAAAACCACCTTTGTGATCATGGTATCTCCCCTGCCAGGTAAGTATGAGTTCCTGCTGCCCGGCCGCCGCCCGCCCTCGCTCGCCCCACACTTATAACACACGGGGCGGACCGCCGCGCCCCCACCGCCGGCCTCGCCCACACCGGCCCCCACTGCCGACAGCTGCCCCGACGTGGCCCCCGGAGACCGTCCCTTCCCCACGCCGAGCTCCCGGTGCCAAAGTCGGGCCCTGCCTGGCAGCCTGCGTCCGCTCCCACGATGCTCTGCTCGCACACAGATCTGCATACCTGCTCACGCGGCTCCGCCCCTCTGCTCGGGCCCCTCCCCCTGCCCGCCCGGGCCGCCGCTCTTGCGTGCTCAGCTCTTTGAGCTCAGATGGGGTGTAGTGCTCAGATCGAGTGCGACAGACCTTAACTTTGCCATGTGAGGGTCATTCTAGCCCCATTACCTGGCTTGCTTATTTATACCTACGACTGTCTTTAACTGTTGTATGCGTGATGTACCCTCACTGCTTGCTGACTGTATCTTGAACTCACCCACAGTATACCCCACATTGGGGACATTGCACACTGTATAAGTTATGTGCTGTCCAATACCAAAGTACTAGCATCCCCCTATACTCTGTATGTCATCCCTGATGACCAGTAACTGATGTTACAAACTCTCTGTATTATCTATTCTTAAACATTTTCTAATAAACATTTAAAACTAAAATTGCCCTATACTCTGTATGTCACCCCCGATGACCAATATCTGACATTTCAACTCTCTGTATCGTTCATTTTCAAATATTTTCTAATAAACTTTTAAATCTTGGCCTATCCAAGTGCTTGGCCGTGATCAAGTGTCTTGATGTTTTTGGTCTTTTGGCCTCGAGATGAAAACCTTGTCTGTGTCTTGGGAACCTTGAGGTAAAAAATTATCTAAGTTGAAGCGGGTCCCGTCCCGGGAAGCCAGGCCATCGGAGAGACGACGTGGCCCACCTGCTGCTAGGGAAAGAGTGCAGCTTGCATTTCGCTTCTCTCTCGCTCTCTCCCCACCGGAAGTTGGTCCAATACAAGAATTACCTCCCCTGCCTTGTCTCACGTCAGTTTCTCCTCAGGGCAGAAGGTTGGGTGTTGTCAGCCACTCTCCAGAAACTGGACGGCCACTCGATCCCTTTTGTTACCTGCCAAGTGAGGCTGAGTGCACTGGCAGGCAGCGCCGTTTGAAGAAGTGGAAGATTGGACAAATGACCAGGGAGGAGTATAAAAATATTGCTCAGGCACGCAGGAGTGAAATCAGGAAGGGCAACTCACGCTTGGAGTTGCAGCTAGCAAGAGATGTTAAGAGTAACAACAAGAAGGGTTTCTTCAGGGATGTTAGCAACAAGAAGAAAGTCAAGGAAAGTGTGGGCCCCTTACAGAATGAGGGAGGCGACCTTGTGACAGAGGATGTGGAAAAAGCTAATGTACTCAATGCTTCCCCACCCTCCCCCTTCGTGATTTTGTCTTCACGAACAAAATCAGCTCCCAGACTGCTGCTCTGGGCAGCACAGCATGGAGAGGAGGTGACCAGCCCTCTGTGGAGAAAGAAGTGCTTCGGGACTATTTAGAAAAGCTGGATGAGCACAAATCCATGGGGCCGGATGCGCTGCATCCGAGGGTGCTAAAGGAGTTGGCGGGTGTGATTGCAGAGCCACAGGTCATTATCTTTGAAAATTCATGGCCATTGGGGGAGGTCCCAAATGACTGGGAAAAGGCTAATGTAGTGCCCATCTTTAAAAGAGGGAAGAAAGAAGGAGGATCCGGGGAACTACAGGCCAGTCAGCCTCACTTCAGTCCCTGGAAAAATCATGGAGCAGGTCCTCAAGGAATCAATTCTGAAGCACTTAGAGGAGAGGCAAGTGATCAGGAGCGGTCAGCATGGATTCAGCAAGGGCAAGTCATGCCTGACTAACCTAATTGCCTTCTGTGAGGAGAGAACTGGGTCTGTGGATGAGGGAAAAGCAATGGATGTGTTCTTCCTTGACTTTAGCAAAGTTTTGATACGGTCTCCACAGTATTCTTGTCGGCAAGTTCAAGAAGTTTGGGCTGGATGAATGGACTATAAGGTGGACTATAAGCTGGCTAGGTCCTCGGGCTCAACGGGTAGTGATCAATGGCTCCACGTCTAATTGGCAGCCGGTCTCAAGCGGCGTGCCCCAAGGCTCGGTCCTGGGGCCGGTTGTGTACAATATCTTCGTTAAGGATCTGGAGGATGACGTGGACTGCACTCTCAGCAAGTTTGCAGATGACGCTAAACTGGGAGGAGCGGTCGATACGCTGGAGGGTACGGATAGGCTACAGAGGGACCTAGACAAATTGGAGGATTGGGCCGAAAGAAACCTGATGAGGTTCAACAAGGACAAGTGCCCGGTCCTGCACTTAGGACGGAAGAATCCCGTGCACTGCTCCAGACTAGGGACCGAATGGCTAGGCAGCAGTTCTGCAGAAAAGGACCTAGGGGTTACAGTGGACGAGAAGCTGGATATGAGTCGACAGTGTGCCCTTGTTGCCAAGAAGGCTAACGGCATTTTGGACTGTATACGTAGGGGCATTGCCAGCAGATCGAGGGATGTGGTCATTCCCTTCTCTTCGACGTTGGTGAGGCCTCATCTGGAGTACCGTGTCCGGTTTTGGGCCCCACACTGCAAGAAGGATGTGGAAAAACTGAAAAGAGTCCAGCATAGGGCAACAAAAGTGATTAGGGGGCTGGAAGACATGATTTATGAGGAGAGGCTGAGGAACTGGGATTGTTTAGTCTGCAGAAGAGAAGAATGAGGGGGGAGTTGATCGCTGCTTTCAACTACCTGAAAGGGGGTTCCAAAGAGGATGGATCTAGACTGTTCTCAGGGGCACCAGATGACAGAACGAGGAGCAATGGTCCCAAGTTGCGGTGGGGAAGGTTTAGGTTGGATCTTAGGAAAACCCTTTTTCACTAGGAGGGTGGTGAAGCACTGGAATGGGTTCCTTAGGGAGGTGGTGGAATCTCCTTCCTGAGAGGTTTTTAAGGTCAGCCTTGACAAAGCCCTGGCTGGGATGATTTAGTTGGGGATTGGGTTGGACTAGATGACCTCCTGAGGTCCCTTCCAACCCTGATATTCCATGATTTGAAGCTGTTCCCGTGTATCAAGGTGAGCTGCAGCTCAGCGAACCCCAAGGATCTGAGCGAGGCGAGCTACTTTGCAGCAGAGGCAGACCAAGCAGCAGGTACAATGCGGGGTCGCACTCGGCCGGCAGATAGAATCTCATGTGCGAGATCCCGGCTCCTGTTACTTTGCAAAGTGTGTGCGTTTGCTCCGGGTTTGAGCTGTGGGCCAAGTGCCCTCTGGCTTCTCGTCCGGGCTCCGTCCTCCATGCGCCTGGGCATCAGCGGGACTGTCTCAGGAGAGCAGCTGCCCCATCCCAATCTCCGCCCAGCCGGGGAAGGAGCAGAGGCAGCCCGGAGAAAAGACTCCTTTGAGCGCCGGAGACGGCCGGAGCATCTTATTTGCATAGCCACAGTGCATTGCGTGCAGCGAAGCGAGTCCCTGGTCGAGGGGCTGGTTTTGCTCCCTGTGTCCCCGGTTTCGATGATCCAACTCGGGCTGCCAATCGGTTCAATTCCATTTCCTCTGAAAGCTAGCGGTGTAGCGGGCTGGGAGAGTAGTCACCCTGACTTTTGGGAGCGTAGGCGGTTGCCCCGGCAGCGCCTCTGCCACGAGTTCTACATACTCTGTTTTCTCTTCAGTTCGTATAAATCTTTCGCCTTTTACTAAAGATTTCCGTGGAGAGGAATGTTGATGAGTTTGTAGCCAATTTTTTAAGGCTTTGCTTTGGCAAGGCTGTTGCTTGCTGTGAGAAAAACAGAAGAGTGCTCCCTGAGCTGGTGTCACTGGCTGAAGCTTTTCTATAGTATGAAAAAAGTATAGTAGGGGGTACCTGGCATTGGCTGCTGTCAGCTGACAGGATCGTGGGCTAGGTCTTTAACTTGGACGGGTAGCTGGGAAGACAGTCAATCAGACAGAACCCGTTCAACAAACCTTTTCATTTCCTTGTTATTGCCTGATTCCTTTAATTCTTTTCCTTTTCCTTATTTCCCAGCAGACCGACTAGCCACCAGATTTGGGTGCTAGCAGAGGGACCTGACGAGCTCCTTCTTTTCGGCAGCGTTGAACATGCCAGGGCACAGTCAGATTCTGGATTCTCATCTGAATGTAACGCCTAGCTCTCACCTTTATTTCTGTTTCTTAGCTCTTTTGGGCCATCGATCTTTGGTCTGACCCGTAGAATCCCTGCATTAGGAGAGATGGCTAATTAATGAGCCCATAAACCTTGGAAATCAAATGAAACCTGAAGTCCGTAGAAGACCTCGAAAGGCCCTTGGGGGTGGAGTGCGAGCTGAGGAAGAGTTCCCTGCACAGCTTACCTCTCCATTCTCGTTTTCCTGCCCTGAGCGGAAAAGCCAGGAAGCAGCTCCGGGTAGGGAGGGGATACCATATGTGTGCAGTGGTTAGACAGGAAACAGCAAGGAACTGGACTCGTATGGAGTGAAACTGTAAGCATCTTCTGTATGCCTGATGACTGCAGGTTTGAGAGAGTTATGTGGGAAGTGGAGGCTTTCGGTGGGCTTTCAGAGGAAATGTAATGGAAAGGTAACCGAAAGTGGAATCCCAGGTTTTTAAACAATCCTCCACTAACACGCCAAACAGCTCAGGTCTAGTTACTCATTGAAAATTAGAATAAAGTTACAGCAAGATTTCATCATAAATGAAGTCAAACCCTAAAGATTTCAGAACACAACTGCTATAAGGAGCCACGAGGGAAGCAATACAAAGTCAACCTTGCCTCAGAGAAAGGCAGTTAAACACTTTCTCTTTTAAAGCAGCATAATCTCCCCAAACGGAAGGGCACTGTTCCCGGAGAAGGGTCCTGGAGAGGTTTTCCTCGTTGGTGCCGGCCATCCACCTCCCGAAAGGCGGGAGCTAGGTCGACGGAAGAATTCTTCCGACCAAGGCGCGGACTGATGTAGCCGCGCGATTTACGTTCCCGTGCAGCCCAGGCCCGAGGGTCGGTGCGTGCTGAACAGTTAAGTCAAAACAGCTCCGTCCGTCAGAGGTGTGCAAAAGGGAAAACCCGCTCCTGGGCGACAGGGCCACGCCGCCCTAACCCGCAGCGTAGCTAAAGGGCATTCGGGGAGGCGGTGGGTGGGCCTCAAGCGACGGAAAGCCCTCCTCCAGCATAGGGTTGTGACAGCCTAGTCTCCGTAGCACCGACAGGGTGGCCACCAAGAGACAGGAACAGACAGCGAAAGCCAAAGCGGCCCCAGGGCAGGGGCGAGGCTGCCTGTTGGACGAGGAGACCGGGTGGGACAGGCGTTTTGGACAGGCCGTCCTCCCGTCAAAAGAGGAAGAGCCCGAGAAGAAGGGCCAGGCAAGAAGCTACAAGCAGGGAAAGAAGCAGAGCAGGCAGGCGGGCAGGCAGCTCCCCTTAGAGCCAAGGAAGGCACCGGTCCAAGCCCCCCAAAAGCAGACTAGAGAGCAGATCAGCTGCAAAAGACTAGGGAAAGCCAAGAACACAGAGAGACCCAAGTAAAGTTTCAGAGCTGAGCTTTGCTTACAAGGAGGAACGTGTGACAAAGATACCTAGAAGTACAGGGCTTGTGGAAAAGAGCACTCCCAAAGACCCAGAATAACAGCTGTTTTCCTGAGTATCTGCTTTGCAGTGCACTAAGCCTAAACAGCCCACTATCGGTTGTCTGTTGTTCAAACCAATCACCAGGGGAGAGCGCGAACGCAGTCCCCCACTACCACAAATTATGCCGTCAAGTTTCCCGCATTTGGGGAAATCACAAGGGTCAGCACACCCGCAGTGCAAAGGATGAGTCTCACCCTAGGAAAACCACTTTCGTGATCATGGTATCTCTCTTGCCAGGTAAGTATGTTTTCCTGCTGCCCGGCCGCCGCCCGCCCTCGCTCGCCCCGCACTTATAACACACGGGGCGGACCGCCGCGCCCCCACCGCCGGCCTCGCCCACACCGGCCCCCACTGCCGACAGCTGCCCGGACACGTCCCCCGGAGACCGTCCCTTCCCCACGCCGAGCTCCCGGTGCCAAAGTCGGGCCCTGCCTGGCAGCCTGCGTCCGCTCCCACGATGCTCTGCTCGCACACAGATCTGCATACCTGCTCACGCGGCTCCGCCCCTCCGCTCGGGCCCCTCCCCCTGCCCGCCCGGGCCGCCGCTCTTGCCTGCCCTGTAGGGGTAGCCGGGTCCCGTCCCACGCAGCCAGGGCAGCAGAGAGACCACGTGGCCCACCTGCTGCTGGGGAAAGAGCGCAGCTTGCGTGTCGCTTCTCTCTCTCGCTCTCCCCCCACCGGCAGTTGGTCCAATACAGGAATGACCTCCCCTCCCCTCGCAAAAAACCCACCTTTCCAAACAGTCCTTCTTTCCCTGCCCCCTAATTTTGCTTTCACACCCTGGGACCATCTCCTCTCTTTGTCTCCCCCCCCCCCCAGGTAAAGCAGAGATGGAGGCAACTTCAGCCACTGGAGACAGCCCCAGCGAGCGCTGCAGCCCACCCCCGGGGGGGTGGTGTTTGCAGACATAGGAAGGGAGCAGCTGGGAGCGGTGGGTGCTGGGAACAAGGAGGCAGGAGAACAAAGCCCAGAGATGGGACATTGGGCATCTCCGGGGGGCGGGGCTCTGGCACAGCCCGGGGGCGGGGCAGCTCCTGGGGGCGGGGCTCTGGCACAGACCGGGGGGGGCAGCTCCTGGGAGCGGGGCTCTGGCACAGCCCGGGGGCGGGGCAGCTCCTGGGGCGGGGCTCTGACACAGCCCGGGGGCGGGGCAGCTCCTGGGGGCGGGGCTCTGGCACAGCCTGGGGGCGGGGCAGCTCCTGGGGGCGGGGCTCTGACACAGCCCGGGGGCGGGGCAGCTCCTGGGGGCGGGGCTCTGACACCGCCCGGGGCGGGCAGCTCCTGGGGCGGGGCTCTGGCACAGACCGGGGGCGGGGCAGCTCCTGGGGGCGGGGCTCTGGCACATTGTGACGCGAGAGCCCGGGTTCAGCAGCTGCTCCCTGGTGGCCACGTGCTGCCAGCAGCGCTGGAGCCGCCGGAGCCGGAGCGGAGCCGCTGTTCTCAGCTGCAGTAGGATCTGCCCCCGGCCCCGCTGGGATCCAGGTGGGGCCAGAGCCTGGGGCCCGGGGGTTCCCCGTTGTGTGGCTGGCGGGGGCGGGCGGGCAGAAGCCGGAGCTGCAGGCGGGGGAAGGGCAGTGGGGCAGGTGGGGGTTGAACGGTCTCTGTGCAGCTGGGAAAGTCCAGGGGGAGAGTGTGTGTGAGTCGGGGGTGGGGGGAGATACCTGCCTCCTTCTCCTGTCTGTGCCACTTCCCTCCCCAGCACTGGTAACAAGTCTCTCTAGTTCTCCCCCTTTTCTCTCCCCTCACCACACAGGACCGTCAAACCGAAGGAGAATCCCTCGTTTTTCCTAAAATTATTGACTCTCTAGTCTCTTATTTTCCCCAATTTTCTCCATAAGTCTCAAATGTCAATTTAAATTTTCCTCATATTTGGGGGGGGGGCGGCTTCCTCCCTCCCCCCATTTCATCTGCAGCAATTCGTCCTTGTTTGGGTGGGAAATTGTTGCCTGAGTCATTCCCAAAGGGATGGGGGGTCCTGGGTGCTGTTTGGGGGAGCCCTGAGACACAGCTCCCTCTGGGGTGGAGATGGGGTGGCCATTCTCTGCCAGCCACAGGGCATGGCTGGGGCACCGGTGGGGAAGGAGGAACCAGTGTCCCCTTTGGAGCCTGCCCAGCCCCTTTGGTTCTGCTCCTTTCTAGCATTTTGTTCAGAGACTTTATTACTGCAGAGGCTGAAAAACGTCTGTGGATTTACCCCTGGCAGGAGGGGTCAGGTCTACACTGTAATAAAGAGATCGAGCATTTTCCAGCATGGCAGAGTCTAGGATGTCTGTCTGCAGGGAAAGGGCCTGGGAATTGTGATGTGAAATGAACTAAAGCCTGTTCTGAAACCTCCACAACTGCCCTTCTCACCCTGCCAGGCTGCAGAATGACGCCCACGTCTCGCTCCGGTTCATCCCATCCTCCTATGGGACAGGGAAGGGAAATGGCTGCAGAGGAGCCCGTTCAGGTAGGGATTATTGGGGGTTATTGGTGGGTTCCTGCTGGAGGGAGAGTGACAGCAGATACACAGGAGCTGGGAGGCTTGGGCAGTCTGGTTTGGAGGTTGGAGCGGGGCAGGAAATTCACAGGGTGGAGAATGGGAGGAAGCCAGGGTGTAGCAAACCTGTTGGGATCTCGGTAATATGTGGCTTCCATTCTAGGAACAGACCCATGAGGTTAGAAGGTGGAAATGCTCTGATTTGTGGAAGTGCAAAGAACACACCTAGGTGGGGCTAGGTAAAGGGAGCAGAATCCCAGGGCTGGAGCCTCACTGCTGTGAGATGTAGAGGGGCACCCACCAATGAGGCTTAGTCAGGGGTTCTCAACTGTTTTCTTTCTGAGGCCCCTCAACATGTTATAAAACCCCCACTGCCCTGCATGTGCCTGGTTTTCTGCACAGAAAAGCCAGGGCTGGTGTTAGGGGGTAGCAAACAGGGGTATTGCCTGGGGCCCCATGTGACAGGGACCCCCACAGAGCTAATTGCTCCAGCTTTGGCTTCAGCCCCTGGTGGCAGGGCTCATGGCCCCAGGCAGAGAGGTTTGGGCTTTCTGCCCTGGGCCCAAGCGAGTCTAACACTGGCCCTGCTTGGAGGAGCCCCTGAAACCAGCTCGCAGCCCCCCAGAGGTCCAGGGACCCCTGCTTGAGAACCACGGCCTGAGGGGATGTGCCCCTCCCCCATACCCAGCTCCAGGGCTGGCCTTAGAGAAAATGGCACCCTGGGTGAACTTGTATTTTGGTGCCCCCCATCACCCCTGGCCCTCACGGGCTCCCCACCATCACGTCCAGGCCCCGGTGCCTCCCTCTAGTGCTTAGTTTGTATTGAAAGAGGTGCCAGAGCTCAGCCATGGCACAAATTCAGCACTGGCAGGGCGGCCTGATAGCGGCAGGTGCTGGCCGAGCGCCCAGCTCTGAAGGCCATGCCACCGCCAGCAGCAGCAGCGCAGAAGTGAGGGTGGCCTGGTGTGTGGTGTATTGTGCAGCCTTTTATTTAAAGTGCAGTTTGTAATGTGGTATTACACCGCCGCGGGGTCGGCTCTGGTGGCGACAGTTTCAAGCTTAACAGAGTGAAAGTCGCCTCTGCTACTTGCTTCAAATGCACAGTCTCTAGGAACACACAAAGACCAAGGGTAGTGACCACACAGACATTCACAGGTACAAGGTCTAGTCGGTTTTACAAGTTTTATTGAAGTTACAGTTAAGGTTACGACGACCCAAGGCATATAGACATTGTATGAAGACCTGTGCAAAAGTTACAACTCTAGTTCTACTCACATCCTGTTCAATAGTATTAGGGTCTGAGGTGTCTCTCATGGATTGATCATCAGTAGAGGGATGGTTCCTGCTGGAATTTCCCACAGGAGCTCAATTTTCCTGCTCTGGGCACCCCTTTTATAATGAGATTCTAATTATACCTCATTAGCATTGACACACAACCTGTATCCTGTGGTTAAGGCACATTTGGAAACAGAGGTGCCTTTACAAAAATTTTATTTAAAATTAATCTTCCTGCTAATTGTTCACCCTGTTACCACTTGGTACCTCTTTTCCCATAATCTTAATACAGCCACATATTAAATTTCAAAGTAAATTTAGAACAATCAGGAGACAATACAGCAAGATATTCCCTATCCCAAGCCTTGAGGTATCAGTTCTGGAGCTTTAATGCAGGTATCAGAAACACAAGGTTGATACTTTTTACCCCATCTTTAGTAGAGATAAATAAAAATAAATAAAATCTGCTTACTTTCTCTAACAGACACGCTCCATGTTACTGCCATTATCTCCTCTATTTTAGTCAATTGTTTTTCATTCCACTGAAAACATATTTACTTAGTTTACATAGGGGATTAAAGTTTTTTTCTCTTTTTTACGAATGGGAATTTGTTTCTCTAGTTATTTTGGCATTTGTGTTAACTGGTCACTACCATGTAGGTGACTCACTAACATTTCACTCCATCATTGTTATTAGTATCATACTTGGAACTGTATTTATTTTCATAGACATTTTAAGTTACTTTACAGACAGATTTAAAAATACAATCTGAAGATAAGTGATCTTCATCTGCACAGTGTCTAAAGTTTTGAGTTTAGCTAATTTTTTTTTAAATGAGCCCAGCTAAGGTAAGTACATGCAAAATGTAGAGTCTGTTATTTGACTGTACCATTTTAAATAATGAATGACAAAGCACAATACGGTAATAACAGTAATAATGATAATTACTCCAGCCAGGACAGGTGAGGCATTTTAGAACTCATTACTCAAAGAATTGAATTTAAGCATAAGACGGAAATAAAATTTTGAAATGCACAGACCAGTTAGAAAGCTAAAATACCAGCACTGTCATCCTGACCGAATGTGAAAGAATAAAATTACAGAGACTATGTGCACTTTGCGCATTTTGACAGGAAGTAAAAAGAAGGAATAACAGTAATTGAAGTGTCTATTGTGGGGTGAGTGTGGGGGGGGTGGGGGGTGAGTCACACCCGCTGTCACTCCCAGCACAGTGGCACTCACTAGTCCGAAGGCTCGTTCACACAGCAGCAGGGGCCAGCAGCTCCCACTCCTGACCCAGAGGCGGCAGCACAGAATCTTGTCCCCCCCACCTCAGCTCAGCAGAGACTGGGCACAGAGGCAGGAGGGTGGGGCCACCCTGACATCAGCAAACCCCCTCCCCGCCACGGCACAGGAGGCTCCTGGGAGCAGCTTGGCCGGGGCAGCTCCAAGTGGGGTGGGGGCAGGGCTGCAGGAAGAGCTGCAGGGGCAGACAGCTGAAGAGAAGTGGGGGGAGGAGAGACAGGACACCCCTCAGCAAGGCCCCCCTGGACCGTCATGTCGTCTGCCCCCCACTAAGTCTGGTCCTGTCCTGCTCTTCACAATGAGAACAGCGTTGGGCTCCCTGCCAGCGAGCTCTCCCTGCGCCCTGCTAGGGGCTCCATCTCCTGTGTCCGTCTGTGGCTAGTTGCGGGGTGATGGATCTGCTGAGAGAGACAAGGGGCTCTCGCTTCGTCCCCTCACCCTGGTGTTTCCTGGCTGCTCTGAGCAGGGTGGGGGTGGGACTCCTGCCTGTGAGCCAGCCAGAGCTTCCCTTTGATTGGCTCCTCTCCCCCATGAGTGGTGGGGTTGTGACGGAGGCAGCAGGTACTGAGTGTTGGACTCTTTCTCCTTCAGGGGCCGGTGACCTTCGAGGAGGTGGCTGTGTATTTCACCAGAGAGGAATGGGCTCTGCTGGACCCCGCTCAGAGAGCCCTCTGCAGAGACGTCATGCAGGAGAACTATGAGACGGTGACCTCGCTGGGTGAGGAGTCCTGTCCCCTCGGTTATTAGAAGCTGTGGGGGCTCTAAAAAACCTGAGTAGTGATAACTTTATACCTTTATTTGTCATACAAGTTTTGACAAGTTCCCTTGCCCCACTTTTTTTGCCTTATCTCCCACCCACTAAAATTCCTTATGGTAATAGGATGGCTATATACCATATCTGCTCCTTTTCTCTGATTACAAGAATGTCAATAGCTGCCCCAACCCATACGTGGCCTTTGGGAAGTCCATAAGCATCAAGCATTAATACTCATGATTTACATCACTTATTAATTAATAATTCCAATCTATGAATGTGCTGCAACCTAATTGCTAAAGCCCACCCCAAACTTCCTTCTTTTCAGAAGAATTAGGGGCTGTTGCTCCTGAATTTTAGTGTTTAATTCCCCAGCCTTCTCCACACACTGGGGAGTTTAATTCTCCCTCCCATTACACCTGAGTCACTAGATTTCCTAATTCCTCAAAATCTGCTTTTGCGATGCCACAGTTCTGGGGTAGCGAAGCCTTTGACCTGCCTCCATGGTCTGCTCAAGCAATGGCCTCTCGGGTATCAGGCCTCTAGCCAGCCCCTCTCTATGGGTGGGGACCCACCTGCCTCTCCTGTTTGACCAGGGTGTGCGGATTGCAGCTTGTCCTCCACTGTGTTCACTGGACTAACATCCAGGTCCCGTGCTTTGCTTTCTCTCCTGGGGCTGTGAGCCGTGTGTGTGTGATAGAGGCAGGAATTTTGGTGATACTTCTATGATGCCAATACACACCTCAGTTTCCCTCTGTGGTTGGTATTGCTATGATTATAAAGAGCAGGAGACATGAGGTGTTTTGTCACGGAGCTGTCACGGGATGATATGAATGAGTCATTAAGGACAGGCTGGGACCAACCTACATCAATGGAATACCCGACAGAGACAAGGGAATAATTGTCACCTGTCCATGGGAGGATCTCCCCTTGGCTGAGTGAAGTATACACGGACTCGTTACGTTCTTGGGAGCAGGAATAACTGGGCTCGCAGATGCAGGGAGCTCTACCGGAGTGAAGACAAACGGACAGGCTCAGTGAAAGGAAATCAAACTGTTTTCTACAGCAGCCTGGCTCAACTGTTTCTCTCCAAAAAGTCTGTCATATTCAGTCTCCCGAAAGAGGTAAAATCAGTCACTGCCCCTTTCTGTGCAGGGCAAAGCTTCAGAAGATGGAGTTCTGCATAACCAGCCTTGAGATCCAGCCTTAGTGACACCAGATTGCACAGGAAACCCATCTCCCCATCCCTCAGCCTCCCCGGTATCATCTGGCCCATCTCAGCACCACAGTCTGTGAAGTATTCGTGCTTTCAAGGGCTGGCTCAAAGATAACAGTCATAAGTAGGGCCAGTGTTTGCTGGCAGCGAAAACAGAGTAATTGACAAGCATGAGCAATATATAATCCTTTACAACATGAAAATGCATTGGGGGAGGGGACAGGAGCAGTGATGAGCTGCCAAAATCTTAACAACCGGTTCCCTATAAAAAGTTCTGATTTAAGGGAGGGGAGTGGGGGAGGGGCCAGAGGAGAGATTCTCATGGGGCCGGAGGCCCCTGCAGGGCCTCGGCCAATTGCCCCACTTGCCCCCTCCCGTCTCCTCTGGCCAGCCCTGGAGCTTGCAGCAGCCCCCCGCCCCACCTTGCTGGGCCATTCAAAAAGTGGCAGCAGGACGACTCCAGAGCTCAGCTGAGCTGCCCAGCTGGTGCCGGCGGCTGGCCACGCTGCAGCTGGGGGGAAGCGGGGGAAGGGCCGGGGGAGCCTCAGCCTCCCCAGCTGGGAATCCTGGGAGCAACAGGATGGTCCGGCCCACAGACCAGAGTTCTTTGCCCACCCCCTGGCCCTTTAACAGCTGGTTCTCCACGGAGGTCTAATTTTAGCAACCGGTTCTTGAGAACCTGTGGGAACCGGCTCCAGCTCCCCACTGGACAGGAGCCAGCTGTGTGGGGAAGGTGGGGCCCAGACACTGGGCATTGAGAGCCTGGAGCCGGCTGTGTGCTGGGGAGACAGGGCATGAACCAGCTGTGTGCAGGGGAGAGGAGCAGGGGAGAGGTGCTGTTGATGCCGTCTGCGCTGCAGCACGATGAGGGTGCCCAGTGTCCCACTGCCAAGTGCCCCGTCTCCCAAGGGGAAGCTCCAGTGTTTTTTCTGAGCCCAGACTTGTATGAGGAGGGAAGAAATTGGCAGCAAGTCTCAAAGCAGCCAGCCCCCAGCCTCTGCCCCGTGCCCTGGGGAGGAGTCAGGGGTCTCCAGGCAGAAATGTGGGGTTTGTGACCCTGCATCCCCAACCACCTTCTGTTCAGCTATTCTGGATACGAAGGGTGATTCCAGAAATGAAGAGTAATTTCAGGGGGAAATGCAGTAACAGCCGCAATTTCCGGAAAACACTGGCCCTAGTCATAACATTAAATACAATAGTCTCAAGTTCTATACCTGTGTTCATCAGATCTGTCCCTCTGCCTTCACATAGTTCACCCTGCTGGCGGGTTCCACCTCTTCCCTCATCTGTGTCTGTCTTGTCTAGTTAGACTGTAAATTCTTCAGGGCCTGGGCCATCTTCTATTCTGGGTTTGTGCTGTGCCTAGCACAACAGGGGCCCATGGTTCATTGGCTCTTAGGCACTAAGGTCATGAATATGAGTTATAATAATAACTCTCCTGCCACTTTGAGCCAAGGAAGCCGGCCTTGGGGTGTTACGTCTTAAAAATGAGCTGGGGTTAAAACCATGGAATATTCCTTGTGACAAGTATCCCACAAATTCCATGGACCTTCCTTGTTTTCTTTCCCTTCCCAGGGTTTCCAGTTTCCAAACCTGATGTGATCTCGCAGCTGGAATGAGGGGACCAGCCATGGGTCTCAGACATCTATGGCTCTGAAAAAAAGTGCTCCCGAGAGCCGTGTGCACAGGTGAGGAATTGGGTGAACCATCTCAACAACTGTCTGTGAATACAGGAAACATTTGGGATGCCCTACAAAGACTCTCCAAGTTGTAAGTGCTCCAAGTTCAGAACTGTTCCCTGCAGATGTGACCTCCAGACTCACAGCTCTGCTGGTGCTGCTCACTCCCGACCCGCAGCCCCCTGCGCTCCCTCCAGCTCTGATGGTGCCCCTCACTCCTGACCCGCAGCCCCTGCTATCCCAGTCCTGACCTCGAGACTCACAGCTCTCCTGGTGCCCCTCACTCCTGACCTGCAGCCCCCTGCGCTACCTCCAGCTCTGACGGTGCCCCTCACTCCCTACCCGCAGCCCCTGCTATCCCAGTCCTGACCTCCAGACTCACAGCTCTGCTGGTGCCCCTCACTCCTGATCCGCAGCCCCCTGGGCTCCCTCCAGCTCTGAGGGTGCCCCTCACTCCCAACCCGCAGCCCCTGCCATCCCAGTCCTGACCTCCAGACTCACAGTTCTGCTGATGCCCCTCACTCCCGACCCGCAGCCCTCTGCGCTCCCTCCAGCTCTGCTGGTGCCCCTCACTCCCGACCCACAGCCCCCAGGACTCCCTGCTGAGTTCCTCAGTCACTGTGCTGCCGGTGCCCCTCACTGCCGACCCGCAGCCCCTGCTATCCCAGTCCTGACCTCCAGACTCACAGCTCTGCTGGTGCCCCTCACTCCCGACCCCGCAGCCCCTGCTATCCCAGTCCTGACCTCCAGACTCACATCTCTGCTGGTGCCCCTCACTCCTGAACCGCAGCCCTGCTATCCCAGTCCTGACCTCCAGACTCACAGCTCTGCTGGTGCCCCTCACTCCCGACCCACAGCCCCCTGCACTCCCTCCAGCTCTGACGGTGCCCCTAACTCCCGACCCGCAGCCCCTGCCATCCCAGTCCTGACCTCCAGACTCACAGTTCTGTTAGTGCCCCTCACTCCCGACCCACAGCCCGCTGAGCTCCCCCCAGCTCTAGCGGTGCCCCTCACTCCTGACCCGCAGCCCCTGGGCTTCCCCCAGCTCTACCAGTGCCCCTCACTCCCGACCCGCAGCCCCTGCTATCCCATTCCTGACCTCCTGTGAGGTTATGAGTGTAATATATTTCATTGAAAGGTGACATGGCCAGAAAGAGTTAATTAACTCACCTCACCCACTGACCTGACCCATGGGTGAACCTTGAGGGCTGGTTAGGAAGATCTGTAAATGAACAGAGCTTTGAAATGCTAGTCTGCATTGTTAGAGGTAAAAGGGGAGATGTTTGCTCAGGTCTTGTGATGTCAGCAAACAAGTCTCGTCTATAAGAACCCTGGGACATGATCCTGCTTCATCTCAGATCTGCTTTCGGTTTCAAGAGAGGGAACTCTTAAGCCATAAGGATTGAGATCCCGAGTCACTGACTGGAGTCATCCTGAATATGGACATTGGACTATCACCTCTCGACTATTTCTAAAAGGACTTTTGGCAACTACAAGCTCATCTCTGCTATGCATCTGAACCTCGAGAATTGAATTCAAGTCTGTCTGTATATTGATCTTTTAACCAACACTCTCTCTCTCTTTTCTTTGTTAATAAATTTTAGCTTAGTTAATAAGAATTGGCTGTAGCGTGTATTTTGGGTAAGATCTAAGTTATAATTGAACCTGGGTGTGTGGCTGATCCTTTGGGATTGGAAGAACCTTTTCTTTGATATGATGAGATCAGATTTTCAGGAATCATCCTCATATCTGACGAGTGTCTGGACGGAGGCCTGAGGCTGGGCACTTTAAGGGAACTGCGGGGTTTGGACTTCTGAGTAACCAGTGAGGTGCTACAGAAGCTGTTTTGTGCTGGTTGGTAAATCTAAGTATTGGAATAACCACCAGCATTTGGGGTGTGTCTGCCCCGTTTTGTTTGCAGTTCACCCTGATTGAGTGACCTCAGCTGGCTCCCACGGGCAGCACAGTCACACTACTCCTTTCTAGTCACACTTTCTACACATCTAACATTAGTATATAATGTAATACAGATCTATCCCAACACCTGCCGGAGGTCCTCTGGTAAGGCGGATTCGGCGGCATGCCCGCGGGAGGTCTGCCGGTCCCGTGCTTCGGCGTAACCACCACTGAATTGCCGCTGAAGCCGCAGGACTGGCAGAGCTCCCGCAGGCATGCCACCTAATCCGCATTACCAGGGGACCTCCTGCAGGCAGCCTGACTGCCACCCTCACAGCGATCGGCAGGCCACCCCCCGCAGCTTGCTGCGCTGGTGCCTGGAGCCGCCCCTGTCCCTGACCCAGGGCAGAGGATAGTGAAGCTGAACAGCCAGAGCTTGTAAGATAAAGGAGCAGGGGGGTGAGGCCTGGCAGTGTGGGCAGAATGGGAAAGCATCAGAGGGTTCTATGGTAACCAGGGGGATTGGTGGGAGTCGGTGAGGGAGGAGTTGGCGGCTTTGTTGTGGCAGTCGGGCAAACACCACAACATTAAAGAAACCAACGGTGCCAAGTCCTGCAGCGTCGCCTGTGGGATTTCCACAAGAGCATCCAGGCAGGGGAGCCAGTCAGTGTGTGACTGTACGATCGGATCAAGCGACAGCTGCCCGAGTTCCAGGAGATGAGGCTGCAGTTGGCGGATATGAGCAGGAGCATCGAGTGAAGGGAGGAGCAGCCTCCTGACATTTTTGCAGCCTGCAGGAACGGAGACAAAGCAGGGGGCTACGGGGGACTCAGGGCAGGACCCGCGGATCCGGTAGTTCAGGACCACAGTCACTGGAGGAGGAGAGAGAGTCCTGCGAGAGGAAGCCGCTGGTGGGAAGCAATAAGTGCAGAGAGCAAACCAGCCAGGTGAGAGTCACAGGGGTCTAGAAAACAGAACAGCAGCAGGTCCCATGGTGTAATGGGCAGCACTCGGGACTTTGAGTTCTGGTATCTGAGTTCAAATCTCAGTGGGACCTCTGGCGGGTACGGTGGTTTGCTGCAAAGCTTGGAGCTCAATGTGCTTTGTTACCCTCTCCCTGGCTGAGCTAAAATGGTGCTTTTTTTTCTCCTCCTCCTGGGTCACTGATGCCCACTGGCGATAGGTCTTTGGTCTGGCTGGTTCAATGGGCTGGCGGCTATAGGGTGGGGTCCTAGAACTTAACAGTCTGGCTAGAGATTCCTGCGGGTTGACCTGATGTTGGGTTTCTTGCTGCTTCACCTGATGCCCACAACTTTGGTCCCTGTAGCTGCAGCTCTTCCTCTTGCCCACATGGCGCTTGAAGGAAGGAGGGACAGGGTCAGGCTTCATAGTCAGGGAAAGGCAGGAGGGAGGCAGAGTCCCAGGCTGAAGCCCAGCACCTCTCCTCCTCTGGGCACCTAGGACAGAGGCGGCTGGTGCTGACAGCTCCAAGGGAAGGCTTAACAGCCACAGAGCAACCGAGGGCAGGGCAAGAAGAGGGGAGAACCATGCCTATGCGTGGCCAGCAGACAGCCACAGAGACACCCAGCCAGGCTGCTCCCTGCCATGCCGAACCCCCACTGAAAGCCACCCACAGCCAGCTGCTGATGCTTTGTGGCCAACATCAGAAGACGGTAGGAAAGCAGGGCCAGCCCCCCTGGTGGGGCCTCTTACCGTTCCCACTCCAGGTGCTCACTTTGGCAGTGGGGCAGGAGATTTTACCCCAAGAGGCTTTTCCCCAGCTGGCGAGAAGCAGAGAAACACCCAGGCTCCCAAGGTGCTATGTAGCAAGTACCCTCCAGCACAGGGACAGGCGCACACTTGGAAGAGGGAAACTGCTCCACACTCTAGCCCGGGCAGCCGCCCATTTTTTTTGGCAAGTCAGGAAGGGCAAAGGCGAGACTGGAAGCACCTGGGGCTCATGCCCCAGCCTTTGTGACACGCAACCCCCAACTCCTTCCTGGGGCTCTAGCTGAAGCCAGAGCATTGGCCTGAGCGGCCAAGAAGAGGTTCCAGCCCTGAAGGGAGCAGGACTTTCAGCCCAAAGGTAAAATCGCACAATCACAACCACGAAGGGACTCGAACCCTCAATCGCCTGATCCGAAGTCAGATGCCTTATCCATTAGGCCATGTGGTCACACAAGAAAAAATTCTCCAAGTACTTCTTTAGAGAAGACAGACACTATGTTTCTCAGGTCATCTGCTGAGGGGGGCTGAGACTGTCTGGGCACAAGAAGTCAAGTTCCCAGCGACACGTGAGACTTGATTCTCTGGAGCCAGGTGCAGGGCTTTGGCAGGGAGGCTCAGGCATGGGGGATTGGGGTGCAGCGGATGGACCAGCTGTCTAGGTGTGGAGATTTAGTTGCACTGAGGCACAGGAGGGAGGAGGAATCCTGCTGATGGTCAGTGGCTGTGCAGAAAAAAGGGTGTTGATTCCCCCATCCTAAATGGGCTGGTTGGCTTGACCCTTCTCCCCTCTGCAGAGCATGGTGGGGCTGCAGCTCACCCCTTGTGGGGCAGGAGGGGCCAGGTGCAGGGTGCTGGGCTCCGATGCACCTGGAAGGCAGCTCCAGTGGGGTGGGGCAGGGCAGGGCCTGTGGTTTACGTTCTGCGTTGCCTGGTGCTGGGCCACTGCACAATCCCCAGCCACGCCGCACAGCGCACCCCGAGAGGGGGCAGGGGGCCAAGCAGATGATCCAGCACGAGGGGGGAGAGGATGTGTGGCTGCGGGGAGGAAAGGCCTTGGGCTGCACTGGGGGAGTGCAGAGCAGGGGTGACACCCCAGAAACCTGCAGCAAAGGGATGGACAGGTGGGCTGGGTGGATAGAAGAGGCAGCGAGCCTAAAAGAGGAGTGAGGTGTAGTGGTCAGAGCAGGGAGGGGGCTGGGCACTAGGACCTCTGGGTTCTATCCCTGGCTCTGGGAGCGGAGGGGGGTCTAGAGGTGAGAGAAGGGGCAGTGGGAACCAGGACTCCTGGGTTCCATAGTGGTGGCTGCTTTTTCCTGTGTCTCCCTCCCTAGAGATCCCAGCCCAGCCCCCTAGTGGAATCTGACTGGGGGAGGGGTTCCCCTGCCACTCCAGACTCGTGATTTGAACCCCTCCCCCCACGGGCTCTGACATCACGGAATCTCCTCCCCCCCCAAGTCAGAAAGTAGGAGCCCCTCCCTGCATGCGGAGGAAGCTAGTGAGTCTCTTGGGGGTCTCTGGCGGAGGTGACAGCACCCACCAGACACCCACTCATGGTTGCAAGGAGACCCCCCTGCACAGCCCCCTGCTACGAGGGGCCGGGGGCGCCCAGCCAGGGTCAGGAGGTGAGATGGGGTCGCAGTGGCAGGAAGGGGGCAGAGCTGGGGGTGGTGCCAGGTCTGGTGCTGGCTACACGGGGAAAAACCACACTGCTCCCCCGCAACACACACACACACACACACCCCCTCCTGGTGCTGGGAGGGGAACAGGAGAAAGGACAAAAGAAGCAAGAGACAAAGAGAAAGGAGGGGGGAGGGATGGAGGAAAAGGTGAAACCAAAAGGACAAACCCTAATGTCCCCAGTGATTCTAAGGGACAAAATCCCAGGTGCAGAATAAAATTCTGCCTCCTTAAGCTCGTGTTTTCCATGCCTAGAATTCAACAGTCACCAGATGGATCAGACTGAACAGGTTTCAAACCTTGAGGAGGCTCTTACCTTCTAAACAGGGACGGCTGTTTTCTAGTAAAATCACTAAAAGGACAGGAGAAAACTCGAAAGAGGTTCCTCCTGGCACTCACGTCCGTGAACCCGAATACTCTCTCAGTCCTCAAAGAGAGACCTGGAGAAGGAGACTTGCTGAAGCAAAGCCACAGGGGTCTCTGAGGTTTCCCTGGCCCCTCGCCCCTGTCCTGCCTGGCTGATGTCAGCATCTCTCTGTGAGGTCACCACCTCCCACCACCTTTGACCAATAGTCTGAGGTCCTGCAAAAGCCTTTGTGATGTCACTGCCACACCCCTCCCTTGCTGTGCTAATGTCCTGCCCCTGGCCAGGCACTTTGGAGGTTTGAGCTACTCCCTGTGGATCACCCAATTAAGGACCATCAGCTATACAACTGACCCATTGAGAGAAGGCAGATACACCTTGTGACTCAGCAAGGTATGCAGGGACCTGCCTATGGACAGAACTCAGGTTTTCTATGCCACATGCTGGATAGTGTCCTTGGGACAAAGAAAGCAAAGACCACATGGCAAGAGACTATACAAGGCTGATGCCTCATTTCCATCTTGTCTTCAATCCTGCTTCATATCTCTGGAGGGACTTTGCTACAAACTGAAGCTCTGTACAAAGGACTGAATGACCCATCCCAGCTGTGGATGGACTCCAGAGACTTGATTTGAACCTGCAGTTTATTCCATCACTGCTACAAGCCTGAACCAAAAACTTTGCCATTACTGGATGTGAAGGGTTAAAATCCATGTGCAGTTTATATAACAACCTGGTCTATGGATTGTGCCAGCTCTTTTCCAGAGCCAAAGTCCAGAGTATGGTCAAGAGACCAGAGGCCTAGCAAATCATGACCAGCTAAGAGAAAGCTGGGTAACCAGAAAGCCTTGCTTGCTAAGATAGGTGATGGAGCTAAGAACGAAATAATTGTGTCTTATTCAGAGTTGCAGATTGAACAAAGAATCCCTGTTCCTATTGTGTTAGTCTCTTCTGTAGGAGACGTTCTTCCCGCAGATCCAACCTTGAGTTTATGAGAAGTTGGCACATGTCAGTATAAGATATGGCATCCTTCCACCTCCCCTCCCAGGGACCAATGCCTGCCTTAAGACACACAGAAAACAATTTTTATTGCCATATACTTTCACTGGTTCTTTGCTTTAACCCCTAGGAATGTGCCTGTTGGACAATCAAAGGAGTTGCTCCATTCCTATGGACCCCAAATCAGAATTCAACATAGATATTTTATACTACTAACAGTTTATCAAAGTATTCATTAAATGTTAATTTGCTATTTTGAAACCATGGGCGGAGACATTATATAACCTGTTAACCATTGGCTAATGTGCTTATCTTGTCTTGCTGCAAAACCTATCCTGGGGTGTGGAACTTTCATTTTGGGCTGTGACTATAAGCAGAAGAGTGACACCTAAGGGCTGTTGCTGCTGCCCAATATGGGGCTAAAACTCATGATGGCAGGATTAAGAGTTTCACACTCTACCAACTGGTTTAGCCGAATTTGAAGTCAGTCAATTGCCCAGTCGCAATGTAGAAGGAGCCCTGAGGGCATTTATTTCTGGAGCTGAGGTTCCCTGTCTGACATTTGCCTTCTTTCCTTGTTCATTATGTCTCCAGCGAGCAAACCGGAGCTGTCACAAGGCTGGTTAGATGCTGCTCTCTAGCCTGAGAGCTGGGGTTGATTTAGCATGCTGCCGACATCAGCTGGTCAGAGTAACCAGGATGGGAGGATGGAATTTAGGATTCTCCCACCAGTGGGAGGTGCTGTTGGACTCATCTAGTGGGGGAGAGTCTGAAAAAGTTTCTCGGCTCCCAGAGAGGGGGCAGACAAGCCAGTTCCCCACACACACATTTTCACAAGGAATCAGGTCCCCTGGGGAAAAACTCAAAAGAAGCCTGGCCCAGGAGTGTCAGAGACGGGAATCACTGTTTGCTTTAGGAGATGGGTGAGGGAAACCTGCAGGTCCTTAGATCCCTCCAGCGCCTGATAGAACCATTTGTGGGGAAGGTCTGGGGAAGCCGAGGAGGACAAGGAGACGGGAAAAGGGCTTGCAACTGTTGTGCAATCCCCATGCTCCCAGCCAGGGGCGGCTCTAGGCACCAGCAAAACAAGCTGGTGCCTAGGGCGGCAAAATCTAGGGGGCGTCCCCTTTGGCCGGGGGGGGGCGGCAGGCCGGGCCGGCGGACCTGCCGCAGTCATGCCTGCGGGAGGTCCAACGGAGCCCCGGGACGCCTGGACCTGCCGCAGGCATGACTGTGGAGGGGGCGCTCATCCCGCGGCTCGGCTGGACCTCCCGCAGGCATGACTGCGGCAGCTCAAGCGGAGCCGCCAGACCCGCGAACCGTCCGCAGCCGCGGGGGGTCCAGCCGAGCCACGCGGGACCAGCGGTCCCTCTGCAGTCATGCCCGCGGGAGGTCCGCTGCTCCCGCGGCTCCGGGGCACCTCCCGCACATGACTGCTTGGGGCGGCCAAAAACGTAGAGCCGCCCCTGCTCCCAGCAGAAGGGTCTGGGGGGCTCAGCACTCAGAACTCACAAGATGGCAAAGCTCAGAGCCCCATTACACGGAGTCACAATGTGATCAGCTCACACACAGGGGGAGCAACACCCCTCCCTTGGTCTCTATGCCAGAGCTCCTATCAGCTCAGTCCTTCCTGCAAGAGTCGGCTGCTGAGAGGGTTGCGATGGGGTAAATGAAGGCAGAGGAGGATTGTTCTTCATGGGTTCTTTTTGTGTGGCTCTGTGATCCTGCTGGAGGAAGCGTCATTTGAGTTTGTTTCAGTGACTTGGGTTGGGCTCAGGTTGTGACCCTGAGCACAGGGGTTCCTGCACCCTCTGCTCTTAGCCCCTCAGGGAGTGGACAATGGAGCAGCTTCAGAAATTGGATAGAAAGTAGCCTAAGAAAGTGTAGCATAAGAGAGACAGCTCCTATAATCACCTCCCTGGTGGTCTAGTGGTTAGGATTTGGCACTTTCACTGCCAAGGCCTGGGTTCAATTCCCAGTCAGGGAGAAGTGACTTTATAGCAAAAATGCTTCAGTTATTCTTCACTTGCAATGTAAATAAACCCATGTTATTTTCCTGATTCCCCATCTTCCCAGTGTCTCCATGGCATGGCCGGCTCCAGGCACCAGCGCAACAAGCAGGTCCCTGGGGCAGTCAATAGAGAGGAGGCTTCAGCAGCAATTCAGCCCTCTCAGAGGGAAGGATTTGCCGCCAAAAGTGGCAGAGGTAGAGCTGGGGCCGACTGCAGCTTTTTTTGTTTGTTTGTTTTTTGTCTCTGTTTGGGGTGGCAAAAACGCTGGATCTGGCCCTGCTCCATGGAAGACAATTTGTTAAATCCCAGATGAGTGGGGTTAAATCAGTTCTCAGCCTGAGTCCTTAGGTCTTAATCCTCAGGATATTGTCCCATCATGGGGCCATTTCCCACCTCTCTTTCCTAGGGAAACACAATTTCTTTGCATAGACACAGGAACAGCAAGATCTTTCTCTGTCCCTTGTGCAAAGCAGGGGCCCAATTCCATGGAAACAATGGATGAGTTGGGGGCCCTGGGCACATCCAGCCTTGGCCTTGAGATGTTCCCTCCCCTCTTTCTTTATGCCCCTGGTGTTATTTCATGGATTGTCTGGGATGGGGGAAAAGCTGAGTTCACTCCAGGTGGAGGAGAAAAAGGACCCTGAAAGTCTCAGGCCCCAACCCCTGCTACCAGGATCACTGAGGTGCTGGGAATCTGCCTGGGAAAGGGATGGTGTGAATTGTCAAGGTGGGGAATGAATAACAATCTACAACTAGATCCACCTCATTAACCACTGACACAGGCTAATCCTGCTGCCGATAGAAGGGAAACTGGGAGCGATTCTTTGCTGTTCAGCCATGGAAACAGTGACCCAATTGCACCGCAGTGAATGTGCTGGGGAAAGCTGGACTTCACAGGCAGGTAGAAAGAGCAGATCCTAGAAACACCTGGAGCTCCCCACAGCACTGCTGCCACCAGGGTCAGGTGTTGAGTGACTCACAGTGCCCACGCCCCGATACATTACCTTCCAGCAGGGGGTGGCAGCACCCCCCACCCAATGCAGGGGAGAGGGCTGAGTGTATCTCTGCACCCGGAGTCCAGGGCACCCACTGTCTCTGCCCCACACATCGAATCTGGCCCTGCTGCAAAGTGACCCCTAAGAACTAACAGCCTCCAGGACAGCAGGTTTGGCCCTCAGAGCAGGGAATGTGTCCCTCATGCTGCTTTTAGGCCACTAGGTGCTCTGGAAACAGGAGGGCTCTGAGTGTAACCTATAGCACACACAGTCCATCTGGGGATGTAGCTCAGTGGTAGAGCACATGCTTTGCATGTATGAGGTCCTGGGTTCAATCCCCAGCATCTCCAGGTTCTTTTCACCCTGCTGCTTTGCTTATGCCAAGAGCAGGTGTCTCCCTGCAGGAATTTCAATCCTGCTTGGTGAGAGGCAAGTGCCAATTGCATGCAAGGTGTGGGTGGGGTTTCTGCGCCCCTGTACATGTAAGATTCCCACCTGCTGTGCTGCTTGGGACAAGGGGTAGATGAGAAGGGCAAATCCTCCAGCACTGGAGGGAAAGGTCCCATCTGCACAGACTGAGAGGCAAAGACTAAACTTATTTCTTGTCTGGGCCCAATCTTTTCACCTGGCATAGCCCTTGTTCCAGCTCAGGTGGTAGCTGGGGGATGTCTCATGACTGCAGCCATGTTTGTTCAGTTCCACCCCCTTATACAGCTTTGGTACAAGGCAGGAATCTTTTGTCTCTCTCCTGAGGAAGAGCCCCAGGTTTAAGATGTGTCAGAGGGGTAGCCGTGTTAGTCTGGTTCTGTAGAAGCAGCAAAGAATCCTGTGGCACCTTATAGACTAACAGACGTTTTGCAGCATGAGCTTTCGTGGGTGAATACCCACTTCTTCGGATGCAAGGTTTAAGATGGATTCCTGTACCAGGTGACATGGTCACATGTCCTGTGAGACCCCCCCAAGCCTTCATTCTTCCTGGCCTGACTCACAGATGGTGCAGGACAGAGCCATCTCCAGTCTATTGTCCTGGTTAATGGGAGCCATCAAGAGTCCAAACCACTATTAATGGCCCACACTTTGCATCATTACAACAGGACCACAGAGTTATAGTTCATATTTCTAGTTTCAGATACAAGAATGATTGAATCATACAAATAGAATGAACACACACAATAGATAATAAGCTTTGTAATGATACCTTACAAGAGACCTTTTGCATGAAACATAGTCCAATCACTTTATATTCACACTCATTAGCATATTTTCAGAAAATCCTATGGAGTGCAAGGTCACAGCAGGGAAAGGGTTTTACTGCAGCACCTGGGAGCAGTTGAGTTGCATGTTCAGGCTGTGGTATGAGTTCCTCCAGGTTTCTCGTAAGCACACAGGGACCTTAGCGGGTGCTCTCGATACAGGAATGGCCCCAACACGATAAAGTGATGGGGATTGCATTATTTCTTTTTAATTCTTGTATTTCCAATGACAGTTCTGTATAACTGTTTTCTCCTGGATTTGATATTTAACTAAAGAAAGAATAAGGCCTCAGGATGGAGGAGCAGGCTGGGGCTAGGACTGCTAAGAGAGCAAGAGTAGCAGGTTTTCTGTATTGTTTCCTGCCCTCATTTTCATGACTAATTTCTCTTCTGCATTAAATTTACCTTTTTTTAACATATGAATCTGACTAGCTCAGTTGGTAAAGCATCAGGCTTTTAATCTGAGGGTGTAGGGTTCAAGTCACTGGTCAGCTGAGAAAACAGTTCTCTGTGTAATATGCCCCCAAGATCTTTAGAAGGTGTCTTTGGAGGACTCTTCTTGACTTCAGCTTCTTCTTTTCAGGACATGGCCTTTCCCAGGAAGGGCCCTTTACTGCCTGAGACTGAAGGTGCTACTGCCTCACCTGTCCACTGGCCTCACAGTCTGGAGGAAGAAAGGCCTCTGGGCCTGCAGCAAAGTGCTGTGTGCTGACTTTTTGAGCAAATGCAGGGCTGGCCAGAGAGGCATGTTCCCACTGAGTCCTCCCTGCCAGAAAAAATTGTCCCCACAGACAGGGGCGGCTCCAGGCCCCAGCACACCAAGCGCGTGCTTGGGACAGCAAGCCGCAGGGGGCACTCTGCCGGTCGCAGCAGGCAGACTGCGTTCGGCAGCATGCCTGTGAAGGGTCCGCTGGTCCTGCGACTTTGGTGACCTCCCGCAGGCAAGCCACCAAAGGCAACCTGCCTGCCGTGCTTGGGGTGGCAAAATGCCTAGAGCCGCCCCTGCCCACAGAGTCCTCCCTGCTGGAAGTCTACAGTAATCAACAGGTGCTCTGCTGGTCCTATGGTGTAAGGGCCAGCACTCAGGACTTTGAATCCTGCAACCTGAGTTGAAGTCTCAGTGGAATCTGAGAACAATTCCTGTGCTACAAACCCTGCTGGGTTTTCCAAGGCTCTGTCTTGCTTTCTCAAAGGCCATGAAAGCCACTAAAAAAGGGTTTTTTTCCTGCTGCTAATAGCTCACCTTAACTGATCACTCTCATTATAGTGTGTATGGCAACATCCAATTTTTCATGTTCTGTTTGTATACATATATATATATATATATATATATATATATATATATATATATATATATATATATATCTTCCTGCTGTATTTTCCACTGCATGCATCCAATGAAGTTGGTTTTAGCCCAGGAAAGCTTATGCTCAAATAAATTTGTTAGTTTCTAAGGTGCCAAAAGTACTCCTTGTTCTTTTTGCAGATAAATTCATGGAGGTTAAGTCCATGAATGGCTATTAGCCAGGATGGGTAAGGAATGGTGCCCCTAGCCTGTTTGTCAGAGGGGGGAGATGGATGGCAGGAGAGAGAGATCACTTGCTCATTACCTGTTAGGTTCAGTTCCTCTGGGGCACCGGGCATTGGCCACTGTTGGCAGATAGGATGTGGGGTTGGATGGACCTTTGGTCTGACCCAATATGGTCATTCTTATGTTCTTAGGAAGGGAGGAGCAGAGCTCTGTGACAGAGTTTCTGTAGTGTAGTGGTTCTCATGTTTACCTAACTTGTAAAAGGTCCCTGGTTCAAAGCCAGACAGAAACATGCTGCCTTAATTTTCCCAGCTCCTACTGGCCTGTCCCTGCTGTTGTAGGAGCAGCAGTGATTTCTATGCTCAAAAGGTCTGTTATACTTCCTCTGCTCCCACTTCTGTCTCCTCTCCCTCTCTGAATGCCTGTGAAGTGGCTTTTCCCCTCCTGGAATGCTCGTGGGATGAATGGGCTGGTTGAAGAGCAGAAGAGCTCCCAGGTAGACAAGGTGTCTGGGACTCTAATTAGGCAGCAATCACACACCCAGAGCATGGACACTGCCCAAGGTGGAGTGTGACCCACCAGATTCAGCCAAGTCATCTCTAGTCGCAGGCCATGAGGTACAGGCCCTTAAAAGGGGAAGGGGCCCTGTGCTCAGGAGAGCACTCATAAGCTTGTACCTCCAGTGAATGCCCTTCGCCCGGACTGCCTGGCCAGTGGTTCTCTGCGTTGTATTTCATTGTGCCTCAGGAAGACTTACCTTCATCACACCATCCATAGCTGCGCTGTGGGACACTTACCTTGCAGAATCCTGACATCTCCAGTGCCGTGCCTGTCCTGGGAGTGTGAGTGTGTCACCCCCCGCCCCGCTTCGTTTGAGCTTAGCTATCAATATAATAAACGTGCTGCTTTCTGCCAAACTCTGGTGGGTCATTAGTGCTCCCTACGCTGACTAGCTGGCCCAATTTCGGGTAACACCTGCGATAACCCCAACCCCTGCATGACAGAGGGTAGTGAAATGAGCTGAGAAAAAGCCTTGGCATCAGCAGGGGAAAGCTAGAGGATCTGGGCCAGGCACCTTTTGAAGCCTTGTGGCTTGGTCCCCTCTGCCCTTGGAGATTGGCCTATGGCGGCCGGCTCTTCTGTGTGACTTGCCAAAGGAGCAAGTGAGGCAGGAATGGGGCAAAAGAGGAAAGTCGATCTGAGGAAGGCAGGGCAGAAGCTAAGTGCCTCAGTGCGGCTAAGTGGGGTTAGTAGAGCACCACCATTCGTTCTGCAAAGCCTGGGGAGGTGCGGTTGGGTGCTGGGAGGTAGAATCCTGTGCCTGCGTCTTGGCTTCCCAGGGATGGCTACTTGCAGCCCAGGAGAAGAAGGATGGTTCTGGGTGAAAGGAAGACAAGCAAAGCTCTGGGATGAAATTTGGGTGCACGGTGCTGGCTCTGCGCTGGGGGAGGGGGTTGGGGTGCAGGAGGGGTGGCGCTTACCCCGGGAACTGCAGCTCCCAAAGTGACCGGTAAACACAACCCTCTGGCAGCAGCTCCTAGGTGGGCGAGGCCAGGGGATCTCCGTGTGCCACTGCTGCAGGCGCTGCTCCCAGAGCTCCCATTGGCTGCAGTTCCTGGCCAATGGGTGCTGCGGAGTTGGTACTTGGGGCAGGGGCAGGGCATGGAGACACTCCCCCACCCCAGGGGATGCTGGGACATGCCGGCCATTTCTGGGAGTGGCACGGAGGGACAGAGGCAGAGTGGGCAGGGAGCCACCTCAGTGCTGCTGGCACATCTCTGCACACCCATTGGGGGAGGGGAGCAGAGGGCCTCCATGTGCTGCCTGGGGTAGGGGCAGTGCACAGAGCTGCCTCCCCTCCCGGGTCTATTACAGGAGTGGGTGGGTGGGGTCTTTGGGCCTGCAAGGTGCAGCAGGTCGGACTAGATGATCACACTGGTCCCTTCTGACCTTAAAGGCTCTGAGTCTAAAAGGGAGAGGGAAGTAAAGGAAAAAAAAATAAACCAAACATTGTAATACCAGGATGACTCCACTTGCTCATTGTATAGTCTCACCCCTTTCTTCCTCCACTGGGTGTTGAATGACCTGCAGCACGTTGATTCTCTCGTTCCATTGCTAAACTGATACAATGTGACTGAAATTAAACCCATTCCCAGCAGAGAAAACATCACATCCCTGCATTGGCTGGGAATCAAACCCAGATCAACTGCTTGGAAGGCAGCTGTGCTCACCACTATACCACCAATGCAGCTGGCAAAAGTACCCCTTATGCTTGCCCAATGAGGCTAGACCAGAATTGAGGCATTTTACAGCCTGTTAAAATGTACTGGAGTCTCAACACTAAAAAGAAACTACCTCTATTTTCACTTGGGTTTGAACCATCAGCCTCTCAATTAGGTCACCCAAGTGGTTACTCACACACCCAGGTAACTACCCTACTTCCCAAGCTTGTCTATGAAGCACCTACAGGGGCACGCCTGGCTGGTGAGGGAGGCACACTGCTGGGGTTATGAGTTCAGGCCTCACCCAGAGCATCGGTTTTCATTAGCCAGGGAGCTTCCCCCACTCACTTTGTCTAATTCACATGGAAAGTGCCATACGAGGGTGAGGAGAGTAAATTCTAAACTCTGAAATGCGGAGGTGGCCCAGAGATTGGGATAAGAGGTTTGAAGAGAAAAAGGTCTAAGGATATAAATATATCAGAGGGATAAATACCAGGGAAGGAGAGGAATTATTTCAGCTCAGTGCTAATGTGGACACGAGGACAAATGGATATAAGTTGTCAGTCAGGAAATTCAGGCTTGAAATTAGACGGTTTCTAACCATCAGGAGTGCAATACTGGAACAGCCTACCGAGGGAAACAGTGGGGCGAAGGACCTCCATGACTTTAAGATTAAGCTAGATACGTTTATGGAGGAGATGGTATGATAGGATAACGGGCTTAGTCAATAGGTCAATTAAGTGCCACACTGGTAAATTGTACAATGGGTCAATGACATGATATAACCTTTTTCCAGAGGGTATGGCTGGAGAGTCTTGCCCGCATGCTCGGGGTTCAGCTGACCGCCATATTTGGGGTCGGGAAGGAATTTTCCTTCAGGGAAGATTGGCAGTGGCCCTGGAGGTTTTTCGCCTTCCTCCGAAGCATGGGGCAGGGGTCGCTAGCTAAAGGAGCGGGTGGATCGGCTTATGTGGCCTGCATCTTGCAGGAGGTCAGACTAGATGATCATAATGGTCCCTTCTGATCTTGAATTCTATGATTCTATGATTCTATATAAAACCAGACAGTCTCCAGGGGCAGGTATGGTACAACGCCTCAACAGGGAGCCATTTAGGGGAGGGGGTTTCACTTCCTCTGTTCGATGTCCTGAGAGGTATTTTAAGATGAAGATAACACCATGGCTCACAGTTGACTGGCACGTCCTAGGTTAAAGAAAGGAAGGGACTTGGGTTAACAGTCGGAAGATTTGTGTTACCATCACTGTCTGACCCCTCTTCAGTTCAGAGGCTTGTACTTTGTTGGGTGGAACGCACAGTCTCCTGGAGAGCAGGGGCAGCTGTTTCCATGGCAGAGAGCCTGGCACTTAGGAGACTTTCTACACTTGCTGTTTTCAAGCAATTCAATAAAATAACGGTGGAGCTGCAATGTCCAGTCAAAAATTTCAGCCCCCCCCCCCAGTGCAAAAATGCTATTTTAGGATCTAAACAGGAGGCTTCCGGCGCTAGGGCACCTGACCAGAGAGCTCAGTGGGGGGTGTAAGAGCTGCTGACTCTGAGGGTCCTGGGCTAAATCCACTTGCAGGGGGAAGTGTTTTGATTTATTTGATGGATAATGAGCACCAGCTACCAGGGGAGAAGCCCTGCCAACCTGCTGCCACTCCAGCTGCTGCCCCGGTGGGGGGAGCCCCAGGGGGCCTGCTGCTGCTTCGGCCACCCCAGGAGTGCTGCCGGGGGCCACCGAGCTGTGGCTGCTCCTGCTGCCCGCGGAACCACAGGAGGAAGATGATTTTTGACAGTGACGGATGCCTCATCCTAAAGGCTTTTGTCTGCCCCCTTCCAGTGACTGTTTGGCACAGGAATGCAGCCCTCGCTCCTGAGTCTCTCCTGGGGAAATAATGTTTCTGTGCAAAACACCAAAGCTTTTGACAGAAAGGAAGAAAAGGAAATGGCCACACGCTGGGACTAGGACATAAGGAATGAAACACAAGATGCTTCTCCCATGTGCATTGACTTTGAACCTTGTTGTTTGCGGTGTTGTTGTATCCATGTTGGTCCCAAGACATGAGACACAAGGAGGAGGGGGTCACATAATATCTTTTAAAGGACCAAGGAAGGGAGTATTATTTACTCCTTCTCATAACACAAGAACTAGTAGGGGTCACCAAATGAAATGAATAAGCTGCAGGTTTGAAATGAACACACTTCCCTCAATCTGCTGGCAATGCTTCTACTAACGCAGCCCAATCTGCTGTTAGCCTTCTTGGCAACAAGGGGACTGTTGACTCATATCCAGCTTCTCATCCACTGTAATCCCCAGGTCCTTTTCTGAAGAACTGCTGCTTAGCCAGTCGGTCCCCAGGCTGTAGCAGTGCAGGGGATTCTTCTTTCCTAAGTGCAGGACTCTGCACTTCTCCTTGTTGAACCTCCTCAGATTTCTTTTGGCCCAATCCTCCAATTTGTCTAGGTCACTCTGGGCCCAAACCCTGTCCTCCAGCGCTTGGATTCTTTACGTGCTTTCACAGAGTGAAGAGCACATGTTCCATGATTTCATATGGCAGAGTTTTATGCTATAGGGAGCTTTCCTTGTGTGAATTTGACAGGTGAATCAACATAGAGACATATTGTGACCCTTCTCAGGGAGCAGAGGGCTGTGAGTTTCCTTGTTGCCACCTGCCACTAGGAAGAGGAGTTTTGCATTTGGCAGCTGGATGTTAGTGACCAAACTCACCCAGCCGTCAGGCACTCAAGGACCCTCCTCTGAGCTACAGCAGCCACCTAACCCTGAATTCCTTCAATGTGTCTCCTCTGGGGTCCAGCCCAGATCACCAGATACTCAGAGAAATCCCAGATTCTCTCTGCCCAAAGCAATGGTATATCCCCGGTTACTAGTTTTACTGTGGACCACTGCTACTGTATCTCACACAGCACTTGAGTATAGTTATCAAACAAGCAGAAATTTATTTAACAACCGATAGAGATTTAAACAAACAAATGTGAGTGATGGAAACCAACTGTTACCAACTAAACAAAATCAGAAAATGTAACCTACACTTCTTAATAGTTACCTTTCCTATCTAAGTAGATTCTCACCTCACGTCAGTCAATTTCACTGATTGCTAGTCCCTAGGCGCCATGGCCCTGCCTTTCATGAAGCATCACTGGTCATTAGGAATCTCCTTGGTGAATGGACCCAGAGTGTTTTCCACCCTGTTATGAACTGAATCAGTCTTTTGTCTTTATATTCACAGAAAGGACGATCTACTCATTCTCATATTGTCCTTGTCACTTCCACAGGGTTTCGATGTCTATAATTTGTCTTTGATGGTTTTCCATTGGCTTTTCTGGGTTGGTGCAAAGGCTGACAATGGAGCAATACATCACATAACTGGCTAGCAAGGGAGAGGTGCCAATTCCCTCCCACTGGAATGGGCCGTCCCCAACAAGACCTATGATTGGGGTGACTCACTTTCACAACAATACCATATGGGCATAATTTTCCATGTACTTTAATTACCCCTTAACTATGACTTGGACACACCTCTCGCAGTGAGTAGGAGTATCAATAATTTACAAGCTTTCAGCAGAGATCTCACTGCTATGCTTCCTGGATAACTATCATAAAAGCAGTGTATTAGGTGTGGGGAGTTTTTCAGGTCTGACACAGGAGTTGCTTGTGAAGAACAGTGAACCCCTTTGCCAATTGACACCAATGAGCTTTTGTCACAGATGCACTGAGCTATACCGTCACCCCCTGATAGAACAGAAAGGCCAGCACAAAAAACAGAGAGAGGAACAATAAGATACTAAAATGACAATGGCTGGAACTCTCCATTTCTCTCAGTCTTTGCATTCATGGGCACTAAGAGCTGTAGCTACAGTTGAGGAACCGGGTGATTGGACAGCTGGCTCAGCCCTCCATACGAGTAACTCTCACACACATAGGGAGATGGGTCAAAATTGGAATTGATGTTAAGACTGTCTCTACACTTCAAACACTGGAAATATTCTTCTGACAACCCAACACTGCCTACACTGGGGCTCAGGTCACATTAACGACTTCTCTCAGTGGAGAGGACTTTTCACACCCCTGAGAGATGTGGTTATGCCAACACAGCTTTTCTACATCGACCAGCCTTTAGATGGCTTATTGACCTGAAAGACAATGGATTTCAGTCTTTTTCTTTATATTGATGGTTGATGAGTGCAGCTGTTCTACCTGCTGGACACATCCTGTGACAGATGTCAGGCCTTTCCTTTGCAAATTAGAGAAGTGGGGAAGACAGTGACCCTTACAGTCTAAGCTGGTAAAAATTTATACAACTTGTCACCTCGAGTAGCTTTCCTTTGAATAGAAATTGACTTAGAAACTAAACAAAATAAATTCTATTTGAAAACACAAAATACTAAAATCTATACTGGGCCAATATTCTCTTATGCACACTTTCTCACACACATTCTCCCATCCCAACCTTTGGAGTGAGGTTTTCTACCAGAACTCTTTATACTACAGGGGGTAAATTAAATCAAATTAACTATTCAAGATTAGCCACCATTTCCTGTACGACTAACAAAACAAAACAAAAACAACTTTCAGTTTTCCAAAATACTTCAGATTATCACACATTTAGTCTCTTCTTCTTTAACCAATAACATCACCAATAATCTCATTTTAATAGATAAAAACATATTCAAAGATCACAAATTCTTATCATATATGTTAGTTTTCTTCTAATGCCCGTTGCGAACAACTGAACCTTGGCTCAAGTTGTGGTTTGTCCCAACCACTTCTGTGAGTTCATATATCTCAGGATCTTCTACATTATGTGTTGGTGGAAGGGGTCTCCTATGTGGGAATCTTTGCATCATGAGGAAAAATACCTCTCGTGTCACACTTTTAATCTTTCAAAGTGAGAGAAGTTAGACAAGTGATGTAAATGCATAAAACACAAGAGAGAACTGTCTGGTCTACACTAAAGACATTTATCAGTTAACTATATTACTCCGATGTGTGAAAAATCCACACCACTGAGCAATGTAGTTACACAGCCCTAACCCCCTGTGTAGATAGCTATACATCAGCAGCAGAACTTCTCCTGCCAAAAGAGCCACTGCCGCTTGCGAGGGTTGGACTAATCAAGTCCGATGAGAGAAATCTCTCCCATTGGCTGAAAGCATCTGTAATAGCAGCGCTACAGCAGCGCAGCTACATTGGTGCAGCTGCACCAACATCAGCTTTATTGTGTAGCCATAGCATCAGACACAAAACCATAGAATCAGAACTCAACATGCGAGTATCCAGAAGTCTGAAATTGGAGCCTGATACATTCATTGCCCCATTGGTTACCATCATTTCTACAGCCTTGAAGTCCTTGTTACCCAATCAGGCAGCCAGTTTGGGATCCACGGGGAAGGAATGTCCTTTGAAGCACTCTCTCTTTGGATCCAAATGGTGAAGGATGATTGTTCTCAATGTAACCTGGCATCCTTTGGAACTGTAACCAGTGACACTGAACTAGGAAGTGGAGTTGTACAAACAATTTTCCTTGGGTCACTGGTCACCATAGCTTCCTTTACTGGGGTGGAAACCAAGAACTGGATGTGGACTCTTTCAGCCCCAGCTCTTTCCAAATCCTTGGCCAGGATAAATTTACACTTCTCCAAAGTAGAATCCTTTACAAAACCACTCCAAATCTCAGTAGTGTTAGTGAGGCTTACCAAAACATGCCCAGCTTTTCTTTAATTTGGTGAAACAGTTCCAGGCAAGGGACTGGATACAGGGCTGGATCACAATCTTCATTAGTGACCAGAGTTGGAGTTTCTATTAAAAAATCGCTATTTTTCTGCAGCTATTAGATTTCCAGAACTGATTTGATCGATATACATTTTTAGCACCTACAAAGGATAAATTCAACAAAACTCTGCTTCTATTTCCTCAACATCTGCATCATGAAGGGCAGCATCTCCGATACAATAAGATTAGCTAGGAAAGATCTTCTGTAGGGCCTGGGTTACAAAGGCTTTGGAACCAAATACATGGGCATTGTGCCTAGTTCAAAAATCACTTAGCATGGAATTTTCTCCCCAGAACATCTGGGACAATATTGACTTAAACAATTGAACTACACCGTGATCATATGCACTTCCTTCAGTTAGTTCGGGTTCTGCTGTTGTTGACCATTTCTGAGTACAGACTTTAAATCACTGCTGTTTCTTTGTTAGCCTGTCCAGTAAATTGGAGAGTTCTCTAATGCTGACAGAACTGCACTTCAACCTTCTCCATGACATCGTGCAGGGATGGGGAAAAAGCAAAGCTGAAGTGAGAAATGATGATTTTAGCAAATAGTCATTTGTCTTAAATTCTCCAATAAATCTGCGCTACATCCTATCAAACTGAACTACTATCCAACTGAGTGACCAAACAGCCTTCAGGAAAGATAGAAACCCACATCACAGAGAGCTAGAATACATGGCAATGAAAGTGTGAAGTGAAATTCCAGAGCAGGTTACATCTGATTATTCAGAATCAGGACAAGAGATTCTCCCATCACATTCTCCTCTGATCCATTCAAACATACTTCACTCAGCACTGTCTCAATAGCCAGTTATGTTATTTACAAAATTTTAGTATCCGAGCATTGCTATAATTAGGGACAAAACCACTCACCTTGCCAGAAGTGGCTTTACCAATAGATGGAACCTGGGATTTAAACTCCCAATGATCACACTGTGTTTGGGATCCATTTGAATTCCCCTTCCAGGTCTTTGACACTTTCATCTCAGAGCAACTCTGATATAAGATTAAAGAAGTCAAAGCATCATCTCCAAGCACAGACAGCTGAGAACTGTTCCTCACAGGACACTTTGAGAAGTGGATGGATAGAATGTGATGATGATAACCTCTGCATGGCTCAGACAAAGGTAACAGTTCTGCAGTGATGGGGAAGGAGGGAATCTCTGCGTCTCCCCATCTCTTTCCAGTGTCACAGAGGCTGAAATTACACTTTTTTTCCTGCCCCTGCTCCTCTTCATTTAACTATAATTTGAAAAATTCCCATTATATCTGCTCTTCAGCACAACCCAGAGCAATGTGAGAACAACAGGCAATGATACAATCTGTATCACTGATGACCAACAATAATTTTGAAATAGGAGGAATAGTATAAATGTGATGCTCCCTGGTTCCTGATAGGAAGGGCACACTTGAATTACTCATGGGATAATGGAGTTGATAGAAAGGACAAATGGGTCCACTTCAAAACAGGGCAAGCGGCAAAAATGGCCACTCGTCTGGTCAAACTGAGGATAACCATGCTGCAAACAGTTCAAACAGCTGTAAAAGTTACTATGTGGGAATCAGGAAAATTATTAGAGAAAAAAAAGTATTGATAGCCCTAGAGGTGTTTATGTTGTTGATCTCCCTTGCAGATTCTCTGATGACTAACATGGGCTAAGTGCCCACAGAAGGTTTTCCTGCACTCACTGCATTTATAAGGTCTCCACCGGTGTGGATTCTCTGATGTTTAGAAAGGCTTGAGCTGCTAGTGAAGTTTTCTCACACTCACTGCATTCATAGGGCCTGTCCCCTGTGTGGATTCTCTGATGCCTAATAAGGTGTGAACTGCGACTGAAGGTTTTCCCACACTCACTGCATTCATAGGGCCTCTCCCCTGTGTGGATTCTCTGATGGGTAAGAAGGTTTGAGCTGCGATTGAAGGTTTTCCCACACTCGCTGCATTCATAGGGCCTCCTCCCTGTGTGGTTTCTCTGATGTCTAATAAGGTCTGAGCTGCGATTGAATTTTCCCCCACATTCACTGCATTCATAGGGCCTCTCCCCTGTGTGGATTCTCTGATGTTGAGAAAGGGCTGAGCTGTCAGTGAAGCATTTTCACACTCACTGCATTCATAGGGCCTCTCCCTGTGTGGATTCTCTGATGTTTAGAAAGGCTTGAGCTGCTAGTGAAGTTTTCTCACACTCACTGCATTCATAGGGCCTCTTCCTGTGTGGATTCTCTGATGTTGATAAAGGCCTGAGCTGCTAGTGAAGCATTTTCCACACTCACTGCATTCATAGGGCCTCTCCCCTGTGTGGATTCTCTGATGGGGAAGAAGGTTTGAGCTGCTATTGAAGCTTTTCCCACACTCACTGCATTCATAGGGCCTCTACCCAGTGTGGATTCTCTGATGTCTAATAAGGTCTGAGCTGCGATGGAATTTTCCCCACATTCACTGCATTCATAGGGCCTCTCCCCTCTGTGGATTATCTGATGTTGAGAAAGGGCTGAGCTGTCAGTGAAGCATTTTCCACACTCACTGCATTCATAGGGCCTCTCCCCTGTGTGGATTCTCTGATGGGCAAGAAGGTTTGAGCTGCTAGTGAAGCTTTTCCCACACTCACTGCATTCATAGGGCCTCTCCCCTGTGTGGATTCTCTGATGTTGATAAAGGCCTGAGCTGCTAGTGAAGCATTTTCCACACTCACTGCATTCATAGGGCCTCTCCTCTGTGTGGATTCTCTGATGCATAATAAGGTGTGAACTGCGACTGAAGGTTTTCCCGCACTCACTGCATTCATAGGGCCTCTCCCCTGTGTGAATTCTCTGATGTTGAGAAAGGCCTGAGCTGCTAGGAAGCATTTTCCACACTCAGTGCATTCATAGGGCCTCTTCCTGTGTGGATTCTGTGATGCTTTATAAGGATGGAGTAATCACATACGTTTTCCCCAAACTCACGGCATGTATTTTTTCTCCTTCTGCTGAGGATTTCCTGTTGTGTTGTGGTTTCCTTGAGGTCCTTCTGAGTTTCCTGACAGGAAATACATTTACCCAATTTCTCCCTGGCTGGTTTCCCTGCTCTCCTTCTGGTCTGTGTTGAATGTCATGGGATTTTCCTGCTTATGACTCCAGGACACATTCCTTTTCGATCTTTGTGATAATGCTCTGTGTTTATCCACTTGCTCAACATTTTCCTGATGAGACTTCTGCTCCTCTTTCTCACATACCCTTGCGTCACCTGATGTGATAGATACAGAAACCTAAAACACGGATGGAAAGGAAGGCCAAACCAATACAAGTACTGGAGAGAGGTCAAATAAAAATCAGGAACTGAACTCCCCAAGTTCTTCCCCAAACAGGAGAGAGAGGAGGATCAATTCATCACATCCCATTCAATATCACAGGGGGAAAGGAGGAAGCTACTGTCTGGTGTCTGCTAGGGTCTACAGGAAGCCATGAGCTATATTTACCCTAAGGATACGACCCCTGCTAGGGACAATATTGAACTGAGAGACCTTCCAAGGGCATTGTAGGGCATCCCAGATGTTTCCTTCAGGCACTTACAGATTCTGAGTTGGTTTAATATTTCCTCACCTGTGCAGGGAGCTCTCAGGATCTCTCTTTCCTCTGAACCCTGGAGGTCTGGGACCCATGGCTCTTCCCCTTGTTCCAGCTGGGAGATCACATCAGGTTGGGAAATTGGAAACCCTGCTCAGATGAAAGAAAACAAAGGAGGTCACTTGATTTCATAACTTTGTCATAAAAAACATTCTATTAATTTAACTTCAGTGCTTAGTGTGACGGGTGTGCCTGGGGCAGTCCACACTGAAAATGCCAGGGTCAGGGCAGGATGAAAAGGGAGAGCAGATGCTCCCAAAACTGGTGGTTAACACTGAAGTTAAACTCAACGACCAGTCACAAACTGTGCTTCTGATCCCACACACGGGTTATCGAGAAGCTGAAAAAAGAAATCACATGGCCCCTTTTATTGCATTCCAGTTCTCCGACTCCCAATCAGCACCTAGGTCCAGTACAGTGAGAGGTTATTTAAAAACTCTGCTCATATATAAAATGTTTTTCTGACCCCAAAGGGTCAGCCACATTACAAGATCACTATAGGTTTGGATCTTACCCAAAAGACCACACTGCCAGCCAATCCTTTAGCATGGAAAGACAAGACAGGACATGACACAAAAAAAGTTGTTAAATGGAAAAGCAGTGAGATGCATTCAGAAATCTATATATCAGGTTATTAGCAGTATTGCTGAGCTGCTGGCTTGAAAGTCCGTCTGGAACACATCCACAAGTTCGATGGGTCTTTCAGTCCTTTGTTCCAGGCTTCAATTTGTAGAAGTTGCTCCAGAGGTAGGAAGAGGGATTGAAGACAAAATGGAGATGATGCAGCTGCCCTTTATATTCCCTTTGCCATGTGGCTTGTACTTCCTGTGTCCCAAACACAAGCTTCACAGCACAGGGCATGGAAAAGCCTCGGAAGTCTCAGCACACAGACATACCCCTGCATGTCTTGCTGACTCAATAGGTTTATGCCCTTGATCAGGGATGGGCAAATTACGGCCCACGGGCCACATCCAGCCGACAGGACCGTCCTGCCCGGTCCCTGAGCTCCCGGCTGGGGAGGCTAGTCCCTCCCCCACAGCCACGCCACCGCGCGGGCAGTGCGCTCCTGCGGGGCAGTGTGTCTGGCTCTGCGTGGCCCACGTGGCTGCCAGACGTGCTGCTCTGAGCGGCATGGTACGGGGGCCGGGGGGTTCGATAAGGGGCAGGGAGTCCCAGGGGCAGTCAGGGGACTGTTGGAGGGGGCGGCGGTTCTGGGAGGCCGGGGGCTGGATAGGTGTGGGAGTCCCAGGGGTCTGTCAGTGGGCAGGGGGGTGGATAGAGGTCAGGGCAGTCAAGGGACAGGTAGCAGCGGGGTTGGGTAGAGGGTGGGGTCCTGGATATGAACCCATATCCACACCCCCGCCCCTGACAGACCCGGGACTCCTACCTATCCAACCCCCAGTTCCCCATCCCTGACCGCCTGCCCAACCATCCCCTGCTCCCTGTCCCCTGACTGCCCCCCAGGACTCTCTGCCCCTTATCCAACCCCCTGGCCCCCTTACCACAGCCACGCGGCTCGCCGGAGCTAGATACGAGGTCCCTCAGGAGAGCGCTGACCGGCCCCCTTACCATGCCACCCAGAGCAGTAGGAGCTCGCAGCCCCACCGCTGCAGCACTGCCCAGGAGTGGTGGCCCAGAGCGCTGGTGGCGCGGCATGTTGAGTCTACAGTGGGACAGCAGGGGCGAGGAACAGCAGGGGAGGAGAGGGGAGCCTCCCCATCCGGGAGCTCAGGGGCCGAGCAAGCTGGGCCTGCGGGCCGGATGTGGCCTGCGGGCTGTAGTTTACCTACCCCTGACTTACATGTTAGTTTGTAAAAAGAACAGGAGTACTTGTGGCACCTTAGAGACTAACAAATTTATTTGTGGTTTATCTTGCATTTCTTTTGTAAATAATTCTGACTTTTATGCCTCGTTACCTGTAGTCACTTAAAATCTTTTTTTTTGGTAATTAACAATCTTGTTTTATTGTTTTATCCAACTAGTGTGTTTGGATTAAAGTGTGTTGGAAACTGCATTTGGGATGTAGCGGGGTGGACCCCCGCTCCTGCTCTGAAGGGTTAAAAACAGCCCTGGGAGGGGGCTGTGGCTGGAGAAAGCAGCTTTTAGGCTGGGCTGCTTGGGGGAAGTGGCTGCAGCTGGGGCCAGGCCCCAAAGAGACTCAGCTGCCCTATAAAGGCAGAGAAGCCAGGGGCAGATAGAGTCTCTCTCTGTTTGTAGAGGGAGATGGGCCTGGCTGCAGGGAGCTGGACACAGGGTACCTGAGTGAAGCAGGGCTGGGGAAAGGCAGAGGAGCTGGGGAGCTCCAGCCTGGAAAGCCCCAGGCCAAGGCCTAGCAGAAGGCAATAGGTACTGGGGGGTTGCAGAGGGCAGCCCAGCGGTAGGCAAAGGCAGCAGGTCCAAACCCTCCTTGCCAGTGATGAGTGGCTGATCCTGCAGCCTGCCCCAGGGTGTGGGGCTAGATGATGACTGGCGTTATACTGAGCCGAGGTGGGAATAGTGGGTGGGAGTTCCCTGGGGAGGGGAGACCCTAAGACTGAGGGGTTACTGCCAGAGGGCAGCACCCCAGGTAAAGGGCACCAGGTCAGGGAGAGACATGGGAGGCCAGAGGACAGGCGGATCACCAGCCTGCAGAGGGTGCACCAGAGCTGGAATGAGCTAATTCCCAGAAGTCACCAGCAGGGGGTGCCGCAGGGATGAGTTCACTCATCTACATGGGATAACAAGGCTGGTGCATGTCAGTTTCCACTGATGAAATGACAGACTTCCTATGAGCTTGCCTTGTTCAGTAGTGTGCTGGACAGGGAAAGATGCACATTTCTGGGGGAAGTCTGGGAACAAAGACTTTTCTGGGGTTTTCCTGTGCTGCACTGTAACTCCTGGGTCGCGGACTAGCAGCACTAAAGACTGTGTAGCTGGGAGCGAGTTACATGCTGGAGACTGTGTGATAACTGCCCAGGAGTGGCTGCTCTCACAGTAAAACAGTGTAACAGTCACCCCACCCTGGGGAACTGAGGGGACACAGCTGTTCAACACTCCAGATTGCACTGTAGTTAATGTCACAGACACTCAATTTCAAAGAGGCTCCCAAAACACAGAGAAAGTAAATCCATGTCCCAGAAATCCAAGACTCCAGAGAGAGGGCAAATCTCCCTGCCACTGCTTCTTGCTGACGGAGAGGTCCAGAGACAATGAGAGAGTCCTGGAGAAGCTGGGAACAGGAAGCATGGGCAGGTGGGCTTCAGTGGAGAAAGGGAACAGGAAGGGCAGGGATAGTGCTGAATGCAGGATCTCAGCAGTACTAGATGTCAGGACAGCACATAGTGCAGCCCATTGGAAAACATAATCCCAACTAGACATATAAAATGATGAGGTCTAAATTAGCTGTTTCCACTCAGAGAGAGATCTTGGAGTCATGGATAGTTCTCTGAAAACATCCACTCAATGTGCAGCAGCAGTCAAAAAGCAAGCGGAACATTGGGAATCATTGAGCAAGGGATAGAAAAGACAGAAAATATCATATTGCCTGTATATAAATCTACGATGCGTCCACATCTCGAATACGGCTTTAGGAGCTGGATTTTATAATGTACTGTGAGAATTTAATGTATGATTTGATTTCATCCTGTCAGCCACCCTGTTTGAATAGCAGAAAGGAATGACAGACCAGAACAATCCTTCTGACTGATTATGGTCACCTTTTGTTTTAGGATAAGTTACACTGTCTACTATGGTTTCCTCTATGTATTACAAATTAGGCACTCTAGTTAAATCTACATGTCTTTGTTTTAAGGTTTAGTAAATAAGAGACAGGATTCTCTATTGTGTCTATGTTAAGTAGATTAGAGAAACATTGAAGGCAAGGTTTCATTTGCAATGCCTTTTTGCTCGATATAAAATACTACTGTTTGTATTCTCAGTGGGTTTGTGTGAATGAGGATGTATGCATCAGGAAAAGAGAAGGTGTAAAGGCCATTGTTATAGCCAGAGTCAAGGAAGAAGGAGTCAAGAGACTTAAAGGACATCAAAGAATCAACAACGTGCATCCATAATGAAGGGCAGATTGATGACCCTGAGGTCAAGACTGGCACCCCTGAGGACAATTGATTAAATTAGAACAAAAGGACAGGCTGACCCTCTCGGAGGTGCACTGGAATGTTTACAACAGTTAAGAAGTAACCGATCACAAACTGATACAGCAAAATCCATAGACTTCAACAAAGGAAAAAACCGTATAAGAACCAGGGTGCTTGGCCATGGGACTTTGGGTTCATCTTGCCACACTCCCGGAGCATTGGATTGCGACCGACAAAAGCCCAGCCCCACACTCGTGCTCAGTGTAATTGGCCATTAGATTGACTCGAGCTACAACAGACTGGTAACTATGAACTGCTCTGGCAGAGGGGGTGTGTGTGTGTGTGTGTGTGTGTGTGTGTGGGTGTTTACCTTCCTCTATAAAGATCCCATGTGCTTTGTAGGAGCATAACACTGCGTGCAGGTGTGGTCACCCCATCTCAAAGAAGTTTACTTATGCAAACAGGAGATATTTGACACTGGGCAATATTGTTCCTGTGTTCTGCAGCAGGAGGGTCTGTGGCAGTGTGTGGGTCACTGGCATATTGGGGTGATGCAGAGACAGGACAGTGTAGAGGTAGCATTGTGGGGCTGGCATGAACCGTATCTCTTCATTTCCCCTTCCAAGAACTGAGGGGACAGGAATCCTTACCCAGCGAGGTCACATTCTCATAGTTCTCCTGCATGACGTCTCTGTAGAGGGCTCTCTGAGCAGGGTCCAGCAGAGCCCACTCTTCCCTGGAGAAATACACAGCCACCTCCTCGAAGGTCACTGGCCTCTGAAAGAGCAAGGGTCCAACACTCAGTACCTGCTGCCTCACTCACAGCCCCACTATTTGTGGGGGAGAGAAGTCAATCAAATGCAAGCTCTGGGTGGATCACAGTCAGAGTCCCACCTCCACCCCACTCAGAGCATCCTGGAAACACCAGGTTAAGGGGACGAATAGAGAGTCCCTTTTCTCTCACAGCAGATCCATCACACTCCTACTAGTCACAGACCGATACAGGAGATGGAGCCCCTAGCAGGGACCAGGGAGAGCTCCCTGGTAGGAAGCCCAGCACCCTCCCCATTGTGAGGAGCTGAATATGAAGGGAGGGGAATCTCCCCTAAACCTCACTAGTGGGTGCCCCCTTCATATCTCACAGCAGCCGCTGGTCAGTCAGGTCAGGCTCCAGCACTGAGAGTCTGGTCAATTTTCCTAGCCCCATGTAGGATTATTATTTTCTGTTTCACAAATTGGGGTATTTCCACCTCCTAATCTCATGGGTCTGTTCCTAGAATCTGGGCCACTCATTAAACTCCCCCCAGCAGGAATGTCACAAGCTGTCCTCCTCCCTTCCCCACCTTGTGCATTTCCTGCCCGGCTCCAAACCAGACTGTGCAAATCTTCCCATCTCCGGTGTATTTGCTGTCCCTCTCCCTCCTGCAGGAACCCACCAGCAACCCCCCGATAATCCCTACCTGAACAGCCTCCTCTGCAGCCATTTCTCTCCCCTGTCCCATGGCAGGATGGGATGAGCTGGAGTGAAACACGGACGTCATTCTGCAGCCTGGGAGGGTGAGAAGGGCAGTTGTGGGGGTTACAGAACAGGCTTTAGTTAATTTCACAGGACGATTCTCCAAGGCCCTTTCCCTGCAGACAGACATCCTAGATTCTGCCATCTGGGAAAATGCTCAATCTCTTTATTACAGTGTGGAGCTGGCCCCTCCCGCCAGGCTAAGCCCACAGAGAGGTTTTTAACCTCCCTTCTCCCTCCCCCGATCGCATAACAAAGGCTACGTCTACACTACCCGCCGTATCGGCGGGTAGCGATCGATTTTTCAGGGATCGATATATCGCGTCTCATCTAGACGCGATATATCGATCCCCAACGCGCTTCTATCGATTCGAACTCCACCGCCCGAGCGGCGGTGGCGGCGTCGATATGGAGAGCGGACATCGATCCGCGCCGTGAGGGCGGTTAAGTTATCGATATAAGATACTTCGACTTCAGCTCGTTATTCACGTGGCTGAAGTTGCGTATCTTATATCGATTTTTCCCCTTAGTGTAGACCAGCCCAAACTCTCTGAACACAAGGCTAGAAAAGAGCAGAACCAAAGGAGTCACTGTGGGGGATTCCCTCAGACACTGACCCCAGGGCAGTCACACCCTAGCAGGGAGAATATGGAGTCAGGAACTGGCTTTTCCTCTGTGTGAGCCTTTTCTTGTTCACTGGAAAGTGGTTCTGCCCAGGGATGCTGCAATACATGTGTCTGGGTGGACTAGAGAGCTGGAAATCTCCCCCCCCCCCATTTCTCCCACTGCCCCTTTCAGTCTCTCCTTCCCCTGTCCTCTCTCCCTGCCCCTCTGGCTGGGAAAGTCCCATTCCTGGGGGCTTTGCTCTCCCATGGCTGGATTTGCTCCTGGCAATTGCTAATGGGAGGAGAGGCTGTTTGTGTAGTCACTTTCTTGCCAGTCCCCAGCACTTTCTCAGAGGTCTTTCAGTTACCTGGAGTCTGTGGTAGAATTTGTATTAACGGGGCCCAGGGCTGCCCCAAGGGGCTAGTACCAGCTGCAGAAAGTCATCACCTGGGCTGGGCAGCTATTGAATAACTAGAGGGAAAAGGGGGACTTTTTGATTGGATTTTATATTACAGTCCAATACATAAACATAGAGGGTCGGAGTTCCCTGGGAGGAGACCCTAAGACTGAGGGGTTACTGCCAGAGGGCAGCACCCCAGGTAAAAGGGGCACCAGGTCAGGGAGGGACATGGGGGCCAGAGGACAGGCGGATCACTGGCCTGCAGAGGGTGCGCCGGAGCTGGAATGAGCTAATTCCCAGAAGTCACCAGCAGGGGTGCCGCAGGATGAGTCCACTCATCTACATGGGATAACAAGGCTGGTGCATGTGATTTTCCACAGATGAAATGACAGACTTCATATGAGCTTGCAGTGTTCAGTAGTGTGCTGGACAGGGAAAGATGCACATTTCTGGGGGAAGTCTGGGAACAGAGACTTTTCTGGGGTTTTCCTGTGCTGCACTGTAACTCCTGAGTCGCTGACTAGCAGCACTAAATACTGTGTAGCTGGGAGCGAGTTACATGCTGGAGACTGTGTGATAACTGCCCAGGAGCGGCTGCTCTCACAGTAAAACAGTGTAAAAGTCACCCCACCCTGGGGAACTGAGGGGACACAGCTGTTCAACACTCCAGATTGCACTGTGGTTAATGTCACAGACACTCAATTTCAAAGAAGCTCCCAAAACACAGAGAAAGTAAATCCATGTCCCAGAAATCCAAGACTCCAGAGAGAGGGCAAGTCTCCCTGCCACTGCTTCTTGCTTACGGAGAGGTCCAGAGACAATGAGAGAGTCCTGGGGAAGCTGGGAACAGTAACCATGGGCTGGTGGGGTTCAGTGGAGAAAGGGAACAGGAAGGGCAGGGATAGTACTGAATGCAGGATCTCAGCAGAACTAGATGTCAGGATAGCACATAGTGCAGCCCATTGGAAAACATAATCCCAACTAGACATATAAAATGATGAGGTCTAAATTAGCTGTTTCCACTCAAGAGAGAGATCTTGGAGTCACTATGGATAGTTCTCTGAAAACATCCACTCAATGTGCAGCAGCAGCAAAAAGTGAATGGAATGTTGGGAATCATTAAGCAAGGGATAGAAAAGACAGAAAATATCGTATTGCCTGTATACAAATCTATGGTGCACCCACATCTCGAATACGGCTGTAGGAGCTGGATTTTATAATGTACTGAGAGAATTTAATGTATGATTTGATTTCATCCTGTCAGCCACCCTGTTTGAATAGCAGAAGGGAATGACAGACCAGAACAATCCTTCTAACTGATTATGGTCACCTTTTGTTTTAGGATAAGTTACACTGTCTACTATGGTTTCCTCTATGTATTACAAATTAGGCACTCTAGTTAAATATACATGTCTTTGTTTTAAGGTTTAGTAAATAAGGGACAGGATTCTCTATTGTGTCTATGTTAAGTAGATTAGAGAAACATTGAAGGCAAGGTTTCATTTGCAATGCCTTTTTGCTCGATATGAAATACTACTGTTTGTATTCTCAGTGGGTTTGTGTGAATGAGGATGTATGCACCAGGAAAAGAGAAGGTGTAAAGGCCATTGTTATAGCCAGAGTAAAGGAAGAAGGAGTCAAGAGACTTAAAGGACATCAAAGAATCATCAACGTGCATCCATAACGAAGGGCAGATTGATGACCCTGAGGTCAAGGCTGGACCCCTGAGGACAATTGATTAAATCAGAGCAAAGCACAGGCTGACCCTCTCGGAGGTGCACTGGAATGTTTACACCAGTTAAGAAGTAACCGATCACAAACTGATACAGCAAAATCCATAGACTTCAACAAAGGGGAAAAAAACTATAAGATCCAGGGTGCTTGGCCATGGGACTTTGGGTTTGTCATGCACACTCCAGGGCATTGGACGCGACCGACAAGAGCCCAGCCCCACAATCGTGCTGAATCTAACTGGCCATTAGATTGACTCGAGCTACAACAAACTGGTAACTATGAACATCACTGGCAGGACGGGGGGAGATATAGGGTGGGGGGGAGAGAGAAGCATATGCTAACTGTTGTATTCTCAATAAATGCTGTGTATTTACTGTGGAAGCCAGTAAATAATTAACAAGGTTTTGAAGAGATCTTAATGAATGTTAGTTAGCATGAGTTAGGTTAACTGTGACCCTGGTGACGTGAGGAAGCAAGATAATGTAAGACAGAGTGAATTGTGTGAAAGTTATTACGACCTTGCAATATGCAGTCTTGCAGTCTTGTTTTTCTAGTGAGATAGCAGAAAAGCTTATGTATAAACAAAATGTATTTGTTGCTTTTTACTGTCTGTATTATTGCTAGAAATTGTCTGTAAAAGATATAAAGGCTTGCTGTGATTGTTTACCAGTTGAGAGACCTGTCCAGGACCCTGTGTCCTATGGCACTCTCTCCCTCCATGGTAATTACTGGAGAAATAATAAAGAATTTGATTTTGCTGCACCCAAACAAAAAAGTGAGAACTGAGTTTTTCTTCGACAATTTGGGGGCTCGTCCGGGATGGCAACGCCCACGGACTCACAGACAACTACTACGGATCATTCCCCTTCGAACCCCATGGCGCCACATGAGAGGTATGAGACCTTTTGAAATCTCTGTTGGGGTATCGGAGGAGGACTGTCCCTGAGGACGTCTGTCTCTGTTGGGCTCACGCCATCTGAACTTATTGACTGTGCAGCAGGATCAGATGCAAAGTGGTATTGGGGAGAGGCCCCAATAAGGTTAGTTTATTGCAGTACTGGGAACTGCTGAGTTGGCCAAGGAAATGCATAAGGTAATGCATAAGGTAATGCATAGGTAAATGCATTAGAATGCACCGGTGCTGAGGGGGTTTTACTGCCTCAAGAGGGTTTGTCATACCACCTCATGGTATTGGTCCGGACCAGGTAAAGATGCATCATGGTTTAAAAAAAAAAAAAAAAAAAAAAAAGATAAAAAGGTTGAAAAAAGGTTAAAAAGAAAAAGAAAAAGGAAGAAAAGGAGGCCTTGGTGTGTGTGTGTGTACACCAGTGTGAGTGGCTGTTACCGGGCTAGCCCGGTAACTAGTGGATCTTTAGGAGATCCGACCCACGGTGGGCTGACTCAGCCTGGCATAGTCCGGCGAGGAAGCTGCCTGGGTCTAGGAGTGTGTGAACCCATCTTCCCTCCCCTTTCCTTGTGAGTCTCTCCTGTGTGAGTGGAAAATGGGTAAGGGACTGTCTAAATATTCCACCTTACCCCCTAAGGGTGCCCCAGCATATTACATGTACGTACATTATGGTCCTAAAACCTGCAGGTATTTAAATGATTGGAATCTGTATACGCGTGAAAATTCATTTAAACAATGCCCATTAGAAGGTACCTTCAATCTAGATAAGATCATATATCTCAGTGGAGCTTTAATCACAGAGAAAAACCTCTGTGACAGTGTGAGCAATTTGTCTAGGAACGGGTTAATTTGAAATTCGGCTTAGCCCTGAGATAAAGGAGAAGTTGTTTTGTCTTCAAGGTCATGAATTAGTGCGGACTATGCTAAGTGCTAAGTAAAACTGCTTCAGCCCCAGCTGGTTGTGGAAAATAAAAAAGGCAAACCAAAAAGCAGTATAAGTTACAAAACTGAGATTGCATTTGCAAAGCTTAACGGTTCAGTGAGATCCAACAGTTTTTGCAACCCTGAAGCCGGACAGGCAGCTGACCTGAACTGGAATCTCTGAAAGAGACGCCGCAGGAGATTCCAGGGTGTAAAAGAACAGCCATCCCAAGAGTGGAAGCATGTTGGAAATGCTGGACAAGCTGTATACAGGATAATCTCCCGTCCACCTATTTCCCTTCTCTGAACATTATACACAGACATGCCAGTCTGGATATGTGTAAGTATTAAAGTGGCTTAAGGCTTGGGGCATTCATATTTTCCCGAGTGATGTGGGAGCATTCCCAACACTCTCCATTGTTGTTTTATTATTTTTAATGAAGCTTTAAAATTTGATTGTATGCTCTGTCGGTCTGATCACCTGACATGAGGGATAAATTAGTAACAGGAATTTGTCACAGTTTGGTGAGCAATTGCAGAATTTACACCATCTATCTGTTTTACCCTTGTTAGTTTATGTTTACTTTGTTTGGTACTGTTGGTGTTTTGTGTTAAGAATAGCATGATTATAGGTGAGATCTAATAGAATAAGGAAACACTATTTGGTTTTGGTGCACTATTTAGCTTTGGCTCTGTTTTGTTTAACCGGTTACTGATGTTTTTCTGCTCTGTTCATTTGGGCGTTAGGTGTGTGAGCGGAACTGAACTTCTCGTTCGTAATTCCTCAGGGTGGAAGCCATGTGTGCGATGAAGCTCTGAGGTTGTCCTGAGATTTTACAGTCCTGCCCTCCCCCCTGTAGCGGACAATGTAATAGAAGTAGAAGAAATCTGGCTTAGACTGTAATTTTCTTTGCTCTCTGTGTAATTTTCTTTTCTGTTTAAGTGACAGCAGACAAATGGGTGGGTCTCTGGGTAGACCCCCAAAGGGGTTTGGATTATGTGTTAAGTGAATGGCCATGTATTTTTGCCCAGGTGGCAAGCCTTACTAGGGAGGACTCAGGTAGTCTTGGGAGTAAAAATGTTTTAGGGACAAGACCAGAAGGGTGAGGGCTAGTTGTGAAGCCCACCCTCCTAGCTAAACTGGTAGTGCCTAGGATAGGGACGATTCAGCGAGAAAAAAGGATCGGGCCCAGGCGGACGGGCAACAGACAAAGAGATTTGGAAAACAGGTTGGAAACTTTTGAGGTGTAGTGGAAAGAAGGAGTAAGTGAATATAAGCATGAGGATTTCAAATACTCAGAAGGATATTTGGAATGGTGATTTGCATTGGTAAAGTGGCTGTTGGAAGGAAAAAGCAATTGATTTTTAAGGGAAAATGAAAAATTGACTCTGTTTGCTGGGGGGAACAGCACTTGAACTTTGTGAAAATGCTAAAGAGAACAGTTTTTTGGTGTCTTTGACATGTTTGTGAATGAATTCAGGCAAAGAAATTATTAGATTGCACTCATTTGGCTATGAACAATTTTGTTAAATCAGTTGAAGAATGTATACAGTGCTATGTAATGACATTTTATTAGGCCCTACAGGCACTATAAGTGGTGATGTTTTCTTTCAGTGTTTAAAAGCAGGAGTTAAAAGAAAAAAAAGGAAGCCGGAGAGCATCTGTGTTAATGCAAATTAACTAACTGATAAGGTAGAGGCCGCTGAACCAGGGCTGTCTAAGAAGCACATACGAGAAAATATGGGGTAATTCCTCTGTTTTGCCTAGAATCAACAAGAGTATTTGTATATTTTAAGTCTTTAACTACCCGAAGGGGTGGACCTCTGTTTTTGTCTTTCAGATAATCAAAGAACATTAATGCCAGCTGCACAGCATTCAACTTACTATGATTTACTTGCAGTCCCAATTATGTTGTGTGTTCTATGTTCTGTTTTGTGGTGTATTGTATCGTGGGTAAAAAAATTTGTTGTGTTTAATATTTTCATGAGATGGTCTGATTTGACATCAAGCGAAAATGTTGCATTGTAATGCAGATACTTGTTTTGTTCAACTTAGAATACAAAGTGTTTAGTTATATCAGAAAAATGTGATATACTAAAGTCTAATACATTTTCTTAAGTAAGGGAAAGAAACTACATTGGCCAAATCTTTTAATTGAGAATTGTTGTTAAAATTTGCATACTGACAGTCTTTGGAAGCAAGGACATGAAAAGTTAACCCGCTCCCATATTGTACAAGGGATCCTTCTGGCTACCTCAGATTTTTAGCCAGAGGGCTGGGGATGGTGGATAGCTATTGGACTAGAAGTTATATTAAGTGAACTTCTCAAAGTGGGTGTGCTTGTCCTGGCTTGTTCTTCCAAAGTTCTGTGATAAGGTTATTTTAGTGAAAGGGTATATGTGGCATACATTGAATGATAATACTTCTGTACTGTATAACAGTACTGTTTATGTGTTCATGGTATGAAATAGGTGTATAATTGAAGAGTAAAAGTTTCCTTTGTAGGTTACATGGAAAACACAACCAGAGAATAGCTAACATGCGCTGGCCCCAGTCAAGGACACCGCTTGGCTGCTTACCAAGGGAAGGCGGGGAATGGTTGCTGCAATTACACGAGATTGGTGTGCAGCGCCAGCCCACTCTCCTCCTTGGGGACCTTTTGTAGATATTCAGATTGATTTTATTTAAATATCTACATGTTGTAGTTATGGATATGTATTAGTTTTAGTTGATGTATTTACCATTTGAGTTGAAGCTTTTCCCTGCAGGAAAGCAGGTGTCAGGACTGTTGTGACATTTTGCTTAAAGATTTTGTGCCACGTTTTGCCATCCCTGTGGGTATCAACAGTGATCGTGGAATTCATTTTTACTGGACAGATTGTAAAGGAGTTATGTGCAACTCACTGCCCTCACCACCCACAGTTGGGACAGTGGAACGCCAGAACAGGACTTAAAAAAATTAACTGGCCAGGATTTGTGCTGAGACACACTTAAAGTGGCCAGATGCCCTTCCTTTGACACTGATGTGTATGGGAACCATTCCCAATCGAACGACTGGACTCAGCCCTCATGAAATTTGACGGAACACCCAATGCTGACTACCAACTGCACCCCCACTTACCCCAGCTCAGATGGACATTCATTTGCTGGATAACATAATGCTTAAATATTGTCAGGCACTAATGAAATGTGTTAAGTCTTTTTATACACAGGTGATGGAAGCACTACCAAAGGATCCTGTGCAACCTTGCCACTCGTTGGAACCAGGAGCCTGGGTCTACATAAAGATCCATCAGCGAAAGACTGCCTTGGCTCCATGCTGGAAAGGCCCTTTCCAAGTCCTGCTGACTACCGACACCGCTGTGCAGTGCCAAAGACTGACTGCTTGGACCCAGGATTCTCACTGCACAAAGACCCCTCCACATCAGAAGAATTTTCCTATTGATGATTAGCCTATTCTTTCTTCTAGTTCTACTGTGCTTCTGGACAGCAGGGAAAAAGCTCCCTTGTCCACTGACAGACCAACTGTGCCTTTAGACTTTTCTAGAAAAAAGCACAGCTATTACAGGGTGATATGTGCTGGAAACCTCTCCCTGTAGGATGCTAAACCTCGATTGTTTTGGGAAAGAAGAAGAAACACTCACTCCACTGACATTGCCAAAGTCCAGGAATTCCTGACTGAAAAGGACATTGAGAACTGACCCTGGTGAAGAAACAAAGAATTGTACACTGGCAGGAGGAAATTTGTGGGACCCATGCTTGGGGCTGTGGTATTAATTGGATTTTGGGGTTTATTCTACAGGCTGTGCCCTGTGTTTTGGATAAATCCTTCAGTATGTATTGCCCTCCCTAATTGGATTTTAACTGACATTGCCCTTATCCAGTTTTCTACATACCCAGATTGCTCACAAGGGGCTGCCATTAGATTAGCACAACAAAAGGCCTGGGTTATTTCCTCTGGACAAAAAGGGAATTGACCAGATCCCTGTGGGCTGGGTTATTTCATCTGGCCAATAGTGTAGTAGCCATTTGGACTACTCTTCCAGGCCAAGAACATGATAAGAGATTGGGGCAACTAGAAAAGGCCACTAGTCTTATTTTTGAAGCTCAGCTATTTTCAGTACAGGCTGGAGTTGCTGAGTTACATGTAATTTCCACCCTTAGTTCTATGACCCAGAAGTTACTGACAGAGATGGTATTGAATATCACTGAGGCTGGGAAGGTATTGCAGTGGGATCTGGACTAGACTTGGCCCACTGCCCTTCCAGACACGTCAGGAGTACCATCTGATCTGTGGTCATGAAGACATACTTGGACACTTTCTGGATGGAAGTGTGGACATTCCCAGTGCTCCTTCCAAGCATATGGACCGGTTAGGGTGGGTGTGGGCTCCCACATACCGAATCCTGCTGGGTCCATGGGGAGGATGCATGTGGGACTGTAATTGTTTACCGAGACATCTGGGGAAATTAGACCACCTGGTATCTCCAATTGATTTCTAGACAGTACCCCTAGAATGACACCTGACATTTTGGATAAGAATAGAGAGTCAATGGACATTTTGGCCGTTAGAACCACCACAGCTCAGTGTATCTATAAACTGAAGCTAGGGGAAGTTGTCACTGTTTATGACAATATTTGTTGAGAGGGTGGAGGTCAAGGAACTACCCTGACGGGACACCCATTTTTTTCAAGCTAATAATAGCTGTGTGTGCGTTAATGCCACCACTTTACAAGATATGCATATTGATCTTACCACTGCTGCAGGCAATCCTATCATTTCCTGGCCTGCAGATAGAATGTTACATGTAGCTCTTAGATTTCAGGTATATTTTAATTGGACTAGAATAGTACCTGATCGGTTTCAAAATTTGCTTTCATTGTTACCAAAGGTTCAAAGAATCTCTGAATTGCAAGGGCAACTTCCCATGCTTTAGAATATATATTAAGCTGGAAGGAATGCCTTTCATACAGCTTATAGAGTGTTTACTTTATGTACTAGGTATGATGTTTTGTGCTTTGTGTTCACGATTGTAAAACAGCCCCATTATATTATTCCTATAGGATTGTTATTATATGTGGTGTTGTTAGTTAGTTTAGGATTATATTATTGTTGTTGTTGTTGTGGAAGCCAGTAAATAATTAACAAGGTTTTGAAGAGATCTTAATGAATGTTAGTTAGCAGTTAGGTTAACTGTGACCCTGGTGACGTGAGGAAGCAAGATAATGTAAGACAGAGTGAATTGTGTGAAAGTTATTACGACCTTGCAATATGCAGTCTTGCAGTCTTGTTTTTCTAGTGAGATAGCAGAAAAGCTTATGTATAAACAAAATGTATTTGTTGCTTTTTACTGTCTGTATTATTGCTAGAAATTGTCTGTAAAAGGTATAAAGGCTTGCTGTGATTGTTTACCAGTTGAGAGACCTGTCCAGGACCCTGTGTCCTATGGCACTCTCTCCCTCCATGGTAATTACTGGAGAAATAATAAAGAATTTGATTTTGCTGCACCCAAACAAAAAAGTGAGAACTGAGTTTTTCTTCGACATTACCTTCCTCTACAAAGATCCTGTGCGCTTTGTAGGAGCATAACACTGCGTGCAGATGTGGTCGCCGCATCTCAAAGTTTACTTGTGCAAACAGGAGATATTTGACACTGTGCAATACTGTTCCTGTGTTCTGCAGTAGGGGAGGGTCTGTGGCAGTGTGTGGGTCACTGGCATATTGGGGTGATGCAGAGACAGGGCACAGCAGAGGTAGCATTGTGGGGCTGGCATGAACCGTATCTCTTCATTTCCCCTTCCAAGAACTGAGGGGACAGGAATCCTTACCCAGCAAGGTCACATTCTCATAGTTCTCCTGCATGACCTCTCTGTAGAGGGCTCTCTGAGCAGGGTCCAGCAGAGCCCACTCTTCCCTGGAGAAATACACAACCACCTCCTCGAAGGTCAATGGCCCCTGAAAGAGCAAGGGTCTAACACTCAGTACCTGATGCCCCACTCCCACTATTTGTGGGGGAGAGAAGTCAATCAAATGCAAGCTCTGGGCAGATCACAGTCAGAATCCCACCTCCACCCCACTCAGAGCATCCTGGAAACACCAGGTTAAGGGGATGAATACAGAGCCCCTTGTCTCTCCCAGCAGATCCATCACACGCCTACTAGCCACAGACTGATACAGGAGATGGAGCCCCTAGCAGGGACCAGGGAGAGCTCCCTCGTAGGAAGCCCAACACCCTCCTCATTGTGAGGAGCTGGATATGAAGGGAGGGGAATCTCCCCTAAACCTCACTGGTGGGTGCCCCCTTCATATCTCACAGCAGCCGCTGGTTAGTCGGGTCAGGCTCCAGCACTGGGAGTCTGGTCAGTTTTCCTAGCCCCATGTAGGAGGGTTATTTTCTGTTTCACAAATTAGGGTATTTCCACCTCCTAATCTCATGGGTCTGTTACTAGAATCTGGGCCACTCATTAAACTCCCCCCAGCAGGAATGTCACAAGCTGTCCTCCTCCCTTCCCCACCTTGTGCATTTCCTGTCCTGCTCCAAACCAGACTGTGCAAATCTTCCCATCTCCGGTGTATTTGCTGTTGCTGTCCCTCTCCCTCCTGCAGGAACCCACCAGCTACCCCCCGATAATCCCTACCTGAACAGGCTCCTCTGCAGCCATTTCTCTCCCCTGTCCCATGGCAGGATGGGATGAGCTGGAGTGAAACACGGACGTCATTCTGCAGCCTGGGAGGGTGAGAAGGGCAGTTGTGGGGGTTACAGAACAGGCTTTAGTTAATTTCACAGGACAATTCCCCCAGGCCCTTTCCCTGCAGACAGACATCCTAGATTCTGCCATCCTGGGAAAATGCTCAATCTCTTTATTACAGCATGGAGCTGGCCCCTCCTGCCGGGCTAAACCCACAGAGAGATTTTTAACCTTCCTTCTCCCTCCCTCCATCCCATAATAAAGTCTCTGAACACAAGGCTAGAAAAGAGCAGAACCAAAGGAGTCACTGTGCGGGATTCCCTCAGACACTGACCCCCCCAGCAGTCACACCCCAGCAGGGGGAATATAGAGTCAGGAACTGGCTTTTCCTCTGTCTGATCCTTTGCTTGTTTCACTGGAAAGTGGTTCTGCCCAGGGATGCTGCAATACATGTGTCTGGGTGGACTAGAGAGCTGGAAATCTCTTCCCCCGCCCACTCATTTCTCCCACTGTCCCTTTCAGTCTCTCCTTCCCCTATCCTCTCTCCCTGCTCCTCTGGCTGGGACAGTCCCATTCCTGGGGGCTTTGCTCTCCCATGGCTGGATTTGCTTCTGGCAATTGCTAATGGGAAGAGAAATGACGAGGGGCTGTTTGTGCAGAGTCACTTTCTTGCCAGTCCCCAGCACTTTCCCTGAGGTCTGTCTGTTACCTGGAGTCTGGTAGAATTTGTATTAACAGAGCCCAGGGCTGCCCCAAGGGGTTAGTAGCAGCTGGAGAAAGTCATCCCCTGGGCAGGGCAGAGAAGCAGCTTTAATTAAGGTCACATCCCAGCAGAGAGCCCCCGCTGGGGGAGCAGCAGCTGCTAAGCCTGGTCTCCCAGATCACAATGGAGGCTGCAGCGTCTGACCCAGGAAGCTGAACCCCAATGTCCTGAGCAGAGAGGGACAGAGCGTTTGAGCAGCTTCGCTCCTTTAGCTCTCTGGGGAGAGCAGCTAATGAGAGCCCCTCCTCACAGGGAGAATTGCTGATCTCATTTGCCCCACTGTCCATCTGGAGTCACTCCTTGTCTTTCCATGCAGTGACTCTGGATTAACAATGGTCTCAATGAAACCAGATTTCAGGAAGGAGTTCAGAATGCTGTGGAAGAGACCATTGTGTGGCATTTCTAGCCCCCTGCCCACCCCCCAGATCTAGGACAAGGACTTGGGATGAATATTTTCATGGGACCAGAAGTTCCTGCAGTTTTCAAGAGGGGAGAAAAGCAAAATCTGTGATTTCACCTGACAGTGTTTGGTAAATCGATAGAAAGTTACCAGGGTGAGGGGGCCTGGCTGGGGGCTGCCTGGCTGCGCTTGGAGCCAGGATTGTGGCACAAACTGATCCGGGAGCAGGATCAGGGTTAGCAGCAGCCCCCAGACACCCCCCAGTACCCAGAGCCCAGACCCCACAGCCGGGGCCCCAGACACCCCCACAGCCCCAGCCAGATCTTCCCTGGCCCCCAGTCCCCAGAGTCCCTGGCCAGGGGCCCCAGACCCCCCCCGAGCCCCCCCAGCCCCAGGGAGAGCTGGACACTGGCGAAGGGGAGAGAAAATGGGGCACAATCGGGGGGGGGGGACAGGGAACTTCTCAGGGGTTGGGGAGGGGGTCACCCTGGGGCTGCTTGTGGCTCTCTAGGGAGAAAGGGGGCGGGGTCCCCACGGAGGGGGCAGCGGTAAATCCGAGGGGTCTCAGCCCCCTTTCTCTCCCCGCTCCCGGGGGTCACTGGCTCCCGGCCTTGTCCGGGCTACACCGACACTTCCCCGCCCCTTTCCCAGCCCCCGGGACCCCACCGCCTCGACACTGGGGCGGAGTCACTGCCCGGCCCCGCCCCGGGCTCGCGCCGGGACCTGGAGGCTGCAGCTCCGCAGCGGGGCGGGGCCGGGCCGGGCCGGGGTTAATGAAGGTCTCTCCCGCCGCGATCTGCGCATGCCCAGAGCCCCAGCGGCACAAACCCTTCTCCGGCCCGGGAGAGGCTCCAACGGCCCCGCACGAGCCCGGCAGAACCGCAGCGATCCGCGCGCGTTCACCCTCTGGCTCCGCCTCCCTCGCTGACGTCACTTCCGCTCCAGGGAGAGTCTGGAACAACATCTCCCAGCCTGCCCCGGGGGCGCGTCCGCCCTCTCCAGCCCAGGTAAGGGAGGGGTCAGCAGCTGAAACTGCGCATGCTCCGTGCGAGCCCTGCTGCGGGCGGGAGAACAAAGCTGCTGCTGCTGCTGCCGCTTCCGTGTGAGCCGGTGTCCCTGTTTGCGCCTCTCGCCCCCCCCCCCCCGGCCCAGCGGCTCTCCGGTTCTGCCCCGGTTCTCTCGCGGGGTCGCGCTCGGGCGGTGACATCCGGGGAGATTCGCCCCCCATGATCCGCTTTCTCGGCTCCCCATGGCAAACGGTCTCTGAGGGGTCGATTCCCGCAGTGCGAAGCTGTGGCCACTATTAGCTAGTGACAGGCCATGGACCTTTCTTGCCCTTCCCATCTCCTGTTAAAGCAGCACCCCCCAGGGATCCCTCTGCCCGGGTGACTGGCCAGCAGGAGGCAGTGATAACTTTCTATCCACTTAGCAGACACAGTGAGGTAACTGTTACTGGGGTAGGGGGTGGGGTGTCTGTGTGGGGGGATTGCAGCTGGAGCTGAAGGGACATTGTGGGAGGGGGAGGCCTCTGGGTGACTGGGCAGGGGGTACCCTAGTCAGGCTGGTGGGTTCTGGAGGTTTGGGGTTTCGGGGGGTGGTTCTGAAGTGCCCAGCCCTGAGGCTTTGGGTCCTGGAGGTGGGTATCGCTGGGGGTCTGTTGGCTGCAGAACAGCCGGGGTGGGCGTCTCTGGGGGAGGCGGGACAGGGGGTTAGAGGGAGCCTGATGCTGTGCCAGGGGCTCTGTGGGGGCTTCCCCTGCTGGCTCCTGGGATCGTTGCCATGCTCAGGGACAGAGCTGGGGGTGGGGATCCTGGCACTAGATCAGGAGATGCCAGGCAAGCAGAGTGAGGGGTCCCACTGTAAAGCATCAGGGGCCCCAGACAAATGGCATGGCAGATCCTGCTGGGCGGGGAGGGGTTGCTCTAGGCAGACAGTGAGGGACTGAGTTCCCAGTGGAGGGTTCCCTTGGGGCGGGGTGTCCCTGGCTGCTGGCGGCTCGTGGTGGGCGAAACTGTTTGGGCTTCCTAGCCGGGGAGCCACGGTCTGGTGGGGATTCCCTGCCCGGTGGGTCTTGGAGGGGTATCTGGGGCCCCTGGCAAGGGACTCAGGGGGGCTGCATCCCAGATGGGACCCTGTTTGGGGTCTGGCTGGAGCCCTGGCTGGGGCTCTGGGAACTGCTGCAACCATGATCCTTCTCTCTGATCAACTTGTGCCAGAGTCCTGGCTCCAGACACTGCCGGGCATTCCCTAGTCACATGCCCCATCACTGTGATAACTTTCTGTCCACTTATCAGACACTGTTAGTGTGAAATCACAGATCTTGCTTTTCTCCTCTTTTGAAAACTGCAGGAACTTCAGTTCCATTTGAAAATTGGTGCCCCAGTCCTTGTCCTAGATCTGGGGGTGAGGGAGTTGGGAAGGGGGCTAGAAATGCCACACAATGGTCTCTTCCACAGCATTCTGGACTCATTCTTTCTGAATTCTGGTTTCATTGAGGCCATTGTTAATCCAGCGTCACTGCATGGAAAGACAAGGAGTGACTCCGGATGGACAGTGGGGCAAATGAGATCAGCAATTCTCCCTGTGAGGAGGGGCTCTCATTAGCTGCCCTCCCCAGAGAGTTAAAGGAGGGAAGCTGCTCAAACGCTCTGTCCCTCTCTACTCAGGATATTGGGGATCAGCTTCCTGGGTCGGATGCTGCAGCCTCCATTGTGATCTGGGAGACCAGGCTTAGCAGCTGCTGCTCCCCCAGTGGGGGTTCTGTGCTGGGAAGTGACCTTAATTAAAGCTTCTCTGCCTGGCTCAGGGGATGACTTTCTGCAGCTGGTCCTAGCCCCCTAGAGTAGCCCTGTTAGTACTAAGTTCTAAGCCAAACATTCCAAGTAACTGAAGGAAACAAAGGGAAAATGCTGGGTCTGGCCTTAAAATGAGACCACACAAATAGCGCCCCCCCCCCGGTCATTTCTCCTCCCATTAGCAATTGCAGGAGCAAATCCAGCCATGGGGGAGCAAACTACCCAGGAATGGGACTTTCCTACCAGACGGGCAGGGAGAGGGGACAGGGAAAAGGAGAGAGAAGGGGAAAGAGAGAGAAAGTGGCCATGGGAGCGAAGGAGTTGTGAGAGAGATTTCCAGATCTGTTATCTGCCCAGGCAGGTGTATTACTGCACCCTGGATACAGTCACTTTCCTGTGGAAAAGATGAGGATCAGACAGAGGAAAATCCAGTTCCTGACTCCATATCCCTCCTGCTGGTGTGTGGCTGCCATGGGGTCAGTGTCCGAGGGAATCCCCCACAGTGACTCCTTGGGTTCTGCTCTTTTCTAGCCTTGTGTTCAGAGACTTTGTTATGGGATGGGGGGAGGGAGAAGGGAGGTTAAAAATCTCTCTCTGGGCTTAGCCTGACAGGAGGGGCCAGGTCTACACTGTAATAAAGAGATTGAGCATTTCCCAGGATGGCAGAATCTAGGATGTCTGTCTGCCGGGAAAGGGCCTGGGGGAATCATGGTGTGAAATTAACTAAAGCCTGTTCTGTAACCCCCACAACTGCCCTTCTCACCCTCCCAGGCTGCAGAATGACGTCCATGTTTCACTCCAGCTCATCCCATACTCCCATGGGACAGGGGAGAGAAATGGCTGCAGAGGAGCCTGTTCAGGTAGGGATTATCGGGGGGCGGCTGGTGGGTTCCTGGAGGAGGGAGAGGGACAGCAAATACACTGGAGATGGGAAGGTTTGCACAGTCTGGTTTGGAGGTTGGAGCGGGGCAGGAAATGCACAGGGTGGGAAAGGGAGGAGGACAGAGTGTGGCAAACCTGCTGGGAGTTGTTTAATAAGGAGCCTAGATTCTGGGAACAGACCCATAAGGTTCGGAGGTGGAAATGCCCTAATTGGTTAAACAGAAAATAACCCACCTACACGGAGCTAGGAAAACTGACCAGACTCCCAGTGCTGGAGCCTGACCCGACTAACCAGCGGCTGCTGTGAGATATGAAGGGGGCACCCACCAGTCAGGCTTAGGGGAGATTCCCCTCCCGTCATATTCAGCTCCTCACAATGGGGAGGGTGTTGGGCTTCCTACCAGGGAACTCTTCTTGGACCCGGCTAGGGGCTCCATCTCCTGTATCGGTCTGTGGCTAGTAGGTGTGTGATGGATCTGCTGGGAGAGATAAGGGGCTCTTTCTTCATCCCCCTCACCCTGGTGTTTCCTGGATGCTCTGAGCAGGGTGGGGGTTGGACTCTGTTGACTGCAGTCCACCCAGAGCTTCCTTTGATGGGCTCCTCTGCCCCACAAATAGTGGGGCTGTGAGTGGGGCAGCAGGTACTGAGTGTTGGACTCTTGCTCTTTCAGAGGCCAGTGACTTATGAGGAGGTGGCTGTTATTTCACCAGGGAAGAGTGGGCTCTGCTGGACCCTGCTCAGAGAGCCCTCTGCAGAGACGTCATGCAGGAGACGTGACCTTGCTGGGTAAGGATTCCAATCTCCTTCCTCCTTGGTAGGGAAATTAAGAGATAAGGTTCATGCCAGCCCCGCAATGCTACCTCTGCTCCGGCCTGTTTCAGCATCACCCCAATATGCCACAGAGGACCCTCCCTTCCCCCCCACTGCAGAACACTTTGGGAACAGAGCACAGGAGCAGTATTGCACAGTGTCAAATAGCCTGTGTTTGCTCAAGTGAAACTGGGGGTTAGGTCCGGCATAATGAACAGAAGGTTCCTACCCCTGCCCTTCTCTACAAACACTGAGCCTACTCCCCCCAAACCAGAATGTGCTTGGGGTGTGAGAGGCAGGCTGCTGGAGTCAGGGCTGCTGGTCCAGGGTTACTTCTCACACAGACACTCAGGGTATGGCTACACTTGCAGCTGTACAGCGCTGGGAGTTAAACCTGCCTTCGTACAGCTGAGTAGGGAAAGCGCTGCAGTCTGTCCACACGGACAGCTGACAGCACACTGGTGTGGCCACATTTGCAGCGGCATTGGGAGCGGTGCATTATGGGCAGCTATCCCAGCATTCAAGTGGCTGCAATGTGCTTTTCAAAAGGGGGGTGGGTGGAGTGTGAGAGGGAGCGTGGTGGGAGAGAGAGTGGGGTTTTGGACTGCTGAGAGTGTCAGCACCCTGCCTTGCAAGTTCCGACCCCCTCCCTCCTCCACCCCTCTCTCACTGAAAGCAAACAGCAGCTGTTTGTTTTTTCACAGACCAGATAAGCAGCTTCCCTCCAACCCCCTTCCCTCCTCCCCCGCGCTGCCTCTCTCTTCAAGCAAACATTAGCTGTGGGCGTTCCAAAGGGAGCCCCCCTGCCTCCCTCTACTCATTCACAGCAAACAGGAGCTGTTTGGTTTTTTGACAAGCAGCTCCCGGAGCCCGGAGTTCACAACAAAACAAAGAGAGGCATCACAACAAAACAAGGAGAGGAACCTTCACTTAAAAGGATTATGGGGAGTTTCTGGAGGTCAATCACTGCGTAATAAGGTTACTCCCTGTTTACACTGGAGCGGCAGCGTCTCAGCCACTCCGCAGCAGCTGTTATTCCTCTCGGGGAGGCGGAGTACCTGCAGCGCTGTAGCCATGGAGATGCAGCGCTGCATGTGCCTTGCCAGTGTGGACGGGGAGTGAGTTACAGCGCTGTGGGCGGCTTTATTGCACTATAACTCGCAAGTGTAGCCAAGGCCTGAGTGCCCGTTCTCAAGAAACTGACCAAACGCTTCACTGAGGCTACTTAGGATGAAACACATTGAGATACAAGTGCATGGCCAATATTCATAACTTCAAATACAAAAATGATACACACATACAGGCAGCATAATCATAACCAGCAAACTACAACCTTTCCGTAGACACCCCACTGGGCCTCCCCTGTACAAGACCTGGTGCAGCCATAGGCCCCTGGTTGCAGCGGTGATCTATACGGTCACAGTTCATGTCAGTAACGTCACAGTGGGCACGTCCGAGGGGGCTGGTCTGGAAGCGGGAGGGGGCAGGAAAGCCACAAGGTGGAGGAAGGGAGGGGGACAGGGTGTGATAAATCTGCCGAGATTTGTTTACTGTGGTGCCTAGATCCCAGCACCAGCCCCCTATGGTTTGTGGGTGGGAATTCCCTAACTAGTCAAGCAGGAAACACCCCCCCCCCCGTATGGGGCTAGGGAAACTTACCAGACTTCAGTACTGGAGCCTGAACCTACTAGCCAGAGGCAGCTGTGAGATCTAAAGGGGCACCCACCAGTGAGGCCAGGGGAGACACCCCATCCCCTCCCATCCGGCTGCTGGCAATGAGGAGGGTGTTGCCATTCACACCAGGAGCTGTCCCTGGACCCTGCTGCGGGCTCCATCTCCTGTCCCAGCCTCTGGCTAGTAGGTGAGTGAGGAATGGGAAGACTCCTGCCCCCTCTCTCTGCTGGGAGGAGTGGGGGTGCTCTTTGTCTTCCCTCCCCTTGATGCTTCCTGGCTGCTGTCCTGTGATGGGGTATGGGTGGAACTATGCTGCCTGCCTGCCTCCCACAGCTTCCAAGTGATTGGCCCTCCCTATGAGCAGTGGGGTTGTCAGTAGGCAGCAGGTACTGAGTGAGGGGCTCTTGCTCTTTCAGGGGCCAATGGCCTTCGAGGAGGTGGCTGTGTATTTCACCGAAGAAGAGTTGGCTCTGCTGGACCCCGCTCAGAGAGCTGTCCACAGAGATGTCATGAAGGAGAACTATGAGAACATGACCTCGCTGGGTAAGGATTCCTGTCCCCTCGGTTATTAGAAGGAGAAGGAAGAGTTGAGGTTCACAAGACCCCACAATGCGACCTCTACTCTGCCCTGTTTCAGTAACACTCCAACAGGCCAATGAGACATACTCGCACGTTGCCGCCGCCGCCCCCGCCACACAACACTCAGGAACAGGATAACACAAAGCCCAACACCTTCTCTTTGCTAAGGCAAAACTTGGTTAGGTCCAGTGCAGGGAACAGAAGCTACCTGCGCTTGGCCTGCACTCAAACACTGAGTCTGCTGCTCACTATCCATCTCAGACTTTCCTAATGTCACCACCCCTTTACCCTCGCACTCAGGATTCCTTCACTTACCTCATTGAGTATTGGAGGCCATTAGCACATATGCCACCAGAATGCTGACAACCCTCGTGACAAGAACACACCCTTGTGCACCTTCATTGACACAACCTACAACACTAAGCACTGACATGAGGAATACCTGTTCCTTCGAGATTCACACGCACCTCTCTTCTTATCACAGTCCCAGCTCTGCCAAGTTGCTCCAACTGTTCCCTCCACTGTTCATGTAAAACTACAGCTGACGCAACACAAATAATGGCATGTTCTTAGTCTTCCTTCTATTGATCATTGATCAGTACATTTTAAGGCCAGGAGATACTATTAGGTCATCTAGTCTGACCTTCCATATAATACAAGCCATACACTTTCATCCAGTTACCATTGTAGTGAGCTGAATAGCTTGTGTTTTGATGAAAATATCTTCCAGAAAGGCATCCAGTGTTGAGTTGCAGACTTCAAGAGATGGAAGTGCCAAATTTCCCCGGTTAGTTGGTAAACCGTTGCTCCACCCTTACTGACCTATTCCCAGTGACATTTGCTAGCCCCAAGGTTAGGGAATAGGGCAGAGCTAAGCTTCCTTTGCAGGTGTGGTGGGTAGTTCTTCATTTACTGGTTCTCAGATGTTTAACTTTCACCACTCTCCACATACTGGAAGGGCAGAGGCAGCACTAGGCAACCTTAACTGTGCTTTAATGTAGTTTATAGAATCATAGGACTGGAAGGGACCTAGAGAGGTCACCTAGTCCAGTCCCCTACACTCATGGCAGGACTAAGTATTATCTAGACCAGAGGTGGCCAACCTGTGGCTCCGGAGCCACATGCGGCTCTTCAGAAGTTAACATGCGGCTCCTTGTACAGGCACCGACTCTGGGGCTGGAGCTACAGGTGCCAACTTTCCAATGTGCTGGGGTGCTCACTGCTCAACCCCTGGCTCTGCTACAGGCCCTGCACCCACTCCACTCCTTCCTGCCCCCTCCCCTGAGCCTGCCATGCCCTTTCTCCTCCTCCTGCCCCCCAGAGCCTCCTGCATGCCACAAAACAGCTGATTGGGAGGTGTGGGGAGGGAGGGGGGGCACTGATCCGTTGGTGGGAGGTGCTGGGAGCTTGGGGGAGGAAGCTTATGGGGGTGCTGCTGATGTATTGCTGTGGCTCTTTGGCAATGTACATTGGTAAATTCTGGCTCTTTCTCAGGCTGGTTTAACTGCAATGAATTGACAGCCCTACTTCCTATCCATTCTGACTAACTCCTGGCAGTAGCTCCCTCCCTGCACTTCATTCTGCCTGAGTATTTGGGTGGCAACTGGCTGAAGAATTCATCTCTTCCTCTCTCCCCTTTGGGGAAGAGTTTGGGGAACTTCAGTCCCTGATTTTTTTTCATCTCCAGCTGTTCTTCCAGTTTGTTCTCCCCTTTTCCATTCCTGTTTGTGATGGTTTTTCTTTCTGTGTCCCAGCAGGTGCTGGGCTGGTGAGTGAGACCATGGAGCAGAATTCTCAGCAGGAAGATGATGAGGAAGTGGAACCACATGGCACACTATTGCAAAGATGCAAAGGGAGTGTGTCCAGGAGTTGTGATCAGGGAAAAGCCTGTGAGAGTCAGCACATTCCAGAGAGGTGGCAGGGAAACCAGGCAATGCAGAAGGTTGGTTATTCTGTTTATTATCGGAGAACTCAGACTTCTCAAGGAAACCACGGCCCAGCAGAGAATCCCCAGGGGAGAGAGAAATAACACGTGTGTTGAGTGTGGGGCCTGGTCTACCCTACGAGTTTATATCGAATTTAGCAGCGTTAAATCGCATTAACCCTGCACCCGTCCACACAACGAAGCCCTTTGTATCGATATAAAGGGCTCTTAATATCGATATCTGTACTCCTCCCCGACGAGGGGAGTAGCGCTGAAATCGGTATTGCCATTTCGAATTAGGGTTAGTGTGGCTGCAATTCGACAGTATTGGCCTCCGGGCGCTATCCTACAGTGCACCATTGTGACCGCTCTGGACAGCAATCTGAACTCGGATGCACTGGCCAGGTAGACAGGAAAAGCCCCACGAACTTTTGAATTTCATTTCCTGTTGCCCAGCATGGAGCGCCGATCAGCACAGGTGACCATGCAGTCCCGGAATCAAACAAGAGCTCCAGCATGGACCGTACGGGAGATACTGAAGCTGATCTCTGTATGGGGAGATGAATCTATTCTATCAGAACTCCGTTCCAAAAGACAAAATGCCAAAGCATTTGAAAAAATCTCCAAAGCTATGATAGACAGAGGCCACAATAGAGACTGAACACAGTGCTGCGTGAAACTTAAGGAACTGAGACGAGCGTAACGGAAAGACAAAGAATCAAATGGCCGCCCATGGAGGGAGGGGGGGGGACTGAGGATTCGAGCTATCCCACAGTTCCCGCACTCTCCAAAAACTATTTGCATTCTTGGCTGAGCTCCCGAAGCCTGAAGGGTCAAAAACTTTGTCATGCGTGGTTCAGGGTATATGTCGTCAGCCTCTCCCCTTCCGTGAAAGAAAAGAGAGGCAAATCGTTTCTCACCTTTTTTCAATGTCACCGGATGCTGCTGGCAGACGCGGTGCTGCAGCGCTACACAGCAGCATCCCCTTCCCTTCCCCGATGGCAGACAGTGCAATATGACTGTTATCCATCATCATCATCCTGTGAATGCTCCTGGCTGGCCTCGCTGAGGTTGGCCGGGGGCGCCTGGGCAAAAATGGGAATGACTTCCGGTCATTCTGTTCTTTAAGCTTTGTCTAATGGAGATTCAGTCCTGCCTGGAATATCATAGCAGCTGGAGGCTGCCTTTTCCCCCCACACTTTTATCTCTGCTTTTATATCAGGATAGTGAACTCAAGCTAGCTAACTCCATGGCAAATCCTGGTGCATTCAAGATCCAGGTACATTTCACCTTCATGTACCTAGTTAAAGTCACTCCTGGTTCACCCTCCCTGGAGCTGATGGACATTCCTATTGGAGGGACACCCACCTCCATGACATAGCACAAAGGAGGTGATGAAAAAGAGTGTGGGACTCATCCCAAGGAAAGGTGAGCTGCAAAAGTGAAAAGCAAACAACTCAGGTGAGGGAGTTGAGACATCACAGTGACAAATGGTGCCTCAAAGTTCAGTATGTGGGAATTAGCAAAAGGAAAACAAAATCTAGACAAGGTTTTTATGGTCTTTAACTCCCTTGCAGCTTCTCGGATGACAAATAAGGGCTGAGCTCTGACAGAACTGTTTCCCACACCTGGAGCATCCATAGGGTTTCTCCCTTGTGTGAATCCTCTGATGATTACTAAGGATTGAGAGCCGAGCAAAGGTTTTTCCGCATTCACAGCATTCATCGGGTCGCTCCCTGTGTTGATTCTCTGATGTCTAATAAGGTTTGAGAGCCTACTGAACTACAGCTAGGGGTGACCATGGGGTCTGAGCTGGGGCAGCAGCAGCAAGGGGGCAATGAGGGGAACTTGTCACTTGGGAAAAATGAAACTGCAAAATCTCTCTGTGCTGCAGCAAAAGCCTCTCGTTTATCCCTTAAACCCCCTGCATGTAACTCTCCACCCCTACCCTGGCGCTCAGAAACCCGCTCACTCCTGTGCACATTTTTAATTTTTCTTGGCTTTCTACAAACATTTTCCCCATCAAAATGAACAAAGACATTTAAAATGAGAAAACAAAACCAAAGAAACCCCCACCAGTCTCCCCACCGCACATGGCTTGGGTCTGAATTTTTTTTCTGAAATTTTAAGGCAATAAAACTGACTTCTATTGGCCAGATAACAAATGTCATTCTCCCATGCTGCACCTAAGCCTTGTCTACAGAGGTGCAAATCCGCTTTCGGTGATGGAACTCCTCAGTTTCAGCGACATGATAAAACCACTTTGATGGGAGTCGTAAGGGTTTTTATGCAAAAGTTTTGTCACCAAAGTGCTAGTGTAGACACTGTGCTTTATTTTAGTGCTCTGGTTGGCCTCTGGGAGGCGTCTCTCAATGCCTGTCCTGACCCCTGTAGTCAGCAGTTTCAACTCCGCTGCCCTGCAGCCGGGTAAACACCTTCCGCCCCTCCCCCTTTAAAGGTCCAGGAATTTTTGAAATTCCCCTTCCTGTTTGCTCAGCATGGAGTAGTCTCATCCCATCTTCCCAGCTGACCATTGGGGCTCCACACAGCAAATGCTGTCCTGCTTGGAGCACTGCAGAACTGCTTGATCTGATCAGTATCAGTTGCTCTGACTCCCCCCTGCACCCAGCCACTGGCTCGCAGAACCACCCCAAATCCTCCAGCAGCCACCCTGGCAAGGCCTGGCCTAGCAGGCTGGGCAGTGGGTGTCCAGCTCCCCCCAGCTTCCTCCACCAGGGACCCACAGCCTCTGAGGTTGCAGGAGGCACCCCTGGCCCTGGGGCGGACACGCCTGGAATTGCTAGGACCCTCTATGCCCAGCTGCTGGCCCATAGAGCCACCCCAAATCCTCTAACAGTCCCCCAGGTGAGGCCTGGCCTGGCCGGCCTGGATAGCAGGTGTGCAGCCTCCTCCATGGGGGGCCCACAACCCCCAAAACTGCAGGACTGGGGTTGACCTGGTGGCTGAATGGGGACTTAGAAAAATTTCTTCTTGCGACAATCAGGGACTGGCCCCTCATGCCTAGCCGAGCCTGACAGGTGCCGTGTCCAGTGTGAGTGGTCATGAATTATTATAATCCTTACAAGATTCCCATGGAAGGTGGGGGGTATATAGTTTGAATAACAGATCGGTCAAGAGAAAGGAAAGTCTGCACATGAGGACAGAACTTCATGCAACAGTGGTTTTATTTATTCTCTCCCATGCTAACAAAGGTGTTAATAATATCTAGGGAATACAATAGAGCCCTTTGACTAAAAAGCCTGGCAGTTCTTCCTTGTTGGTTTTCTGGCATGCCCAGGCTGAAAGGACTTTCGCATTGATCTTCAGCCATTTCCCTCTTGCTCCTAGAGGGAAACCATAGTATTTGACTTCATTGGCCCCAGTCAGTTCTTTAATCTGATTTGTCATTGTTTTAAAATGCCTCACATTCTCAGCAGTGTGTAAGTGAGGTTCTTCATAAATCACCCATTTCAATTCACGGGCTTCCCGCTTCAGTGTATCACAGTTTATGTCTTCGTATGCAGGTACCCTGGACTGCAGGACATTGTCCTAAAATGTGAGCTAACGATTCGTAAGAGGCAGAGCAGTGCCTGCAATTCACAGTTTGATTATGCTTGCCACGTCCTAGGTATTCTATGGTGGGATGCATCTTTGATCTGAGTTTGAGGGCTGTCAGAAATTGATGTTCTGAGAACCCACAATGAAATTTCAACCAAGCATTGCTGATTGAATCATCATAAAAGTGTTCAACTCCACTGCCTTAGCATGGTAGATTTTTCCACTGGGATAATTCTGCATCTCTCCTGTGTGTGTGTGTGTGTATAAAAAATGTATTATTAGGAGCCAGTTTCTCCCACTCGTTGAGAAGTTCCAAGACATGATGTGGTAGTCTGTAGTCAAAGACTGGGTGTGTTATCACAGTTATCTCTTCCTCATTCCTCACTGGCAGCCACCCAGAGATTTTGAAATTCTTCTTCTATATTGCTTGCCAATGCAATACACTGAATTATTTTATCTTCCAAATATGCAATTCTGTGTAACCACCTTGCCTGAATAGAAGGGAGAAACAAGCGAGTTTCATCACTCCCAGTCCACCATCTCTGGATCTGGCATAAATGAAGCTATTACAGGTGTCTGTTGGTAGATGGAGCTACTGATTCACAGCATTCCTAATGTTGTCATCCAGGGAAGATAGTAAGGTCTTTTTACAATTGGTGTACTCAGCTAGATAAATGATCCTCGGTACTGTAAATGTGTTTAGCATAATCCATTTTTGTGAAGGTCTTAGTGGGACTTTATTAATTATTCTTTCAAGCCAAGTGTCAAGCTTTTCTGATGATGCCGGTTTGGAAAACCCAATCCATGGGTGAACCTTAAGTACCAGGTATTTCTCAGACTCACCCGGTATGATCATATTCAGCCCATCCTTGTTGATTTTCCAGGCTTCACAGTTATTGACAGTAAATGAGTCATCAGTTGGGCTCAGGAAGAATCCGTAGCATTTCTTAGCTTTGTCAAAGTTAGAATCAAGACTCACAATTTGTCAGACCACTCTGTTTTTATTAGCGCAGCGCTCCGCCAATAACACTTAGATAATGTGAGTGGCCATGCAAGACCCAAACAGTCTTATTTATACAGAAGATAAAAGAGCGGGAATCAAACAAAGTGACAAAGAAAAAAACAGCAAAATTCACCTGGGGCATAGCATGCATATCCTACTTCCTTACTAACTCCTACCGATCTAAGGCTAATGCTTCACCAATTGCCCTTAAACAGTGCAATTGTTCTATGTTAATGTCTGTATTCCTGACACCTGGACTCCAGCATTCCAGCGATTTTCCTTAAAGGTACAGACAGCATTTCTTTAATCCTATCTATTTTTGTAATATAATTAATTCTACTTTCACAGCTTGCACTTTGAGACCAGACCAGACAGCCTGCAGAAGGCTTCTAGTATTTCGATGTTTGCATTCATACCTTCTCAAGTGTCACTTAGCATGACTAGATCCTCTGCAAAGACAAGTGTTGTAATCTTTTGTGTCCCATATGGGAATCCCAGACCAGCCTTCTCTAATGCTGAGATTAGAGGATCTAGTGCGAAATTGAATAGCAGTGGTGACATAGGGTCTCCTTGTTGTATGCCAGTTTTTATTTCAATGGCTGGGCTGAACTCCTTCCCTACTTCCATGCGGGTATGGATGTTCTTATAGGAGTCACAAATTATGTCAACAATGTGCTGATCCAGGCCCCTTTCCCGTAGTACTCACATAATATGGTCGTGGGATACTGAGACACGTTTTGTCTATGAACACAACTCCTAGTGGCTTTTTGTTCTTTTTGGCTTGCTTTGTTATGGTATGGAGAATGTTGAGGTTCTCCGAGCAGCCTGGTGCAGCGATAAATCCTCTTTGATGTGCATTTAATGGGCATGCTTTTGTCAATCTGTTCATTAGTATTCTTGGGAAAAGCTGTAGCACTGTAGACCCATCCGATGGTAAGAGGCTTCCAATTTCCCAGATCTTTCAGCACCTCGGAGTCTTCTGTTTTCAGGATCAATAGGGAACGGCATTATTTTATACCATCAGGTATTAAACCTGTAATCAACTATGTGTTGAATAGTCCAACCAGCATGTGGCCTTCAAGGTCTAAGTCCCTCAAACTGACCTTGTCAGGTCCTGGAGCTGAGTTCCTGTTCATCTCTCATGTTCTTAATGATTTCTTTACACAAAATTAAGATGTTGAAAGCAGAGTTGTCGGCAGTAGCATGAGATCTGAACTGGCCTAGTCCTTCAAAGGGTGTTTGGGTCTCCCATTTGTCCTTGTATACCTGGAGGACTTCTGCAAGCAGGATCAAGGATGATAGAGGCGAGCTTGCATCTGTCATTTTCAAATAGATATGGGTATCTTTTGTAGGTTCCTTTTTGTGCTGCTCCCCTTCTTTTTCATCCAAGCCTTTTTCTTTCCTCTCTTTTTGTTTGTGGCCAGTTTGTTCCATCTATTCTTCGGCTCAGGTGCTTTTTGTTAGGAAGGAAGAGAGGATGTCAATGGAGGTGGATTCAACAAGGGATCTGAAATTGGAGTTTCCAGTCCCCCATGCGTTTATAACTTCCATATCAAACTTTATCTGACCTTGGAGTTTCTGGTCTGTGCCTTGGTTTATTAGGCTTTCATTTATTTTACGCATGTAGGTGTCCTTGAGCCCAGTGATAATATTGGGTTTGTCGGCCATAAAGCATGTTTTTGCTCCAGGTCTTGGGTCAGCTGTCCTCAGTTTGGTTTTTTTATGGAGGCCCAGGAATTGCCATTTTTCACTTATTTATTTATTTAGCAGTTTTGGTTTTAATGTGCTCTGCGATCACAATACTTATGCATCTTTTGCCCTAAAATGTTGTAAAAGTCAATGAGGAGTTGCTCTTCGTCAGCTGTCCAACAACTCTTGTGTTTTCTGCACTGTGAGTTCTGTTTAGGTTGACTGGCTTTGATACGCTCTTCATTTCGTATTGCCGGAGGAGTTACTTTCTTATGTTGAGAGACACCAATTTTGGTGTCAAATCGCTTGGCACATACTTCACAAGCCCAGTCACCTGCTGCTCTTCTGCTGTTCTCCCTTTACATTTAGCAATGTGAGACTGTGGACCTTTTGGGTCACTTTTTTTACACAAGGAGCATTGGAATTCCACATCTTTCCCACCATGATTACGCTTAAGGTGGATGCTTGGAGCATTTGATTTGCCAACATGATCTCCACAGAAAGGACATGCTGGATTATCATTAGGCAGCTGTATTAGAATCTTTCCCTGTACTCCATTTACACCTGTTCCTTCTGTCACCTCAACAGTGGAAGTGTTGTGGTTGATATGATCATTGAGGTTATCTTTAATTCCGTTTGTCCCTGCTTTGGAGCCTTCAGCACCAACTTCCTCTTCATAAGCGGTGTTCGTAGAGAGGCCAAGATCTGACAGTCTGTTAGGTTTTAAAGTCTCCTTGGATGCTGTGTTTGACTTCTGTAGTGAGAATTGGGCGGATCCTCTGTGTCTTTCCTATTTTCCATGCCACAGTTTGGCACTTAGTAGCATTGTCCTTGGTATTATCTTGCCAGGTACCTGATGTGGGATCTACCTCCATTTATGGCCTTGATTCTGTGTGTGGCATATCACTGGGGTATCCACTTCCCCGGGCACACACTTGGGGTAGTGGCAAGCTATATTGTGGAATTGAGAGGATTTACCACCCTTGTTACAGACCACTCGAATGGCGTTACTTTTGTGTACCACGTTAATATGCTTAGCCTACTTTCCAAACGTAGCTAAAATCTGTGGAAAATGGGAAAACTAAAACAATCAATGGGATATTCTAAATAAAAAACTCTTTCCATGAACTACTATTTGGTAATGCATTTAAATCCTTAAAACCAGGCTGAAAATTGTCCACATCTAAAGTATTAAAAGCATCATTGGTAAAAACTATAGGTAAAAATGCTAAATCACTTTCAGCCTGGTCCTCACCTAGCGATTCAATTTCATCGACTCCCATTACGTCTTCGACAGGGAGGTCACCTCTCTCAAGCTTGTGATAAATCCACTCACTAAAAATATTTTGTCCATAGGTCCAGCGACCTGAATCACTCCCCTACTATATTTTACACTGCCAGCCGGGACATCAAAGCCGGCAGTGGGGGGGGGGGGTTACCTGGTCCAGCGCCAATCCGGTATGTAAATTACTTTTTTTTATCCATAACTAAAAGATATAACCCTTCAGAGGGGGATGCTATCCCTTACCGGGGGAGAATAACCCTTACCAGGGGGATTCAACCTGTATCTGGAGGAGGCTACCCTTGCCAGGGGGAAAATACCCTTACGAGGGGAGCAGATTTTCTTGGGGCTGGGGATTTGTGCTCTGCAATCCGCCTGGCTAGCCAAGATGGTTAACGACTCTCACCACGAGGAGGTGGCAGTAGGACTTACCATCCAGAGGCTTTCCTCACTGAGGGGTCCCAGCCAGCATAATGCTAAGCGCTAACGGGAGTGCGGAAGGGGGCTCGGATCTTGGCAGAGATTGCCCCATCGGCCCCTTATCCACTTCTCCAGATTCTCAATCCACCACAACCCTCAGGTATTCATAAGTCTCCGGGCTCGACATCTGGGAGGGTCCAGAGACGCATGGATAGTCACGGAGAGAGTCATAGTCATAGTTACTCCCACCATTTACCTTCACTGATGAAGCCTTTGGCTATTTCTGTACAGGCGCGACTACCTGCCCTTTCCTGTTTACTATAAGCGGCCAGTCTGCATTCGCATCCACATCCAGTAGTTTAAAAAATCAACTAATAATTTAAAATAGAATTTAATCCATTTATTAAATATTTATTCTATGCATTTAAAACCATTCTATAAAAGGACCGATAGTAAATAGCAATGGAGATAAAGGTACTAAAACCTATAATCCAAAGTTTAAAACGTGGAAACAGAATAGCGAAAATTTAGTTTTAGTAAGATACACAGAATGGGAAGTCCGGGATCTTTACCGGTCACTGAACAGAGCCATCATGTCGACTGTGGAATATAAAACAAGTCTACGGATGACTCTCTTTGCAAACGGACGCCATCAGACTGAGCCACGAGGCGTGCTGCAGGATAGCCCCTCCCCACCAAAAAGCAATGCCGTGACCCGGATTCGAACCGAGGTTGCTGCGGCCACGGCGCAGAGTACTAACCACTATACGATCACGGCCAGGTGCTGGAGGTGCAGGCTAGCAGCCCAGCGGAAAATGCTCAGCTCTGCGCTCTCGGGGCGGCCACCTACCTCGCCGGCGGCCACAGGTCTTTCTCAAGTCTCCCCATTACAGTCACAGGTCAAATGCTGAGCAAAGGAAAAAAGAGAGGAAGCCAATCCCATGCCTCTCCCTTTTCTGTCTTCCTCCACCCCTGGACCAAGTCCTCCCGTTTGTCTGGGCCATTGTCCTCATGGCCCTGGCCAGCCTATTTCCCTTTGCCGCTCTGAAACGTGCCCCCACGTGCAGGCCCCGGGGGAGGCTTTGGCTAGGGCGAGCGTGTCCTTGCGAGGTAACTGTCTCTCTGGAGGTGAAAGTCATCAGTGCGGGGTGCGAAGGGAAGTGGCCGTCGAAAGAGAATGCAAGGCATGTGACGGGCAGGCCAGGGATTTCTTTGTCCCCCCTTCAAAAGGGTTCACCCTCCCCATCGGGGAATCGAACCACGGTCTCCCGCGTGACAGGCGGGGATACTCACCACTATACTAACGAGGAAAGGGGCATAATGAGCGGCCCCAGCTCCCACAAACCAGCTATGGTCAGCGTACACCTACACCGTCGCATGGGCCCCAGCAGGCAACAACATCCCTGGCCCTCTTGTGCTTCCCAAAGGCTTTGGCCACAGCAACAGCCCTGGCCCTCCTCATCTGCTCTTGCCCAGCAGGACGCCTTTCCGGGCCTACACAGCTCCTCACACAACACCCGCCTGGGACCTTGCCCTCCCCTACCAGCTCAGCAGCACCTTTTTTCCTCTCAAAACCTCCTCTTGCCACCCTCCCCCTTCCACACTTCACACTCACCTCATCACAAACTCACCCACGGCCCCTTTGGCTTCTCAAGCGCCTCTGAAGGGACGCAGCTTCCCTGGCACGCAGATCCTTCCCTTCAACGCTCACTGGATGGACGATCGAAACACAGCCCTTTCCAGGAGGGAATGCGCTGCTTTTGGACCCTGGCGCCCAGCAAGAAGTCCTGGGACTCTTTTTCTGACCGATGGACCCCACTGACTTGCCTTTACCAAGCAGAAACTGAGGACCGGCTGATGGCTCTCTTTGCAAACGGACGCCATCAGACTGAGCCACAAGGCGTGCTGCAGGATAGCCCCTCCCCACCAAAAAGCAACGCCGTTACCCAGATTCGAACCGAGGTTGCTGCGGCCACGGCGCACAGTACTAACCACTATAAGATCACGGCCAGGCACTGGAGGTGCAGGCTAGCAACCCAGCGGAAAATACTCAGCTCTGCGCTCTTGGGGCGGCCACCTACCTCGCCGGCGGCCACAGGTCTTTCTCAAGTCTCCCCATTACAGTCACAGGTCAAATGCTGAGCAAAGGAAAAAAGAGAGGAAGCCAATCCCATGCCTGTCCCTTTTTCTGTCTTCCTCCACCCCTGGACCAAGTGCCTCCCCGTTTGTCTGGGCCATTGTCCTCATGGCCCTGGCCAGCCTATTTCCCTTTGCCGCTCTGAAACGTGCCCCCACGTGCAGGTCCCGGGGGAGGCTTTGGCTAGGGCGAGCGTGTCCTTGCGAGGTAACTATCTCTCTGGAGGTGAAAGTCATCAGTGCGGGGTGCGAAGGGAAGTGGCCGTCGAAAGAGAATGCAAGGCATGTGGCGGGCAGGCCAGGGATTTCTTGGTCCCCCCTTCAAAAGGGGTCACCCTCCCCGTCGGGGAATCGAACCCTGGTCTCCCGCATGACAGGCAGGGATACTCACCACTATACTAACGAGGAAAGGGGCATGATGAGCTGCCCCAGCTCCCACAGACCAGCTATGGTCAGCGTACACCTACACCGTCACATGGGCCCCAGCAGGCAACAACACCCCTGGCCCTCTTGTGCTTCCCAAAGGCTTTGGCCGCAGCAACAGCCCTGGCCCTCCTCACCTGCCCTTGCCCAGCAGGACGCCTTTTCGGGCCTACACAGCTCCTCACACAACACCCGCCTGGGACCTTGCCCTCCCCTACCAGCTCAGCAGCACCTTTTTTCCTCTCAAAACCTCCTCTTGCCACCCTCCCCCTTCCACACTTCACACTCACCTCATCACAAACTCACCCACGGCCCCTTTGGCTTCTCAAGCGCCTCTGGAGGGACGCAGCTTCCCAGGCACGCAGAGCCTTCCCTTCAACGCTCACTGGACGGACATTCGAAACACAGCCCTTTCCAGGAGGGAATGCGCTGCTTTTGGACCCTGGCGCCCAGCAAGAAGTCCTGGGACTCTTTTTCTGACCGATGGACCCCACTGACTTGCCTTTACCAAGCAGAAACTGAGGACCGGCTGATGGCTCTCTTTGCAAACGGACGCCATCAGACTGAGCCACGAGGCGTGCTGCAGGATAGCCCCTCCCCACCAAAAAGCAATGCCGTGACCCGGATTCGAACCGAGGTTGCTGCGGCCACGGCGCAGAGTACTAACCACTATACGATCACGGCCAGGTGCTGGAGGTGCAGGCTAGCAGCCCAACGGAAAATGCTCAGCTCTGCGCTCTCGGGGCGGCCACCTACCTCGCCGGCGGCCACAGGTCTTTCTCAAGTCTCCCCATTACAGTCACAGGTCAAATGCTGAGCAAAGGAAAAAAGAGAGGAAGCCAATCCCATGCCTGTCCCATTTTCTGTCTTCCTCCACCCCTGGACCAAGTCCCTCCCCGTTTGTCTGGGCCATTGTCCTCATGGCCCTGGCCAGCCTATTTCCCTTTGCCGCTCTGAAACGTGCCCCCACGTGCAGGCCCCGGGGGAGGCTTTGGCTAGGGCGAGCGTGTCCTTTCGAGGTAACTGTCTCTCTGGAGGTGAAAGTCATCAGTGCGGGGTGCGAAGGGAAGTGGCCGTCGAAAGAGAATGCAAGGCATGTGGCGGGCAGGCCAGGGATTTCTTTGTCCCCCCTTCAAAAGGGGTCACCCTCCCCGTCGGGGAATCGAACCCCGGTCTCCCGCATGACAGGCAGGGATACTCACCACTATACTAACGAGGAAAGGGGCATGATGAGTGACCCCAGCTCCCACAGACCAGCTATGGTCAGCGTACACCTACACCATCGCGTGGGCCCCAGCAGGCAACAACACCCCTGGCCCTCTTGTGCTTCCCAAAGGCTTTGGCCGCAGCAACAGCCTGGCCCTCCTCACCTGCCCTTGCCCAGCAGGACGCCTTTTCGGGCCTACACAGCTCCTCACACAACACCCGCCTGGGACCTTGCCCTCCCCTACCAGCTCAGCAGCACCTTTCTTCCTCTCAAAACCTCCTCTTGCCACCCTCCCCCTTCCACACTTCACACTCACCTCATCACAAACTCACCCACGGCCCCTTTGGCTTCTCAAGCGCCTCTGAAGGGACGCAGCTTCCCTGGCACGCCGATCCTTCCCTTCAACGCTCACTGGACGGACATTCGAAACACAGCCCTTTCCAGGAGGGAATGCGCTGCTTTTGGACCCTGGTGCCCAGCAAGAAGTCCTGGTACTCTTTTTCTGACCGATGGACCCCACTGACTTGCCTTTACCAAGCAGAAACTGAGGACCGGCTGATGGCTCTCTTTGCAAACGGACGCCATCAGACTGAGCCACGAGGCGTGCTGCAGGATAGCCCCTCCCCACCAAAAAGCAATACCGTGACCCGGATTCGAAGCGAGGTTGCTGCGGCCACGGCACAGAGTACTAACCACTATACGATCACGGCCAGGCGCTGGAGGTGCAGGCTAACAGCCCAGTGGAAAATGCTCAGCTCTGCGCTCTCGGGGCGGCCACCTACCTCGCCGGCGGCCACAGGTCTTTCTCAAGTCTCCCCATTACAGTCACAGGTCAAATGCTGAGCAAAGGAAAAAAGAGAGGAAGCCAATCCCATGCCTGTCCCTTTTTCTGTCTTCCTCCACCCCTGGACCAAGTGCCTCCCCGTTTGTCTGGGCCATTGTCCTCATGGCCCTGGCCAGCCTATTTCCCTTTGCCGCTCTGAAACGTGCCCCCACGTGCAGGCCCCGGGGGAGGCTTTGGCTAGGGCGAGCGTGTCCTTGCGAGGTAACTGTCTCTCTGGAGGTGAAAGTCATCAGTGCGGGGTGCGAAGGGAAGTGGCCGTCGAAAGAGAATGCAAGGCATGTGGCGGGCAGGCCAGGGATTTCTTTGTCCCGCCTTCAAAAGGGGTCATCCTCCCCGTCGGGGAATCGAACCCTGGTCTCCCGCGTGACAGGCGGGGATATTCACCACTATACTAACGAGGAAAGGGGCACGATGAGCGGCCCCAGCTCCCACAGACCAGCTATGGTCAGCGTACACCTACTCCGTCGCATGGGCCCCAGCAGGCAACAACACCCCTGGCCTTCTTGTGCTTCCCAAAGGCTTTGGCCGCAGCAACAGCCCTGGCCCTCCTCACCTGCCCTTGCCCAGCAGGATGCCTTTTCAGGCCTACACAGCTCCTCACACAACACCCGCCTGGGACCTTGCCCTCCCCTACCAGCTCAGCAGCACCTTTTTTCCTCTCAAAACCTCCTCTTGCCACCCTCCCCCTTCCACACTTCACACTCACCTCATCACAAACTCACCCACGGCCCCTTTGGCTTCTCAAGCGCCTCTGAAGGGACGCAGCTTCCCTGGCACGCCGATCCTTCCCTTCAACGCTCACTGGACGGACATTCGAAACACAGCCCTTTCCAGGAGGGAATGCGCGGCTTTTGGACCCTGGTGCCCAGCAAGAAGTCCTGGGACTCTTTTTCTGACCGATGGACCCCACTGACTTGCCTTTACCAAGCAGAAACTGAGGACCGGCTGATGGCTCTCTTTGCAAACGGACGCCATCAGACTGAGCCACGAGGCGTGCTGCAGGATAGCCCCTCCCCACCAAAAAGCAATGCCGTGACCCGGATTCGAACCGAGGTTGCTGCGGCCACGGCGCAGAGTACTAACCACTATACGATCACGGCCAGCTGCTGGAGGTGCAGGCTAGCAGCCCAGCGGAAAATGCTCAGCTCTGCGCTCTCGGGGCGGCCACCTACCTCGCCGGCCACAGGTCTTTCTCAAGTCTCCCCATTACAGTCACAGGTCAAATGCTGAGCAAAGGAAAAAAGAGAGGAAGCCAATCCCATGCCTGTCCCTTTTTCTGTCTTCCTCCACCCCTGGACCAAGTGCCTCCCCGTTTGTCTGGGCCATTGTCCTCATGGCCCTGGCCAGCCTATTTCCCTTTGCCGCTCTGAAACGTGCCCCCACGTGCAGGCCCCGGGGGAGGCTTTGGCTAGGGCGAGCGTGTCCTTGCGAGGTAACTGTCTCTCTGGAGGTGAAAGTCATCAGTGCGGGGTGCGAAGGGAAGTGGCCGTCGAAAGAGAATGCAAGGCATGTGGCGGGCAGGCCAGGGATTTCTTTGTCCCGCCTTCAAAAGGGGTCATCCTCCCCGTCGGGGACTCGAACCCCGGTCTCCCGCACGACAGGCAGGGATATTCACCACTATACTAACGAGGAAAGGGGCGTGATGAGCGGCCCCAGCTCCCACAGACCAGCTATGGTCAGCGTACACCTACACCGTCGCATGGGCCCCAGCAGGCAACAACACCCCTGGCCCTCTTTTGCTTCCCAAAGGCTTTGGCCGCAGCAACAGCCTGGCCCTCCTCACCTGCCCTTGCCCAGCAGGACGCCTTTTCGGGCCTACACAGCTCCTCACACAACACCCGCCTGGGACCTTGCCCTCCCCTACCAGCTCAGCAGCACCTTTTTTCCTCTCAAAACCTCCTCTTGCCACCCTCCCCCTTCCACACTTCACACTCACCTCATCACAAACTCACCCACGGCCCCTTTGGCTTCTCAAGCGCCTCTGAAGGGACGCAGCTTCCCTGGCACGCAGATCCTTCCCTTCAACGCGCACTGGACGGACATTCGAAACACAGCCCTTTCCAGGAGGGAATGCGCTGCTTTTGGACCCTGGCGCCCAGCAAGAAGTCCTGGTACTCTTTTTCTGACCGATGGACCCCACTGACTTGCCTTTACCAAGCAGAAACTGAGGACCGGCTGTTGGCTCTCTTTGCAAACTGACGCAATCATACTGAGCCACGTGGCGTGCTGCAGGATAGCCCTCCCCACCAAAAAGCAATGCCGTGACCCGGATTCGAACTGAGGTTGCTGCGCCACGGCGCAGAGTACTAACCCCTATACGATCACGGCCAGGTGCTGGAGGTGCAGGCTAGCAGCCCAGCGGAAAATGCTCAGCTCTGCGCTCGGGCGGCCACCTACCTCGCCGGCGGCCACAGGTCTTTCTCAAGTCTCCCCATTACAGTCACAGGTCAAATGCTGAGCAAAGGAAAAAGGAGAGGAAGCCAATCCCATGCCTGTCCCTTTTTCTGTCTTCCTCCACCCCTGGACCAAGTCCTTCCCGTTTGTCTGGGCCATTGTCCTCATGGCCCTGGCCAGCCTATTTCCTTTGCCGCTCTGAAACGTGCCCCACGTGCAGGCCCCGGGGAGGCTTTGGCTAGGGCGAGCGTGTCCTTGCGAGGTAACTGTCTCTCTGGAGGTGAAAGTCATCAGTGCGGGGTGCGAAGGGAAGTGGCCGTCGAAAGAGAATGCAAGGCATGTGGCGGGCAGGCCAGGGATTTCTTTGTCCCCCCTTCAAAAGGGGTCACCCTCCCGTCGGGGAATCGAACCCGGTCTCCCGCGTGACAGGCGGGATACTCACCACTATACTAACGAGGAAAGGGGCATAATGAGCAGCCCCAGCTCCCACAAACCAGCTATGGTCAGCGTACACCTACTCCGTCGCATGGGCCCCAGCAGGCAACAACATCCCTGGCCCTCTTCTGCTTCCCAAAGGCTTTGGCCGCAGCAACAGCCCTGGCCCTCCTCACCTGCTCTTGCCCAGCAGGACGCCTTTCCAGGCCTACACAGCTCCTCACACAACACCCGCCTGGGACCTTGCCCTCCCATACCAGCTCAGCAGCACCTCAGCAGCGGAGCTGCCAGGGCCTTGTGCGCTCAGAGCTCAGCGCCGCCCGCGAGAAGCGGCGCGAGGCCGCGCGGGGTGGGTCCCGCTGCCGGGCGGAGGGACCGAGACCGCAGCAGCGCGCCGCCTCCCGCCTGGCGAAGCCGCAGCACCGGGGTCACAGGGCCCGAGGCACTTCGCGCGGCTGTTTCCTGCCGGTCGCGGGTGACGGGTCCTGCCCGGGCGGCCGCGGGTCCCGATGGCAGCGGGGGCTCTGGCGTCCGCCCGCCCGCGCGGCTGGGAGCTGCGGGCCACCTGCACAGGCCGGGGCTGCGGCTTCTCCTCACCCCCCCCCCCCGGTGACTGGGCGCTCCGGGCTCGGCCTGCGGTGTCTGGGCGGCGGGGGCTGCTCTCCTGCCCGGGGCGGCCGGGAGCTCCCGGGGCTGCGGCTCCTCCTCACCCCCCCCCCGGTGACTGGGAGCTCCCGGCTCTGCCTCCGGTGTCTGAGCGCCGGGGGCTCCTCTCCTGCCTGGGGCGGCCGGGAGCTCCCGAGGCTGTGGCGCTGCAGGGTCTGTGAGCAATGACGTGGGCTGCGGGGTCCTCCCGCCATCAGTACCTGTTGAGAAATCCTGGGTCCATCCGCAGCGGCTGGGAGCTCTGGGGTCCACTCGTAGGAGCTGCAGGGTCCATACGCAGTGGGGTGGGGCTGTGGGGGCTCCCCGGCCACCCATGGCTGCTGGGAGCTCCAGGGTCTGCCTGTGAGAGCTGTGGGGAGATGAGGGGTTTGGGGTGGAGGAGGGGGCTCCAGGCTGCAGGGGGGGGCCGAGGGATGCCGAGGGCCGGAGGGGGCTGTGGGTGGAGGCCGGGGGTTGGGGTCCGGGAGGGGGTGATGGCTCTGGGGTGGGGGCAGGGATGATGGGTTCCAGGTGTGGGAGGAAGCTCTGGGCTGGGGCAGGAGGTTGAAGTGCAGAGGGGTGAGGGCTCTGGGTGCAAGAGGGGGCTCTGGGTTTGGGGGGGTTCAGGGCTGGGGCAGGGGGTTGGGGTGCAGACTTACCTCGGGCGGCTCCTGGTCAGTGGTGCAGCAGGGGGGACCTACTGCCCACTTCCAGGGCACAGCGCGGTGCCCTAGGACACGTAGAGACCAGCCTGCCTGAGCCCCGCAGCACCGCTGACCGGACTGTATAACCTGGTCACTCCACTGGGAGCTCCAGGGTCCCCCTGTCCCATGCGGTGGCTGGGAGCTCTGGGATCCACTCACAGCAGCTGGGAGCTCTGGGGGCATCCCGCTGCTCACAGTAGCTGGGAGCTGTGGGGTCCATCCGTGGTGGCATGGGCCTGTGGGAGCCCCTTCCGCCACTGGTGGCTGATAGCTGTGAGGCCCCCACTGGTCGACAGCTCCAGTCTTCCTGCCCCAGGGCTGAGGCGGAAAATGTCACTGAGATCTCTGAAAGTCACAAATTCTGGGACCCCCTTTATATAATCTTAGCCTTAATCGTTGTTGACTGTCTCTCTCAATCTAGTGATCTGCTCTAGTGCGGATGGGACAGGGAAGACAGACGCTCACCCCCCAGCACAGGTTTGGGCAGCAATGGCTCTTGGGCTATTTCCTGTGCATGCAGAGGATTTGTCCAGGCCGGTGGAGCAGCTCAGCCAGATGAGGAGCTGGAAGAAGGAGACCTGAGCAGCCTGAACATCCCACTTTTTCTCCACAGCCACTGCCTGTCAGCAGGATTCCTCCTCCTCCTCAGTGAGACCAAATCTAAGCACCTAGATAGCTGGTCTGTCCGCTGCACCCCAGTCCCTCATGCCTGAGCCTCCCTGCCAAAGTCCTGCACCTGGCTCAAGAGAATTGTCTCACATCTCGCTGGGAGCTCGACTTCTTGTGCCCAGAGAGTCTCGGCCCCATTCAGTAGAGGACCTGAGAAACACAGTGTCTGCCTTTTCCAAATAAGTGCTTGGAAAGGTTTTGTTCCTGTGACCACGTGGCCTAATGGATAAGGCATCTGACTTCGGATCAGGAGATCAAGGGTTCGAGTCCCTTCGTGGTTGTGCAATTTTACCTTTGTACTGAAAGTCCTGCTCCCTTCAGGGCTGGAACCTGGGTTTGGGGGGGTTCAGGGCTGGCGCACAGCAGCAAAAGCAGAACAGGCCTACGCTGCTGTGTGGGAGGGGAAACCAAGGCACATTGGTGGCTAAATGACAAGACACCTACACGTTAACAGATATTGCTGTCTGCACTCTGTTAGCAATACTACACCCCGACCTGTTTTCAGGCAGCTGGGGACCAGGCACCCCATACCTTGCTAGAACACCCATGTAGGACATCATACATTTAAAGGTACTGAAAGGGGGTGTGACCAGAGACAAGCAGGGATTTTAGGCGTCCCACCTCCACCATGGACAGTGTCCAAGCCTCTGGCAGTAAATTCAGGAGGAGGGTGTAACGTTGCACCCCCTCCCCCTCAGGCCCGCCCTTCGGCATTCCTGGGGAAAGACCAACGTGGCCAACTTGACTTTGGGCCAGTAGGTCAACCAAGAGGGCTGTCTCCTAGGCCTGGCTGCAGCTCAGCTGCAGGACTCCGAGTAAACCCAGCTCCTATCCCTCCCTGTAGGACTTCAGGCAAGGCCAGCCTGCTGGATCCAGCATCCTCTGGTGCGCAAGTCACAACAGCCAGCAGGCAAAAGACCGGCTCGCATCATTTGAAAGAGCAAGACAAAGCCTTGAAACTCCAACTTTGAAGCAACAGGTCCCAGAGTCCCCCTGAGATCTGAGCTCAGCTCGCACTAGTCAGTGTTCTGACAGCTGAACTTTACGCCATGGGACCAGACGGTGTCACAGTCTCTAGACACCTGTGACTCTCAGCTGGCAGGTTTGCACTCTGCACTCACAGCTTCTCTGCAGCTGCTCCCGCTCTCTTCTCCCCTCCTGCCCAGCCCTGACTATGAAGCCTGGCCCTGGCCCTCCTTCCTTCAAGTGCCAGGTGGGCAAGAGGAAAAGCACAGAGGCAAGTGCCAAACTTGTGGGACACAGAACGTGTGAAGGCTAACTTAAACTCTTAATTTCCTTAGGGTTTCCCTTCAATATATTTCTATGCTGGTGCGATTTCTGACCATTGCACGTCTATTGTATTTATTACAATAGCACGAGTGACATAGTCTAGGGCAGGAGTCGGCAACCTTTCAGAAGTGGTGTGGCGAGTCTTCATTTATTCACTCTATTTAAGGTTTCATGTGCCAGTCATACATTTTAACATTTTTAGAAGGTCTCTTTCTATAAGTCTCTAATATATAACTAAACTATTGTTGTATGTAAAGTAAATAAGGTTTTTAAAATGTTTAAGAAGCTTAATTTAAAATTAAAGTAAAATGCAGAACCCCCCCAGACTGGTGGCCAGGACCTGGGCAGTGTGAGTGCCACTGAAAATCAGCTCACATGCCACCTTCGGCACGCGTGCCATAGATTGCCTACCCCTGGTCTAGGGGCTTGGCTACACTTGCAAGTTAGAGCTCATTAAAGCAGCCCCGGGTGCCCTAACTCCTGAGGTGTCCACACTGGCAAGGCACATGGAGCACCTGGGCTCTGCAGCTGGAGCACTCCTGGTAATCCACCTCCATGAGAAGCATAAAGCTCGCTGAGCCCTGCTGAAATGCCCGGGTGTCAGGGTGGATGACATGTTGCATTACTGCACTGTGATTGCCTTCAGGAAACATCCCATAATCCCATGAAGTCAAGTGCCCACTCTGGTCACTGTTTTGAAATCGGCTGCAGGCATGCGGATATCACCTTTCAAAGCTCCGTTTCTGACAGCCGGCTGCTTATCTGCTCCGGGACAAAGCAACCATTAGTGTGGAATGCTGCTGCTGTGAGTGTGTATGGTGGTGGTGGGGGGGTTTGCTGCTGTCCGAACACACAAGACAGCATGCTGACACACTCTCAGCCCCCCAAACACACTGTCTCTCCCCCCACGTACACACAACACACTCCCTGTCACACTCCACCCCCGTCCTCCATTTGAAAAGCACGTTGCAGCCACTTGCACACTGGGATAGTTACCACAATGCACTGCTCTCTGTGGCATTGCCAGAGCTGCTAATGTGCGCTTGCAGCTGTCAGTGTGAACACACGGCAGCGGTTTCCCTGCTGTGGTTTAACTCCCAGCGCTCTACCTCTGCAAGTGTAGCCAAGCCCTAAATTTGCCAGACCAACCGAACTCAGTAACTGCCCCCCCTCCACCATGTGCAGTGAGTAGGGGCACAGTGAAGCACACACCACACTTGCTGGCTCCGCCTTGTGCATGCTGGGGTGGCCACCTCCCCGTTGATGAGACTGGTCCCACCATCTCCGCGGAGCTCCAGTCTGCCCTGCTGCCATCCCTGTCTGTGTTGTCTTCTCTAGCAGTTGACTGGAAGGTGAGCACTGGCCGCATGCCATGTAGCCATGTTGTCTCCAAGGGCGAAAGCAGGAGGAATGGTGCCTTCATAGCCCACCCAATATTCCATAACCTAGTTAAAGAAAATATTTCTCAATGAACTCTCAGTAAAAGATCAGTAGCAGCCAGTGTCCGCATCAGTCTATGAGCATTGGTATTTTCTTGAAATTTGTCAGACCAACCTATCTAACACCTAACACACATTTGAAGTTCTTCTTTTCACACTGTTGCTCATTCTCAGGTTCTGCTTTGTCTCCAGACAGATCCATTCTCTTTCAGGACAGCCTTGCTCTTTCTGTCTGTTTCACTCACTGAGGTGTCGGAGTAAACACTCCCCTTCCTTCTATTCTCAGACAAACACTAGTATTAAGTGTTTGCTACTGATGGGTCTAGAAAGCATTTGTCAAGTGGAAGATGCTGTTTCTGGGGGATTGCTCTGAAGATCCAGTACTTTGGGTTCAAATGTCTCCCAGCTTCCTTGGGGAAAATAACACCAAGGCTTTGTTGCAATATACAAGAAGAAAGGAGTTTTTCCACCCCAGATGGGACTTGAACCCACAATCTCTAGCTTAAGAAGCCAACGCCTTATCCATTAGGCCACTGAAGAGCAGTAAAAGGAGGGATGGAAATTCCCTCTCAGGATTGCACATTCCTCACATTCACTCAGAAGCCAAATACCCATTTAATGGCCTTACAGAAATGTCTGCATCCCCCCGGCAGCGAGGCAACTGGGCAGGTCCCTGACAGAGCTGAGCACCACCTTTCTGCCAGCCATCGTTAGAGAAGAACCCCACCCTAGAGTCACCCCTGCTTCCTTCAGCACCTCCACGGCTGTGGCTCTGAGTGGCAGTAGGATGATTAGGGGGTGAATCCGGGGCTGGAAGGGGGGTGAGGTGGGCCTGTAAGGAGTAACCAGGTGGGGCAGACCCAGGGGGAGGCTGTGGGCTGCTGGTCAGTTGTTGGGATCCGAGCTCTAGATCAAAGCTGCACAGTGACCTGACACCCAGGGTTATAGGGCCGACATAGTGACCCCCTTACTGGCCTCGGTGACCCCAAACCCTTGTTACTAAGGGCATTGAGGAGTCTCTGTCCCTTAATAACTTCTGGGAGCTCCCCAGCAGGCTGCAGGCGTCAGCCACCTCCTGCCTCACAGGTTAGACTCTTGGTGCTGTGCCAGCCGCCCCCTCGCTTGCAAGCCCAGTGTAAGAAGCAGGAGGCCTGGTGCTGGCAGAAGAGGGTTTTGATTAATTGACCTCTGTGTTATGGGCACAGGACGCTTCCACTCAGTAGCACAGCTCGGGGGGGGGGAGCAGGGGGAGCAGCTAAGGGCGCCGGGTTCCTCCAGTGGGGGTGTGGAGCAGCCGTTCGTTTTCCTGTTCGCACTCCTCTGCGATGTGAAAATCGGGGAGGGGAGGCAGAAGCCCCACTTCCCTCCCGAAATGACACCCAGTGGGGGACGCCAGGACAACAGGGTGGGGCGGCAAGTGGTGGCCAGACTCTCACTGTCAGGGTCTAGTCTAGCTCAGGGTCCAGCTCAACTTCCTCCCCGCACCACTGGCCCCCAGTCCCCTTCCACCACCAGGTCAGCCCGGGCACTAGGGCAGGAACAGGGTGAGGCAGCAAGTCAAGCTGAGCAAGGCAGGCAAAAGTGGGTCTTATCTTCATGGGCCGCTCACAATGACGTCCTTTTTGTGTGCAACTGCTGCAAAAACATCCCGGGCAGAGAAGCAACAGGCCAAAAAATTACCACGCAGCTGCCAAAGTAGCTCAGTCAGGAGAGCGTTAGACTGAAGATCTAAAGGTCCCTGCTTCAATCCCAGGCTTTGGCAGGCCCTTTCATCCCTCTTTGTGCAGGGGTGGCTTGTTTTCTGGGAGCACAGTGGTCCCTGCACCCAAGGTGAGTCCCTGAGCTTGGGCTCTGCAGTAGGAAAAGATACTGTGGGCATCTGTCCCTAGTTGGCTGGCCTGACATTTAACAATGAGGACAGGAGCTGTCTCTCCTAAGTGAGTTACTGGTGGACCCAATATGGCAGGAAGAGAGTGCTAGAGGGGGTGCTGGGCAGTGACAGGCAGGTATAGAGGATGAAAACTCTTCTGTGCAGCTGAGGGAGGGCAGTGCCAGGGAAGGGGCATGTGTGAAAGTGGCCCTGTGGAAGGGAGTTGGGGGCCCAGGAGGAGGCACTTGATGTTCAGTGTCTTGGAGCAGCTGGACTTGGCCATGGTGGGTGTTCAGGAAATGCACATTAACAAGTCTAGGGTAGTTTGATGGGCAGAGGGTGATTGGGGGAAGGGCCCATCTCTCTGGTCCTCCAGGCCAGGGAAGAATGATGGGGTTGGAGTCTTGTTCTTCACATTAGCAGTGCAAGTACAGAAGGGGCTGGAGCTCCGACCAGGGAGGGCATTACTGGTGGCTTTGTGCCCCATGGCACTGGTTACGGCTATATTAGTGTGTATGGTCCCCAGTTAAGGCATGAAAGGAAAGTTCTATGAAGGAACTGGCTCCCTTCTTCTAGACCGCACGGTGTTTGGTGTTGGGGGGAGATTTCAATTGTTGCACCGGCCTGAGGACTGCTGGTCCTGTTTTCCCGACCGTCAGAGGAAACTCTTCTATGATGAGCACTACCTGGCGCAGGTCTGTAGTGAGGTCGGCTTAGAGGACGTGTTTCTCCACAGTGGAACCAGGGGAGGGTGGGCAATAGCCTCCTATTCCTCTGACCCGAGCTCACACCAGCCGCAGAGGGGATACACCTTTCTGCGGGGACAGGCCAGGAGTCGCACTGACCGGATTTCCGTGAAGGAGAGCACGTCGACAGCCCAGTGCAGGGTGGTGCCAATGGACAGTTCGGATCACGCAGCTCTCACCGTGTGCTCAATGTGGGCAATTCCCTGACCCAGGGCAGAGGATATTGGAAGCTGAACATCCAGAGCTTGCAAGATAAAGGAGCAGGGGGGTGAGGCCTGGAGGTGTTGGCAGAACGGGAAAGCATCAGAGGGTCCTATGGTTACCAGGGGGATTGGTGGGAGTCGGTGAGGGAGGAGTTGGCGGCTTTGTTCCGGCGGTCAGGGAAACACCACAACATTAAAGAAACCAACAGTGCCAAGTCCTGCAGTGTCACCTGTGGGATTTCCACAAGAGCATCCAGGCAGGGGAGCCAGTCAGCGTGTGACTGTACGATTGGATCAAGCGACAGCTGCCCGAGTTCCAGGAGATGAGGCTGCAGTTGGCTGATATGAGCGGGAGCATCGAGTGAAGGGAGGAGCAGACTCCCCTGACATTTTTGCAGCCTGCAGGGAATGGAGACAAAGCAGGGGGATGCAGGGACTCAGGGGAGGACTCACGGATCCGGTAGTGCAGGACCACAGTCACTGGAGGAGGAGAGAGAGACCCACGAGAGGAAGCTGCTGGTGGTAAGCAATAAGTGCAGAGTGCAAACCAGCCAAGAGTCACAGGGGTCTAGAAAATGAAACAGCAGCAGGTCCCATGGTGTAATGGGCAGCACTCAAAACTCTGAATCCTAGAATCTGAGTTCAAATCTCAGTGGGACCTCGTGGCGATATGTTGCTTTGCTACAAAGCACTGGAGCTCGATGTGTTTGGCTACCTTCTCTCAGGGTCAACTAGAGTGAGGTTTTTCCCTCCTGCTGGGTGACTGATGCCCACTGGAGATAGGTCTCTGGTCTGGCTGGTTCAATGGGTGGCTATTGGTTGGGGGTCCCAGAACTTAACAGTCTGGCTAGAGATTCCTGTGGGTTGACCGGATAGTGGTTTCTCGCTGCTTCACCTGATGTCCACAACTTTGGTCCCTGTACTTGCAGCTGCCACACTCTTCCTCTTGCCCACATGGCATTGAAAGGAAGCAGGGCCAGGGCCAGGCTTCACAGTCAGGGCTAGGCAGGAGGGAGGCAGAGTCCCAGGCTGGAGCCCAACACACCTCTCCTCCTCTGGGCACCTGGGGTGTTGTTCCCCCCTGTTCAGGCACCCCTGGGGCCCTGCACTTCACACAGCTCTCCCTGATTTCAGCTGTTAGTGAGGGAGCCTCACTGCGAGCGCAGACTGGGCAGTTTGTTGCATGAGAGACGCTGTCCCAAAGCAGGACTAATGCTTAGAGCTGGTTCTCAGTGATTTCAGATCTGTTGGTCTGCAGCAAGACTCTCCATTGAGTCTTAACCAGCTCTGTTATTACACAGGGAAGAACAAAAGGGTCAAATGGGGCCTGGAAGCCTTAAGAAGAATCCACCCCACCGAGTACAACACTTGTCGCTACCTGCTCCCAGCCCTACTGAGAATGTTTTGGGGTCACCCGTCGCCTGTATCAACCGAGGAGTCTCAGAGAATCCTAATTAACAGGTGCTCTAGTGGCACAATTGGTTAGCACACAGTACTTATAGGGCAGTGCTGAGAGAAGCTATGCTGAGGTTGTGAGTTCAAACCTCACCTGGAGCACTGGTTTTCGTTAGCCAAGTGGCGTCACCCCCACATTTGGCATGTGGAATGTAGAATTCCAGCCCTGGGGACCCTCAGGAGGGGGCTAATAAAAAATGCCCCCTTCACTTATTACCTCCTCTCCAGGTCAGAATCTACCATCCTTTCTCCCACCCAGCCCCTGTGCCAGGATCCCTCAAGCAGAGCCTGGAGTCCTGCCCATGGCATCTGTATTATTGACAAAGACTAAGTGACAGGGACAAAACACTCAAATCCCGCCTGGTGCGGGGAGCCAGGTTTGCTCTTCAAATTCTGTCGTTGGTACATTTCCAGGCCTGGGAATGTCCCACAACAGCATTGAATGGGAAGCTGCCTGCAGAACAGTTACACTGCACAGAGCTCCTGTGGAGGAGGGGTGGGAATTAGTAACATTTTGAGTATCGTTTGGGAAATGAACCTTTGCTGACAAGGTTTGTCTCTGTTCATATTTCACTTTCAGGTGTTATGTTGAGGGATCTTTAATATATTTTTGGGAGGTTAATAACTATCTCCTCAACTTTATTTACTCAACTTAAAAATTGGTGTCACTTGATTTTTGCATCTCCCTGTGAAAATACAACTGACACGTGTGGCTTTCTACAGGGGGTCATGATGTTAAAGTTAAGGAATTCAGTTTCTGTACTTCTGGGGGGGGGGCGGGTGTTGCTTTTTTACAGCTGCCTCAGAGCCAGGCACACTGGGCTGTTAGCTGCACCCACTGTCCTTGCCAGAGGCCCCTGCTGAACCCTGGGCGGCTGCACTGACTCTGCAGGTGGAGAAGCTGCTGTGGAGCAATGTAGAGCAGGTGCAGGAAGGAGACGGGGTCACTATTCTCATGCTGAACTGCACAGTTTTCCAAATTTGGGAATAGATTCATAGATTCATAGACTTAAGGGCAGAAGGGACCATTATGATCATCTAGTCTGACCTTCTGCACAATGCAGGCCACAGAATCTCACTCACCCACTCCTGTAACAAACCCCTAACCTATGTCTGAGTTATTGAAGTCCTCAAATTGTGGCTTAAAGACCTCAAGGTGCAGGGAATCCTCCAGCAAGTGACCCGAGCCCCATGCTGCAGAGGAAGTCGAATGTCCAAGAACAATTCTAGGGGAAGGTGAACGCAAAGCAATGACATTGGAGGTGCCCAGACCTCCACTCGGGGCACTGTGGAAATTAATAATGGGAAGATCATTTGTGAAATTAGTCGTCACTGACAAGATTTGTCTCTGTTCCTATTTCACGCTATGGTGTTAGTTAGAGGAACCAGTACAGATTTTTTACTATATTAATTAAACACTTAGTTTTATTTAATCAAGCCAAAAACTTAGTATCACTTATTTTTTCTCTGTCCTAGCAAGAATGAATTGAATTTTGTGAGTTTCTGGAAAGTGCAGCGAGATTAAATGTGGGGAATTCAGTCTCTGTGTTTGTGAGCTGATGTTTTCCTCTCACAGGTCAGTGCCTGCATTGAAATACCCAAAGGGATCTAAGGGCTGGTGTACGCTGGGCACTGAACTGGCAAAGCGATGTCTCCCAGGGTGTGACCCCCCGACAAACCCATATAGTTAAGGTGACCTAAGCCCGGGTTAGATAGTGCTAAAGAAAAGGAAGAATTGTTCTGTCCATGCAGCTATTACAGGGATGAGAAAATCCCTCCAGTCACTGTCTACTCCAAAGTGCTATAGCAGTGCCACAGCAGCGTTTTAAGTGTAGACAGAGTAAAACTAGATTTATCTCCAGTTCCCACTGTGGATGCTCAGGCACTAAGACTACAATAATAACAACAGCAGCGCAGTGCTTGCATAGTTGGCAGGATTCGAACCTGTGCAGGGAGACCCCAATAGATTTCTAGTCCATCGCCTTAACCACTCAGCCACAATTACTTGACATGTAGCCATTTCACTGCATGATGATTTTGTTCTCACTAAATTGTCACTTCAAATTGTTTGCCCAGACCAGCTTCCCCAGCACACTCACGGCTGTGCATCAGTGTAAGTGTGTCCTGGGCTGAACAGCAAGAATTCCTGCCCATTTCCCTTCCGGCTGGAGCAGGATTAGAGTGTGTTTGTGTGAACGACATTGCTGTAGATTGTTGTTCATTCCCCACTCTGACAATTCAGACAGTCCCTTTCCTAGTCAAATCTCCAGCACATCGTTCCAATAGCAGGGGGCAGGATTTCTCTGGGGCACTGAAATTTTTAAGAGGGCTGGTGCGTGAACTCAACCTTGCATTCCACCCTTGATGTTTCATGGACTAACTACAGCAGCAGAAAGAAAGAAAGAGCGGAGCCAATATCTCCCTGGCAGGGATGCAGGTGCCATGACCCCTCTGTCTGACCGTCGCCATTGCAGGAGAAAAAGGTTCACTGGCATCGAATGCCCTGGCTCAGACCAGAGACACAGGGAGGTTTTGCTGTTTATGGATCTGGCTGCTGGTTGGGAGTGAGGAGCAATGGTAGAGCTGGGGGGAAACCAGGGGGCTGCGGGTCGGGATTGAGGGGCACCAGCAGAGCTGTGGGTCTGGAGGTCAGGACTGGGATAACGGGGGCTGCGGGTCGGGAGTGAGGGGCACCAGCAGAGCTGTGGGTCTGGAGGTCAGGACTGGGATAACGGGGGCTGCGGGTCGGGAGTGAGGGGCACCAGCAGAGCTGTGGGTCTGGAGGTCAGGACTGGGATAGCGGGGGCTGCGGGTCGGGAGTGAGGGGCACCCGCAGAGCTGTGGGGCTGGAGGTCAGGACTGGGATAGCAGGGGCTGCGGGTCGGGAGTGAGGGGCACCGGCAGTGCTGTGGGTCTGCAGGTCAGGACTGGGATAGCAGGGGCTGCGGGTCGGGAGTGAGGGGCACCTTATCACCAGGAGCTGCTCCCCGCCAGGCCCCACACCCCATTCACACGCCCTTGGTCAATACGTAGCTCAGTAGCAATCACTGCCCCGAAGTGACTCCGGTGCAGGCACCCACAGCACGAACTCCCCACACCGGATTCTGTCCACACGCAGAGAATTCTCTCCGCCGGGCTCCTTCGGTTCCTCTCGCTGCTCCCCGTCCTGCCGCCAGACACTGCTCATCTGCATAGCCCCGCCCATTGACACGTGACACCTTCTGTCATTTTGGTCTCCAGTGAATGAGTCGCCTGCGGGGAGTGAACACGTCACCGCATGTCACAGCCCCAGCGCACGTCACAGCCGCCGGGCGGGGATTGTCTGTGAGCCCCGCGCTGGGGGCGGGGCTTCAGGGAGAGACCCAGCCCCATAGACAGACTGGGGCAGGGAGATATTGGGGAAGGGATGGGGGGATGGGGAGAAGGGGGACGGGAGAGACCCACCCCCCATAGACCCATACGGGGAGGGAGATATTGGGGTCAGGAGGGGAGAAGGGGGGTTGGCAGAGACCCAGCCTGGGGTGCAGGAGAAATGGGGTGGGGTGGAGGGAGACATGTGGGGTGGGGGTGGGGTGTGTGAAATGTTGGTTCAGGGAATGTGAGTCACTCCCAGGACATCGTGTGCAGGGGGGAGCACAGGGGCAGGGAGAGAGCTCCAGCCCCACAGAGTCCCAGAGGGATATTGGGGGCAGGGGAGGGGATAGAGGGAGGAGAGACCCAGCCCCATAGACCCCTAGAGGCAGCAGAATATGGGGGGGCAGGCGAGGGGATGGCAGAGGAGACACCCATCTCCATAGACCCCCAGAGGCAGGAAATGAGAAGGTGGGCGGGAGGGATCCAGCCCCATAGACCTGTAGGGGCAGGGAGATATTGGGGTCAGGAGGAGAGGAGAGGGGGTTGGCAGAGACCCAGCATGGGGTGCAGGGGAAATGGGGTGGGGTGCAGGGAGCTGGGGGAGAGAAGAGACATGTGGGGGGGGGGGTGAAATGTTGGTCCAGGGAATCTGAGTCACTCCCAGGACATCGTGTGCAGGGGGGAGCACGGAGGCAGTGAGAGAGCCCCAGCCCCCAGAGCCCCAGAGGGATATTGGGGGCAGGAGAGGGGGTGGCAGAGGAGACACCCATCTCCATAGACCCCCAGAGGCAGGAAATGAGGGGAGAAGGGGGAGGGAGGGATCCAGCCCTATAGACCTGTAGGAGCAGGGAGATATTGGGGGCAGGAGGGGAGAAGGGAGGTTGGCAGAGACCCAGCCCGGGGAGCAGGGGAAATGGGTTGGTTTGGAGGGAACTGGGAAGAGAAGAGACACATTGGGGACACATGTTGGGACAGGGAAACTGACTCACTCCAAATACATGCAGGGCAGGGCAGAGGCAGATCGTGCTGGTCCCAGGGTAATTTCGGGGGGTTCTGATTCCCCACTCAGCCGGGGGGCTCCCATCTGGGCTGAGGAGCCCTGGGGTGGGGCGGGTGCAGGGGTGGGTGTGTGTGTCAGGCTGGGGGAGCTGCCTGGGCAGAGGGGCTGGAACTGGGGGGGCTGCAGCAGCCCCTGGCTTGACGTGGTTTCCATCACACCCAGGGGTTACAGTTGGTTCAGTGGCTCAGTAGCCCCCACTATACAGATTGTTCTGGCACCACTGGCCTAGGGTCACCGTCTAGTGCTCAGGGCCTGCCTGGCTCTCCTAGAGCAGGGCGAGTGCCCAGCTCTCCTGGGGCAGGGCTGGCGAGAGCTCTGGACAGATACTAACGGCGCCGGGGAGCCTGGACGAATATTAGTTGGACAGAGGAGCCTGGGGCAGTTTTATCAGAGAGCAGAAATGAATCCTGAACACAGCGCTGGAGCTGCAGTGCTCGGGGTGTGGGCCTGGGTCTCCTGCACAGTCTCCCTGCACCGCCTCATGGTATACCAAGTTCCCTGCAGAGAAGCAGAGGTGCGGGACCGAGGGTTGCGGCGGGGGCTGCAGCACCCCCATGTCTCACTGTGAAAAGCTCCAGATGCTGTGGGAACAAAGCCAGCATTATTGTGTGAGTCCAGAGAACCCCGGAGCTGTGCTGCCCCTGTGCAGTGTGAGCGGGAATTGCACGTTTTCACACTGCTTGTGAACACCAGGGCCCACGCAACCATTTGGGAAAACTAGGCGGCCGCCTAGTGGTTGGTGGCGCCTAATAACCCCCTCCGGCGAGGTGGGGGCGGGGAGGTGAGCTGGGGGGGGGGGGCGCACGGGGAGGGCTGTCCCCAGTACTGGGGGAATGGGGGGGCACAGGGGAACGGCTCCCCACCCCAGCACACCTCCGCTCTGCCTCCTCCGCCGAGCACACAGCCCAGCTCTAATTCTCCTCCAGTCGGCGTCGCAAGCCTGGGCGGGGAGGAGAATTAGAGCGATGCCGGGTGCTCAGTGGAGGTGGTGGAGCCGAGGTGAGCTGGGGCGGGCTCCCCAGGCAGGCTTAGCTTCCGCAGGCAGGGGTGGCAGGTTATATCTCTGCAGGTGCCCGGGCTCCAGGAATATTCAGGGCTGGGGGCCCTGCTCCAGCAAGATTTGGAGCTGGGTCTCTCCCCCGGCACTGAACCTCCCCAATGCCCCAAACCCTCATCCCCAGCCAGAGCCCTCATCCCCCCGCACCCTAATCCTCTGCCCCAGCCCTGAGCCCCCCCACAGCATGAACCCCTCATCCCCCTGCACCCTAATCCTCAGCCCCAGCCAGAGCCCTCACCCCCGCACCCTAAACCTCTGCCCCAGCCCTGAGCCCCCCCGCAGCATGAACCTCTCATCCCCCTGCACCCTAATCCTCAGACCCAGCCAAAGCCCTCATCCCCCTGCACCCTAATGCTCTGCCCCAGCCCTGAGTCCCCACCTGCATCATGAATCCCTCATCCTCAGCCCCACAGCCCTCACCCCAGGATTCCCTCCTATCCCCAAACTCCTCCCCACAAGGTGCACCCTCCCCTTCCCACATACCCCTTCCCAACCCCAAACTCCATCCCAAAGCCTGCACCCTTCACCCCCTCCTGCACACCCACCCCTGCCCCAGCCCAGAGCCTGCACCCAGCACCCAAACTCTATCCCAAAGCCTGCACCCCTCCTGCACCCTAATCTGCACCCCAGATCTCCCCCTCCCAGAGCATTAGGCAGGTGGGAGCAGAGTTGGGGGGGGCAGAGTTGGGGGGCGGGTTCTGGGCACAACCAAAATGTCTACAAACTTGCCACCCACGTCCGCAGGAGGTCTCCCCAGGCAGGGTAAGCTGCCGTGGCAGGGGGTGGGGTGGGGAGGAAGTCTCCCAGGCAGGGTTAGCTGCCACGGGGATGGGGGAGAAGTTGCTGCAGGGGCTCCCGGTGGGGGGCTGAGTTAGCTGCGGGGGGTGGGGGAACGGACAGACGCGGTTAGCTGGGTGGGAGGGTGCAAGGTGGAAGTTTCACCTAGGGCCCAAAACTTCCTTGCACCCGCCCTAGGGCTTTCCGCACCCCTGACAGGCTGATTAGACACCTGCAGCCAATCAAGGCAGAGCTACTCAGGGCACCTGGGTTTAAAAAGGAGTCACTTCAGTTTGTGGTGTGCATGTGAGGAGCTGGGAGCAAGAGGTGCAAGGAGCTGAGAGGGAGAGGGTGTAGCTGCTGGAGGACTGAGGAGTACAAGCGTTATCAGACACCAGGAGGAAGGTCCTGTGGTGAGGATAAAGAAGGTGTTTGGAGGAGGCCATGGGGAAGTAGCCCAGGGAGTTGTAGCTGTCATGCAGCTGTACCAGGAGGCACTATAGACAGCTGCGATCCACAGGGCCCTGGGCTGGAACCCGGAGTAGAGGGCAGGCCCAGGTTACCCCCAAACCTCCCAACTCCTGATCAGACACAGGAGGAGTTGACCCAGACTGTGGGTTCTACCAGAGGGGAAGATCACTGAGGTGAGAAAATCTGCCAATAAGTGCAGGACCCACCGAGGTAGAGGAGGAACTTTGTCGCAGCCTCTAATTGCAGCATTTTTAAATGGTCTGCATGTTGCTTGCAGGCTCCTAACACTTGTGACAGCAGCTCCTTTTAATTTCCATCCAACCATCTGTACTTATGCCGATAGGTCGACTTTAGGTCTTTAACTTTGATTGGTAGCTGAGAAGATGGTATATCGGACAGAAACCCGTTCGACAAACCTCTTCATTTCCTTGTTATTTCCTGACTTCTTTATTCATCACCTTTTCCTTATTTCCCAGCAGATTGACTAGATCTGGGTGCTAGCAGGGGGACCTGACGGGCTCCTTATTTTCTGATTTCTTTCGGAAGCATTGAACTTGCCAGGGCACAGTCAGATTCTGGATGCTCAAGGTAATGTAACACCTCGTGCTCAGCTTTAGTTCTGTTTCTCAGCTCTTTTGGAAAATCGATCTTTAGTCTGACATGTAGCATCCTTGCATTAGGAGATGGCTAATTAATAAGACCATAAACCTTGGCAATCAAATGGAACCTGAAGTCCACAGAAGACCCCGAAAGGCCCTTGGGGAGTGGAGTGCAAGTTGAGGAAGACTTCCCTGCACAGCTTCTCTCTCAATTCTCGTTTTCCTGTATTGAGCGCAAAAGTTGGGAATCAGCTCAGGGTAGGGTTATACCATGTGTGTGCAGTGGTTAGACAAGAAACTGGACTGGTATGGAGCAAAACTATCTTATCTGTGCCTGATGACTGTACGTTTGAGAAGGAGCAGAAAAGAGCAGTGGGGCTGCAGTACAGCGCTTGCATAGGCTTTCTTTGGCCTGTTTTGCTGTAAGAGTTAACAGTGAGAGATTGTTAGTCACAGGTCAGTGGGTGGTTTTATGCAAATTAGGCGTGTACAGGGAAACCAGCAAGAGGAAGGAGGGTGAAAGACTTCTCTGTCTTTGAACAGAATTGTGTGTTAAGGGCTCGTGCTTTGAATTCTTCCAGTGGAGTCATTTCGGGGAAGTGATCATCACTTTGAGTTACCTAGTTATCAAAGCCTTGTGAATGGTGTTTGGCGCGTGTCTGGGAGCTCCTCGTGCTGAAGTATAAAACAGTGGGGGAAGAGCGGCTGCCTAGCATCCGAGACTCACAGCATTGCTTCTTGGCTCCTTAGAGCTCTTATCAGTTTAATATCTGATAGGTCCTTTATTTAAGGACTGTATGTTAAATTGATTTTTGAAACAATGGGATGGAATAGAAGCTTGCTCTGTTCACCCCATGCATTGACCTGGTATTGCAGTGTCTCCAGGACCAGTGCCTCTCCTTCTGGGGAGAATTGTCTGGTTAGAAAAGCAGAAAAAGTTTTACTCTAAAGATGCTGATTTGAGAAGATTTTTTTAAAGTAGTTGAAAAATCAGGTCTCTTTATCACTTTGGTTTCTTCATAACAACATATTGTTAAAATTTCTTGGGAGTGTTTTCTGAGTCTACAGATGTGAGTTTCTTTGTTTTGCTGGAGGATTGTTTTGAAAGCTGGGATTCTTCTGTTTGCTGTGAGTCTTTTCAACAATATGAGGGATGAATGCTTTCCAGACTGAGGGTCTGTTTGGGAGATGGTTGGTTGGGGTGGTTTCTGTGTGTGTGGGGGGGGGGGGGGACACACAGATTGGTAGTATTTGAGGTCACATGTATATCAATAACTGGATGAGTTACACAAACTTCTCCCCACCCAGCCTACGTTCCATGTATCTTGACTGAGCCTGCCGCCCACCATCCCAGAGCAGAAGCCTGAAGCCTGAGCCCCACCGCACGTGGGGAGGAGGGGAACTCCCACTGGTTGCCGGCTCCTGCAGTGTTTATGACTCCGGAAGGGGGTAGGGACCAGCCCCTGCAGGCAGCCCCGGGGGAAGAGCCACTGCTTTGCTGCCCCTGACTCCCCCTCAGTTACAGCCCGGGAGGCTGTGGCCACAATAAAAGCCCCTGCTGGCCACACTTGAGAAATGCTGGAGCCTTACAGTAAACAAATCCCAGCAGGTTTGTCACACCCTGTCCCCCACCCTGGGGATTTCCTGCCCTCTCCCACCCAGACCAACCTTCCTGGAAGTTCCCACCCCCTATGTATTTACTGCCCTTTCTCCCCGCCACGGGAACACGCCAGCAACTCCCTGATAATCCCTCCCTCAACTGGCTCCACTGCAGCCATTTCCCTTCCCCGGCCCCTGGGAGGACGGAATGAGCTGGAGCAAAACATGGATGTTGCGCTGCAGCCTGTTAGGGCAAAAAGGGCAATTGGGGACATGTCAGAACAGGAAACCATTTCACAGCACAATTCCCCCCAGGCTCCTGCGACTGCGGGGCTTGTTTCCGATCCTTAGTCCGTTCACGTCTCCGGGCAGAGTTCCTCTGGGCGGCATCCGCTGGCTCCCTTGACGCCTTCGAGGAGCAGTGGGGGCTGTCCGGGGTTCTCTGCTCAGTGTCCCCGTCAGGCTCCCTTCTTATGACCCTTTGACCGCACTCCTGTCCCTGTTCTTTTATTAGTTGTCCCCCGCAATTAGTGGGTTTCTGAGGCCCTGTGCAACCTCCCCTTAGGCTGGGGGGGGGGATGCGTTAGCATGGGGCGGGCTTTGGGTTTCCTGGAAACCCAATAGACACAGATATTCCAGCTTGTCCTGCATGTGACAGAAAAATTCAAATCTAGGGCTGTCAATTAATCACAGTTAACTTACACAATTAACTTTAAAAAAATCGCGATTAATCTCTTTTAATCACATCGTTAAACAATAGAATACCAATTTAAATTTATTTTTGTTTTTCTACATTTTCCATTACAACACAGAATACGAAGTGTACAGTGCTCACTATATATAGTTTTATTACAAATATTTACACTGCAAAATATAAAGTACTGCAGTGCAATCTCTTTATCATTAAAGTGCAACTTGCATATGTAGATTTTTTTTGTTGCATAAGTGGACTCAAAAAGAAAACAATGTAAAACTTTAGAGTCCAGTCAGTCCTACTTCTTGATCAGCCAATCGCTAAGACAAACAAGTTTGTTTACATTTACTAGAATAATGCTGCCCGTGTCTTATATACGTCACCTAAAAGTGAGAACAGGCTCTCTCATGGCACTTTTGTAGCCAGCGTTGCAAGGTATTAACGTGTCAGATATGCTAACATCCATATGCCTTCATACTTCAACCACCATTCCAGAGGACATGCTTCCATGCTGATAACGCTCGTTAAAAAAATAATGCGTTAATTTGTGACTGAAGACCTTGATGAAGAACTGTATGTCTCCTGCTCCATGACTGTATCCGCATTCTGCCATATATTTCGTTTTATGGCAGTCTTGGGTGATGCCCCAGCACATGTTGTTCAATTTAAGAACACTTTCACTGCAAATTTGACAAAACACAAAGAAGGTACAACGTGAGATTTCTAGAGATAGCTACAGTGCTCGACTGAAGGTTTAAGAATCTGAAGAGCCTTCCAAAATCCAAGACGGACGAGGTGTGAAACATGTTGTCAGAAGTCCTCAAAGAGCAACACTCTGATGCGAACAGTACAGAACCTGAAGCACTAGACAGGAAAATCAATCTTCGGTGGGTGGCATCTGACTCAGATGAGGAATATGAATGTACTTTGGCAGGGGCGGCTCTAGCCATTTTGCCACCCCAAGCACGGTGGCACGCCACGGGGGCGCTCTGCCGGTCGCCTGTCCAGCGGCTCCGGTGGACCTCCCACAGACGTGCCTGCGGATGCTCCACCCCAGCCGTGGGACCAGCGAACCCTCTGCAGGCACGTCTGTGGGAGGTCCACTGGAGCCGCCTGCCGCCCTCCCGGGACCAGCAGAGCGCCCCCCGTGGCATGCCGCCCCAAGCACGCGCTTGGCGTGCTGGGGTCTGGAGCCGCCCCTGTACTTTGGATCATTATGGAGCAGTACCTGTCATCAGCATGGAAGCATGTCCCTGGCCTCTGACTGCTAGAAGCTGGGAGGGGAGAGCAGGGGCAGGAGCTCTCCATGGCCACCTGGTCTGGTCACTCCCTCTGAAGCCCATAGCCAGGGCCAGCCTTAGGGGTGGGTGCCACCAGGGAATTGCCCAGGGGTACCATGGTCAAGGGCGGTGCTGTACGGTAGCAGAGAGGTGTGTGCTGCTGGTGTAAAGTCAGAAACTGCTCCCGGCTGGCAGGGGAGTGCTGCTTGGGGTGGTGCCCAGTTTTCTCCCTGCTCCCTCCTGGCATAGGAACATGGGGGGAGGGAGGGGAAGAGAAGGGGGAGAGAGCGGTGATGAGCGGATACTGCTCCCCCCAATGTTCCTCCGTGCCCCTAGGGGGCCGTAAGGGGAGCAAGGAGCGACATCAGGGCTCCTGCATCCAGGTCACCTTCCCCACCTGGGCTGCATAAGGGAGGACAAAGAGCAGCAGCCCAGGTGGGAAGGTGACCTGGATGCAGGAGCCTGATGTCGCTCCTTGCTCCCCCTCTCACAGCCCCCTAGCGATGTGCGGAGGAGCAGTGTTCAGGGGCGGCGGGGGGAGCGAGCAGCAATGCAGCTACTCCGTGCATCCAGGTCAGTTTCCCCAAGTGGGCACAGGAGGGGGTGCGGGGGTTAGGGGAAAGGGGGGCACAGTGCAGGGATTACGGGTGCAGGAGGAGGCAGGGGTTAGGGGTGCCAGAGGGGGGCACCGGGTTAGAGGCGTGGGGGAGGACGCAGGGTGAACAGTGCAGGGTTAGAAGCACAGGAAGGGGCACGGGGCTCTCCTGTGGCCCAACCCCACAGGAGACTGACCCCATGTTTAAAGAACAAACCTCTATACTCAGGGCTGCAATATCCACTGGGGTGAGACAAACTGCATCATCTCCTTGCTGCCCAGCCTGTGAGAGCTCTGACTGTCTGTCTATAAAGGGAACAGCGAGTGGAAGTTAAGTGGCTCCAGGACATGCTCTGTTAGAGTCCCACCGGGAACAGTGAGCAGAAGTTAAGTTGCCTCCTGTTCTATAACTGATGGGTGGGGGGGCAGCAGGGATTAGGGCATGGAGAACGGGGGTGCCTGACAGGTGTTGGGCTGCGGGGTTCCCTTCTGCGGGGTTCCCTGCTGTAGCTCCGCAGACTGGAGCCTGCTCCTCCTGTGCAGGGCCAGCTCCAGCTTTTCTGCCGGCCCAAGCAGGAGGGGGGAAAAGGACAAGCTGTGGCTCTTCGGCGGCAGCTCAACCACATTGCTGCTTCTGCAGCAGTTCGAGCAGTCCTCCTCCCGTCCTCTTTGGCAGCAATTCGGCGGCAGCTCAAAGACTAAGACAGGGAATGAGGGACCCGCCGCCAAACCAAAGACCCAGCCGTGCTGCCCCAATACCGGACGGGCCGCCCCTTTGAATTAGCCGCTCCAAGCACCTGCTTGCTACCCTGGTGCCTGGAGCCAGCCCTGCTCCCATGACAAGCAGGGGCTGGTGCAGAGCGTGGCAGGGCAGGGAGATGACATCTCCCCTAATGGCGGGGCCTTTTCACAGCAAGGGCAGCACCTCCCCGCAGGAGCACAGACCCCACCTGCTCCTCCTGCTTTCTCCTGACACCAGCACCACCCTTCCCAGCACCGCCTCATGGCAGCATCTGCTTCCGGACTCGCACCAGAAATGGGAAGTCTGGGCTGGGCCTGGCAGCGGCTGTCAGGAAATGGAAGCAGGAGACACGACCACTCCCATGGAGCTGTGGGGCCTGTCCTGGCTGGTGGGAGATGGAGGCAGTGGACACTACCACTCCCATGGTGCCGTAGGGTTTTCAGGTGGGGTGCCCCCCCGCCAGGGTTGGGCTCCCAGGGAGGTTTGGCAGCTTAAGGGACTGGGTGTGGGGGTTGCTTGGAAGAGGTTTGAGGACCAACAGCGAAGGGGAAGTTGGACACTGGCCAGAATACCAGGGACACAAGGCAGGTGAGGTGATACCTGTTACTGGACCAGCTTTGGAGCCACACAGGGTCTTCTTCATGCAGGGGAAAGGTGCTCAGAGCATCACAGTTCAATAGAAGGTGGAACCCTCTGCCCCGAACATCAGACATTCCCCTACTTCCTGGAACGGGGGGGCCTGTCCCCATTGTCCTGTAAACAGCCCCACCATGTACCCCAGAGGTGGCTGCATCTTAGCACCAAGACACCAGTGGTCACTGCTCCAGAGGAGATGGTACATATAGGCCACTGCCCTACGTGGCCCCACACGTTACTGCCCCAAGAGGTGAGGTACACACAGGCTACTACTCAAACTGGGCACCTGGGGTCACTGCAGCAGTGGTTGGGGGGATACATGCAGGGCACTGCTGCACATGGCCACCAGGGGGCACTGCTGCAATGGTGGTGGTGGTGTGGGGGGATGATAAACAGGCCACTGCCTGAAGTGGCCACTACCACAATGGTGTGGGGAGAGGGGGAAGGGAGATACCAATAGGGCACTGCCACACCAGGGCACCACGGGGAGGTCACTGCTCCAATTAGTAGAGATACACATCGGGTAGTGCCCCAACTGGGGGCCCTACCCCAGAGAGAGAGGGGGCGGGGGAGAGAAGAGGAAATCAAAGGCCACTGCCTCACTTAGCCACCAGGGGTCACTACCTAAATAGGGGGACACACACACAGGGCACTGCCCCACCTGACCAGCAGGGGTCACTGCCCCAATAGGGGGATATACAGAGCGTATTGCCCCACGGGGATGCCAGGGATCAGTGCCTGCCATACCTGGCACAGGGGTAGAGGGGATAGGGTGACCAGATGTCCCAATTTAATAGGGACAGTCCCAATATTCGGGGCTTTTTCTTATGTAGGTGCCTATTACCCTCCACCCCGTCCCGATTCTTCACACTTTCTATCTGGTCACCCTGGGGGTGGGGGGAGGGAGGAGGCTACACACAGGGCACTGCCATACTTGGCCACCAGTGCACATCCCTAGTGGGGGAGTGACACACACCAGGAGCAGGGCTCACTGCCACAAAGGGGTTGGAAGATACCCAGGGCACTGCCTGACACAGCCACCCAGGCACCCTGCCACCTTGGGGGAGGTGAAGAACACACCTCAGGCACTGACTCCTCCGGCTACCAGTGGTCACTGGCCCAATGCAGGGTTGGGGGGAGTAAATACACACAGGGGACTGCCCCACCTGGGAACACGAGTCACCGAGATGAGAGTGGGATACGCAGACGGCACTGCCCCAATGGCTGATATACATACAGGGCCCTGCCTCACCTACCCACCAGCGCTCACAGGCGCAATGGCAGTGGTGGGGTCACACAGGCAACTGCCCTCAGTGCCCACCAGGGGTCGCTGCAGCAATGCTAGGGGGATACATGCCAGGCATTGCCGCCCCTCACCACCAGGAGTCACTGCTCCTACGAGAAGGCACCTACAGGACACTCCCGTGCCTGGCCAGCAGGGGTCACTATAAGTGGGGAGGGGCTATGGGGAAGCAGAGAAAGAGCAACTAACTGAAGTGGGGAAAATCGTCATCTACCGGGGAGAAAGAATGGACTCGGCTAGGACATCGCACCAGCTCCGGCCAGGCTGGATACCAGCAATTCGGGGCTGGAGAAGCTCCAGCTAGAGGCTGGGCAAAGCCAGGTGACCTTGGTCTCTGTGCTGAGCAGGCAGCGAGGAGGGACAGGGAACCCCCCGGCAGGGCCGCCCAGAGGATTCCGGGGGCCTGGGGTCTTCGGCAGCGGGGGGCCCTTCCGTTCCGGGACCCGCCGCCGAAGTGCCCTGAAGACCCGCGGCGGACCCCCGCCACGAATTACCGCGGCCGGACCCGCGCGAAGTGCAGCCCGGTCTTGGCGGTAATTCGGCGGAGGGGGGCCCCTGCCCCGGGTCTTCCGGGCACTTCGGCGGAGGGTCCCGGAAGGGAAGGGCTCCCCGCCGCCGAATTACCGCCGAAAACCGAGCTGAACTTCGGCGGCGGGTCCCACTCCGTCTTCGGCGGTAATTCGCCAGCGGGGGGTCCTTCCGCCCCGGAGCGGAAGGACCCCCCGCCGGCGAAGACCGGGAGCAGAGAAGCTCCTGCGCCCGGCCCCGCAAGAGTTTTCCGGGCCCCCCCGCGGGAGTTAAGGATCCCGCCCAGGGGCCCCGAAAAACTCTGGTGGGGGCCCCTGTGGGGCTCGGGGCCTGGGTCAAATTGCACCTCTTGCCCCCCCCTCTGGGCGGCCCTGCCCCCCGGCCAGGGTCTTGCTGCCCAAGGAGGGGGAGATCTGTGGCAGTTTTGGAGTAGCTGATTCAGCAGCCGTGAGCCACACGCTTGTCCCCGCCTGAGCTCTCCAGGAGCACATAACACACAGGTGCGCACTGGATGTAGGCACCAGTGTAACGACAGGGCCAGACTCTGCTGAGTGCTGCCTGTGAGAGACAGGGGCAGAGTCAGACGGGCAGATGCGGGCAGGAGATGACAGGGCCAGTGGCCATGAGCTGAACCCATCACAAGTCCAGCCTGTCACCATCCGTCCCTGCAGCTCTCCATCTGTCCCGCTGTCCATCCAACCCTCAACCCCCATCCGTCCCCAATGTATGCCACACACCCCCCTTCACCCATCTGCCTCACACACTCATCTATTTCCTCATGCATCCTACTGTCCCTCTGATTGTCCCTGCAGTGCCCAGCACAAGGAGGCATAGTGGACCCTGAGCGAGGCTTTTGGGTGATGCAGTAATGGAGCTAGCAGGTGATAAGGGGGGTTCTGGGCATCTCTAATCACAGCCCCTCTTCTCCTGTGCCCAAAGCCATGACCGCGAGCCCACCCCTCTCAGTCTCAGCCCCCACAGCCCCAAAGACATGACTGGCCACTCACGCTGTGACCCAGTTACAGCAATGAGGTCTCCCCGAAGATAAGGGGTGGGAGGAGCAACCCCCTTATCCTGGCAGGCAGGACACATCCTTCCCAGTATGGCAGAGACCCTGCCCGTGGGCAGATAGACCCAGCTGAGCCCATAGGAGACTGGGGGAGGGGAAGGGGGGAAGAGGATGCGGGCAACTGAACATGACAGGTGTCCATGAAAGCAGAGAGAAAGTTTGAGTGTAAGTTGTCCAACACAGAGACAGAAACCTCGGAGGAAGAAAGAAACTCAGAACAAGGAGTCACCCTCATGGATCCAACCTTCTGCTAGGGAGCACACACCACTCCTGGCCAGAGAGATGATCAGCCCCCACAAATGGCAACATCATCTCCCTTGAAGCCACAGCTAGTCCAGAAACCCACACCCAGGTAACGGGATGTCCCTGCCTGGAGCCAGGGGGGCTGTGACCAGAGCCCTTCCCAAACCAGATACTTCTCTCACCGACAGAGACAGCTACTCTCATCCCAGCTGGGCAGGTCTTGCCTGGCATCAACAGGATTCACCCTGTCACTGCTCTCGCTCACTTGCCATCTCACCTCGGGGCTGGACTCCGTCTCCGCGACTCCTTTTCCCTTGGTATGAAACACAACACAAGAGGAAAAGAAAAAGCAATGGTGGCGAGGCTCCTCTTCTCGCTACTCACGCACCCCAGGGCTCCGGCTTCCACCCTCCTCCCAGTCTGCCGTCGCAGCTCCAATTAGAAATCTGAGCCCGGGGCTCACACCTGGTTGTCTCCCCAATCCTTGGCGCTGTCCAGCATGTCTCCCTCCACAGAAGTCACCTGGCCTCGTCTTAGACTCCATCTTCGTATTGCTCTTCTCCTTCCCAGAGCTCCTGCTCTGCTCCTCAGACCTGTCTGTGCTCAGCTCTGCAGGCAGAGGGGAAGGGGCATGATGGGAACACACACGCCCCATTCCAGACACCACGCAGCATCCACAGGGCTACCAAACCATGTCACCTTCAGCCAAAACCACTCCCCACCCTGAGGGAGCAAAAAGCCTTGGTGAGATCAGCACACACAAGCCAGGAAAAGATTAACACCCACACCCAGCCCAGCCAAAGTGGGAGCTTCCCCCACTTCCCGGCCACAGGTCCACGGGGCTCATGGATGGAGGAGTTTGGGGGGCTGTGGGGGCCCCTGAAGGACTAGCTCAGCGTGCGATGAGTGACTGGGATGTATGTGGGGGCCGGACTGTGGGTTGGGGTGTCCAGGGGGACCCCAGGGAAGGGACGAGGGGGATTAGGGATAGAGGAGGGTGGGGTTACCAAGGTGCATTGTGGGAATGTGGGATTTAGAGCCCAGAGTGGATGGGTGGGGGCGGGTTGGAGGACCCCACTGTGGCTTAACCGGGGAACCCGGCCGGTTGGGGGGCAGCTGAGATTGGATAGGAGGAACGTCACCCCGTGGGGATGGACGGGGGGTGGGGGGGGGTTGGTAATGTGGGGCCCTGCGGTGGGGAACTGGGTTGTAATCAATTAGGGGCTGGGCGCTGAGGTGGGGTGTGCTGAGGGTGGGGATGGGGCAAGAGGAGAAGGACGGGGGTCGGGGTGCTGAGGACGGGGGGGCGGAGGAGGTCGGAGTCGGGGCGAGAGGAGGTGGTCAGGGTCAGGGTGCTGAGGACGGGGGGGGAGGATGAAGGGGGGCGGTGCGCTGAGGATGGGGAGGAGGAGGCAGGGGCAGGCCGCTGAGGAGGATGTCGGGGTGGGGCAAGAGAAGGTGGTCGGGGTGGGGCGCTGAGGGCGGGGGGGCGAAGGGAAGGGCCGGGCAGAGTGGGGTGGGGGAGGGGACGCCGGGGGGGGGGCTGGCGGGAGGGTCACAGGGGACGGGGGGACACTGCAGGGGCAGGTGGGGGAGGGTTGAAGGGGCTGTTGGGGCCCTACAGAGGGAGAGGAGGGGGTGGGGCTGAGGGGCCCCGCGGCCCCAGGCTGCCGCTTGTGGGGCTGCTCCCAGGCAGCTCAGCCCCCGCTGCCCCAGGCCCAGCTGGGGGGGGGTGAAGCCCTTTCACTCCGCGCTGCCTCTGCCCCCCCCCCGCCCGGATCCTACGCGGGATTCGAATCCCAACGGCCGCAGCGCGCGCCCGGGGCGGGGGGGGGGCAGCGCAGCCTCGGGGCAAGGGAACCGGGGCCTCCCCCCACGCGCCGAGTCTCTGTCCCGCGCTCTCTCCGCCAATCAGGGAGCGGGGAGAGGCGCGGCGAAGTGACGAGTTACGGCCCCTCCTCCAATAGAGGCCGCGCGTGTGAGAGAGAGAGAGAGAGAGAACTACGCTTCCCAGAGTGCACCGGGAGGGGGCGCGTTGTCTGAGCAACCGGCTCGTCACTTCCGCTCTGAGACGAGCCAGGAACTACAACTCCCAGCCTGCCCCGGGGCGCCTCCGTCCTCCAGCCCAGGTGAGGCGGGTCCCTGGGTCAACCTGACACCTCCCCACCCAGCGCAACTCCTCATCCCCGCCCCGCCCCCCAGGGAGCCCCGCCCCGCCCCGGTGCAGGGAACGTGCTCCGCCGCTTCGCCCCTTTCACCCCCCGCCGAAACGCCTCCCCCACCCCAACCCCTGGCGGGGGCGGGGCCGGGTCTGGCTCTGCCCGGGGACTGGATCTCCGTGTCCGCCCCGCGGGGTGTTCCCGGCGCCCCGTGTAACCCCGGCTGGGTGTGAGCGGTTCCGGGTGGGTCCGACGGGCCCAGGCACCGGCCGCGTGTCACCCCCCGACTCCCGCTGCCCCCGGCCCCACCCCGGGGGAGCCCGGCTCCAAACACCCGCTGCAGGGACAGTGTCACCCCCGGACAGACCCGCCCCCGGCCTGAGTGAGTCCTGCTCCTTCCCGAGCCCCGCTGTGCCCGCCCCAAAGCCCCGCCCCCTTCCCCGAGGTCCTGCCTCACTCTGCCCCTAACCCGAGGTCCCCCCCTCACATCGCCTGTTCCCCCTAATCCCCGCCCCTTTCCCTGAAGTCCTGCCCCGTCCCTTCCTCCAAGGCACCACCCTCGCATTGCCCCTTGTCCCCAATACCCCACCCAGGGGCGGCTCTAGGCACCAGCGGGCCAGCGCCCGGCAGGGACATCCTCCTGGGAGGGGCGTCATTTGGCTCGGTGGAGCTCGCCGCGGCATGCCTGCGGCAGGTCCACGGAGCCCGGACGAGCGGACCTACCGGTCAGTCATGCCGGCGGGTCCCTCTTCCCGCGGCTCCGGTTGAGCTCCCGCAGGCATGACTGCGGCAGGTCCGCTAGTCCCGGGCTCCGGTGGACCTGCCGCAGGCATGCCGGCGGGAGCTCCACCGGAGCCAAATGCCGCCCTCCCCAGGATGCCGGAGCCGCGGGAAGAGGGGACCCGCCGCGGGACGGGGGAAGGGCAGCGTGATTTGTAGAGCCGCCCCTGACCCCACCTCACTCCGCCCCTTCCCCCGACTCCCCACTCCCACATTGCCCCCCCAGACACCCCTCCCCTGCACCCGTTCCCCAAAGACCCACCCCCACATGGCCCCTTCCCCCCAGTTCCCACCCTTGAGCTTCCCTTTCTCCACGAGACCCCCCCCCATCCCCTGGGACCCCGCCCTGCACCACCCCGTCCCCCCCGAGACCCCACCCCTGCACCACCTGTTCCCTCTAATCCCTGCCCCTGCATCGCCCCTTCCCAAGAGACCCCCCCCACAGCGCCACGCTGTGCCCCCAGTGCCCCCTCCCCGCCTGCTTCTCCCTTGGCCTCCTCTCTCCCGACTCGGGGGCAGGGGGTCTGTTGGATGGAGCCATATGGAAATATGGGGGAGGGGCAGGGCTGGGAGCCAGGACTCCTGGGTTCTCCCCCAGCTCTGGGAGGGGAGTGGGGCTAGGGGGTAGAGTGGGGGAGGGGTGGGGCTGGGAGCCAGGACTCCTGGGTTCTCCCCCAGCTCTGGGAGGGCAGTGGGACGAGGGGGGTAGAGTGGGGGAGGGGTTGGGGGTACCTGCTACCCTCGCGGTGACCAGCAGAGCCCCCTGCAGCTTGCCCCCCCTAACCACGCGCTTGGTGTGCTGGTGCCTGGAGCCGCCCTGGTTCCAGCCCCTCTGCCCAGGCAGCTCCCCCAGCCTGACACACACACCCAGCCCCTACACCCGCCCCACCCCAGGGCTCCTCAGCCCAGAGGGGAGCCCCCCGGCTGAGTGGGGCATCAGAACCCCCCGAAATTACCCTGGGACCAGCATGATCTGCCTCCGCCCTGCCCTGCTCCGAGTGTATTCGGAGTGAGTCAGTTTCCCTGTCCCAACGTGTGTCCTGCCATGTGTCTCTTCTCCTCCCCAGTTCCCTCCAAATCACCCCATTTCCCCTGCACCCCAGGCTGGGTCTCTGCCAACCCCCCTTCTCCCCTCCTGCCCCCAATATCTCCCTGCCCCTACAGGTCTATACGGCTGGATCCCTCCCTCCCCCTTTCTCCCCCCATCCCCTCATCCCTCCCCCCAATATCTCCCTACCCCAGTCTGTCTATGGGGCTGGGTCTCTCCCTGAAGCCCCGCCCCCAGCGCGGGGCTCACAGACAATCCCCGCCCAGCGGCTGTGACGTACGGTGACGTGATCACTCCCCGCAGGCAACTCATCCACTCGAGATTGAAATGACAGAAGGTGTCACGTGTCCATGGGCGGGGTTATGCAGATGAGCAGTGTCTGGCGGCAGGACGGAGAGCAGCGAGAGGAACCGAAGGAGCCCGGCGGAGAGAATTCTCTGCGTGTGGACAGAATCCGGTGTGGGGAGTTCGTGCTGTGGGTGCCTGAGCCGGAGTCCCTTCGGGGCATTGATTGCTACTGAGCTACATAGTGACCAAAGGCGTGTGAATGGGGTGTGGTGCCTGGTGGGGAGCAGCTCATGGTCATAAGGAAAACAGCAGATCCTGTCCTAGCAGTGGTTTGTGGGGGTTTCTTTGCAACCATGAGTATGATTGTTGTCGGAAACCTCCCCCTTCTCTGGTTGGGCGGGGTTTCTACTGTCTGCCTTGGGGAGGGGGAGGTCAATGATGTCACAGCCCATGGTGGAGGGGAGGTTGAATCATGTTTGTGAAGTGGGAGAGCAACTTCCCCGGCTCCCACTCACTCTCCACTAGGGGGCTGGGCTGGGATCTCTAGGGAGGGGAGCCCAGGAAAAAACAGTCTCCCCTATGGAACCCAGGAGTCCTGGCTCCCTCCTGCTCTAGACCCCCTCCACTCCCTGGGCCACGGATAGAACCCAGGTGCCCAGCCCCCTCCTGCTCTGAATACTCGACCCCACTCCCCTCCCAGGGTGGTGCAGGGGTCACTGGGTCCTGTCTCAGCTCTGCGAAGGGCCGTGACTGATTTTCCCAAAGTGCTTCCTTCTGAATGCAGCACATCTAACCCCCCCCGCCCGGCCCGGTCGCTGCCCACCCCCGTGTGGGGGCACCAGCACTGTGCCGGGTCGTGATGGGAAATTGTCCAAGCTGGCCCAGGAGAGACGTGTGTGTCCCTGCTGCCCCCTGCTGGTGGGGCTGAGCCCCGCTCTGTGTGTGTGTGTGTGTGTGTGTGCACGTGTGGTGGCTTTGCAGGATTTTTTATCCTGCAGCAAGTGACACACACACACACATTGACGCACAAAGGGACTCACACAATCCCAAGAACACTCACACAGAACACACCCAGAGGGGCATGCTAGCCCAGCCCCCAAAGAGAGAAACAATCACACCCCCAGCCACACTCACAATCACCCCCACACACCAGACTATTCGGAATCGTGCTCAGAGACACAACCGCACACAGTTCACTCCCACTCCTCCCAACACAAAGACCTCCTGCCCCACACAGCATGTGCTGAGGCCTGTGGAACTCACTGTCACTGGACAGCTACTGATGAGAATGGACCTTTCCAGGAGACCAATAGATGTAGCCGTGGCGACAGAGGGGGCTGGGTTCCCAGGGTCTGACCCGGGCTGAGACTGGTTCTGACTTAGAGGGGTCTATCCAGCTGGGGGCAGCGTGACACACACACAAACCCACCAGCGCCTTTCTTAGCAGGTCTCCCAGGCCATCCCCCGCCCCGCTCCCGGTTGGGTAACAAAGGGGCAGTATGGGCCACTGGGCCGTGTCGCAACCCGGCCCCAGCCCCTCGCTCCCACACGCTGGTGAGTTGAGTAACTGCTGAGAGATTGCACAAGAGAGAGTCAGAGCCAGGGAGAGAACCCAGGAGTCCTGGCTCCCCCCCCCCCGACACACACGCTAACCCCTGGACCCCACTCCTCTCCCAGGGCTGGAGATAGAACCCAGGAATTCTGACCACCAACCCCCCTCCCCCGCTCTGACCACTAGACCCCACACTCCCCTTTTAGATTTTAGTCCCGCTGCCTCTTCTATCCACCCACCCCACCTGTCCATCCCTTTGCTGCAGGTTTCTGGGGTGTCACCCTTGCTCTGCACTCCCCCAGTGCAGCCCAAGGCTTTTCCTCCCCCCAACCACACATCCTCTCCCCCTCGTGCTGGATCATCTGCTTGGCCCCCTGCCCCCTCTCGGGGTGCGCTGTGCGGCGTGGCTGGGGATTGTGCAATGGCCCAGCACCAGGCAACGCAGAACGGACACCACATGCCCTGCCCGCCTCACCTGAGCTGCTCTCCAGGTGCATCGGAGCCCAGTGCACCGCACCTGGGCCCTCCTGCCCCATAGGAGGTGAGCTGCAGCCCCCGCCACACTCCGCAGAGGGGAGAAGGGTCAGGCCGGCCAGCCCTTGTAAGATGGGGAAATCACCACCGGGGTCAACGGTATGGGGGCTGTGACATATAGAGAAACGGTTGTTGCACCGGCAGAGGGCAGCTGACCATTCGCACACACATACACAATTGCAAACATACACAAACACCCACATAAATCCAGCCAACATCAACACAGCTACTAACAGATGCAAATACATGCACAAATCCAGCCACATGAACACACACACATTTGCACAGCCACAAACACAACCCCCAGAGCTGTAATAACACCCCCCCACACACACAAAACCCTTGCAGAAAACCACACAAACACATGCAAAAATCAATTCATCCATCCATCCACCCACCCACACATACACCGTCCCCATTCTGTGCACACACCTTGGGTCACTGTGACACTGAAGACTTCAGTTGGATGGGGGGCCCAGCACCATGTGTCTTTCCAAGCAAGGTTGAGCAATTCCCTCTGTGTGGCTTCATGCAGGTGATGGCTGATTTCCCCAATTTACAGCCAGTGGTGAGCTCCAGCCAGTTCACACCCATTCACAAGAACCGGTTGTTAAGTTTAGAAGCCTTTTTAGAAGCGGTGGTTCCAGGACAACCGGCTTTAAAAAGCTTTTAAATTTAACAAAGGCTCATACAGCTGTCTGCCTGGCCCCAGCTCACCTCCTCCTCTTCCCTGAGTGCTTTACCCTCCTTCTCCTCTGCTTCCTGCGAATCAAATGTTCATAGGAAGCCAGAAAAAAGCAGCAGGCAGGTAAGCTGGGCGCGGGGGTGGAATAGCTCCCTCTGGCCCTGGCCGAGTGCCCCAGCCCGGTCCCAGCCAAGCACCCCCAGCTCGGGCCCGGCCTGGGGAGTTGGGCCTCGGGCCCCGGTGCTGGCTGAGCAGCTCTGGCCCCGGTGCCGGCCCGGCCCGGGGAGTCGGGCCCCGCAGGGCCGGTTGAGGTCCCGGCGGAGTGGACCCGGTCCCGGCCCCAGGCAGTGTGGTAAGGGGGCAGGGGGCAGGGAGCAGGGAGGGTATTTGGTTGGTTGTGGAGGGGTGGATAGGGGTCAGGGCGGTCAGAGGGCAGGGAACAGGGGATTGAAGGGGCAAGGATCCCGGGGCAATCAGGAAGGAGCAGGGGTTGGATGAGGTGCGGGGGGCACTCAGGGACAGGGAGAAGGGGTGGTTGGATGGGGCAGGGTCCCGGGGGCCATCAAGAATGCGAGGAGGGGTTGGAGGGTGCTGCAAAGGCCAGTCAGGGGACAGGCAAAGGGGGGGATGGGTCAGGGGTCCGGGGTGGGGTGTCAAAAACAGGGGGGGTTGGAGGGGGCATGACCGCCTGGGGGGGCCCGACCCCCTCATGAGGTGAGAAGGAGGGAACCGGTTGTTAATATTTTGGCAGCTCATCACTGCTTACAGCATAGTGACAACCATACTACACAATTCTTATAACTTCATATGCATGAATGGTATACATAGATGGGTAGAGAAATGACTTTCAGCAGATCATATCCTTTCCCCTGATACCTTACAAGTCATGCTCTATATGTAAGATCACGATTATATGAAAATGAGGAATATGGGGGTTACAGCCGCTCCCCCAAAGGTCTAGAATGTCACACTAAGATTCTATTTTCATTTACGTAACCAACTTTGACCTCTCTGCCTAACACTTATAATCACTTACAATCTATCTTTCGGTAGTTAATAAACTTATTTTAATGTTTTATACTTGTGAAATTGTCCAAAGTGCTTGGGAAAGCTGCTCAGATTAAAAAGGCTGGTGCATGTTCACTTTCTTTTTGAGGAAGTGGTGAATTAATTAATGAGCTTGCACTTTTCAAGAGATTTTGAGCAGTGTAAGATGGTACATGTCTGAGGTGCAAGGCTGAGGGCTGGGGAGATATGCTGGTGTCTCTCTATGTATAATTGAGGAGTGGCTTATAGAGCATTCATGCAACTTAGTTGGGTGCATTGCTGCATGTTGTTGGCTGAGTGATCACAGCACATGGAGGGGGTTTTGCTGCTTGTCACTAGTGCAGCATTGTAAGACTCAGCCCAGGCTGGAGAGAGAAGAGGACAGAGCAGTTCCACAGTTTGGGATTGTACCCCACGGATCCCACCACACAGAGACCCTGCTGTGACCAGCCGTGGTAATACTGTGCTTAGTGCTCTGCCTTGTAGCTTCAACAGCTGCACATGCAAGATGAGTTACAGTGACCTTGACCTTGTTTCCATGTTTATCCAAAGCCTCCTTTTGACAGTTGTCAGCAAAAAGACCCGTTTCTTTTGCAAGCATTTGTATGGCTAGCCAGAGTCGGGCTTCTCCATTAACAAAAAAGATTGACCAAAAGGGGACAAGAGGAGGCACGTTCAGCAAGGCAGCACTAGATGCTGGATCCTGAATCTGCTCTTTATCCAGCAGCTCTCTTGGCAAGCTCTGCCATGGTGCCACGCTCTGGGACTTCTCCCCGAACTGCTCCATTTTTCATCAACAATAACATGAAAGGTGAAAGGACTGTCACTCTCCATTTCCTGCAAGCCCTGCAGAGAACCCTCTAGAAGGGGCTCTGTGCACAGATATCCCCAGTGAATTGCATGGGCGCATGACACAGGCTCTCCTGTCACAGCAAATTGCAGCCGGAGCAACCTCCTTGCCAATGCCAATAGCCTTTTCATCAACACCAGACTGAGGATTTGATTCTCTCCAACGCTCTGCTGGAAAGAAGCCTTTTTCTTCACAAGCAATTACTTGGATTGTCAAGGAGGTCTCTTCTGTTTCCTAGGAAGACACAGGAAAATGTGAGCAGAGGAGACAAAAGCTATAGAATAAGGCACCACTGGGAGTTGAACCCAGGATCTCCTGTTTACTAGACAGGTGCTTTAGCCTACTAAGCCATGGTGCCTTCCCCAAGAAGACATTTGCAACCACTCCACTTGATGGTCCAAGACTAAACCTTCAAATTCCAAAGTAAAAATGTTGCTCATTTCCATCAAGACTTGCAGACCTTGAGCAGGCTGGATCAGTGCACAGAAAGCCACAGCTGAGCTGACAAAGGGCTTCTAACATGTGCTTCTCCCACCAGCTGCTGTGATCAGATACTGATTAGTGCTCTGTGTTTCAGTCACAGCAACTTCAGCTCAGCTTTGAGTCATGGTAACCTTTCCATCAGCTCCAGATTTACCACTTAACACTTTCTAAGACTTAGCTGCAAGGAAGGGTCTCTGTGTCTTGAACAAGCACTTACAAGGATTGTGCAGTAAGGTCTTTTCTTTTCATGAGAAGAAATAAAATAAAAGAAAGGAGCCTGACAGACAAGCCAGGTTCAGCAAGGAAGAACTGGCTGGCCAAGCCAGGATCTCCTGGTGAGTAGGAAGGCTCTTCATCCAGCTCTTCCCAAAGATCACTATCTAGAGGCCACTTCCCACAGAGACTGATTATGGTTACAGACACATCCTGAAATTAGAGCAGGATATTTTAAAGCTTTATCTCACAGTAAAGTAACACAATTCAACCATGTCGGCACAGAGGAGAAAGCACTCCGTCATTTCACAGTTATTGCTACTGATCTCACTGACAAACTTCCTTTTCTCAGGGCTGCTCCCAGCACTTTAAGGAGTTTTTCCTCTTCTCCCTTCCAGCTGTGGTGATGGGACTGCAGCAGCTCCCCGGATGGCCAGCTTTGCTCTTTCACTTACATCCTTCACTGCTTTGGCTGAAGCTGTGTTTGCCAACAGTTTAATCTGTAGCTGAGACCGCAGGTACCAGCAGCTAGTTACAAAGGCTCAATTCCCATCACCAGCAGTGGGAGGTTATCCTGGGCTGCCAGGGCTGCAGGATTTGGCCCATGGACAGTCAAGGTGCTACAGCAGCTACATTCTTACATGCTGAGTCCTGCAGCCTATTACCAAACTGCTCTGCCATAGTCTGCAGGGGGCCTGACTTGCTGAGAATCTGGCAGAAGAGAGACCCTGGAGCACAGAAGGAAAATGTCCTCAGCAGTCACAGCCGGCAGGAGCAGCAAAGACTGAGTATCAGACACACTTTTTCACCAGGGCAGTAAATGTGCACAACCCCCTGATATATTCTCAATTCACTCCCCCTCCAAAGGAAGCCCTATTCTGCTCTATTACACTCTCATGGGAGGAGAGGGAAGGTTGTCTCATGGATAAATAACTAGTTACAAGGTAGGAATAAATGGTCAGGTTTCAAAATGCAGAGAGGTCAATAGTGGTGCCCCCCAGGGGGTCTGGGACAAGTGCTATTCAACATATTCATAAATGATCTGGAAAAGGGGTAAACAGCGAGGTGTCTAAATTTGCAGATGATCCAAAACTACTCAGGAAATTTAAGTCCAAAGCAGCCTGCAAAGAGTTACAAAAAGAGCTCACAAAACTGGGTGAAAGGGCAACAAAATGGTAGATTTGTTGATAAATGCAAACTGATGAACATTGGAAAACATAATCCCAATTATACATATAAAATGTCGAGGCCAAAAATAGCTGTTGCCACTCAAGAGAGATCTTGGAGTCACTGGGGATAGTTCTCTGAAAACTCAGTGTGCAACGACGGTCAAAAAAGCAAAGAGAATCTTGGTGATCATTAAGAAAGGGCTAGAAAATAAGGCAGAAAATATCATATTGCTTATGGCCAACCACATGCATTGGCCTCCCCTCAGGCAGGGGACTTATAGGCCGTTCTGCCAGTTGGCGTTGGCAGCAGCAAGGGCTGGGTTAAATGCCTAGGGAGGAGAGAGAGTCCTGAGAGAGAAGCAATAAGAGCAGAGTGCAAACCAACCAGCTGAGGGTCTCACAGGAGTCCTGAAATAACAGTAGCTCCAGGTCCCATCAGGGCCACCCAGGGGGGAGGGTAAGTGGAGCAATTTGCCTCGGGCCCAGCAGGGGCCCCACAAGAGTTTTTGGGCTTCCTGGAGTGGGGTCCTTCACTAACTCTGGGGGCCCCGGAAAACTCTAGTGGGACCCGGGCCCCCGGAGATTCTTCCGCTTTGGCAGCAATTCGGCAGCGGGGGGGTCCTTCCGCTCCGGGACCCGCCGCCGAAGTGCCCCAAAGTTATTTTATTCGAATTTCCTGAATCGAGTTCATACATTCAATGTTATGTGTCCCCACTAAAGCATGTGAATTCGGGGGAGTGCATCCACAGTACCAAGGCTGCATCGAGTGGCAGAGCATTGCACTGTGGTAGCTATCCCACAGTTCCCGCAGTCTCTGCCACCCATTGGAATTGTGGGTTAAGCTCCCAGTACATGATGGGGCAAAAATATTCTCACAGGTGTTTCTGGGTGTGTGCCGTCACTCACTCCTCCCTCCGTGAAAGCTACGGCAGACGCCATGTTGCCAGCATATGGTGCAGCACAGTGCACCAACTGTCTCTGGTATGTTGAATCCACTTCAAATGTCCTCTCCTCTTTCTATCTACATTTTCATCTAATCATTTCGCGCCATTTCTCGGTCATCGTGAACAGAGCCTCACAGCTTCCAACACTTTCTCCAGATTGTCTGTGCTGGGCTCCCGTGGAAGCTACAGAAGGCAACAATTCCCCGCCATCTCTTGGCCATCATGAACAGAGCTGCACAGCTTCCGCAGCAAAATCTGCAGGTCCAAATCAAGTCTCTGGAGTACATCCATAGCTGGGATGGGTCATTCAGTCCTTTGTAGAGCTTCAGTTTGTAGCAAAGTCCTCCAGCGGTATTTGCCTTCTCTCAATGGGTCAATTGTGTAGCTGATGGTCCTTAAAGGGCCATCAAGCAGGCTAGGCAGAACTGACACCAACTTGTATGGCTGGGGTGTTCCCCAGAAGCAGAGCACAAGTTTGAAATACAGGCAGCATAGAGCCAATATTCATAACGTCAACTACAAAAATGATACACATCTAGAGATAGCATCATTATAATCAGCCAATCAGAATCTCTCCATAGACCCCTTACACGACAACCTTTCTATAATATTGGCTGCAAATATAGAACAGTGGTTGCAACGGTGATCTATACAGTTACAGATTATGTCAATAACGTCACAGGAGGTGACACGCCATCAGTGAGACTGATACTGGAATACTGCCTCCAGTTTTGGTGTCCTCATTTGAAAAAGATGTTGTGAAACTGGAGCTGGGGCAGCAAAGAGCCACCAAATGTTCTGAGGGCTGGAGAAAAATGTCTTCTAGGGAGCTATTGAAAGACCTCAACCTGTTTAGCATATCAAAAGAAGATTGAAGGGTGACTTCATTGAAGTGTTGAAGGGCCTTAATGGAGAGAAAAGATTGGCTATTAAAGGGCTCCTGAATTTAGCAGGAGAAAGACATAACAAGACCCAATGGCTGGAAGGTGAAAAGAGAAAAATTCATATTACAACCAAGACACAAAAATTCAACAGCGAGGATGTTTCACCACAGGAACAAGCTACCAAGGAAAGAGGTGGATTCACCATCTCTTGATATCATTTAATGAAGACTAGATGCCTTTCTGGGATGTGTTTGCCCCAAAAGTAGCTCTTGTGTCATACAGGAGGCCTGTGATATGCAGGGGGTCAGATTAGATGCTCTAATGGTCTCTTCTGGCCATAAAGTCGACTAATTTCTGAAAAAACTGAGTGTAGTATTGGGAGCAGCGTCTGATGTTTTCCTGTCTAGCTGGCTTGCTTCCTAGAATGAACGCTTCTTGAGTGGGGTGATCCACAGGGAGTAGCTCAAACCTCCAAAGTGCCTGGCCAGGGGCAGGACATTGGCACAGCAAGGGAGGGGTGTGGCAGTGACATCACAAAGGCCTTTTGCAGGACCTCAGACTATTGGTCAAAGGTGGTAGGGAGGTGGTGACCTCACAGAGAGATGCTGACATCAGCCAGGCAGGACAGGTGCGAGGGGCCAGGGAAACCTCAGAGACCCCTGTGGCTTTGCTTCAGCAAGTCTCCTTCTCCAGGTCTCTCTTTGAGGACTGAGAGAGTATTCGGGTTCACGGATGTGAGCGCCAGGAGGAACCTCTTTTGAGTTTTCTCCTTCCCTTTTAGTGATTTTACTAGAAAACAGACGTCCCTATTTAGACGGTAAGAGCCTCCTTGAGGGAAGGGGTGTCATGGGGGTGTCACTTTCAGATGCCGATGCCCCTCCCCGCTTTGTAAGGAAGTTCCCACCACCCTGCTCTGTGTTCGCAGGGTGGGAGAGAGCAGCATCCACGGCAGTGATTTGCTCCTGGCTGCCGGAGCAGAGCAGCAGACTCAGCTGTCAGAACTTCCAAGAGCGATGAAAGGGGAGGGGCCCATCGCTCTGTAGCAGGAGTGCAGGGCAGGTGAGTTCACGGCGGGCATTGTGGGATACTGGGGAAGGCCATTTATGGTGGTATAATGAACAGCAGCGTTTACTCTGTTACTTTAAGTTTGCTGCAAAAAGCTCTAGGCCTCTCATCGAAGTCGTTTTATTTTGTCAGCAAAACAGGGCAGTTTTGTCACCAGACATGGCATTGCAGTGTGTACACCAGCCACAAGCTACCGACCGAGAGAGCGTTGTGTGTTTTTCACACACCTGAGCAATATAATTCTGCTGAAACAACTTTGTAGTGCAGACCTGGCCAAAGATTCACTCACATACAGCTTGCAAGGAAAACGTCACCTGCTTCTCTGCTTTGCAGAATCCAAACACAAGCAAAGCTTGTCAGGCCCTGGTGGCGATGGTAGGGAGTCAGGTGTGGGCAGACACTGTATTTTAATTACCCACAGGCACCATGGCTTATCTGGCTAAAGCATCTGTTTTGTAAACAGGAGATCCTGGGTTCAACTCCCAGTGGTGCCTTGTTGATTGGTTGTTGGGACACCTGCTTTTGGCTACTGTCAGAAGACAAGATTCAGAGGTAGATGGGCCTTTGGTCTAGCCCAGTGTGGTTTTTCTTATGGTTTAAATAACACTCACAGGCACTGATAATAGAGTTACTGAAGGTTTGGGAGTTAGGAGCGGGTAGGTCAGTGGTCCAGTCCCCACACAGATGACCTGTCTCCCTCTGGGACAGGGGCAGGTCTGAGCTCTCACCCAAATGCTCATTGTGGCTGCCAGAATCTGTAGGCAGCTCATTTAGTTTACGGCAAAGGTTGAGTCCTGCTTTGTGCACCGTGTGTGAGAATGAAAATCCTAAGCTGCCATTTGAAATAATGAAAGCAGCAGGACGTGTTATTGTGCTTGCCCCAAAGCAGACAGACCAATGGAGAAATGCCGTCAAGTCCAAGGTAATACTCCCCTGCCATTTTACCTTTTTTGCTTGCTAAACTCCTTCTTATCTGCCCGGCCCAGGCTGTCCTCTGCCTCAGCTGCTGCTCCCGGCCTGCTCTAGAGTCAAACACGCAGGGCCCCCAGGGGAACAGAGGCTGGGACAGGGCAGCAGCCTGGGCTGGGCTGGGAAGATGCTGGGAGTTCTCGTTCCCTGAGAACTCGTCCGGCTCCCTTCTCAACAGCAAACAAATCAATTCCACGTCCCCTCCCTAGAAAAACCAGCTTGGAGCCAAGGGCAGCAGGGGATGATTCCCTCCAGTTCCCACCGAGGCAGGAGAGAACCCAGGGTGTTTCTAGCAGAGTTTATGGAACTGACGTGGGGAAACCAGCCTTTAATAACAGGCAGTTCCAGTTTAAACTAAGTGTTTTTAACAATTTCTACAACATTAAATAACCCTTCAATCGTAGTGTCACCATCCATAAAATTGCTTCAGCCTCCTAAGTGCACAACTAAACATCTCTTCAAATCCAAGGGAGTGGAGATCAGTCAATGTTCAGAGTCATCCCACATAAAAGAACCATGTTGTGGTACATACTGGCCCCATCATGTGGCCATCGCTTTTCCCTCCTCCTCCAGAGTCAGAATGTGATCAGCTCCCACTGAGGGGGTGCAACACCCCTCCCTTGGTCTCTGTGCCAGAGCTCCTATCAGCTCAGTGTCCTTCCCGCAAGAGTCGGCTGCTGAGAGGGTTGCAATGGGGTAAATGAAGGCAGAGGAGGATTGTTCCTGATGGGGTTTCTTTGTGTTGCTCTGTGATCCTGCTGGAGGAAGCATCATTTGTGTTTGTTTCAGTGGCTTGGGTTGGTCTCAGGTTGTGACCATGGGTACAGGGATTCCTGCACTTTCTGCTCTTAGCCCCTCAGGGAATGGACAATGGAGCAGCTTCAGAAATTGGATAGAAAGTAGCCTAAAAAAGTGTCACATAAGTGAGAAGAAAAACAGCATCATCATCTGCCCGTCCCTGGTGGTCTAGTGGTTAGGTTTTGGCACTTTTACTGCTACGGCCTGGGTTCAATTCCCAGTCAGGGGGAAAGTGACTTTAAACCAAAACTGCTTCAATTATTCTTCACTTACAACATAAACAAATCCCTGGTATTTTCCTGATTCCCCCCATCTTCCCAGTGTCTCCATGGCAGGGCTGGCTCCAGGCACCAGCACAGCAAGCAGGTCTGTGGGGTGGTCAACGGAAAGGGGAGGCTTCAGCAGCAATTGGTCCTTCTCAGAGGGAAGGACTTGAGGCCAAAAGCGGCAGTGGTAGAGCTGCAGTTGATTGCAGCTTTTTTATTTTTTTTTCTACTTGGGGTGCCAAAACACTGGATCTGGCCCTGCTCCATGGAAGACAATTTGTTAAATCCCAGATGAGTGCAGTTCTATCAGTTCTCAGTGACCCTAAGAACCAGCAACCTCCAGGACAGCACGTTTGGCCCTCAGAGGAGGGAATGTGTCCCCCATGCTGCTCTTAGGCCACTGGATGCTCTGGGAATAGGACAGCTCTGAGTGTAAGCAGCAGCCCAGCTGGGGATGTAGTGCAGCGGTAGAGCACATGTTTTCCATGTGTGAGGTCCTGGGTTCAATCTCCAGGTTCTTCTTTTCACCCTGCTACTTTGCTCATGCCCAGAGGGGATGTAGCCCAGCAGTCTCCTGCAGGAGTTTCAGTCCTGCTCAGTGAGGGGCAAGTGCCAATTGCATGGAAGGTCGGGGGCGGTTTCTGCTCCTAAGTCACCTCAGTACATGTAAGATTCCCACCCGCTGTGCTGCTTGGGACAAGGGTAGATGAGAAGGGCGAATCCTCCAGCACTGGAGGGAAAGGTCCCATCTGCACAGACTGAGAGGCAAGGAAACAGAGGGGCAGTCAGTGCTCAGAGAGGAGAGAGGTCAGTGATTTACACCCACCAGGGGACACTGTCTTTTTGAGTACCACAGGGGTAGCTGTGTTGGTCTGGATCTGTAAAAAGCGACAGAGTCCTGTGGCACGTTATAGACTAACAGACGTACAGGAGCATAAGCTTTCGTGGGTGAATCCCCACTTCGTCAGATGAATGGAGGAATTCTGTGCCTGGCTAGCCAACTACAAAAGCAATTTCTCCTCCCTTGGTGTTCGCACCTCAGCTGCTAGAAGAGGGCCTCATCCTCACTGATTGAACTAACCGCCTTATCTCTAGACTGATTCTTACCTGCATATTTATACCTGCCCCTGGAAATTTCCATGACATTCATCTGACAAAGTGGGGATTCAGCCAAGAAAGCTTATGCTCCAATATGTCTGTTACTCTGTAAGGTGCCACAGGACTCTTTGTCTTTTTGAGGCGAGTGCAGCTGGCTTGGGATGGTGCTGACGATGGATAGAAAAAAGGCTGGAGTCAATGACTGATGAGACCACAGAAGGGGGGAATGGCAGCCCCACAGAAGGTCCTGGGTGCTCAGATGCCCCAGTTACTGCACCCTGGCCTGTCACACAGAGAGAAAAGACACCGAGGGACCCAGCCCCCCTACAGTGATCCCATGGACAAGAACCTGGCTGGGAGTTGGGTGAAGGTTCCTCTGGGCAAAGGGGAGCTGAAATCCTCAGTGTCCTGGAATTTAAGCAATGGAAGCTTCAAACCCTGCACGGGTGTGGGCTGAGGTGCGTTAGCAGAAGGTTGGGCTGGACACGGGAGGCAGGTTTGTATAATTTTGGTCGTTCCCAGAATGGGACTAAGTCTCTGCCCCACCCCACAGCTGTGTAAGGCTCTGGGGGAGTTTGGGTGTGGGAGGGAGAGGGATTGGGCTCTAGGAGAGAGTTTGGGTGCAGGGTCTGATCTCAGTCAGGGGATTGTGCTGCAGCAGGGTGTGTGGGGGGCAGGGTCTTGGAGAGAGTTTGGGTGCAGGTGTGGGGTCTGGGTTGGGGTGCAGGAGAGGGTGAGGGGTGCAACCTTTACCTCGGCATCTCCCGAAGCAACCCGCACCCCTTCTGGCAGCAGCCCCTAAGCGGGAGGGCAGGGGCATCTCTGAGCATGGCTGCCCGCAGACTCCACCCCTGAAGCTCCCATTGCCACAGTTCTCAGAGTTGGCTCGGGGCGGGGGCAGCACGTGGAGACCCCACCCCACCCCAGGGGCCGCAGGACGTGCCAGCCGCTTCCGGGAGTGGCGTGCCACATGGAGCGAGGTGGGCAGGAAACCGCCTTAGCCCGCTGGTGCTGGTGGTGGCAGGGGTCCTCCGGCTCTTTTAACTTGACCGGGGCAGCAGGCAGGACCAGGGGGGACACTCCCAAGGGCCTAACGTTGCTTTGCACAACAATAAATCTTGGAACAGGACAGAAATGAAATGGCGGCAGAACCTAAGGAATTAAAAGCCTCCGGATTCTTGTGTGTGCACTGACTCCGAACGGAAACTGTAATTTGACTCGCTTTGTGTCTGTGGCCGGTAAAATATCAAGCCAAAATCATTGCAGTGATTGGGACCGTGGGTTTGAGGAGGCTTTGGTCTTATTAAAATGTAACTAGCATGTTACACTTGTGTTTTTAAAGGTGGCTTCCCAAGCAATCCCAAGTTGTTCTTCCCACAGCTGGCTGATGGGGGCAGCAGGATCTCCCAATCTGGGGAATCTCTCTGGGCCCCACTGTTAGTTCTCCATCCTTTCTCCTCCTAATCACAGACACCCTCCTCCCCATTATCAGTGTTTTGGAGCGACCCTCCCTCCCTTGATGGGATACAGACTCTCTGTGACAGAGACTGACTGGGGCTCCTCTGCACAGCCCCAGTGGGGAAAGAAAGAGAAGGGGTGGGGCAGGGCGGGGAGGCGGGGGGAGAAGATGGGCAGGAGTCAAATGGGACTAAACCAGAATCGAGGAGATTTTCTTCCTGTTAAAATGTCCGGGAGTCTCATCACTGAAAAGCTGCATCTTGAGTTAGGTTTGATGCATCAGCCTTTCAATTACCAGGCAAAGGTGTGAACCCCAGAGACTGATAACTGCCTGCTTCCCAGCTTGCTCTAAAAAGCACCTGCAGTGGTGCAATTGGTTGGTATAAAGGGGGCTACTGCTGGGGTTATGAGTTCAAGCCTTGTCTGAAGCACTGGTGTACATTATCCATGTAATTTCCCCAGCTTGCTTTGCCCAATGCATAGGGAAAGGAGGTTGAGTTTTAACATGTGGCAGTGGGTGTACAACTTGGAAACATCCCCCCTGTGCTGCCATTAGCCAGTACATTATTCACTGGCAGGGATAATTGATTTATTTGCTCCTGTGAAAGCCGCCAGGACAGGTCTGTGGGCAGCAGATCTCCTTGCTTTTTCCAGCACACCCCTGGCTCCTTCCCTGCCCCAGTCACTGCTGTAGGAGGATCCTATATGTACTGAGCCTAAACATTTCACTGGGCCTTCTTAGCACAGTTGGCAGCATGTCAGTCTCATAATTTGAAAGTCTCAAAGCTCAAGCCTCAGAGAAAGAAATGGTTCTGTTTCCTGCTTTGGATTTTCTAAAGGAATTCAGAGAAAAGAAAGTAGAGGAAAGTGGTTTTAGACAACCTCCCACCCATCTAACACACAGAGGCTTTTCCAAGGCATTAACTTTTCCTTCTCTGTGCAGTTTGTATTCTCCATAGAGCAAAATAAACCAAAAACATGCAAGTCTAAGCCTAATACAGTACAAAACTCAATACAGATCAAATCTCACCATCAGAGATCTTCCAATAAGCTTCTTTTGCAGACTAGACTTATTTCTTGTGTAAGCAGAGTCAGGATGAGATCTACCCTGACATCTGGTAGTACATTATGAGGAGTGGCAAAGGAATTTTAGGAATGTGCATTTGCATTGGTAAACCCACTCCACTTAGCATAACACACAGCAGCATGGGATGGTTATTTTCACACTGTGGCATCCCCAATTTCTTTGTTATTGGGGCAGGAAGGAAAAAAAAGTGCTGTTACCTTAATTATGTGAATGAGGAACTATGAGACTGCTTTATGACAGAAATGACTCAACCTACATTAAATAGTACTTGCTAGACAAGGGACATGGGTTCCAAAACCCAGTGAAGGGAGAGAGGCTGGGAACTGGTGTGTGTTCCTGATGATATGGGCCCCTTTTGAGGGCCTGGAACACCAATTGCACATTCTCCTCTCTCCACTGTTAAAGAGCAGAGCTAATTTTGAATCCTTTAGGAGTCCATTTGGAGGCTGCTGATCTGAATTCACGTTGGGCCAAGGTGGCACTGGTGCTTCTCTACTACAAGTTGAAACCACTAAGAGCTGAAATCACTAAAAGAGCTAAGCTTACTGAGCTGAGATCATTGAGTGGGGGAGCCTGAAGATCAATCGCTAAGCAGCTGGCAGAGCGGAGCAGTCTGCAGCACGTTGCCACAGCCTGTGGAACAGTAAGCAGTGTGGCGCAGTTCGCGGGGACGGCTGATGCGGTTCACGGGTTGGCTGGAGGAGCGGCACAGCTGGTGGAGTGGAGCCAGTCGTGGTGAAGGCTGCAGCAGAACTCCACGGAAAAGCGGGGCAGTCGGCCCTGGCCCATGTAAGGTGTCCCTTAACACCCTGTGTGTGCCCCCACCATTTCCACCCAGGCTGGGGGGGTAAAACTCTGCAGATAAACTTTTGAACTCTGGGGTGGCACTGACCAGAGACAGAGACTCTTGGGTTGTTGGACTTTGGGGTGATTGGACTTAAGACTCTAAGGGGGAAAGGACAGTGCCAAATGTGCTTGGAGGTGGGTTTTTTTGCTTAGGGTTTGTGTATAGTCCTGGTTGTGGTGTCTCTCCAACGTGATGCCGCATTGTTTCCCTCCTTTATTAAAAGGATTTTGCTACACTCGGACTCTGTGCTTGCGAGTGGGGAAGTATTGCCTCCTAGAGGCGCCCGGGGGGGGTGGTAGGTAATTGTCCCAGGTCACTGGGTGGGGGCTTGAGCCAGTTTTGCATTGTGTTATTGAAACGGAACCCCTGGATACTGAACCCGGCCCTTGTTGCTGCCAGCTCAGAGGGGCAGAAGGGTTACACTTGTCTGGGCCCAACCTTTTCACCTGGTATAGCCCTTGTTCCAGCTCAGGTGGTAGCTAGGGGATGTCTCATGACTGCAGCCACCTTTGTTCTGTTCCACCCCCTTATACAGCTTTGGTACAAGGCAGGAATCTTTTGTCTCTCTCCTGGGGAAAAGCCCCAGGTTTAAGATGGATTCCTGTACCAGGTAACATGGTCACATGTCCTGTGAGACCCCCAAGCCTTCATTCTTCCTGGCCTGACTCACAGATGGTGCAGGACAGAGCCATCTCCAGTCAATTGTCCTGGTTAATGGGAGCCATCAAGAGTCCAAACCACTATTAATGGCCCTCACTTTGCATCATTACAACAGGACCACAGAGTTATAGTTCATATTTCTAGTTTCAGATACAAGAATGATCGAGTCATAACAAATAGGATGAACACACACAGTAGATTATAAGCTTTGTAATGATACTGCACAAGAGACCTTTTGCATGAAGCATGTTCCAGTTACATCATATTCACACTCATTAGCATATATTCATAAAATCCTATGGAGTGCAACGTCACAGCAGGGAAAGGTTTTTACTGCGGCACTTGGGAGCAGTTGAGTTTCATGTTCAGGCTGTGGTATGAGTTCCTCCAGGTTTCTCATAAGCACACAGGGACCTTAGCGGGTACTCTCGATACAGGAATGGCCCAGACATGATAAAGTGATGTAGTTTGCATTTTCCTTTTTTATTTTTGTATTTCCAATGGCATTTCTGTTTGTGATTTTGTTTTGCTTTGTATAACTGTGTTTTCTCCTGGATTTGTTATTTAACTAAAAAAAGAATAAGGCCTCAGGGCACCGGATGGAGGAGCAGGCTAGGGCTAGGACTGCTAAGAGAGCACGAGTAGCAGGTTTTCTGTATTGTTTCCTGCTCTCATTTTCTTGATTAGTTTCTCTTCTGCATGGAATTTGCTTCTTTGAAACATGAGCCTGACTAGCTCAGTTGGTAGAGCATCAGACTTTTAATCTGAGGGTCCAGGGTTCAAGTCCCTGGTCAGGTGAAAAGTAACCTTTCCCTGTTGGATATTTCCCCCAGAACTGATGAAGGCATCTCTCCAGGATGTTATTTGAATCACTTTTTCCCCCCAGGAATTCACCTTTCACTAGGAAGGGCCATGTACTGCCTGGGACTGAAGGGGAAACTTCCTCACATGCCCACTGGCCTTTCACAGTCTGGATTAAGAAAGGCCTCTGGGAGCTGCAGCAAACTGCTGCATGACAACTTGGTGAGCAAATGCAGGGCTGCCCGCACAGGGTCATACACACCAGAGCTCAGCAGAGGTCTGGGGGTTCCCTATTGGTCCCATGGTGTAAGGGCAGCACTCAGGACTTTGAATCCTGCAATCTGAGCTGAAGTCTCGGTGGGATCTGAGGACAATTCCTGTGCCACAAACCCTGCTGGGTCTTCCAAGGCTCTATCTTGCTCTCTCCAATGCCATGAATTCCTGTCTTTCACCCGCTAGCTGTTGTGACTTGAGCACAAGAGGGGATGTTTGATCCAGAAGCCTGGCCATGCCTGGAGTCCTGTAGGTAGGGATGCAAGCTCCATTTCCTGTGAGTCCTGAATCTGGGCTGCAGCCTGGCCTAGCAGGCAGCCCTGTTGGTTCACCTACTGGCCCAAAGTCACTTGGGCAGTGTTGTCTTTCCCCAGGGATGCTGAAGGGCCTAAGGGAGGGAGGCTCAATACTCCCCCCTATCAGTCAGGGCGGAAGGGGAGGGCTGCAAGAGTGGGCAGGTTGATGGCTGGGCCTTCTAGCATTCGGTTGGGGACGAGGTGGGGAACGCGAACTGGGAGAAATGGTTGCTGGCCTGTGAGGAGTGGCTCAGCCGGTGGCGTAAGTGGACCTTGTCATTACCTACAAGGTTGTCATGCTCAAGACCCATCTGTAGGGAATTTCCTCAGCCATGTATTTCCCCCTGCTCCACGAGTGCTACTGAGACCGAACACGATGGCCTTCCACTTCTTGTGGGGCCATAGGACGTCCCTACCTAGTCAGGAGAAGTGCGGCTTTTTTGCCGTGTTAGAAGGGGGGTTGGGCCTGGTGGGCTTTGAAGCCTTGTACGGTTCTACTGTTTTGTTTTTCAATTTTCAGTGGTGGCTCAGCTGGAGAGCAGGTCAAAGCCCAAAGCCCTGCCCCCGCCCCCCTCACTCCACCCTTCCCCCAAAGCCCTGCCCCCCCGCTGTGCCCTTCCCCAAAGCCCTGCCCCTGCCAAACCCCTTTCCCAAAGCCCTGCCCCTGCCCCCTTCCCCTGAGGTCCTGCCCCGCCCCGCCCCAAAGCCCTGCTCCTGCCCCTCACTCTGCCCTTTCCCCAAAGACCTGCTCCCACCCCCGAGGTCCTGCCCTCACGCTGCCCCTAACCCCGAGGTCCCCTCACATCGCCTGTTCCCCTAATCCCTGCCCCTTTCCCTGAAGTCCTGCCCCGCCCCGTCCCTTCCTCCAAGGCACCACCCTCGCATTGCCCCTTTTCCCAGCACCCCACCCTCACTCTGCCCCTTCCCCGACTCCCCACTCCCACATTGCCCCCAATACACCCCTCCCTGCACCCTTTCCCCAAGGACCCACCCCCACATGGCCCCTTCCCGAGTTCCCGCCTTGAGCTTCCCTTTCTCCTCGAGACCCCGCCCCTGCCGCCCCTTCCCCTGGTACCGCATGCCTGCACCACCCTTCCCCTGGGACCCCGCCCTGCACCGCCCCTTCCCCTGGGACCCCGCCCCTTCCCTGGGACCCTGCGCCTGCACCGCCCATTCACCTGGGACCCTGCCCTCACATTCCCACTAGACCCCACCCCTGCAGCACCTGTTCCCTCTAATCCCTGCCCCTGCATTGCCCCTTCCCCCGAGACCCCACCCACATGCTTCCGCTTTGCCCCGAGACCCTGCCCTCACAGCGCCTCTTCCCCCAAGTCCCCAGTGCCACACTGCCCATTTCCCCCTGAGTCCCCGCCCCACACTGCCCCTATGACCCCACCCTCACATTGTCCTGAGACCCCGCCTCCCACTGCTCCTTCTCCTGAGACCCCGCCCCTGCACCACCCACTAACAGGCCAGACCCCGGCGGGGGAGGGGGAGAAACATGCTGTGCTCTGCCACAGACTTCCCGAGTGTCCTTGGGCACATCACTCAGCCTCTCTTCTCCCGTCCAGGAAATGGGGCTGGTGGCGCTTCCCGCCTCGCACGAGCTGGGAAGAGAACTACCCTGTGAATTAGGAAGATGCTCCCAGTCCCCTGCTCCCACCTCTAGACCCACCTCTGCTCCCAGAGCCAGGAATAGAATCCAGAGGTCCTAGCACCCAGCCCCTCCCTGTTCTGACCACTGACCCCACTCCCTTTTAGGCTCACTGCCATTTCTATCCACCCACCCCACCTGTCCATCCCTTTGCTGCAGGTTTCTGGGGTGTCACCCTGCTCTGCACTCCCCAGTGCAGCCACAGGCCTTTTTCCCCAACCACACATCCTCTCCCCTCATGCTGGATCATCTGCTTGGCCCCCTGCCCCTCTCGGGTGCGCCAGCGGCGTGGCTGGGGATTGTGCAATGGCCCAGCACCAGGCAACGCAGAACGTAAACCACAGGCCCTGCCCCACCCCACCGGAGCTGCCCTCCAGGTGCATTTGAGCCCAGCACCTTGCATCTGTGCTCTCCTGCCCCACGAGGGGTGAGCTGCAGTCCCCACCATGCTCTGCAGCAGAGAGAAGAGTCAAGCCAACCAGCCCATTTAGGATGGGGGAATCAACACCCTTTTTTCTGCACAGCCACTGACCATCAGCGGGATTCCTCCTCCCTCCTGTGCCTCATTGCAACTAAATCTCCGCACCTAGACAGCTGGTCCATCCGCTGCACCCCAGTCCCCCATACCTAAGCCTCCCTGCCAAAGCCCTGCACCTGGCTCCATAGAATTAAGTCTCACATCTTGCTGGGAACTCAACTTCTTGTGCCCAGAGAGTCTCGGCCCCCCTCAGTAGCTGACCTGAGTCTGAGAAACACAGTGTCTGTCTTCTCTAAAGAAGTACTTGGAGAGGATTTTCTAGTGTGACCACGTGGCCTAATGGATAAGGTGTCTGACTTTAAATGAGGCAGTTGAGAGTTCAAGTCCCTTTGTGCTTGTGCAGTTTTACCTTTGGCTGAACGTCCTGCTCCCTTCAGGGCTGGAACCTCTTTTTGGTCACTTAGGCCAATGCTCTGGCTTCAGCTAGAGCCCCGGGAAGGAGTTGGGGGTGGGTGTCACAAAGGCTGGGGCATGAGCCCCAGGTGCTTCCAGTCTCGCCTTTGCCCTTCCTGACTTGCCAAAGAAACTGGGCGGCTGCCCGGGCTAGCGTGTGGAGCAGTTTCCCTCTTCCAAGTGTGCGCCTGTCCCTGTGCTGGAGGGTACTTGCTACATAGCACCTTGGGAGCCTGGGTGTTTCTCTGCTTCTCGCCAGCTGGGGAAAAGCCTCTCGAGGTAAAATCTCCTGCCCCACTGCCAAAGTGAGCACCTGGAGTGGGAACAGTAAGAGGCCCCACCGGGGGGGCTGGCCCTGCTTTCCTACCATCGTCTGATGTTGGCCACAGAGCATCAGCAGCCGCCCCGCATGCTGGTCTGTGGGTGGCCTTCAGTGGGTGTTTGGCATGGCAGGGAGCAGGCTGGCTGGGGGTCTTTGTCGCTGTCTGCTGGCCACACATAGGCATGGTCGTCCCCTCCTCTGAACAGCCAGAGTGAGTCTGTGCTTAGAAAGCAGAGACACAGGAGACTGGAGACAAGAGGGTGAGAAAGATTGAGAAAGGGCCTATGCAGACAGCCCACACCACAGGGACGCTGCCTGGTTAAGGGATGTGGAGGCACCAAATTGCCCCAAATTTCCCGGTGCCCTGCGCAGCTGGGTACTGCTCCAGCGGGGAACCCGATCCCCCGGCTGGCTGAGCCGGCCAGGAAAGCTGCCCCTGCCCCTGCTCCACCTCTTCCCCCCAGCCCCACCCCTGGTCTGCCCCCACCCCCCTCGTCCCACCCCTGCTCCACCCCATCCCCCCCCACTCCGCCCCTTCCCCTGAGCTACACCCCGGTGGACGGCAGGAGGGATCAGGCGCACCCGGCACTCACTGGGCGGTGGGAAGTGGAACGACCTGGCCCCAGCCTGCTCTGCTCCACTAGCTCCCAGCCGCGCCACTGGTGAGTGCTGGGGGGGGCGTTTCCCCCCCAACTTCCAAGGCTGGGAGCAGAGTGCAGCAGGCTGGGGCCGGATCACTCCACTTCCCGATGCCCCGTGAGTGTGGGGTCGGGCCTGCCCTGCAATTACCGGGCAGCGGGAAGTGGAGTGACCTGGCCCCAGCCTGCTCCACTCTGCCAGCTCGGGCTGGGGGACAGGGGTGCCGTGTAGGGCACCAAAATGTCTAGGGACAACCCTGAATAGATCATTTTCCCACAGGGACCGATGGCTGTTAGACTAGAGATATTCAGGCTGCCTGTACAGGCCTAGACTTTAAGAACTCAGGTGTATTTTTATCACTTAGCTAGTGACAGGGCTATAAAAGAAAGACCCAAAATCCCAGTCTGCCTGCGTCTGGGCCTTCTCTCCCTCGGAGAGTCTGAGCCTTGTTTGTAGGCGAAGGCCTTTGGCTAAGCAGCAGGGGCAGCCATAAGCTGGGAAGCGAACGGTCCCATCCTCACCTCCCAAACCCGTCACACTGAACTAAGGTGGGGTTGGGCTGTTAGGAAGACGATCCTGTCCCGATAGTGCCCATCAACACCAGATAACGAAACAGATCTTAAGGGAGCATCCGGTCTGGCAAGAAATCCCTTCTCAATGGTTGTGGTTGTGAAACCCTCATTTCTGTAGGGTTTAGCTTTCTGGCCCCCACTTTTCTATTGTCAATCTGTCTGGTTCGCTAATTGTTTCTGTCTGCTGCAGAATTAATTTTGCTGGGTGTAAGTTAATTAGGGGAGTGGGATGTAATTGGTTAGAGAATTCTGTTACAATAGGTTAGAATTGGTTAGTTACAATGACTGGTTAAGGTCTAGCTGAGAATATTACTGTATAAACTGGGGTCAGACAGGAAGTGGAAGAGGAAATTGGAATCATGCTAACGGGGGGATGGGAATAGGGAACAGGGACACAGACAAGGCTTTGCAGTGTCACAGCTGGGAAGGGGGATGTGGGGTAAACACTCTGCAGTGTCAGAGCTCATAGACTCATCGACTTTAAGGTCAGTAGGGACCATTATGATCGTCTAGTCCGACCTCCTGCACAACGCAGGCCACAGATTCTCACCCACCCACTCCTGTAACAAAGCCCTGGCCTATGTCTGAGCTAGCGAAGTCCTCAACTCGTTGTTTAAAGACTTCAAGGTCAGAGAATCCTCCAGCAAGTGACCCATGCCCCATGCTGCAGAGGAAGGTGAAACCCCCCAAGGGTCTCTGCCAACCTGCCCTGGAGGAAAATTCCTTCCCGACCCCAAATATGGTGATCAGCTAACCCCTTAGCATGTGGGCAGGACTCAGCAGCCAGACACCCAGGAAAGAATTGTCTGTAGGGATGTGGGGTAAATGCTCTGTGGTGTCAGAGCTGGGAAAGGGGACACTGGGGAACAGACTCTGTCGGTCTATAGAGATAAGCCCGACTGGTGTGAAGGGCTTCGGAATCTGCCTGCTTGGAAACTTGTAAACATCCCTTTGTCTGCGCTTCCGACTTCTGGTCTTTTGCTGCTTGCTGCCTGCGTGACAAGAGCCAGGGAAGTGGGCGGGGGAAGGGAAAGCCCTGTAACAATGGCTCCTTGCTCCTCTCACTCCAGGCTCAGGGGTCAAGGATGGGCAGGACTCCAGGCTCTGCTTGAGGGATCCTGGCACAGGGGCTGGTGGGGGAGAAAGGATGGTAGATTCTCATCTGCGCTCTGGAGAGGAGGTAATAAATGAAGGGGGCATTTTTGACTCCTCCCCTCCTCAGTGTCCCCAGGGCTGGAAGTCTACATTACGCAGGGGAAAATGAGGGGGTGATGCCACTTGGCTAATGAAAACCAGTGCTCCAGGTAAGGTTTGAACTCACAACCTCAGCATAACTCCTCTCAGCACTGCCCTATAAATACTGTGCACTAAACAATTGCGCCACTAGGTTGATACACGTGAGGGGTGACCTCAAAACATTCTCAGTGGGGCTGAGAGCAGGTAGCGACAAGTGTACTCGGTGGGGTGGATTCTTCTTAAGGGTTCCAGGCACCATTGACCCTTTTGTTCTTCCCTGTGTAATAACAGAGCTGATTAAGACTCAATGGAGAGTCTTGCTGCAGACCAACAGATCTGAAGTCACTGATAACCAGCTCTAAGCATTAGTCCTGCTTTGGGACAGTGTCTCTCATGCAAGGAACTGCCCAGTCTGCACTAGCAGTGAGGCTCCCTCACTAACAGCTGAAATCAGGGAGAGCTGTGTGAAGTGCAGGGCCCCAGGGGTGCCGGAACAGGGGGGAACAACACCCCAGGACTTTAAAAAATGGGAGGGCTCAGCCTTGCCACTTTGTAAAGACCGTAATGGTGAGTGAGGGGGGGAGGGGACGGAGAGCAGTGAGCGGGAGGAAGGATCTTGGGGTATGAGGCAGTGTAGGAGCGGGGCCTTGGGGAGGGGGTGGTGCAGGGGCGTGGCCTCAAGTGGAAGGGGTGGGGCTACTGCTTGGGCTCTGGTGGCCGCCACTTTTAGGCAGGGACACCCGGGGGGGGGAAGTGGGGCAAAAACCCCTCAGCTGGTGGTCCAAAGAGCGGGCTGGATGCCATTCAGAAACCCATCTGCCAGCAGCCGTGCCGGAGGCTCAGGCTTAATCCTCAAGGCCGAGCACAAAAACTTTCAGCCGGGAACATTTCGCTCCCTTCCCGCCTCCGCCCAAGCAGCAAGGGAGAAGCGGAGGAGACACGCCGGCTCAAAGACGCCTCCCTCCCACTTCTCTGTACGCTGTGCAAAGCTCTTGGCCTGCCTCATGCCTCATCAGGAAAGCACGGCCATGCGGCCCAAGCCTGAGTCACGTCCGCGGCCTGGCCCGCCCTGCCCCGGCTGACGGTCGCGCAGAGCCACGCGAGTCAATGGCAGGTCGAGTCCGGAGCCTCGGCTCTTTCCCCTGACAGCCACACACACAGCGCTGCCTAGCGCCCCCAGAGCCTCCCTCGTGTTCTCCCGCAGCAGCCGCCTGCCGGGGTGGTGGGAAAAGGGGACCAGGAAGCACTGCAGCCTCATTCCAGGACAGGAGGCCCTCACCACGCCTAGGCCTGCCTCTTGCCTTCAGCCCAGGCAGCCAGAGGTGCCGGGGAGCTACCTGGCAGGCCGCTTCGCCTCAGCCACCTCTTGCCTCATGGCCTAGGCTCTTGGTGCTCTGCTGGTCACCGGCTCGCTTGAAGGCCCAGAGGGAAAAGAAACAAGCGCACGCGTAGCAGAGGATGGTTTCGATCCATCGACCTCTGGGTTATGGGCCCAGCACGCTCCCGATGCGCCACTCTGCTGCTTCTTCACACCCTCCCCCTGCCACCTAGCCGCCACTATCCAGATTAGTGCCTTACGCGCTCTCGTGCTGGCAGGCAGATGCGCAAGCTGCTAGGCAGCTGCCCTGGTCACAGGATTTTACAGCTTCTACAGGGTAAAAGGGATCTATTTGGGGTTTGGACCCCATTGGGAGCTGGGAAGCTGAGTGCCGGAGATGGGAGCACTTCTTAAACAGTTTTCAGTTAAGCTTTCAAGCTTGTGGGGGACGAGGTTCAGCCTTGGATCCGTGTCTGCAGCAGGCAAGCGCGTCTGGCTCAATTGCCCCCCCCCGCCCCCGCTGTATTAGCAGACTAAAACCCGGAGCAAACGCACATGCCTTGCAAAGGAACAGGAGCCGGGATCTCGAACAAAAGCCAACTTTTTATTAAGATGACGTTCAAAGAAAAAAAATTGTACAGTACAGAGTTTCGGCATAGAAGTTTCTGGTGCTCAGGGAACAACGTACAGCTTACCCAAGGGATGCAAAATTCAGTTTAAGATCGGGTGGCATAAGGAATACATAATCTACAATAGCCCTGACTGGGGGGTAAAAGGTTAACGTACAGATACTGAGTTAGGAGGGTATGTTGTCCATATGAGGGCTACGTTCGGGTGTGGAATATAACGAGCGGTTACGACGATGAGGATGGATTGACCCGCGTTTGGTGAGTTTTAACGTTCGGTGTTTTGGAATCTTTGCCACAATCTAGTTGAAGCAGGGTCAGTATGAAATCTGCCCTGCCATCTGTTGGTGATGTGTTGTCAAGGCCTTTTGGGGCTGATGTCATTTGCATGGTTACACCCACCCCGGATTGCATGATGGGAGTGTTTGTCCAAACGGTCATTTCAGCTGCTGCGATATCCCCAGTCTCTTTGTTATTGGGGCAGGAGTAATCCAGTGTATTTTCCTGTTGATTTTGGATCAAGGACAGAGTAGCTGTACCTGGCATTTGAGGCCTGAGAGCGTCACCCTCTCCTGAAAAGTACTCACCATTTAGGGGTATGGGTTCCTAACGTCCGCTCATGGAGGGAGGTAGAAATGGATGTTTGTTGGTCTCTCGCAGGTGCTGCTGATGTCCTTTCTGCTGTCCCTGGTGTGGAAAAACAGAGGCAGAGGCGGTTTTGAATCTCTTCAAATTGTTGTTAGTGTTGCAGTTGCTCACCCTAAGCTTATGCTGTTAGATCTCTTTCACGGTGTATTTTAGTCCTGAGGTATAAGGTGTGTTGTTAGGGAGTGAGGTAGCAAACGTTAGTTGCAGAGGTGGTGCATGTGCCACAGAAGTTGTGTGCCCCCCCTGCCCCCGCTCCTGTCCAAGAGTCCAGTATTTCCATAATCCCACCCACTGACCTGTGACTAACAATCTCGCTCTGCTAACTCTTCCAGCAAAACTTTTCTACCAGGTTCTTATGCAGCGGTATATTTCTACCAACTTTAGCTTTTAAGTACCATCAAAGACAACCTGTTTACGTATAACTAAAATTCCTGCTTCTGCATTGAAGATTTTCAGTGTATGCTATAACACATTATTTAAAAAGAATAATAATTAATTCTATTTTTAAACTAAAGAGAAGAAAACCATAAAATATGTGTTTAGAGATTGCTAAAGAACCCTATAGTGCAAAACACAAATATTGATTTTCAATCTCTTTTAACTTGCTATTGTTTGGAACCCATGTGTCTTGTCTAAAGATTTTATTTTGGTTTGGGTGAGTTCTGAAATCAAGAACTGCTAAGTACCGTTCTACTGTTCTTGATTCATGTCACCAGGATTACTACACTTAATTACTCTTGCCCTAATAAGAAAGAGTTTGGAGATCCCACAGCAGCCAAAATCACCATTTGGACAAGCACCCCATCATGCAATGCGGGGTGGGTGTGACCATGCACCTCAGCAACTACATGCCTTTGCATCACATCACCAACAGATGGCAGGGTATAGTTCATTCTGACCCTGCTTACACCCTCCCCCCCAGCCAAGAATTGGTGATCCTGATACATCACACTCCCTGTTATACCAACTCATTGGTATTGAATGCTGAAGTTATGGCTAGCAAAAGTAGCCACCCATCTCTGCCCTGTAGCATCCAGCTTAGCCCTTGTTAACACAGAAGTCAGTGGATTGTTCTCTGTCCATACCTGAAACTGAGCACCGGACAAGTAGTCTGGAAATTTCTCAGTGATGGCCCATTTCAAGGCCAAGAACTTCAGCTGGTGGATGGGATAGTGAGTTTCGCTATCAGACAGTCCTCAGCTGGCAAAGGCCACAGATTTACATTTACCTTCCACTTCCTGGTAGGCGAGTGCTCCCAGACCCTCCAAACTGGCATCAGCATGCATGATAAACCGTTCGTTTGGGTCAGCAAGGACTAGGACTGGCACATGAATCAGGCAAATAATGATTTCCCGTAAAGCCCTGTCACATCTCTCATCCCGCCATGTCCCCAATGGAGAGGAGATGAGCCCTCCTGTCCCAGGCCAGGCACACCAGATCTGTGCGGGGAGGTGTCCATAATGGTCACCTGGTTTTAATAAGGTGAATGTGGCAAGTTTTCCAATACTGTATACTGCGTGCTGGAGCTGCTGGGGAGAGAAGTTCCTTCCTCAGCCCGAGCCCACCAGAGTTGATGTTGCAGTGGGGGAGAGGTATCTCTCATCTGGTTTTTAGATGCTCTGATGAGAGGGAGCAGGAGAAAGATTTTTCTTCTCCTTACATTTCAAATTCTCCACCCCCACCCCTAACCATTTTCTGCTCTAGCCTGATCTCTCTCTCTCATGTCTCCAGGGCCGTCATTAGCCATAGGCAGCTGCCTAGGGCACCACTAGGTCTGGGGGCACTGCTCTGCTGGGAGTCTGGACAGACGGGAAGCAGTGGAGCATGTAAGAGCAGGGCTGCTGGGTCCTAGAGAGAGCCGAATGCAGCACAGTCTGAGGGAGGGGATTGGCTGCTGGGGTCTCTGGGATGGGGTGGGGGTTGGGGTTGGGGAAGGAGCTCACCTGTGAGTGTGACTCTTTCCCCCCGGCTGAGGTGAGGTGAGGCAGGCTCTGCAGCTCTGGAACCAGTGTCCTTTGTTGTCCCCCATAACATCCATTCTTCTCCCTCCCTGCCCCATGGAGCACCCCTCCTTTCTCCCTCCTCCTCAGGAGGATCCTCTCTCTCTCTCCTCCTCCTCCGTCAGGGCTGGGTTGGGTGAGGTGCTGGGGGTAGGTGGGGAGGAGGCTGGCTGGCTGCCTGCTGAGGAATGACAGTGAAAGTAACACACGACCTGGGCAGTGAGCCAGGATTGGAATGTCCCAGGGGGCTGGGATGGGGTTAGCCAGATGTGTGAAAAATCAGGACAGGGGGTTGGGGTAGGGTGAGCAGATATCCCTATTTTATAGGGCCAGTCCCAATTTTGGGGTCTTTTTCTTATATAGGCTCCTTTTACCCCCACCCCCACCCCCTGTCCTGATTTTTCACACTTGCTGTCTGGTCACTCTAGGTGGGGGTAATTGGTGCCTATATAAGACAAAGCCCCAAATATCGGGACTGGCCCTATAAAATCAGGACATCTGGATCTGGTCACCCTAGCTGGGGAGCGCCTCCGGGCTGGCAGCTGCCACCGATCCATCTCATCCGGGGGGGAGCTGCACAGGGCAGGATGAGCTGCTGTGGCTCCATGGGTGACCTGTCCCTGAGATCAGATGCTGGGCTAACTTCACCATGGTCCGTAAGGCTGGTGGTGGTGCCCATTGGCGTGTGATTGGACCTGAGGGTTTGCTGCTGCTGTTGCTATTCTGCACCCCAAGAGGTGGATTTTGGGGTCTACTACTGCAGCTGTTGGACCAGCAGGCTGGGGGTGAGCCAAGCATGAAAGCAGTACAGTGTTGCCATTTAGATTGTCATTTAACAACTTTGTTTGCCAAAAATTCTTGCTAACAATCCTGAATCCAATTTCAATATTTTTTTTAAAAAAAAAAATCAATATCTTAGCCAAAAACAGAAAATTAAGTTGTTGACAATTATTAGTGACAGGTTTGGTTTGAAGCAGGGAGTGGGCCAGTTTTCATCAGAGAAACAAAAAATGTCGACTGACTTTCCTATAGCCTGTTACTCCGGATAAGAGCCCTCCAACAACTGTATTATGCTCATCTTCTTACTGGTGTATAGAGCAGGGGTCGGCAACCTACGGCACACACGCCAAAGGTGGAAGGTGAGCTGATTTTTGGTGGTACGCAGCGGCAGGCTGAGTGGCTCAGCCCATCACTGCTCTGGGGTTCCGGCTGCTGCCCTATTGCCAGCTGGGATACCGGTCGTTGGCCCCTCTCAGCACCTGCTGCTGGCCACCCAGGGAACCCCAGGCTGGCAGCGGGCTGAGCAGGCCGGCTGAACCACTCAACCTGCTGTCAGCCTGGGGTTCCATTCACTCAGCCGGCAGCGGGCTGAGTGGGCTGGTGGCGGGCTGAGCAGGGCCGGTGGAGGTTGAGTGGCTCAGTCTGCTGCCAGTCTGGGGTGCCGGCAGCACTCAGCCTACTGCTACTCGGGGTTCGGCTGCCGGCCCTTGCCAGTCAGGAGCCCAGCCACCGGCCCCACTCTGCCTCCTGCCAGCCTGGGTGAGCAGAATCCCAGGCTGGTAGCGGGCTGAGGGGGGTTGGCGGCCGGGATCCTGGCTGGCAGGAGTTGGTGGTCAGAACCCCAGACCAGCAGCGGGCTGAGCAGGGCCTGGGATCCTTGTCTAGGGTTCCAGCCACCAGCCCCGCTCAGCCCGCACCCGGTCTGGGGTTTCATTTACTCAGCTGGCAGTGGCCTGAGTAGGACCTCAGATAATAACAATAGTTTATTTATATAATATACACATAGAGAGAGAGACCTTCTACAAACGTTAAAATGTATTACTGGCACGAGAAACCTTAAGTTACAGTGAACTTGGCACACCACTTCTGAAAGGTTGCCAACCCCTGGTATAGACTGACCATATGTTGTACTAAGATTCTCCTGCTTTTTTTTCCTGTGAGCCAGTATAGCTATTGCCAGCCCAGAAGTTGGGCAGCCAATGTTTTACGTTTTCACAATGTTTTCTCCAACTTTCATAAAGTAAATTCATAGTTAATATGAGTTAAAAAGGCCACGGACACTTCCTTGTGAAGAATCTGTACAGCAGATCATGCTAGAGCTGTGAAAATGTCAGTTTTTGATGGAACTTTAGAGGCAGTGATTTATCATTTATTTTATCATGCGAATGTGCTGCTATTGCTAATGTCTTTCCAAACAAAATAAGGCACAATAGGACTTCTGTAACATTTCTGTGCTACCTTAATCTAGAGGAGATGATGCTGTGCTGACTTCATTTTGGTCACTTTGTGCTTTACCTAGCAGTAAAACTAGGGTTATATTTTCCCACTGTTTGGAAACCCAGCTTATTAAACTGATTTTGCAGCCAAAAAAGCCAGAAAGATTGCTTTTAATTAAAAACAAATCTTTGTTTCAATACCGCTTCATATAAATTTCCAATACAATTTTGACAAATTAAAAAAATTATATTATTTGCATCATTCTGTCAAATCAGAATTTTTTCTATAGTGCTACTTCTTTAGTGCTAGTGCATCAGCATTACAGTTTGCTTCATTAAGTTAAACTGGTTTTAATACCGTGAATGTGGCAAGTTTTCCAATACTGTATGCTTATATTTCTGTTGCTAAGAGCAGATCAGGCACAGGGCACCAGTTTAATAATCTCACCTAGGGCACCATAAATCCTAAGGACGGCCCTGCATGCCTCAATTCTCTTTTTCCTGGCCTTGTTCCAGAGCCCTCACAGCCCAATTCTCTACCCTAACGTTGAGCCCTCTACTGCACCCTGAACCGCTCATTCCATCCCCACCCCAAAGCCTGCACCCCCTAGCCAGTGCTCTCATCCCCCTGCACTCCAACTCTCTGTCCCATGTAGCCTGATTTAGGGTGTACTAATAATATTAATTTGGAAAATATGATGAAAATGTAATTTATTAGCTTACATTTTATTTAATTTAATTGAGTTATAAAGTTACAGTTGCATTACTGCTATTCAAAAGATACATATGGCATTATATGCAACAAAGTTTTGGTTAATATACTCACACCCTTCCTTGATAACCTGGTGGTAAGAGACACAGGACCAGCCTTGCTGTTCAGGTTTTCAATTCTTGAGTGAAAGATGCAGTGCTTAGAAAAAGCTAATGTTACTTTGGGTTTACTTGACTAGGTTAAACTTAAAATCAAATCCTAATAAACAAAGAATAAAAACTTAGGGAAACCGAGCTTAGCCGAATTACTTTGAAACTTAAAGTTTAAGAACAAGTACAGCCTACTGATAGTAGATAGAGAGTGGAGGAAGTAAGTCAGAATGACAGAGCGATGTGCTCTAGCGAGGTGGGTTACCTCTTTTATAGGGCACAAGCGCCGGAAATCCTTCCTCCTATGCCCAAATTTCATTCCTTACCCACAAAACATTAGGGTACGCTTACTTCATAGGCTAGTATGTTTGTGCGTGTTGATGACATGTACATATGCACATAAGTTCCCTTGTGGTGTACCTGTTAATTCTGTGGGTACAACACTGAAAAACCCCTTATGCCATTCTCCATTGTCGATTGGTCTAGGTAAAGGTCTTAGACAGGCGTGGGTACTTCTCTATTTAAGTAACAAGATAAAGGTCAATTTTCCTTTCTGAGTAAAAGGTCACACTATAGAGATGCTCACTTTGCCTTAGCTTAACATACAGGATATGGCCTGTAGGTCTTCATAAGTCATGTGCCCCAACCCCCTAATCATTTTGATTGCCCTGTGCTGGACTCTCTCAGTTTGTCCACATCCCTTCTCATGTGGGTCTCAACCCCAAAAGTACTCACATTTCACCCCAATGGCCCCAAAATGTACATAGGGTGCTGCCATGGTCAAGTCGCTCTTGAGCCTGCTGGCAGAGAACAAGGTGAAAATTAGCCAGGACGTCGCTCAGTCAATTCCCTCTGCTCCCAGCAGGTGGTATCGGAAAGCTCCAAGATGGCTCACTTCCCTTTCTCGCATCAGCTTCAGGCCCCAGGGTTACAAATGCACAAACCAGTTGGGAGTCTCCCCTGGGCTCAGGGGGTGGGGCTGCTCTGAGGCGATGGACTTGCACACTTGGGATATTAGTACAAAGATACAATTTCAATTTCTCATAGAAAACTGAGGGCAAATTATATTTGGTAAAAATCTTATTTAGTGAAAGGAAAGCTGCAGTGACAGCCTGGTTACTGGGGTGCAAAACACTTTCCTCCTGGGAGAAACAAGAAGTTAGAATTAGAAATTTACATCATTTGTTCCAATGTTGGCACAGGTTTAATTTTGCTTCTGTGTAGGTTTGTTTCAGGCTGTGACTCTTTGGGTTTATTTGGTTGTTTTGTTTTTAAGTTGGAATGGAGCTTTTAATTGACATTTTCTGGATTTGAATGGCTGACCTGCAACACCAGTTTTGACATAGTTCTGCATATTTTATACAGATTTGGCCAGTATTCAAGGATTCGATTCCTTTATAGGAGGTTTTAGTGGTCAGGCTTATTTATTTTATGTTATTTTATCATCCTGCTGTAGCACACCTTTTTGATAAAATGTTGAAATTCTTAATTTATGGTATTTGTTAGTTTTTATTTTTAAAAACAAAGTTTTCTTAGTGTTTGGGTTTTAAATTAAGCATTCTTTTGGTTTCAATTTTTATTTTGGCATTGGTTATTGATGGGCTCTTTAAAAACTTTGTATTTAATACTAAAATTTGGACAGATTTAGATTATTTAAAGTAAACCCTGTTTACTATTTTATTTTAATAAAGGTTGTATTGCTCTAAACCCTGGCCAGGGGGAGAGGAGATGAGCCTGGCCTTTAACTGGGAAGGAGCAGAGGCATGGGAGGCCTGGCCCCCGTGAAGGGTGGGGCCAGGTGATGGGGGGGCACAGCCCCTCCAATTTTTTGTCTAGCCCACCTCAGTCCCCCACCAAACGAGAAGAGTCTGATGCCACCTGCTGGTCACTGGGTGTCACTGCTGCTCCATGGGAAACATGCTCTGTGCATTACCCAGATTGGTGGGAAACACACTCTGTGCATTACCGTGACTGGTCCGTGCGTGTCACTGCTCCTAGAAGGCAGATACACACTGTGCATTATGCCACTGGGTGTCACTGCTGCGCCAAGGGAGACATAAGAACGGCCAGGTTGGTTCAGACGCAAAGTCCATCTAGCCCAGTATCCTCCTGTCTTCTGACAGCGGCCAGTGCCAGGTGCCCCAGAGGGAATGAACAGAGCAGGGAATCATCAAGTGATCCATCCCCTGCCACCCATTCCCAGCTTCTGGCAAACAGAGGCTACAGGCACCATCCCTGCCCACCCTGGCTAATAGCCCTTGATGGACCTGTCCTCTGTTCATTTATCTAGTTCTTTTTTTGAACCCTGTTATACTCTTGGCCTTCACAACAGCCTCTGGCAAGGAGTTCCACAGGTTGACTATGCAACTGCCCAGAGTTTACCCCCACCCCCACCCCCGGTTGTATATGGAAAAGAGGATGAGGGCCGTCCTGCCTCACTCTGTTCCTGCCATTTTGGGTCAACAAATAAGTCACATGGGAAAGACAGCTCCCATCTCCCATCCTTATAGATCAGGGGGGCCAACTAGGGGGAGAAGCCCAGCTCAAAAACAGGTACCTGCCTCAGGTAAAGTTGCTGCTGCTGCCCCAGAGGACAAGCTGTCCCTGCACAAAGAAGGCTCAAAGGACCTGCCAAAGCCTGAGATTGAACCAGGGACCTTTAGATCTTCAGTCTAACGCTCTCCCAACTGAGCTACTTTGGGAGCTGGGTGGCAGTATTTTGGCCTGCTGCTTCTCTGTCCTGGAGGTTTTTGCTGCAGTTGCACACAAATAGGACGTCATTGGGAGCGGCCCATGAAGACAAGACTCGCTTTTGCCTGCCTTGCTCAGCTTGACTTGCTGCCTCACCCCGTTCCTGCCCTAGTGCCCGGGTCGACCTGGTGGTGGAAGGGGACTGGGGGCCAGTGGCACGGGGAGGAAGTTGAGCTGGACCCTGAGCTAGACTAGACCCTGGCGGTGAGAGTCTGGCCACCACTTGCCACCCCCCCCCCCTGTTGTCCTGGCTTCCCCCACTGGGCGTCATTTCGGGAGGGAAGTGGGGCTACTGCCCCCCCTCCCCGATTTTCACACCGCAGAGGAGTGCGAACAGGAAAACGAATGGCTGCTCCACACCCCCACCGGAGGAACCCGGCGCCCTTAGCTGCTTCCCCTGCTCCCCCCCAGCTGTGCTACTGAGTGGAAGCATCCTGTGCCCATCACACAGAGGTCGATTAATCAAAACCCTCTTCTGCCAGCACCGGGCCTCCTGCTTCTTACACTGGGCTTGCAAGCGAGGGGGCGGCTGGCACAGTGCCAAGAGTCTAACCTGTGAGGCAGGAGGCGGCTGATGCCCGCAGCCTGCTGGGGAGCTCCCAGAAGTTATTAAGGGACAGAGACTCCTCAATGCCCTTAGTAACAAGGGTTTGGGGGTCACCGAGGCCCGTAAGGGGGTCACTATGTCAGCCCTATAACCCTGGGTGTCAGGTCACTGTGCAGCTTTGATCTAGAGCTCGGATCCCGACAACCGACCAGCAGCCCACAGCCTCCCCCTGGGTCTGCCCCACCTGGTTACTCCTTACAGGCCGACCTTACCCCCCTTCCAGCCCCGGATTCGCCCCCTAATCATCCTACTGCCACTCAGAGCCACAGCCGTGGAGGTGCTGAAGGAGGGAGGGGTGACTCTAGGGTGGGGTTCTTCTCTAACGATGGCTGGCAGAAAGGTGGTGCTCAGCTCTGTCAGCCACCTGCCCAGGTGCCTCGCTGCCAGGGGATGCAGACGTTTCTGTAAGGCCATTAAATGGGTATTTGGCTTCTGAGTGAATGAGGAATGTGCAATCCTGAGAGGGAATTTCCATCCCTGTTTTTGGTGCTCTTCAGGGCCCCAGTGGCCTAATGGATAAGGCATTGGCTTCCTAAGCCAGAGATTGTGGGTTCAAGTCCCATCTGGGGTGAAAAACTCCTTCCTTCTTGTAGATTGCAAAGAAGCCTTGGTGTTATTTTCACCAAGGAAGCTGGGAGACGTTTGAACCCAAAGTACTGGATCTTGGGAGCAATCCCCCAGAAATGGCATCTTCCACTTAAGAAATGCTTTCTAAACCCATCAGCAGCAAACAGTTAATACTAGTGTTTGTCTGAGAATAGAGGGAAGGGGAGTGTTTACTCCAAAACATCCATGAGCGAAAGAGACAGAAAGAACAAGGCAGTTCTGAAAGAGACTAGATCTGTCTGGAGACAAAGCAGAACCTGAGAATGAGCAACAGTGTGAAAAGAAGAACTTCAAATGTGTGTTAGGTGTTAGTTAGGTTGGTCTGACAAATTTCAAGAAAATACCAATGCTCATAGACAGATGCGGACACTGGCTGCTACTGACCTTTTACTGAGAATTCATTGAGAAATATTTTCCTTAACTATGTTATGGAATATTAGGTGGGCTATGAAGGCACCATTCCTCCTGCTTTCGCCCTTCGAGACAACATGGCCTCATGGCATGCAGCCAGTGCTCACCTTCCAGTCAACTGCTAGAGAAGACAACACAGACAGGGATGGCAGCAGGGCAGACTGGAGCTCCATGGAGATGGTGGGACCAGGTCTCATCAACGGGGAGGTGGCCACCCCAGCATGCACAAGGCTGAGCCAGCAAGTGTGGTGTGTGCTTCACCATGCCCCTACTCATTGCACGTGGTGGTGGAGGGCAGTTACTGAGTTTGGTTCGTCTGGCAAATTTAGGGCTTGGCTACACTTGCAGAGGTAGAGCACTGGGAGTTAAACCACAGCAGGGAAACCGCTGCCGTGTGTTCACACTGACAGCTGCAAGCGCACTGGAGTGGCCACATTAGCAGCTCTGGCAATGCCACAGAGAGCAGTGCAGTGTGTTAGCTATCCCAGTGTGCAAGTGGCTGCAACGTGCTTTTCAAATGGGGGATGGGGATGGAGTGTGACAGGGAGTGTGTTGTGTGTACGTGGGGGGAGCGGCAGTGTGTGTGGGGGGCTGAGAGTGTCTCAGCATGCTGTCTTGTGTGTTCGGACAGCAGCAGACCCCCCTCTCTCACACACATTCACAACAGCAGCATTCCACACTAATGGTTGCTTTGTCCCGGAGCAGATAAGCAGCCGGCTGTCAGAAACGGAGCTTTGAAAGGGGATATCCGCATGCCTGCAGCCGATTTCAAAACAATGACCAGAGGGGGCACTTGACTTCAGGGGATTATGGGACATTTCCTGATGCCAAACATAGTGCAGTGATGCAACACGTCGTCCACACTGATGCCCGGTATTTCAGCAGGGCTCAGCAAGCTTTATGCTTCTCATGGAGGTGGATTACCAGGAGCGCTCCAGCTGCAGAGCCCAGGTGCTCCATGTGCCTTGCGAGTGTGGACACCTCAGGAGTTAGGGCACCCGGGGCTGCTTTAATGGGCTCTAACTTGCAAGTGTAGCCAAGCCCCTAGACTATGTCACTTGTGTGACTTACTTGTGCTATTGTAATAAATACAATAGACGTGCAATGGTCAGAAATTGAACCAGCAGAAAAGTATATTGCAGGGAAACCATAAGGAAATTAAGAGTTTAAATTATCCTCCACAAGTCCCGCGTCCCACTAAAATGAATCCAACCCACAGGGCACGTGGGCAGAAGTATCGGTGTCAGGATGCTACATTGTTAGCACAGTAAATGAAGCTGCAAAATAAATGATGTTTAAATGACCTCACTCTGTTGTTTACAATCCTGTGTTAAGAGGTAATAGATACAGATGGACACCAGGCAGGGTCGCTTGGAGGACGAAGCCTTTATGCTTCCATCCCCCACCACTGTCAAGTTTTAGCCAATTAGGACAAGTCAGCAAATAAGAACAACCTCAGGTCTCAGTAACTGCTGCAGGTAGCAAAGTCCTACAGGGAGCAGTTTCTGGCACTACATCCCACTACTGATCAGCACAGGAGTTTTGATCTGGGCCGGTTCACCTCTCCTTAGGCAACCTGGGGACCCCAAGCTTGCCCGGGATCACCATATTGATGCCAAACTTAGTGCAGACACCCAATTGGCACAGCCCCCTGCAGCCCAGAACTCCTGAGCTCAAGCGATCCGCTGGCCTCAGCCTCCCCAGGCGCTGGGATCACAGGCACCAGCCACAGGGCCCGGCTGGTTAAAGGGTCTCCCGCTTCCAACTTCAGGCTCAGCCTGGGAGCTCTGCGCTCTGAGCAGGTGGAAGTGGAGCCTGGAGCTGAGCTGATGTGCTGAGGGTTATTTGCACTGTGCGCTTCACATGGAGGTGAAAACACGGGGCACAGATCTTTGAGCACAACCCTCATCCTGAGGAATGGGGGGGGGCTGCATAAAGAGAGACCGGCTCTCCCTGGCGGGGCTGCAGCGGCTCTTCACAGGGGCAGTCCCACTGCCAATCGGTACCAGAGTTTTGAAAGCCTCCTTTCCTGGGCAGGCTCCTCTCTCTCTAGGGGGACTGGCGACCCCAAACTTCCCAGAAACCATCATAGCGAGGCCAACCTGAGCACAGACACCTGCTCAGCACCCCGGGGTGCAGCCCTAAACTCCAGCAATCAGCTACGCTCAGCTGACCACCCAACAAGCGTCACACGCAGGAGCCTTCGTGCCCCACATGTTCAGGTCCCTCCCAGCGCCAGCTTTAAACTCCCCTGCTCAGTTCTAAGCTTTGGCCACACGGGGGCAGCCTGGAGCTCAGCCAACGCCTCCCGGTGCTGGTTGCGTTTCCCGCTCCTCGTGGCAGGTTCACACCCCGCAGGCAGATCTCTGAATCGGAGCCGAACCATTCCCCAAATCCAGCGCTTTAGCAGCAGCTTTGCTAGGAAAGCGCTGACGTCCCCAAGTAACGTAAGAGCCAGAGCGCTGTGTCCAGGATCTTCTATTGGGCCCCTCACCGTGGTGTCTGTCAGGCGCAAGGAGAAACCAGGGAAATGTTCTCATGGCGTTTAAGGGCAGAAGGGGCCATTAGCTCAGCTAGTCTGACCCCCGAATAACACAGAATTACACCATGACACATATTGATCCCACAGACCTTAGATAGATCAAAGCATTTCAGCCCTCAGGAAGGAGGCCAAACTGGGTACCAGAGGCAGTGAACAAGGGGCCCCCAAGGCAATGGCAGGGAACTGACGAGGTGAAATATGCCCAGATGATCCCAGCAGGCGACCCACCCCCATGCTACAGAGGTGGGAGTCCCTGTTCCTCCTGCCCTTAAGAATCTCTGGTGGTAAGTGGGTCCCCCCAGTTCCCCAGATAAGAGTCCTCCATGTGATTTCCCTGGCTTCACCTCCAGATAAGAACATTGTGTGGAGGGGGTGGGAGGAAGGTTGTCTGGCAGATATGTAAAGGGGACTGTGTCTCCCTGTCTGGCCCAGGCTCCTTGGAGGAGGTGATCTCAGTGTGTCTGGCTGTCTCCATTCCTCCCACCCATAAGAATCCCTGGTGTGTGGGTGCACCCTAGACCATTAAGGATCTCTGGTGGGTGGGTGTCTCTCTCCCCCATAGTCAGGATCTCTGGGGCGTGGCTGTATAACAAGAGACTTTGACTCACCCAGGCTCGGCTGCCATCATGGAACAGACCAGGTCCTTCTGTGGAGGGTTTGCGTTCCTCCAAGGCCGTGATCTCAGTGTGTGTGGGTGTCCCTGTCCCTTCAACCCTTAACAATCCCTGGTGCGTGGGTGCACTGGGCCCCATTACAATCCCCTCTGTCTTACCCCCCATGAGGGATCCGGTGGCTGTGGGTGTCTCCACGCTACTGGGGGTGTCTGGTGCCCCTGTCCCTGCTGGTTAATAGTGGAGTGTGTGGGTGTCCCCCCGCCCGTTACGGATCCGTGTTGTGCGGATGCCCCCGTTCTTCTCATTAAGAATGGTGCAACGGAGCATATGGGTGTGTCCCCCACCCCATGAACTAGCTCCCGTGTGTGGTTCCCCTGCCCCCATCCAGGCTCTGTGGGTGTCGCTGTTCCGCTTTTCAAGACCCGTGTTGCAGGGGGGCGTCCCTCCCCGCAAGTCAGAATCCCCAGCATGTGGGTGCTCCCATCCCCCCATCCAGGCTCTGCGGGGTAGGGGTGTATAAAAAGAGACTGTGTCTCACTGTCTTGCCCAGGCTACGCTGCAGGGGCTATTCACAGGCGCGACCCCACTACTGATCGGCCGGGAGTTTTGACCTGCTCCGTTTCCAACCTGGGCCGGTTCACCCCTCCTTAGGCAGCCTGGGGACCCCAAGCTTCCCCGGGATCACCATATTGATGCCGAACTTAGTGTGGACACCTGATCGGCACAGCCCCCTCGGAGGCTGGGCTGAAGCCCAAGTGTCTACACTGTAATTTTATAACCCTGCAGCACGAGCCCCACAAGCCTGAATCAACTGACCCAGGGTTTGAGAATAGTGGCTTGGGTGTGTTAATGGCAGTGTAGACAGAATGCCAGGCTATGTCCACACTGCAATGAAACACCCACGGCTGCCCCGTGCCAATGCAGGCTCCCAGGGCTTGGGGCATGGGGGTGGTAAATTTGCAGTGTAGACATCTTGGTTCAGGTTCAATACCGGGCTCTGGACCCCACAAGGTTGGTAGGGAGTTTAGCAAGCGAAAAAGTTAAAATGGCAGCGGAGTATTACCCTGGACTCAATGGCAGTTCTCCATTGGTCTGTCTGCTTTGGGGCAGGGACAATAACACGTCCTGCTGCATTTGTTATTTCAAAGGGCGGTTTAGGATTTTCATTCTCACACACAGTGCACAAAGCAGGACTCAACCCTCCGTGCAAACTAAATGAGCTGCCCACAGATTCTGACAGCCACAATGAGCCATTTGGTGTGAGAGCCCAGACCTGCCCCTGTCGCAGAGGAAGCAGGATCATCTGTGACAGGCTGGACCACTGACCTATCAGCTCTTAACTCCCAAACTTTCAGTAATTCTGTTATCAGTGTAATTTAAACAGCCAGACTGGGCTGGACCAAAGGCCCATCTAGCTCTGTGTTTTGTCCTCCAACAGTAGCCAATACCAGGTGCCCCAAAAGTTAATCAACAAAGCACCACGAGGAGTTGAACCCAGGATCTCCTGTTTACAAGGCAGGTGCTTTAGCCAGCTAAGCCCTGGTGCCTGCCTGTGGCTAAAATACAGTGTCTGCCCACACCTGACTCCCTGCCATCCCCATTGTGGCCTGCAAAGCTTTGCTTGTGTTTGGATTCTGCAAAGCAGAGGATCAGGTGAGGTTTTCCTTGCAAGCTGTGTGTGTGTGTGTGTGAATCTTTGGCCAGGTCTGCACTACAAAGTTATTTCAGTATCATTATATTGCTCAGGTGTGTGAAAAATACACAATGGTCCCTCGGTCAGCAGCTTTTGGCTGGTGCACACACTGCAATGCCACGTCTGGCGACAAAATTGCCCTGTTTTGGTGACAAAATAAAACCACCTCGACGAGAGGCCTAGAGCTTTGTGCAGCAAACTTAAAGTGACAAATTGTCAGTGTAAATGCTGCTAGTCATTATATCACCATAACTGGCCTCCACCAGTATCTCACCATGCCTGCCATAAACTCACCTGCCCTGCATTCCTGCTACAGAGGCTGGGCCCCTCCCTTTTCATAGCTCCAGAAAGTTCTGACAGCTGAGCCACTATCTACACCGGGATTAGGTTGATAGAACTGCATTGCCAGCCTAAGTAATGTAATTACACCAACCTAATTTCATAGTGTAGACGTGTCCAAAGAATCACACACACACCTTGGGAGCAAAACTTCATCTGCTCCTCTGCTTTACAGAATCCAAACACGAGCAACACTTGTCAGGGCCCAGTGGGGATTGGCAGAAAGTCAGGTGTGGGCAAACATGATACTAATTTCATAGTGTAGACGTGTCCAAAGAATCACACCCACACCTTGGGAGCAAAACTCCACCTGCTCCTCTGCTTTACAGAAGCCAAACACAAGCAATACTTGTCAGGGCCCAGTGGGGACTGGCAGAGAGTCAGGTGTGGGCAAACACACTGCTTTAAATAACAGCAGGTACCATGGTTTGGCTGGTTTAAGCACCTGCTTTGTAAACAAGAGATCCTAGGTTCAACTCCCAGTGGTACCTTGGTGAGTGGCTTTTGGGGCATCTGGTATTGGCTACTGTCAGAAGACAAGATTCAGAGCTAGATGGGCCTATGGTTTAAATTACACTCGCAGGCACTGATAATAGAGTTACTGAAAGTTTGGGTGTTAAGAGCTGATAGGTCAGTGGTCCAGTACCCTCAATGTGGTTTTAGCTGGAAAAACACCTGGAGGACAAAGACTAAACTGAACTGATTCAGAAATCAGAAGAGAATAATAACAATAATACTTTCAAACTCTCCCCAAACAGATTGGTATTGGTTTTTCAGTTTGGGGAATTTTGTTTTCCCAGTCAGACCTTGCCAAGGGAAGCAGGGAGAAAATGTTTGAGTTGCCTCCTTCAGAACAGCTTGGCCTAGACACTAGCTCTGGGTCACTGCTCTGGCCTTGCTCAGGTTGAGGGTATTTTAATAATTTGGGCAGGTCCCAGGGTGTTTGGAGGAGATGACGAGGATGTTCCCTTTTGAGATAAAAACTAAGAAATACAGGACTAGAAAATTTTTCTTTTTTTAAGAAATCTGGGATTTAGACATTTTATTTAAAGCAAGAGAGTTCTGAGTTTCTGTTTGCAAGAAGCAACATTGTACTAAAGGGGGACATGGTTGTCTACAAAGGAGGAGTAACGACGAAATGCATCTGATGAGGATGGGATTCGAACCCATGCGTGCAAAGCACAATGGATTAGCAGTCCATCACCTTAACCACTTGGCCACCTCATCTGAGCTGTCAAGAAAAAGACAGGAGGCGAAATCTAAGGCCAGCAGAGATAGGGACAAAAAGGAGTTTCTAAACACTAAGCGGAAGCAGAGGCTGAATGAGCTCCCCCCTTACATCTAGTGAGGAGCTGGGGGAAAGACTTCAGGAACAGACCGTGTTTGCACAGACACACCTACTCTGCCTAGGTATGCAGCATGATGGGGCCGCTTTCCCAAAATGACCAGAAGAACAAGAGCCACATCCAGCTGCAGTTCAGGAATCTGATGACCAAAGAGCCAATAAATGTTCTGAGGGCTGGTATAAAATGCCTTCTAGTGAGCTATTGAACAAGCTCAACCTGTTTAGCTTATCAAAAGAAGATTGAAAGGTGACTTCACTGAAGTGTTGAAGTGCCATATTGGAGAGAAAAGATTGGATATTAAAGGGCTCTTTAATCCAGCAGAGAAAGGCATAACAAGACCCAATGGCTGGAAGGTGAAAAGAGACAAATTCATATTACAACTAAGGCACAAATAGTCAACACCGAGGATGATTCACCACAGGAACAATCTCCCAAGGAAAGTGGTGGATTCGCCATGTCCTGATGTGATTTCATGAAGACTAGATGCCTTTCTGGAATGTGTTTGCCCCAAAAGTAGCTCTCGTGTCATACAGGAGGCCTGTGATATGCAGGGGGTCAGATTAGATGCTCTAATGGTCTCTCCTGGCAACAAAGTCGACTAATTTCTGAAAAACTGAGTGTAGCATTGGGAGCAGCATCTGATGTTTTCCTGTCCAGCCGGCTAGCTGCCTGGAACGAACGCTCCTTGAGTGGGGTGATCCAAGGGAGTAGCTCAAACCCCCAAAGTGCCTGGCCAGGGGCAGGACATTAGCCCAGCAAGGGAGGGGTGTGGCAGTGACATCACAAAGGCCTTTTGCAGGACCTCAGACTATTAGTCAAAGGTGGTGGGGAGGTGGTGACCTCACAGAGAGATGCTGACATCAGCCAGGCAGGATGCTGAAATCAGGGCTCCTAGGTCCTATTCCCAACGCTGCCACTGGCTGGCTGTGTGACCTAAGACAAGTCAATTCTCCTTTCTCAGCCTTGGCTTCTCCCTCTTTCAAGTAGGGATAACAATGATCCGCTCCTACCTAGCTCAAGGTGGGTGGAGGATGGGGATCCATTGGAGAGTGTCACTAGGAGTATCAGAGGGGTAGCCGTGTTAGTCTGGATTTGTAAAAGCAGCAAAGACTCCTGTGGCACCTGGCTAAGCAAACAGAACAAACCCCCAATCCCCCCTGTGCTTTGGGAGCCAGGTTTGCTGTGGGAATCCTGTAGTTCAGATGACTTCACACCTGGCCATTGGGATTCTTTACCAGTTTCTCTAGCATTGGGGCAATTTTGTGCTGCAGCTGTGATGGCCGAGTGGTTAAGGTGTTGGAGTCGAAATCCAATAGGGTTCCCCTGCGCAGGTTCAAATCCTGCTCACAGCGAGGCCTGTGTTTTAGCCAGTCTCTCACCCGGGCAACACCTCTGTACAACCCCCTGAGACACTCTCAATTCTCTCCCCACCCCAAGGAAATCCTGTTCTGCTCCTTTCATAGAGATCCCTGGGACGCCCCCTCACACTGTGTCCCTGAGGGGTCAGGCAAACTCTCAGCGCCTGAAGCCTCTGCCACTCACCTGGTGCCCCATAGATCAGCCATAGCCCTGGTTCTGCTCCTCTCTCTAGCATGTGAAAGGAGCCAAGTCAGCGACTCCATGGGAGCTACGGGGTTGCAGAACCAACAGAGGAAAAATAGGTGCTCAGCGCCCACTGGCAGCCAGCTCCCCCCCCCCCACTACAGGCCTTGCCGACAAGCTCCTCCTCTTCCCCTTCAGCACCTCCCACCTGCCAGTGATCAGCTGTTCAGTGGGGTGCAGGAGGCGCTGGGTGGGGAGGGGGAGGAGCAGGGGGAGGGAGAGGAATGGGGCAGGAAGGTGCAGGGTGGGAAGAGATGGGACAGGGGAGGGGGCTTGGAGGAAGGGGTGGGGTGGAGTGGGGGCAGGGCCTGGGGAGGAAAGGGGGGGCTTTGTCACAGACCCCTCTAGGGCCGGCCCTGATGGGAAGCACCGACTATCACAGTGACAATACAACTGACCAGCATTGTGGGGGAGGCTGAGGGAGATCCGCACTCACCAGGTCTCTTCTCTCCCCCACGGTGAGCCAGACACTGCTCTCTCCTGGCTCTCACTCTAGCAGCTGGACGCCAAGGAGCCATTTCCCCACAGGAAGTGCATTGAGTGCCCCTGTGGTGCTGGGGGGCTGGCGCTGCTGCTGCCTGTGGGGCTGGCAGGGGGGCTGATGTCTGCACAGACTCTCAGCTGCCAGGCCGGAGGGGGCACTTGGGACCTTACCAGACTGGCTCAGTGAAGACGGGGGGTTGACAGAGCAATACAGACGCTCTCCAGAGCACGGAGCAGCAGCCGCCCATGCAGCCAGGCAATGAGCATTTCCCACAGCCTGGAGCCAAGGGGGAGGCGGCAGCTGCTGTTCCAGCTCCTCGGGGACAGGCCCTGTCAGCCAACAGCCACTTCTTACTCCCCACAGCTAAGGGCGCCGGGTTCCTCCGGTGGGGGTGTGGAGCAGCCGTTCGTTTTCCTGTTCGCACTCCTCTGCGGTGTGAAAATCGGGGAGGGGAGGCAGAACACCCACTTCCCTCACGAAATGACGCCCAGTGGGGGAAGCCAGGACAACAGGGTGGGGCGGCAAGTGGTGGCCAGACTCTCACTGCCAGGGTCTAGTCTAGCTCAGGGTCCAGCTCAACTTCCTCCCCGCGCCACTGGCCCCCCAGTCCCCTTCCCCCACCAGGTCAACCCGGGCACTAGGGCAGGAATGGGGTGAGGCAGCAAGTCAAGCCGAGCAAGGCAGGCAAAAGCGAGTCTTGTCTTCATGGGCCGCTCCCAATGACGTCCTTTTTGTGTGCAACTGCTGCAAATTATCTCGGGCAGAGAAGCAACAGGCCAAAATATTACCACACAGCTGCCAAAGTAGCTTAGTTGGGAGAGCGTTAGACTGAAGCTCTAAAGGTTCCTGGTTCAATCCCAGGCTTTGGCAGGTTCTTTCATTCTCTTTGTACAGGGGGGCAGCTTGTTCTCTGGCAGCCCAGTGGTACTTGCACCCAAGGTGAGCAGAGCTGCTGTGGGGCAAAGCAATTTTGGGGGCCCCTTCCATTAAAAAAAGTTGCAATATTGTATTCTCATGGGGCCCCTGTGGGGCCTGGAACAAACTTCCCCACTTGCCTCCCCTGTGGGTGGCACTGATGGTGAGTCTCTGATCTTGGGCTCTGCAGTAGGAAAACATAGAATGGGCTTCTGCCCCTACTTGGCCCACCTGACTTTTAACAAGGAGAGATGGGAGCTGTCTTTCCCAACACGGCAGGAAGAGAGTGAGGCAGGGTGACCCTCAGGAATGGTGCCAGAGGGCTGCTGGGCAGTGACAGGCAGGGATTGGGGATGAAAACTCCTCTGTGCAGCTGAGCAAGGGCAGTACCAGGGAAGGGGAATCTGTAAAAGTGGCCCTGTGGAAGGTGGAAGGGATTTGGGGGCCCAGGAGGAGGCGCTTGATGTTCAGTGCCTTGGAGCAGCTGGACTTGGCCATGGTGAGTGTTCAGGAAATGCACATTAACAATTCTAGGGTAGCTCAATAGGCAGAGGGTGATTGGGGGAAGGGCCTCCTGGCCAGGGAAGAACGATGGGGCTGGAGTCTTGTTTTTCACATTCACGGTGCAAGTACAGAAGGGGCTGGAGCTCCGACCAGGGAGGGCATTACTGGTGGGCTTTGTGCTCTGTGGCACTGGTTACTGCTATATTAGTGTGTATGGTCCCCAGTTAAGGCATGAGAGGGAAGATCAAAGGCTCCCTTCCTCTGGACTGCATGATGTTTGGTGTTGGGGGGGTTAATTGTGTCAGCCGGCCTGAGCACCGCTGGTCCTGTTTTCCCAACCATCAGAGGAAACATTTTTACAATGAGCACTACCTGGCGCAGGTCTGTAGTGAGGTCGGCTTAGAGGAGCTCACTCCAGCCACAGAGGGGGTTCACATTTCTGTGGGGACAGGCCAGGACTCGCACTGACCGGATTTATGCTCAGCTTTTGTGTCTTTAGCACGTTGCTTCTCAGATTCTTTCTTGGCCTGACTTGTTACACTTTGACACTTAACAGGCCAGAGTTTGTGCACCTTCCTATTATCCTCACTAGGATCTGATTTCCAAATTCTGAGGAATGACTTTTTGCCTCTAACAGCCTCCAGTACTCGGCCGTTTACCTAGAGTGGCGTTCTGCTGGTCCTCCTATTGTCATTTCTGATTTAGGGCAAACGTTTCATCTGAGCCTCTAATTGCGGTGTTTTTAAACGGTCTGCATGCTGCTTGCAGGCACCTAACACTTGTGACAGCAGCTCCTTTTAATTCCCATCCAACCATCTATACTTATGCCAATAGGTTGACTTTAGGTCTTTAACTTTGAGCGGTAGCTGAGAAGATGGTAAATTGGGCAGAAACCCATTCGACAAACTCTTCATTTCCTTGTTATTTCCTGACTTCTTCATTCATCCCCTTTTCCTTTTTTCCTGGGTGAGGCGGCGGCCTGCCAGGGAGCTCCCTGGCACCTCTGGCTGCCTGGGCTGAAGGCAAGAGGCAGGTCTGGGCGTGGTGAGGGCCTCCTGTCCTGGCCTGAGGCCGCACTGCTTCCTGGTATCCTTTTCCCACCCACACCGGCAGGCGGCTGCTGTGGGAGAACACGAGGGAGGCTCTCGGGATGCCAGGCAGCGCTGTGTGGCTGTCAGGGGAAAGAGCCTTCTTCTCTAAAGATGGCTGGCAGAAAGGTGGTACTCAGCTCTGTAAGCGACCTGCCCAGTAGCCTTGCTGCCAGGGGATGCAGACATTTCTGTAAGGTGCAGAAAGAGGGTATTTGGCTTCCAAGTTAATATGAGAAATATGCATTTAGGAGATTGAATTTCCAATTTTTCACAGTGCCCCAGTGGCCTAATGGACAAGGCAATGGCTTTCTAAGTCAGAGATTGTGGGTTCGAGTCCCATCTGGGGTGAAAAACTGCCTCTGTATTGCAAGGAAACCTTGGCCTTATTTTCACCAAGGAAGTTGGGAGATGTTTGAACACAAAATACTGGATCTTGGGAAAAATGCCCCAGAAATGGTATCTTGACAAATGCTTTCTAAACCCCTCAGTAGCAAACAATTAATGCTAGTGTTTGTCTGAGACTAGAGGGAAGAGGAGTGTTTACTCCCACACCTCAGTGAGTGAAACAGATGGAAAGAGCAAGGCCGTCCTGAAAGAGAATGGATCTGTCTGGAGACAAAGCAGCCCCTGAGAATGAGCAACGGTGTGAAAAGAAGAGGTTCAAATGTGTGTTAGATGTTAGTTAGTGTTAGAGGGTTTATCCCTTCACCCTCCCATTCCCTGGTCCTTCTTGCGTACACACAGAGCAGCAATACCCAAAGTCCGAAGGTGCAAACAATGAGATGTTTATTGGATTGAACTTCCAGCAAGCAATGATTCCAGTTTCCTTCCTCAGTGTCCCCATCCCAGCCCTGACGCCACAGAGCCTTGCCTGTGTCCCTGTTCCCATTCTCCCCCTTAGCAAGACATAGGACATATGGTGACACATTTCCTGATAGGGCCAGGCATCAAGGTGGAAGGTGTTGATATTCCATTTGTCCCACTGCCCCTTGCGTAGTACAGTGCCCTGCACCTTCTCTCATACGGGCGGGCCACACCTGTTCCAATTAGCATCCAGACTTCCCACTATAGTGGGCCCGGGAAGGTTGGGTCCAGGTTGTCTAGTACAGGGGGGAGGGGCTTACTCCATTACTTCTCGGTTATTTCCATAGGCAACGTATCACAAGTATACTTAGCAATACACCAGCCACTGTAATAATCCACAGCAACACCGAGAGACCTGAGCACTGCCGCATGGTCCAACATCCCAGCCACCACCGAAACACCTCCTCTCCTCCTTCGACGGGGTCAAGCTCTTAACATGTCCAGTTGCTGGCAGTTGCAATACGCTGCCGCTGCAGGTTTTCGTGCTTTTGTCCATTTCATAAGTCCATTGAATGTCCACAGAGAAATGGGTTATTGTCCAAACCAACTTAACCACGTGGTGTGGAATCAGGCTGTATGCGCTGGTTCGATTATTCACAGCAGTAAGAGTCACAGATCTATCTGTGCACCAAAGCCCAGAGAGCAGTGTGTAGTGTGGAATTTGGTTAGGGGCTGGTGTAATTGTGCCTCCAGTAATATGTACATTTCCAGCAAAACACCTCATACACAGTACACCCAATTGTCCACCCCTTGCCACGGGCCATTGGGTGTGCTCCTCCATGGCCATCAGGGAGGGGCACATTCAAACATCTTCTCTGGATTTACATCATTTTACACACCCCTCCATTGATTCCCAGCGAGCAAATCCCCTTCTCATTATTCCCATAGGGCTTGTGGGGCCCACCTCAGCTGCCGATTCACTTCCAGGCACCACGGTAGCTATTACACAGGTGCTGGCCTCCTAGTCAAGCATTTTGAATGTTCACACACATCTTCCCCCAGGTCAGCCTTTTGAAGCCATCCCCACCCATGTCATGAGGTTTTCTGTTCATTGAAACACAACAATGCTAACAACAAGACAAAGACCACAGACAAACAACACAAAAGATAGATTCATGGTATTATGGGTTAGTCTTTTGCTGGCACCAGCTTGCTTGTAGAGTGTCTGAAAAACAAAAGAAACAATTTCCACACACACACACACACACCCGGTGGGGACAGATTAGTGCTTAATAATAATAATACCACTTCCTTTTACAAATTTCCTTGCTAATTGCAGGAAAAATGGAAGAATTACCTCCAGGCTGTCCTTATTTTGTTCTATAGTCAGATAGTGAATTACCCCACTCGCTGGTCATTTATGAAATTCATGAGGTGGTGTGCCTCAGTTTCCCCTCTTGTACAACAGACCCAATTTGCAATAGTTTCTCTGCTGTATCAAGCTTTAAGTTTATCCTCAGGTAATAGCTGAGAGACAGCTTTAGATTTAGCTTTAGCACTGTACATACACACACACACACACACACTCCTTAGGATTAACCTGTCCCCCTTATTTTCAGGCTTGACTTGTTTTTTCACCTCCCTTTCCTGGAGGGCCACAGTCTGAGTCTTCCAGTAGCTTGTTTGCTGACCAGATGTATTTATTATTTGCAACTCCTTTGTGCTGCCACTGATGGGCAGTTGTCTCCTTCCCCCATCAGCTAGGTCATTTGCATTCACACCGGCTTTCGGGTTGCTTTTCGATCCAAAGCCATCAGCAGCTCAGAGACACAATCAACTTCCACCGGAGTTCTGATTACTTTCCACTTTCATCTTCTGCTTCAAAGCACACAGATCTGAAAAAAACCCCACAACCTATTGTGGCTCCCTTTGGAGCCCTAATAGGGTTTGAATTAAGTACCATGTTTTGTTTGCATTTCTTTTACCCCTTCTTCAATATACACTGCACACGTCCTGGGAAAACGCACATTCCTTCCATAGTTTAACCTTCATGACATTATGTTACAAACCATAAGTCTCACTTTAGGTTTTTAAAACCTTACACAATTACACACAACATTTTGTTTTGTCTAACATCCCTTGCACTGCAATAATTTTTTTTTACACAACTGTACCCCGATTACACGTCCATCTTGTACAACCAGAGACAGCCAGGGGCAGGCAAGTTAAGTGCCAATAGAAACCCCGGACATTCCTTTAGTGATTTTGCTTACATTACCCAGGAGTCAAATCATTTTGATGAGATTATCTCTCCGCCTGCTGCCTGCAGCCGTCCCCTATAGACCATTTCTGTGGGCAAAGGGCCCATTTCCCCTCAGAATGTCTATAAATGCTTCTTGGGACAAAACATAGTGGTGGTAGCAGCCACTTTACCTGACCCTCTTGTATAATTTAATTACTAAGCTTCCATCCAACATGAGTGCACAGAGCTGCACATACAATTACATTTATATAACTGGGTTTTATTATTAAACCAAAAACTGCCTTCTTGTAACACCACAACTGTTGCCTTTTGCTATTTCCACAACTCAAAAATGTTTACTTTCCTCCAAACTCTGTATTATTAATTTTTGCAAAGCCCTGGGCGGCTGCACTGCAGTGCTGGGGTGACTCTGCAGGGGGAGAAGCTGCTGTGGAGCAATGTAGAGCAGGTGCAGGAAGGAGACGGGTCACTATTCACATTCTGAACTGCACAATTTTCCAAATTTGGGAATGTCCGAGAACAATTCTAAAGGGAAGGTGAATGCAGAGCAGTGACACTGGAGGTGCCCAGACCTCCAATGGGGGCGGTGTGGAAATTAATAATGGGAAGAGCATTTGCGAAATTAGTCGTCACTGACAAGATTTGTCTCTGTTCTCATTTCACATTGTGGTGTTGTTTAGCAGAATCAAGACATAGTTTTACTGTATTAATTAAACACGTAATGTTATTTAACCAAGCCAAAAACTAAGGGTACGTCTACACTACGGGACTATTCCGAATTTGCATAAACCGGTTTTGTAAAACAGATTTTATAAAATCGAGTGTGCGTGGCCACACTAAACACATTAAATCGGTGGTGTGCGTCCACGGTCCGAGGCTAGCGTCGATTACTGGAGCATTGCACTGTGGGTAGCTACTCCGTAGCTATCCCATAGTTCCCGCAGCCTCCCCCGCCTCCCCTCCCCCGCCCCTTTGAATTTCCGGGTTGAGAAATTCATTGTCGCGGGTGGTTCTGGGTAAATGTCGTCAGTCACTCCTTCCGCTGGGAAAGCAACGGCAGACAAGCATTTCATGCCTTTTTTCCCTGGATTGCCCTGGCAGATGCCATAGCATGGCAATCATGGAGCCTGTGTAGCCTTTTGTGACTGTCACCGTATGTGGACTAGATGCCGCTCACAGAGGCGATTCAGCAGCGCTACACAGCAGCATGCTTTTGCTTTTGCATGATAGCAGGGATGGTTATCAGCCATATTGCACCATCTACCATACCATAAATTGGTAATAAGATGATTGTGGCTACCAGTCCTTTTGCACTGTTCCATTTGCTGCTGTCATAAGTGTCCCTGGCTGCTCTTAGCCAGGGGTGCAAAAGCCAAAATTGGGAATGACTCCCTGAGTCAATCCCTCCTTTTTGGTATCTAAAAATAGAATCAGTCCTGCCTAGAATATGGGCAAGTCCCCTAGTCCTGCCTAGAATATGGGCAAGTGTACTAGAGAACCACTGTATCAGAGAACCAGAGAGCACAGCTGCTCTGTGTCAGATCCTGCAGAAATTATGAGCTGTATGCTATTCACAGGGGGTGCTCCTGCAACAACCCCACCTGTTGATTCCGTTCTTCCCTCAGCCTTCCTGGGCTACCGTAGCAGTGTCCCCCCACTTGTGTGATGAAGTAATAAAGAATGCAGGAATAAGACACAGTGATTTGTTAGTGAGATATGAGTGGAAGGCAGCCTCCAGCTGCTATGATAGTCCAGACAGGACAGTAAAGAGTGTGTAGGAGAGGAGCCCAGCATCCCTCTGCTAGTTCAGGGGCACTTGAATCTTTTCTTTACACATGAAGGGTGGGGGCTGATAGAGCTCAGCCCCCTGTTTCTATGACGATGATGGTTATCAGCCATATTGCACCATCTACCATGAAAAATTAGGACCAAGCACCCTTGATTGACCTAACAGATGCTGGTCATCATGGTTACCAGTCCTTTTGCACTGCCCCTTTTGCCAATAGGCTGATGATGAGGACGGGTACCAGTCTTATTGCACCATCAGCCACCCATGGCGGGGCGAAGCAAGGATGTTGGTGTTGAGTGCTGCAGCATCGGGTCTATCTGCAGCATTCAGTAAAGATAGGGTGACATGTTAAAGAGTCAAGAGAGGATTGTTTTCCCTTTCACTTCTGGGGTGGGTAGGGGGGTGCGTAAATTGCCGAGCTATGCCCTGACCCACCGCGGACACTGTGTTTGACCCTAGAAGCATTTGGAGCTCAGCCAAGAATGCAAATACTTTTCGGAGACTGCAGGAACTGTGGGATAGCTTGAGTCCTCCAGTCCATGAGCGTCCATTTGATTCTTGGGCTTTCCGTTACGTTTGTCACGCAGCAGTGCGCTGAGCCCCTGCTATGGCGTCTGTCTGGAGATTTTTTAAAAATGATTTTGAATTTCGTCTTCTGTAACGGAGCGCTGATAGAACAGATTTGCCTGCCCTTACAGCGATCACATCCGCATGGTCCATGCGGAGCTCTTTCTTTATTTTGATTTTTAACTGCATCGCCACCCGTGCTGATCGGAGCTCCACGCTGGGCAAACAGGAAATATTCAAAAGTTCGCGGGGCTTTTCCTGTCTACCTGGCCACTGCATCCGAGCTCAGATTGCTGTCCAGAGCGGTCAGTGGTGCACTGTGGGATAGCTCCCGGAGGCCAATACCGTCGATCAGCGTCCACACTAACCATAATCTGATATGTTAATACCGATACTAGCGTTACTCCTCTCGTTAATGAGGAGTACAGAAACCGGTTTAAAGAGCCATTAAAATCGATATATGGTGCCTCCTAGTGTGGACGGTTGTGGCGTTAAATCGGTTTTACGCTCGTAAAACCGATTTAAACGCCTAGTGTAGACCAGGCCTTAGTGTCACTTATTTTTTCTCTGTCCTAGCAAGAACTAAATGAATTTTGTGACTTTCTGGAAAGTGCAGCGAGATTAAATGTGGGGAATTCAGTCCCTGTGTTTGTGAGCTGATGTTTTCCTCTCACAGGTCAGTGCCTGCATTGAAATACCAAGAGGGATCTAAGGGCTGGTGTACGCTGGGCACAGGGGTGTTTGCAGAAGGGGCGGGGCCTCAGGTGGAAGGGGCGGGGCAGGGCGTTAGTCTCCCCCAGCTGGCGGTTCTCGCCCTGCCCATGGTGTTGCAATGACAGAGGCTGCCCAGGCTGCACTTGTAGTGAGGTTCCCCCACTAGGTGGCCGCACAGAGGCTGCAGGAGACAGGCAGGTGGCAGCAGGGGAAGTGGCGACACAGGAGCTCTCAGCAGCAGGGTGAAGGACAATGCCGTGGAGGGGCAGCGACGCAGAGTGAACAGGGCAAACCGAGAGCCAGTTGAAGGAGTGTCGGCAGCAGAAGCTGAGGTTTCTCTTGATGCCTTCCCCTCCCTCCCCCACCCCTGGGGCTTTGCTGCCCAAGGGGAGTGGGGGTTGGGGGAAGGAGAGCGGAGGGGTCTCTTAAAGGAACATTGGATTGGCCTGTCACACCGCAAGGTGAGAAACTGAGGCACAGCACTGCCCAGTGTACTCTGGGGTGGGGGGGTTGCTGATGAGCATAGATTTGAATGTGGTTGTGGGGTTTTCCCAAACTCAGGCTAGATTCTCTTTCCCTTTTAACAGAAGTTCTCATTGGCTCTCCGCCCACGCAGAGCTGGGGAGTGGGGGCCTGTTGCCTTTTCCCCAGGCAGCAGGGTGACACCTGCCTGGCGAGTGAGGGTCGGTTTGGGTGACCCCCACTCAGGGCAGGCTAAGGGCGGGTCTCTGCCCTTTACTCAGCCCAGGGGGAGTTTTTTGCACTAACATCCCAAGTGTGCAAGTCCGTCCCCGCAGAGCAGCCCCATAGGGTGACATTGAAGAAACTGTGGAAAACGGGACAGGGGTGGGGGGCAATAGGCTCCTATATAAGAAAAAGTCCAGCCAAACCGGCCTGTCCCTTGAAACATGGGACATCTGGTCACCCTGGAGCAGCCCCGCACTCCTGCTCCCCGGTTGGTGCGTTTGTGACCCGGGGGCTGAAGCCGACGCGAGAAAGGGAAGGGAGCGAGCTCGGAGCTCTCCGGCGCCACCTGCTGGGAGCAGAGGGCAATGACTGAGCGACGTCCTGGCTAATTTAAATATCACCTGGTTCTCTGCCGGGTGGCTCCACTGGAGAGCTGGGGCGTGGCCTGAGTGTGGCAGCACCTTATTTGCATATTAAAAGCGGCAGTTTGGGGCCATTGGGGTTAAATAGGAGTAAGTTTTGGGGTTGGGCCCCACATGTTTAGTGCAGGCTGTGGGGAGCCGGGCTGAGCAGAGCCTGCCCCGACGGGGTGTGTGGTCACCCTGAGCTGGGAGCGTGTGGCCAGACATGGGGAAGGGGCTGCGGGGGGTGGGGGAGAGGTAAGGGAGAAGGTTGGCTTTGGAAAGCAGAAAGTGCCCCCTGCGGCTCCCCCCCCTTTTTGGTGTCTGGGTGGGGTTCTTGTTACCTACTGAAGAGCAGCAGCGGGGGTGGGGGAGGGGAATTGAGACTCTGCTTTGGAAGTTGCTGTGGGGCGCGACACAAGCCCCCTGGTGCTGGGTGCTGCTGTGGGGCATAGGACAGGTGGGGGCGGGGCTGTCAGGGTCCTTGAGATGAGGGGGGGATCCTGGTTGGCTGGTGCCTGCCTACCTAGTGTTTTCTGACAGCTGATCTCCCATTGGCCCTCACGCGGGGATTGTCTCTGAAAGCTGGTCTCCCATTGGGCCCTCGTACGGGGCGGGTCTCTGAAAGCTGGTCTCCCATTGGGCCCTCCCCACCTGACGGTTCTGACAGGCTCATCTCCCATTGGTGACGTTGTCTGACAGCGATGCGGGGCGGAGCCGCCGGGGCCTTGTGCGCTCAGAGCTCAGCGCCGCCCGCGAGAAGCGGCGCGAGGCCGCGCGGGGCGGGTCCCGCTGCCGGGCGGAGGGACCGAGACCGCAGCCGCGGCGCCGCCTCCCGCCTGGCGAGAAGCCGCAGCACCGGGGGGGGGGTCACAGGGCGCGAGGCGCTTCCGCGCGCGGCTGTTTCCTGCCGGTCGCGGGGTGACGGGTCCTGCCCGGGGCGGCCGCGGGGTCCCGATGGCAGCGGGGGGCTCTGGCGTCCGCCCGCCCGCGGAGGCTGGGAGCTGCGGGCCACCTGCACTGGCCGGGGCTGCGGCTCCTCCTCACCCCGGTGACTGGGAGCTCCGGGCTCTGCCTGCGGTGTCTGAGCGCCGGGGCTCCTCTCCTGCCCGGGGCGGCCGGGAGCTCCTGGGCTGCGGCTCCTCCTCACCCCGGTGACTGGGAGCTCCGGCTCTGCCTGCGTGTCTGAGCGCCGGGCTCCTCTCCTGCCCGGGGCGGCCGGGAGCTCCCGGGCTGCGGCTCCTCCTCACCCCGGTGACTGGGAGCTCCGGGCTCTGCCTGCGGTGTCTGAGCGCCGGGGCTCCTCTCCTGCCCGGGCGGCCGGGAGCTCCCGGGGCTGCGGCGCTGCAGGGTCTGTGAGCAACGACGTGGGGCTGCGGGGCCCTCCCGCCATCAAGGCCTGTTGGGAAACCCTGGGTCCATCCGCAGCGGCTGGGAGCTCTGGGGTCCGCTCGTAGGAGCTGCAGGGGCCATCCGCAGTGGGGTGGGGCTGGGGGCTCCCGCCACCCATGGCTGCTGGGAGCCCCAGGGTCTGCCTGTGGGAGCTGTGGGGAGATGAGGGGTTTGGGGTGGAGGAGGGGCTCCAGGCTGCAGGGTGGGGCCGAGGATTCGCAGTGCAGGAGGGGCTGTGGGTTGTGGCGGGGGGTTGGGGTCCAGGATGGGGTGATGGCTCTGGGGTGGGGGCAGGGAGGAGGGGTTCCAGGGGGGGGAGGAAGCTCTGGGCTGGGGCCGGGGGGGGAGGGCTCTGGGGGGCACGAGGGGGCGCGGGGGTGGGGGGGGGGCCGGGCTGGGGCAGGGGGTTGGGGTGCAGACTTACCTCGGGCAGCTCCTGGTCAGCGGTGCAGCAGGGGGACCTACTGGCCACTTCCAGGGCGCAGTGCGGTGCCCTAGGACACGTAGGGACCAGCCTGCCTGAGCCCCGCAGCTCCGCTGACCGGACTTTATAACCCAGTCACCCCACTGGGAGCTCCAGGGTCCCCCTGTCCCATGTGGTGGCTGGGAGCTCTGGGATCCACCCACAGCAGCTGGGAGCTGTGGGGTCCAGCCGTGGTGGCATGGGCCTGTGGGAGCCCCTTCCGCCACTGGTGGCTGATAGCTGTGAGGCCCCCACTGGCCGACAGCCCCAGTCTTCCTGCCCCAGGGCTGAGGCGGAAAATGTCACTGAGATCTCTGAAAGTCACAGATTCTGTGACCCCCTTTATATAATCTTAGCCTTAATAGTTGTTGACTGTCTCTCTCAATCTAGTGGTCTGCTCTAGCGCAGATGGGACAGGGTAGACAGACGCTCACCCCCCAGCACAGGTTTGGGCAGCAATGGCTCTTGGGCTATTTGCTGTGAATGCAGAGGACTTGTCCAGGCCGGTGGAGCAGCTCAGCCAGATGAGGAGCTGGAAGAAGGAGACCTGAGCAGCCTGGAGATCCCTCTTTTTCTCCACAGCCACTGCCTGTCAGCAGGGTTCCCCCTCCTCCTCCTCAGTGACACCAAATCTAAGCACCTAGATAGCTGGTCTGTCCGCTGCACCCCAGTCCCTCATGGCTGAGCCTCCCTGCCAAAGTCCTGTACCTGGCTCCAGATAATTGTCTCACATCTCGCTGGGAACTCGACTTCTTGTGCCCAGAGAGTCTCGGCCCCATTCAGTAGAGGACCTGAGAAACACAGTGTCTGCCTTTTCCAAATAAGTGCTTGGAAAGGTTTTGTTCCTGTGACCACGTGGCCTAACGGATAAGGCATCTGACTTCGGATCAGGAGATTGAGGGTTCGAGTCCCTTCGTGGTTGTGCAATTTTACCTTTGTACTGAAAGTCCTGATCCCTTCAGGGCTGGAACCTCTTCTTGGCCGCTCAGGCCAATGCTCTGGCTTCAGCTAGAGCCACGGGAAGGAGTTGGGGGTTGGGTGTCACAAAGGCTGGGGCATGAGCCCCAGGTGCTTCCAGTCTCGCCTTTGCCCTTCCTGACTTGCCAAAGACAATGGGCGGCTGCCCGGGCTAGCGTGTGGAGCAGTTTCCCTCTTCCAAGTGTGCGCCTGTCCCTGTGCTGGAGGGTACTTGCTACATAGCACCTTGGGAGCCTGGGTGTTTCTCTGCTTCTCGCCAGCTGGGGAAAAGCTTCTTGGGGTAAAATCTCCTGTCCCACTGCCAAAGTGAGCACCTTGAGTGGGAACAGTAAGAGGCCCCACCAGGAGGCTGGCCCTGCTTTCCTACCGTCTTCTGATGTTGGCCACAAAGCATCAGCAGCTGGCTGTGGGTGGTTTTCAGTGGGGGTTCGGCATGCCAGGGAGCAGCCTGGCTGGGTGTCTCTGTGGCTGTCTGCTGGCTACGCATAGGCATGGTCCTGCCCTCCTCTTGCCCTGCCCTTGGTTGCTCTGTGGCTTTTAAGCCTTCCCTTGGAGCTGTCAGCACCAGCCGCCTCTGTCCTAGGTGCCCAGAGGAGGAGAGGTGTGCTGGGCTCCAGCCTGGGACTCTGCCTCCCTCCTGCCTTTCCCTGACTATGAAACCTGGCCCTGACACTCCTTTCTTCAAGCGCCATGTGGGCAAGAGGAAAAGTGTGGTAGAAAGCACAAGGGCCAAACTTGTGGGCATCAGAAATCCCAAACACCCAGTCAAACCATAGCCACTTCTAAACCCCATTCCAACCAAAGACCTGGCTCCAGTGGGTATGAGTCACTCAGCACAAGGTAAACAACTCATTCTTATACAGCTGGAGATAGGAAAGCGCTTGGATCTCCAGGGATTTACCATAATGTCCCACTGAGATTTGAACTCAGATTCCAGCATGCCGACCATTACACCATGGGCCCAGCTTGTGCTAGTTTCTCTGAACATTGGTGACCCTATCATAGAATACCAGGGTTGGAAGGGACCTCAGGAAGTATCTAGTCCAACCCCCTGCTCAGAGCAGGGCCAATCCACAGACAGATTTTTACCCCAGATCCCTAAATGGCCCTCTCAAGGACTGAGCTCACACACCTGGGTTTAGCTGGCCAATAGTCAAACCACTGAGCTCTCCCTCCTCACAGGCCCAGCTTGTGTAAGGGACTGTTGGCCCTTTACTAAAAGTGAGTGGGGTTTTTTTGGTTGGCTAGTTCCCAGTTCCAATAGAAGGGGGAAGGGTCAATGGGAAATCAGGACCCTGAGACTGACAGGCCCCTGGGGCAATGGTCACCAACTGGTAGGGAACAAGTGAGAATTTGTTAATGAGTAAAATTCCTGGTGAAAATTGGCAAAGCTGTGGAAATGTTGAAAAGTTCCAGTGAATTTACACATGAAGATACAAACAGAGAGACAAATAGAGAGAAAGAGAACATCACAGACTGCACAGGCCCACACAGACATAAACAAAAACCAAACCCACACAGCACACAGAGCCATATACACACAAGGGAAAGCCACACAAAACATAGAACAAATCCACACCAAAAAATACAGCAAAAGCCCACAACAAGAAAGCACAAAAACCACATACCAAAAGAATACTTAGCAAAAAACAATCTGCATGCAAAAGTCACACACACACACACACACACACACACCCACACACACACACAAAACTATGCAAGGCATCCACAAAAATTATACAGGACCCACATGCACATCAACACGACAGACAACAAAAACCCAACATACCGAAAGCCAGACAGGGTTTGAGTCTCACAGTGAAGAGGGTGAGCACACAGGTGGTTTGGGGAGCAAAGACTGAGGGGGAGTCGGGGGCAGTGCTCTGAGCTCTGCTTGACCCCTCCTGACACAGGCGGCTGGTGGAGAGCAGAGCTTGGTAGATCTGTGGAATCTGCCCTGCTCTCTGTAAAACAAGGGGACCTCGGTGTCTCCTGAGCTGCACTTGTATTTTCTGCAGGCAAAATGATTGGCAGAAGCCATTTGCTTAAAGGAAACTAGTGCTGTAGGTGAGGTTTGAACTCACAAGCTCAGCATGACTCCACTCAGCACTGCTCTGTAAGTACTGGGCACTAACCCATTGCACCACTGGACCCTGTTTTCAGGAGCTTGTCTCCATGTTTCATGAATGGATTAGCGGAGTGGGGGGGTTGCATTAGCTAAAACAAATCCATATTAAAGGCTGCAGGATGGCAGCAGCAGAGGTGGGGAGTCTCCTTCCATGTGATAGAGCTGGTTCCCCCTTCCGTTGCTGAGGGGAAGGTTGGTGCTTTGAGCCCACCCGGTGCTAGAACGTCCCATGGGGGAGATTAACGGGACTCTTGGGAAGGGAAGAGAAGTATTTTCTATCCCTGCCTAGCTCCATTGGTCTCCTGTGGCCCTTTCGGCTCTCTGCTGCCCTGTTGGGGAGATGCAGAGACAAGCCCCCATCTGGGTGAGTCACCGAGAGGCTGTGTCCCATGGCGTGTGTGGGAGAGAGGGGTAGGGGTGGGATGGGGCTCAAGGGGAGAAGGTTGTGTGTGACAATGTGGGGGGGAGGGGGAGGGTGTGTTCCTTAGGATATAAATAATGGAAAACACAGGGGCAGTGACAGTGAAGCCCCGTGTCTGAGTGTTATGACCCTGTGTGGTGCTGCCGTTCACCTTCCCCTCCTATGGGCTCAGCTTTCATTGAATCCAGCATTTTTTCACCTGTCCTCACCACAGAGGTGTCCCACATGCCTCAGCTACTGAGTGTCCCTCTTAGAGACGCCGAGGACTGGAACTGATTTCAGCTGCTGGACAGCTCTGCTAGGTCTTTATTCATTTGCACAGGAAAATGCTGAGTGTTTAAATTCATTTCAAGCCCCCTGCCCCCATTCAGTGAACTCCTGAACATACTGGAGATGGGTCTGGAAATCAATTTTCATTCAAAAAAGTTTTTAAAAGGAATCACTTGGGTTGGAACTAGGAACCCATCACCCTGCAGGGAAACATTCACCCACTGATCTATACTCTCAACAAAGAGTGTCATGTATAGCCCAGAGCAGGACCAGTTTTTAACCTGGGGGTTAGTAAACTTTCTCTCTATACAAACACCACAGCTTACAACCCCCACCCCCGCTCTGTGTCACCAGAGCACAACAACAACTCTCCTTGGAGCACACACAGCTCCCCAGCTCCCTGCCCGTCAGTCTCTCCAGCGTTGCTCCAATCCCTTAAAGCAGGGTCTCAACCTCAATTTACCTTAGGGCCAGGGCCAGTCCTCCAGTCCTCCCGTGGGCCAATAATGTCACTCATACCGCCCAGAACCCGCCCCCCAAAACTCTGCCCCTCAGCTGCCTAAGGCTCTGGGAGGGAGTTTGGGTGGGGGGAGGAGGTCTGGGGTGCAGGCCCTGGGCTGGGGCTGGGGATTGGGGTGCAGGCTCTGGGAGAGAGTTTGGGGGTGGGAGTGAGTATATGAGGAGGGGGTGGGGGTGCAGGCTCTCGGAGGGAGTCAGGGGTGTGGCGCTTACCTGGGGCTCCAAGGTGGGGTGGGCTGGGGGGCCTCCGTGTGCTGCTGCCCCCAGGCATCACCCCCGCAGTGTCCCATTGGTTGCAGGGGCTCGGGGTGGGGGCAGCGCGCGGAGGCAGTGACCCACCCTGCCCTGCCATGGGGAGGGGCCGGCAGCCACTGGAGCGAGCAGGCAGATGCTGCTCAGCTCCGCTGCACTGACGGGGCCCCTGGGGGGCGGCGCCTGGGGGCAGCAGGTGGGGCCAAGGGAGTGACCTGGTCCCAAAACTGCTGGAGCCCCACGGGCGAGACCTGGGGACCAGGACTGCCAGCCAGACAAACACCTTTAAGAGGAGGCGTCCCTCTCCCTGTCACAAACTGATCTTCCTCCTTCAGTTCAGTGACAGCCTGAATTGTTCCTTATCCCGGCAGAGCCAGAGGATTGAAAGCAGCAACATCAAACCCCTGTGTAGCTCGCAGGAATTTACATAAACGCTCCCTGGTATCTGAGGAGATGTTTAGCTTTGCCCTTGGTCAACTACAAGGCTAAAGGGAAAGGAGGTGGTGCCAGGTATAAAGAGTGAAACACGACACATCATAGTTATGCCCGTGGTGGCTGCTAAATCTTTTGATGTACTTCTTCTTATCAGCAGTGTATTGTTTTCTCTGGAGCCTAGGCCTTGACCAAGAAATTTGTACTTTGCTAAAATAATCGACTGCCCCTTGTGAAGACAATGGACTTGACACTCACTGGGGTGTCCCTTCACAGGTACAAGTACTAACAACAGTGGCTGCCTTTTAGCCATAGATTTTAAACAGGGCAATAAATTGAAACAAACCCCTGTTAAATCATTTCTCAGCCCAAGTCCTTCACCCACATTCCCTAGAGCATTGGCTACCATGTGGACGTTTCATTTCTGACCTCAGTTTCACACAGAGACAAAATTTCCTTTGCACAGATCCATAAACAGCAAAACCTCCCTGTGTCTTTGGTCTGAGCCAGGGCATTCGATACCAGTGAACCTTTTTCTCCTGCAATGGCGACAGTCAGACAGAGGGGTCGTGGCACCTGCATCCCTGCCAGGGAGATATTGGCTCCGCTCTTTCTTTCTGCTGCTGTTGTTAGTCCATGAAACATCAAGGGTGGAACGCAAGGCTGAGTTCACGGACCAGCCCTCAGTGCCCCAGAGAAATCCTGCCCCCTGCTATTGGAACGATGTGCTGGAGATTTGACTAGGAAAGGGACTGTCTGAATTGTCAGAGTGGGGAATGAACAACAATCTACAGCAATGTCGTTCACACAAACACACTCTCATGCTGCTCCAGCCAGAAGGGAAATGGGCAGGAATTCTCGCTGTTCACCCAAGGACACTTACACTGATGCGCAGCCGTGAGTGTGCTGGGGAAGCTGGTCTGAGCAAACAATTTGAAGTGACAATTCAGTGAGAACAAAATCATCATGCAGTGAAACAAGTGTATGACAAGTAGTTGTGGCCGAGTGGTTAAGGCAATGGGCTAGAAATCTATTGGGGTCTCCCTGCGCAGGTTTGAATCCTGCCAACTACGCCTGTGCTGTTGTTGTTATTGTAGTCTTAGTGCCTGAGCATCCATAGTGCGAACTGGAGATAAATCTAGTTTCACTCTGTCTACACTTAAAATGCTGCTGTGGCGCTGCTATAGCACTTTGGAGTAGACAGTGACTGGAGGGACTTTCCCATCCCTGTAATAGCTGCATGGACAGAACAATTCTTCCTTTTCTTTAGCACTATCTAACCCGGGCTTAGGTCACCTTAACTATATGGGTTTGTGGGGGGGTCACACGCTGGGAGACATCGCTTTGCCAGTTCAGTGCCCAGCGTACACCAGCCCTTAGATCCCTCTGGGTATTTCAATGCAGGCACTGACCTGTGAGAGGAAAACACCAGCTCACAAACACAGAGACTGAATTTTCCACATTTAATCTCGCTGCACTTTCCAGAAAGTCACAAAATTCAATTCATTCTTGCTAGGACAGAGAAAAAATAAGTGATACTAAGTTTTTGGCTTGATTAAATAAAATTAAGTGTTTAATTAATATAGGAAAAATCTGTACTGATTCCTCTAACTAACACCATAGCGTGAAATAGGAACAGAGACAAATCTTGTCAGTGACGACTAATTTCACAAATGATCTTCCCATTATTAATTTCCACATTGCCCCTATTGGAGGTCTGGGCATCTCCAGTGTCATTGCTCTGCGTTCACCTTCCCCTAGAATTGTTCTCGGACATTCGACTTCCTCTGCGGCATGGGGCTCGGGTCACTTCCTGGAGGATTCCCTGCACCTTGAGGTCTTTAAGCCACAATTTGAGGACTTCAATAACTCAGACATAGGTTAGGGGGTTGTTACAGGAGTGGGTGAGTGAGATTCTGTGGCCTGCGTTGTGCAGGAGGTCAGACTAGATGATCATAATGGTCCCTTCTGACCTTAAGTCTATGAATCTAGTCCCAAATTTGGAAAACTGTGCAGTTCAGAATGTGAATAGTGACCCCGTCTCCTTCCTGCACCTGCTCTACATTGCTCCACAGCAGCTTCTCTACCTGCAGTCATCCCAGCACTGCAGTGCAGCTGCCCAGGGTTCAGCAGGGGCCCCTGGCAAGGACAGTGGGTGCAGCTAACAGCCCGGTGTGCCTGGCCCTAAGGCAGCTGTAAAAAAGCAACACTCCCCACAGAAGTACAGAGACTGAATTCCTTAACTTTAACATCATGACCCCCTGTAGAAAGCCACACGTGTCAGTTGTATTTTCACAGGGAGATGCAAAAATCAAGTGACCAATTTTTAAGTTGAGTAAATAAAGTTGAGGAGATAGTTATTAACCTCACAAAAATATACTAAAGATCCCTCAACATAACACCTGAAGGTGAAATATGAACAGAGACAAACCTTGTCAGCAAAGGCTCATTTCCCAAACGATCCTCAAAATGTTACTAATTCCCACCCCTCCTCCACAGGAGCTCTGTGCAGTGTAACTGTTCTGCAGGCAGCTTCCCATTAAATGCTGTTGTGGGACATTCCCAGGCCTGGAAATGTACCAAGGACAGAATTTGAAGAGCAAACCTGGCTCCCCGCACCAGGCAGGATTTGTGTGTTTTGTCCCTGTTACTTAGTCTTTGTCAATAGTACAGACGCCACGGGCAGGACTCCAGGCTCTGCTTGAGGGATCGTGGAACAGGGGCTGGGGGGGGGGGGATAATAAGTGAAGGGGGCATTTTTTATTAGCCCCCTCCTGAGGGTCCCCAGGGCTGGAATTCTACATTCCACAGGGCCAAATGAGGGGGTTACACCACTTGGTTAATGAAAACCAGGGCTCCAGGTGAAGTTTGAACTCACAAGCTCAGCATAGCTCCTCTTAGCACTGCCCTATAAGTACTGTGTGCTAACCAATTGCACCACTGGAGCACCTGTTAATTAAGATTCTCTGAGACCCCTAGGCTGATAAAGCCAAGGAGTGACCCCAAAACATTCTCAGTGGAGGTGAGAGCAGGTAGCGACAAGTGTTGGTACTTGGTGGGGTGGATTCTTCTTAAGGGTTCCAGGCCCCATTTGACCCTTTTGTTCTTTCCTGTGTAATAACCGAGCTGGTTAAGACTCAATGGAGAGTCTTGCTGCAGACCAACAGATCTCAAATCGCTGATAACTAGCTCTAAGCATTAGTCCTGCTTTGGGACAGTGTCTCTCATGCAAGAAACTGCCCAGTCTGCGCTAGGAGTGAGGCTCCCTCACTAACAGCTGAAATCAGGGAGAGCTGTGTGAAGTGCAGGGCCCCAGAGGTGCCTGAACAGGGGGGAACAACACCCCAGGTGCCCAGAGGAGGAGAGGTGTGTTGGGCTCCAGCCTGGGACTCTGCCTCCCTCCTGCCTGGCCCTGACTATGAATCCTGGCCCTGGCCCTCCTTCCTTTAAATGCCATGTGAGCAAGAGGAAGCGTGTGACAGCTGCAGGGACCAAAGTTGTGGACATCAGGTGAAGCAGCGAGAAACCCAACGTCAGGTCAACCCGCAGGAATCTCTAGCCAGACTGTTAAGTTCTAGGACCCCAACCTGTAGCCGCCAGCCCATTGAACAAGCCAGACCAAAGACCTATCTCCAGTGGGGATCAGTCACCCAGCAGGAGGGAAAAACCTCACTCTCTACCTGAGAGAAGGTAGCTAAACACCTTGAGCTCCAGTGCTTTGTAGCAACGCAACATATCGCCACGAGGTCCCACTGAGATTTGAACTCAGATTCCAGGATTCAAAGTCCTGAGTGCTGCCCATTACACCATGGGACCTGCTCCTATTTTGTTTTCTAGACCCCTGTGACTCTTGGCTGGTTTGCAGTCTGCACTTATTGCTTCCCACCATCAGCTTCCTCTCGCAGGACTCTCTCTCTTCCTCCAGTGACTGTGGGCCTGCACTATCAGATCCACGGGTCCTGCCCTGAGTCCCTGCATCCCCCTGCTTTGTCTCCATTCCCTGCAGGCTGCAAAAATGTCAGGGGAGTCTGCTCCTCCCTTCACTCGATGCTCCCGCTCATATCAGCCAACTGCAGCCTCATCTCCTGGAACTCGGGCAGCTGTCGCTTGATCCGATCGTACAGTCACACAGTGACTGGCTCCCCTGCCTGGATGCTCTTCTGGAAATCCCACAGGTGACGCTGCAGGACTTTGCACTGTTGGTTTCTTTAATGTTGTGATGTTTCCCCAGCCGCCGGAACAAAGCCGCCAACTCCTCCCTCACCGACTCCCACCAATCCCCCTGGTAACCCTCTGATGCTTTCCCGTTCTGCCAACACCTCCAGGCCTTGCCCCCCTGCTCCTTTATCTTGCAAGCTCTGGATGTTCAGCTTCCAATATCCTCTGCCATGGGTCAGGGAATTGCCCACATTGAGCACACGGTGAGAGCTGCGTGATCCGAACAGTCCATTGGCACCACCCTGCACTGGGCTGTCGACGTGCTCTCCTTCACGTAAATCCGGTCAATGCGACTCCTGGCCTGTCCCCGCAGAAAGGTGTATCCCCTCTGCAGCTGGTGTGAGCTCGGGTCAGAGGAATAGGAGGTTACTGCCCACCCTCCACTGGTTCCACTGTGCAGAAACACGTTCTCTAAGCCGACCTCGCTATAGACCTGCACCAGGTAGTGCTCATCGTAGAAGAGTTTCCTCTGACGGTTGGGAAAACAGGACCAGCAGTCCTCAGGCCGGTGCAACAATTGAAATCCCCCCCGACACCGAACACTGTGCGGTCTAGAAGAAGGGAGCCAGTTCCTTCATAGAACTTTCCTTTCATGCCTTAATTGGGGACCATACACACTAAAATAGCAGTAACCAGTGCCATGGAGCACAAAGCCACCAGTAATGCCCTCCCTGGTCCGAGCTCCACCACCTTCTGTACTCGCACCATGAATGTGAAGAACAAGACACCAACCCCATCATTCTTCCCTGGCCTGGAGGACCAGAGAGATGGGCCCTTCCCCCAATCACCCTCTGCCCATCAAGCTACCCTAGAGTTGTTAATGTGCATTTCCTGAACACCCACCATGTCCAAGCCCAGCTGCTCCAAGACACTGAACATCAAGTGCCTCCTCCTGGGCCCCCAACTCCCTTCCACAGGGCCACTTTCACACATGCCCCTTCCCTGGCACTGCCCTCCCTCAGCTGCACAGAAGAGTTTTCATCCTCTCTACCTGCCTGTCACTGCCCAGCACCCCCTCCAGCACTCTCTTCCTGCCATATTGGGTCCACCAATAACTCACTTAGGAGAGACAGCTCCTGTCCCTCATTGTTAAATGTCAGGCCAGCCAACTAGGGACAGATGCCCACAGTATCTTTTCCTACTGCAGAGCCCAAGCTCAGGGACTCACCTTGGGTGCAGGGACCACTGTGCTCCCAGAAAACAAGCCACCCCTGCACAAAGAGGGATGAAAGGGCCTGCCAAAGCCTGGGATTGAACCAGGGACCTTTAGAACTTCAGTCTAACGCTCTCCTGACTGAGCTACTTTGGCAGCTGCGTGGTAATTTTTTGGCCTGTTGCTTCTCTGCTCGAGATATTTTTGCAGCAGTTGCAGACAAAAAGGACGTCATTGTGAGCGGCCCATGAAGACAAGACTCGCTTTTGCCTGCCTTGCTCAGCTTGACTTGCTGCCTCACCCCATTCCTGCCCTAGTGCCCGGGTTGACCTGGTGGTGGAAGGGGACTGGGGGCCAGTGGCGCGGGGAGGAAGTTGGGCTGCACCCTGAGCTAGACTCGACCCTGGCAGTGAGAGTCTGGCCACCACTTGCCGCCCCACCCTGTTGTCCTGGCGTCCCCCACTGGGTGTCATTTCGGGAGGGAAGTGGGGCTTCTGCCTCCCCTCCCCGATTTTCACACCGCAGAGGAGTGCGAACAGGAAAACGAACGGCTGCTCCACACCCCCACCGGAGGAACCCGGCGCCCGTAGCTGCTCCCCCTGCTCCCCCCCCCCCGAGCTGTGCTACTGAGTGGAAGCGTCCTGTGCCCATAACACAGAGGTCAATTAATCAAAACCCTCTTCTGCCAGCACCAGGCCTCCTGCTTCTTACACTGGGCCTGCAAGCGAGGGGGCGGCTGGCACAGCACCAAGAGTCTAACCTGTGAGGCAGGAGGTGGCTGACGCCCGCAGCCTGCTGGGGAGCTCCCAGAAGTTATTAAGGGACAGAGACTCCTCAATGCCCTTAGTAACAAGGGTTTGGGGGTCACCGAGGCCAGTAAGGGGGTCACTATGTCGGCCCTATAACCCTGGGTGTCAGGTCACTGTGCAGCTTTGATCTAGAGCTCGGATCCCAACAACTGACCAGCAGCCCACAGCCTCCCCCTGGGTCTGCCCCACCTGGTTACTCCTTACAGGCCGACCTTACCCCCCTTCCAGCCCCGGATTCACCCCCTAATCATCCTACTGCCACTCAGAGCCACAGCCGTGGAGGTGCTGAAGGAGGGAGGGGTGACTCTAGGGTGGGGTTCTTCTCTAACGATGGCTGGCAGAAAGGTGGTGCTCAGCTCTGTCAGCGACCTGCCCAGTTGCCTCTGGTGCCCCTCACTCCTGACCCGCAGCCCCCTTGGCTCCCCACTTTGCTCCCCAGTCACTGGTGGCTGGTGCCTCTCACTCCCAACCTGCAGCCCCCTGGGCTTCCCTCAGATCTACCGGTGCCCCTCACTCCCGACCCGCAGCCCCTGCTATCCCAGTCCTGACCTCCAGACTCACAGCTCTGCTGGTGCCCCTCACTCCTGACCCGCAGCCCTTGCTATCTCAGTCCTGACCTCAAGACTCACAGCTCATTGCTTTGAGAGACTGGTAGTGAGTTGGGTGTGGTGGCTGGAGAACAGACAAAGTGGTTACTGGTTTATGATTTTCTGTTTGCTCCTTTCGGGTAAGGGAAATAGGGAAAGAAAAATAAGCAAACTAATGAAGAGTGAAGAGCAGAAGAAGCTGGAACTGCACAGGTTGCAAGTTGCTGCCCAGAAAGGCTGAATACTGGGCGCTGGGAAAGTGTCTGTTAACTAAGAAGCCCCCTGAGCTGAGTGCATCCCAGTTTCAGTGAACTGCAGAGGGGGTGTCTCAGCACAAGAAAGGAGGAAAATGTCCACCAGTGAGGCAGCTACTTAACTAGAGCTGACCAGACTGGAAGCAGAAGAGAAGGCAAAGGACCGGGAGTTTCAATTGAAGCTCAAAGACGCAGAGGCACCTGTGCACAGAAGGGCTATGGAAGCAGAGGCAGCCAGGGAGGGAGCTGCTCACACAAGAGCCCTGGAGTTAAGAGACAGAGAAATAGAGGCCCAAACTGAGGCCCAGAAGCATGGACTGGCTGTTATGGAGTGGAAGAGACAAAACCCTCCAGCAGCTGGCTCCACTTCCCCAAAAATCCACAAATGGGAGTGACTATGTCCACAGTATGATGAATCCAGTGATATTGCTGAATATTTCATCACCTTTGAGAGACTCTGCACCTCTGTGAAATCCCTGGTGGTCAAAAAATGGTCACATTGGTAGCCAAATTGACTGGAAGAGCTATGGACATATTGAATGAGATGCCTATTGATGATGCTACAAACTATGGTAAATGTAAGGAACTAGTTTTAAAACAGTTTCAGATTACACCTGAAACCTACAGGGTTAAATTCAGGAGTCTTAAGAGGGGATCTGGATTCAGTAAGGTGGCTTATGTAAATGAAATGAGAGATTTGTTAGATACGTGGGTGAGGGGAAAAGACATTACAAGCTTTGAAGGAATGTGTGATTTGGGCCAAGGGCAGGCATGGTTGCAGTGCACCCTTCCTTGCCAACACCTCAGACACATGCCTGAATTTAAAACCTTCTCCAAAGAGGCAGAACAATCTGCATCAGAGCACTTACGAGGGTACACAAAGGAATTGGGAAATGTAATGGATACTAAACAAGCTAAATTGTGTGAACAAAACCTGTCCGCCGTAGATTTGCTGTTAATCTGGGGGTCTTTTGCTACGTCATCAAGCCCAAGGAGTTAATACTAGTGGTAAACGCTTTAAAGATGTGGGACATACCTGTTTTGTGGGGGAAAAAAAAACTTTTATACATGCTAGGGATGGTGACAAGACAGTCCCACAAGAATTGTTTCTTTTCATCTCATACCTGTAAACAGGCTGGAAGCTTGGCACAGCAGCAAAAGCATAACAGGCCTACGCTGCTGTGTGGGAGGGGAAACTGAGGCACACTGCCTTATGCCATTGGTGGCTAAATGCCAAGACACCTACACGTTAACAGATATTGCTGTCTGCACTCTCTTAGCAATACCACACCCCAACATGTTTTCAGGCAGCCGGGGACCAGGAACCCTATACCTTGCTAGACCACCCATGTAGGACATCATACAGTTTAAAGGTACTGAAAGGGGGTTTGACCAGAGACAAGCAGGGATTTTAGGTGTATCGCCTCTACCATGGACAGTGTCCAAGCCTCTGCCAGTAAGTTCAGGAGGAGGGTGTGACATTGCGCACACACCCCCACCCAGGCCCGCCCTTCAGCATTCCTGGGGAAAGACCAACATGGCCAACATGACTTTGGGCCAGTAGGTCAACCAAAGGGGCTGTCTTCTGGGTTTACTCGGAGTTCTTCAGTTGGGCTGCAGCCAGGCACAGGAGGCCGCCCTCTTGGTTGACCTACTGGCCCAAAGTCACTTTGGCGGCGTTGGTCTTTCCCCAGGAATGCTGAGGCACAGGCCTGAGGGAGGGAGACTCAATCCCCCTCCCTCTTGGTCAGGGCGGAAGAGGCGGCTGTGAGAGCGGCCAGGTTCCTGAGCTGGGCCTTCCAGCGTTTGGGGAGGGTGGAGCTGACTGGGGCATGGTGCTGGCAAAATGCCTCAGGGTGCTGGCGGGAGGAGCAGGCCAGGGCTAGGGCTGGTAAGAGAGAGAGAGACCAGCAGGTTTCCTCTACTGTTTCCTGCGCCCTTTTTCTTCCATAGTTTCTCCTCTGCATGAACTGACTTACTCTCTCTGTGAGCCTGGCTAGCTCAGTTGGCAGCACATCAGACTTTTAATCTGAGAGTCCAGGGTTCAAGTCCCTGGTCAGGCACTCAACTATTCCCCAAGGTCTTAAAAAGCTCTGTCTCTGGAGTCCTTCTTGATGTCGCTTTTTCTCTTCAGGATTTTGCCTTTCCTCAGAAGGGGTTTTGTGAGTGGGATTGAAGGGGCAACTTCCTGACACCCCCTCTGTCCTCGCAGGCTGGAGGAATAAAGGCCTCTGGGCAGGGGCAGCCCTGGACTAGCTGCCAGCACCTGGCGCCCTAGGCAAACCCTGCTATCGGTGCCCCCCCCCCCCCGAACCCCAAGGGCAGAGCTAGGCTGAGGTATTTTGGTAAACGGGGAAACATTTTGCCCCTTTTTTCCTTTTAATGTTTTTAAGCGTTTTTGTGGATTTTTTTAAACAGAGGCTTAATTATTCAGTTTGTCCATCCGTCCGTCTGTCCAACCAATGTTTCTTTCTTCATCCTTCTGGTTCTGGCTGCCCCTTACTACAGCCATAACTTTGGTCTTGAACTTTATAGAGTAGTGAGGTACCTTAAGGGTTAAATGCTAAATACCAAACCCAAACAACACTAGTTACCTGTGTCTGGCAAAAGGTGTCTGGCAGTTTTGCCACTTTGAATGATTCAAATGGATTTTCAGAGGCATTATATAAAAATCCCAAAAAAGCAGAACCAAACCAATTCATCTTAAACCTTCAAAACAAGAGTTTTACAAACCATGAGTGTCAGTTTAGGTCCTTAAAACCTTCCATCATCACACACAAAGTTCTCTTTTGCCTAACATCCCTTGCACTGCGATTACTCTTTTTTACACAACTGTACCCCGATTACACGTCCATCTTCTACAACCAGAGCCAGCCAGGGGCAGGCAAGTTAAGTGCCAATAGAAACCCCGGACATTCCTTTAGTGATTTTGCTTACATTACCCAGGAGGCAAATCATTTTGATGAGATTATCTCTCCGCCTGCTGCCTGCAGCCGTCACCTATAGACCATTTCTGTGGGCAAAGGGCCCATTTCCCCTCAGAATGGCTGTAAAGGCTTCTGGGGACAAAACATAGTGGTGGTAGTAGCCACTTTACCTGACTCTCTTGTATAATATAATTACCAAACTTCTATCAAATGTGACTGCACAGAGCTGCACATACAGTTACATTCACTGAAAGTGAGCAACTGTCCCCAGAACTCACTGCCAGTGGCACAGGTACCTTTTAAGTACCGAGATGTGCAGTGACATCTTTCATGGGAACCGGCCGGCGTGTGCATGGCCAGCATGTGCAGAGCAGAGGTTGCCCACGGGCGCTGTGTCAGGCTCTGGCACCGCGTGAGACAATGGACCACTTTCTGGTGGCTGGTTTGTTTCCCCAGCAGGTGTGGGGACTTCAGGCTACATGATGGCAGCTGCCAGACTCAGTTGGACAGGATTCTTTTCAGCTCACCTGAGGCTTGTTCCTGGCCGAACGAGGGCAACCACAGGGCGCCAGCAGAACCAGCTGCAGCTGCAGCCAGGGCGCCCTCAGCAGGGGCCGCTGTATAGTGGGCGGGTGTCACGGGACACACAGCGCCTGCTCAATGTCGGAAAATCCCCTTCAGACTAAACCAGTTTGTTTCTCAAAATCAAAACAAGTGGGATGAAAGTTCTTTGCAAAAATATTTTGTTGCAAAACAAAAGCATCTCCTGTTTGTCAGAGTGTGTTAAATTGTCTCGTCACACACAGAGGGGAGACACTTAGACCACAAACATTAGATAAGATGCTTCAGTCTGAGCTAAGTAGTTGCTGCTCTTAACAATTTTAAACTACAAAAATACAAATCAAAGAGACTATTTCAGCTATTCTATTATGTCATAATCTGAGTAAACGTGATAAGACACCTCATATTATGCACTACTCCTAGTGACACTCTCCAATGGATCCCCATCCTCCACCCACCATGAGCTAGGTAGGAGCGGATCATTATTATCCCTACTTGAAAGAGGGAGAAGCTAAGGCTGCGAAAGGAGAATTGACTTCTCTTAGGTCACACAGCCAGTCAGTGGCAGAGCTGAGAGTAGGACCCAAGAGCCCTGATTTTCAAACTAACCATCGGACCTTGTATTTCAGACATTGAATGACCTGAATAAAGTGCTCTCAGATGAGCTCCAGACCAACAACAGTGCACAGTAATTATTCAGCAAGTATTTGAGGAGAACTGCAATGTTAGAGAGAATCATGAACTGCTCAGAGACCATTAATGCAGAGAAGCAGCAAAATTTGTCAAACATATGACTGGTTCTGACTTATTTACTTGGTCTTAAAAGAGAACAAGGACCTGAGTCTCCTCCCTGTCAAAACCCTCTGCTCAGCCAATCAGGGTAGAGACTGAGGACGGGAGGCTGAGGGTTCACACCAGAGAGCCCAAAGGATGGTTCAGGTCACCGGTGGGGATCACTGCCCGAGCACTATTTCAGCCCCACATTTTTGGGTGGACCTCCCACAGTGGGCGCTGCAGAGCACTCCCCTGCAACACTCACATATCCTGCTCCTGGTGTTGGGAGGGGAACAGGTGAAAGGACAAAAGAAGCAAGAGATGAAGAGAAAGGAGGGAGAGGTGGATGGAGAAAAGGTGAAACAAAAAGAACAAACCCTAATGTCCCCACTGATTCTATAGGACAAAATCCCAAGTGTGGAATAAAATTCTGCTTCCTTAAGCTCATGTTTTCCATGCCTAGAATTCAACAGTCACCAGATGGATCAGACTGAACAGGTTTCAAGCCTTGAGGAGGCTCTTACCTTCTAAATAGGGACGGCTGTTTTCTAGTAAAATCACTAAAAGGGAAGGAGAAAACTCAAAAGAGGTTCCTCCTGGCGCTCACGTACGTGAACCCGAATACTCTCTCTGTCCTCAAAGAGAGACCTGGAGAAGGAGACTTGCTGAAGCAAAGCCACAGGGGTCTCTGAGGTTTCCCTGGCCCCTCGCCCCTGTCCTGCCGGGCTGATGTCAGCATCTCTCTGTGAGGTCACCACCTCCCCACCACCTTGGACCAATAGTCTGAGGTCCTGCAAAAGGCCTTTGTGATGTCACTGCCACACCCCTCCCTTGCTGTGCTAATGTCCTGCCCCTGGCCAAGCACTTTGGAGGTTTGAGCTACTCCCTGTGGTCACCCCACTCAAGGAGCATTCGTTCTAGGCAGCAAGCCGGCTAGACAGGAAAACATCAGACGCTGCTCCCAATGCTACACTCAGTTTTTCAGAAATTAGTCAACTTTATGGCCAGAAGAGACGATTAGAGCATCTAATCCGACCCCCTGCATATCACAGGCCTCCTGTATGACACAATAGCTACTTTTGGGGCCAACACATTCCGGAAAGGCATCTAGTCTTCATTAAATGACATCAGGAGATGGTGAATCCACCACTTTCCTTGGTAGCTTGTTCCTGCAGTGAGTCATCCTCGCTGTTGAATATTTGTGTCTTATTTGTAATATGAATTTGTCTCTTTTCACCTTCCAGCCACTGGGTCTTGTTATTCCTTTCTCTGCTAGATTAAAAAGCCCTTTAATACACAACCTTTTCTCTCCATTAAGGCCCTTCAACACTTCAATGAAGTCACCTTTCAATCTTCTTTTGATAAGCTAAACGGGTTGAGCTTGTTCAATAGCTCACTAGAAGGCATTTTTTTCCAGCCCTCAGAACATTTGTCATCAGACTCCTGAACTGCAGCTGGATGTGGTTCTTGCTCTTCTGCACAACATAGCTCCTGGAGAAGAGGGATCTGCAAATGTACATTCATATGATACCTTTGTTTAACTGATGAAAACATAAACTAGACACTTAGAGGATTGGAACTGATTTCAGCTGATGGACAGCTTCGCTAGGTTTTTATGCATTTGGACAGCGAAATGTTGAGTGTTTACATTGATATCAAGCACTCCTGTATAGAGGAGCCCCTGAACAGAATGGAGAATGGAAATGGAAATGTTTTCCTTTTTAAAAAAAAAAGAAAGAGGGTTATAAGAGAACACTGGGATTTGAACTGAGAACTACTTGAACTGCACTCAAGCACTCTAACACTGAGCAATATCCCCATGACAACAGGACTATGGAATCATGATGTCCAGCACTTTGAAGGACAGACCCTGCTTCATCGAGGTCCTTTGCCATTCCCAGACCACAGGAGGTTTTAAAAATGGGGTTTGATTAAACTTCTTAAATGTGGTAAACACCACAGCTTGCGCACCCACCGATATAGCTTCTCCCACTGACATAGCTGCCACCTCTTGGGAAGTGGATTAACTGCACCCACAGGAAAACTCTCTCCCATCAGCACAGAGCAGTGGTTCTCAAGCTGTGAGTCAGGACCCCAAAGTGGTCATAACCCTGTTTTAATGGGGTTGCCAGGGCTGGCATTAGACTTGTTTGGGCCTGGGGCTGAAGCCAAAAGTCTGAGCCCCACCACCCAGGGCTGAATCCCTCAAGCTCTGGTTTTGCCCTCCCATAACTGGGGCAGAGCTCAGGCTTTGTCTCCCCTGCCTCTGCTCAGTGTGGAGGGGCTTGGTCCCTCTTTCCAGGGCCATGTAGTAAGGTTTTTTTTGGCAGAAGGGGGTTGCAGTGAAAGGAAGTTTGAGAAACCCTGGCATAGAGCCTCTGAATATGTCTAGACTTGGCTCCCTGTGGCAGATCAGACACTGGAAGTGCAGCCATGGAGACACCACACACCAGCCTTGCCTAACAGGCAAGAATCAAACCTCCACAGAAAGATGCCTGTTGCTTTCTAACCCATCTCCCTAAGCCCTCAGCAACCACCACTTAACAAAAGGCCTTTTCTACACTGTGGTTCTGGTCTCACTGAAGGGTCATTTCCAATTGTTTGCTCAGACCAGCATTAGGGGAAATGGTGCCCTGGGCAAAGCTTGTACTTTGGCACTTCCCCATTGCCCCTGGACGATCCCCCCTCCCCCTTTACCGCTAGCTCCTGCACTCCCAGCCCTTGCACCTCCTTCACCCCTAACTCCTGCCCCTGCTGTGCCCCCTTTGCCCTTAACTCCCTGGGCCACCAGCCATTGCCCCTCTCCTGCAGCCCCTTCACATGGCTCCAGTGCTGGGGGCCCTGCACTTGTTCTCCCTTTCCCTGGGCTTTGGCATCACTAGCCCCTGCTTAGCGAGTAGGGTTCAGTGGTCCCCAAAAAGTGGGGCATGACTCCTAGGCAGGGGCGGCTCTAGGCACCAGCGGGCCAAGCGCCCGCTTGGGGCGGCATCCTGGGGAGGGCGTCATTTGGCTCCGGTGGAGCTCCCGCCGGCATGCCTGCGGCAGGTCCACCGGAGCCCGGGACGAGCGGACCTGCCGCAGTCATGCCTGCGGCGGGTCCCGTCTTCCTGCGGCTCGGTTGAGCTCCCGCAGGCATGACCGCGGCAGGTCCGCTCGTCCCGGGCTCCGGTGGACCTGCCGCAGGCATGCCGGCGGAGCTCCACCGAGCAAATGCCGCCCTCCCCAGGATGCCGGAGCCGCGGGAAGAGGGGACCCGCCGCGGGACTGGGGAAGGGCGGCGCAGCGCTCCGCGCTGCTTGGGGCAGCCTACTTTGTAGAGCCGCCCCTGGTCCTAGGGGGACACAGAGGAACATTCATGGAGTCAATGAAATCAATTGAGTTTCTTCAGTCTCTCGCTGGAGACATTTCCCTTGTTTTTAAAGGCAAAAATCCTGATCTTTCCAATGGGAGCTGCTGCTTCAATGTTCAGTTTGGGGAGGGATCTGGCTGCACTCAGAGATCTGCCCGCGGGTTACAATCTGCGATCCGAAGGGCCGAACGCAAACAGCGTTTAGATGGGACCGTTAGTGCCGCCCCCGTGTGGCCAAAGATCAGAACTGACCAGCAGAGTTTACAGCTGGAGCCTGGGACGCTCCTGAACAAACTGGGCCCAAAGCCTCTCGTGAGGGACCCTCGCTGTGCAGCAGGAGGCGGAGGGAAGCTGATTGTCAAGGCTCAGGGCAGCACCCTGCCAGGCTGAGCCGGTGTCTGTGCTAAGCTCGGCATCAATCAGGTGATTCTGGGAAGTTCGGGGTCCCCGGGTTCCCAAAGGAGGGTGAAGCAGGTCACCCCTGGAGCAGGTTGAATTTGCAGGGTGACAGTGGGGTTGCTGCCCCTGTGAACAGCTGCTGTAGCACCACCTGGGCAGGACAGGGAGAGCCAGTTATACCCCCCCCCCCAGCCTGTATCGGGGGATGGGAGCACTCACACCCTGGGGACCCACCCACCAGAGATCTGCTGGGGGGAGAGTGGCACCCACACACCCAGGATCTTGTGGGGGGGGACAAGGGCATCCACACTCCGGGATCCTCTGCAGAGGGACGGACACCCACACACCCAGGATTCTGTATGGGGGGCAGAGGTACCCGGACACCTGGGTGGGGGAAGGGGGCACCGAAACATCCGGGATCTTACCTGGGAGGACAGCGGCGCCTGCAGCTTGACATGAGATGGGGGCAGGGGAAGCAGGAGCATTTCCCAGTTCCAGGCTGTCCCCGTCTGGCCAAGGCACAGAGCTCACAAGCAGAGTTTAAAGCTCCAGCTGCCAGTCTGCAAAACAAGCCGGGCTCTGTGGCTGGTGCCTGTGATCCCAGCTCCTGGGGAGGCTGAGGCTGGCAGATCGCTTGAGCTCAGGAGTTCTAGGCTGCAGCGGGCTGTGCCGATCAGGTGTCCACACTACATTCAGCATCAATATGGTGATCCCGGGGAAGCTTGGGGTACCCAGGTTGTCTAAGGAGAAGTGAACCGGCCCAGGTCAGAAATGGAGCAGGTCAAAATTCCCATGCTGACCAGTAGTGGGATCACACCTGTGAATAGCCCCTGCAGTGTAGCCTGGGCAAGACAGTGAGACACAGTCTCTTTTTATACAGACACCCCCCACAGAGCCTGGAGTGGGGATGGGAGCACCCACATGCTGGGGATTCTGATGTGGGGGGAGGGATGCCCCCTGCCACATGGATCTTGAAAAGAGGAACAGCGACACCCACACACCACAGAGCCTGGATGGGGGCAGGGGAACCACAGACGGCAGCTAGTTCATGGGGTGGGGGACACACCCATATGCTCCATTGCACCATTCTTAATGAGAAGAACGGGGGCATCCACACAACACGGATCCTTAACGGGCGGGGGGACACCCACACACTCCACTGTTAACCCGGAGGGACAGGGGCAACAGACACCCCCAGTAGCATGGAGAACCCCCACATCCACCAGATCCCTCATGGGGGGTAAGACAGAGGGGATTGTAATGGGGCCCAGCGCACCCACACACCGGGGATTGTTAAGGGTTGAAGGGACAGGGACACCCACACACTGAGATCACGGCCTTGGAGGAACACAAACCCTCCACAGAAGGACCTGGTCTGTTCCATGATGGCAGCCCAGCCTGGGTGAGTCAAAGTCTCTTTTTATACAGCCACACCCCAGAGATCCTGACTAGGGGGAGAGAGACACCCACCCACCAGAGATCCTTAATGATCTAGGGTGCACCCCCACAGCAGGGATTCTTATGGGTGGGAGGAATGGAGACAGCCAGACACACTGAGATCACTTCCTCCAAGGAGCCTGGGCCAGACAGGGAGACACAGTCCCCCTTTACAGATCTGCCAGACAACCTTCCTCCCACCCCCTCCACACAATGTTCTTATCTGGAGGTGAAGCCAGGGAAATCCCATGGAGGATTCTTATCTGGGGAACTGGGGGTACCCACTTACCACCAGAGATTCTTAAGGGCAGGAGGAACAGGGACTCCCAGCTCTGTAGCATGGGGGTGGGTCGCCTGCTGGGATCATCTGGGCATATTTCACCTCGTCAGCTCCCTGCCATTGCCTTGGGGGGCCCTTGTTCGCTGCCTCTGGTACCCAGTTTAGCCTCCTTCCCGAGGGCTGAAACGCTTTGATCTATCTAAGGTCTGTGGGATCAATACGTGTCATGGTGTAATTCTGTGTTATTCGGGGTCAGACTAGCTGAGCTAATGGCCCCTTCTGCCCTTAAACACCATGAAAACATTTCCCTGGTTTCTCCTTGCGCCTGACAGACACCACGGTGAGGGGCCCAATAGAAGATCCTGGACACAGCGCTCTGGCTCTTACGTTACTTGGGGACGTCAGCGCTTTCCTAGCAAAGCTGCTGCTAAAGCGCTGGATTTGGGGAACGGTTCGGCTCCGGTTCAGAGATCTGCCTGTGGGGTGTGAACCTGCCACGAGGAGCGGGAAACGCAACCAGCAACGGGAGGCGTTGGCTGAGCTCCGGGCTGCCCCCGTGTGGCCAAAGCTTAGAACTGAGCAGCGGAGTTTAAAGCTGGTGCTGGGAGGGACCAGAACACGTGGGGCACGAAGGCTCCTGCGTGTAACGCTTGTTGGGTGGGCAGCTGAGCGTAGCTGATTGCCGGGGTTCAGGGCTGCACCCCGGGGTGCTGAGCAGGTGTCTGTGCTCAGGTTGGCCTCGCTATGATGGTTTCTGGGAAGTTTGGGGTCGCCAGTCCCCCTAGAGAGAGGGGAGCCAGCCCAGGAAAGGAGGCTTTCAAAACTCTGGTACCGATTGGCCATGGGACTGCCCCTGTGAAGAGCTGCTGCAGCCCTGCCAGGGAGAGCCGGTTTCTCTTTATGCAGGCCTCCCCCCACTCACCCATTGCTCAGGACGAGGGTTGTGCTCAAAGATCTGTGCCCCATGTTTTCACCTCCATGTGAAGCGCGCAGTGCAAATAACCTTCAGCGCATCAGCTCAGTTCCAGGCTACACTTCCACCAGCTCTGAGCGCAGAGCTCCCAGGCTGAAGCCTGAAGTTGGAAGCGGGAGACCCTGTAACCAGCTGGGCCCCGTGGCTGGTGCCTGTGATCCCAGCTCTGGGGGAGGCTGAGGCCGGTGGATTGCTTGAGCTTAGGAGTTCTAAGCTGCAGGGGGATGTGCCGATTGGGTGTCCACACTAAGTTCGGCATCAATATGGTGATCCCAGGGAAGGTTGGGGTCCCCAGGTTGCCGAAGGAGGGGTGAACCGGCCCAGGTTGGAAACAGAGCAGGTCAAAACTCCCATGCCAATCAGTAGTGGGATTGCACCTGTGAATAGCCCCTGCAGCGTAGCCTGGGAAAGACAGTGAGACACGGTCTCTTTTTATACAGACACCCCCGCAGAGACTGGAGGGGGGTGGGAGCACCCACACGCTGGGGATTCTGACTTGGGGGAAGGGACGCACCCAAGCAATACGGATCTTGAAAAGGAGAACAGAGACACCCACAGATCCGGGAAGGGGGCAGGCAGGGGAAACCACACATGGGAGCTAGTTCATGGGGTGGGGGACAGAGACACCCACCAGAGATCCTGGATGGGAGCACCCACACGATGGGGATCTTGAACTGGGAGGAGGGAAGCACCATGTACCAGAGGTTCTGAAGGGGGAACAGGGACACCCACACACCAGGTGTCTTGCAGCAAGAGCTGCGGTCTTCATTTACACAGGGCAGTGATGGGGAATTAACCACGTCCCTTGCAGAGCTTGTTCCACTAGATGATTAGCCTCATTGCAGCCCTTCTCTTCCGCCCTGACTGATGGGGGGAGCATTGAGCCTCCCTCCCTTAGGCCCGTCAGCATCCCTGGGGAACACCAACGTCGCCCAAGTGACTTTGGGCCAGTAGGTCAACCAATAGGGCTGCCTCCCAGGCCAGGCTGCAGCCCAGCTTCAGGACTCAGAGGAAATGGAGCTCGTATCCCTACCTACAGGACTCCAGGCATGGCCAGGCTTCTGGATCAAACGTCCCCTCTTGTGCTCAAGTCACAACAGCTAGCGGGTGAAAGACAGGCTTTCATGGCATTGGAGAGAGCAAGACAGAGCCTTGGAAGACCCAGCAGGGTTTGTGGCACAGGAATTGCCCTCAGATCCTACCGAGACTTCAGCTCAGATTGCAGGATTCAAAGTCCCGAGTGCTGCCCTTACACCATGGGACCAATAGGGAACCCCCAGACCTCTGCTGAGCTCTGGTGAGGATGACCCTGTGGGGGCAGCCCTGCCTTTGCTCACCAAGTTGTCATGCAGCAGTTTGCTGCAGCTCCCAGAGGCCTTTCTTAATCCAACCTGAGAGGCCAGTGGGCATGTGAGGAAGTTGCCCCTTCAGTCCCAGGCAGTACATGGCCCTTCCTAGTGAAAAGCCAAGTCCTGGGGAAAAAAGGTCAAATAACACCCTACAGAGATGCCTTCTTCCATTTTGAGGGCAGGAAACAATACAGAAAACCTGCTACTCGTGCTCTCTTAGCAGTCCTAGCCCCAGCCTGCTCCTCCATCCGGCGCCCTGAGGCCTTATTCTTTTTTTAGTTAAATATCAAATCCAGGAGAAAACACAGTTATACAAAGCAAAACGAAATCACAAACAGAAATGTCATTGGAAATACAGAAATAAAAAAGGAAAATGCAATCCCCATCACTTTATCATGTCTGGGCCATTCCTGTATCGAGAGCACCCGCGAAGGTCCCTGTCTGCTTATGAGAACCCTGGAGGAACTCATACCACAGCCTGAACATGCAACTCAACTGCTCCCAGGTGCCGCAGTAAAACCCTTTCCCTGCTGTGACGTTGCACTCCATAGGATTTTATGAAAAGGTGCTAATAAGTGTGAATATAAAGTGACTGGACTGTGCTTCATGCAAAAGGTCTCTTGTAAGGTATCATTACAAAGCTTATAATCTACTGTGTGTGTTCATCCTATTTGTATGAACCAATCATTCCTGTATCTGAAACTAGAAATATGAACTATAACTCTGAGGTCCTGTTGTAATGATGCAAAGTGTGGGCCATTAATAGTGGTTTGGACTCTTGATGGCCCATTAACCAGGACAATTGACTGGAGATGGCTCTGTCCTGCACCATCTGTGAGTCAGGCCAGGAAGAATGAAGGCTTGGGGGTCTCACAGGACATGTGACCATGTTACCTGGTACAGGAATCCATCTTAAACCTGGGGCTCTTCCCCAAGAGAGAGACAAAAGATTCCTGCCTTGTACCAAAGCTGTATAAGGGGGTGGAACTGAACAAACATGACTGCAGTCATGAGACATCCCCTAGCTACCACCTGAGCTGGAACACAGACTATACGAGGTGAAAAGATTGGGCCCAGACATAAAATAAGTCTAGTCTGCAAAAGAAGCTTATTGAAAGATCTCTGAGGGTGAGATTTGATCTGTATTGAGTTTCATACTGTATTAGGCTTGGACTTGCATGTTTTTGTTTTATTTTGCTCTGTGAAAAATACAAGGTCCATAGAGAAGGAAAAGAAAATGCCCTAGAAAAGTCTGTGTGTGTGAGAGAGAGTGTCTAGAAACCACTCGCCTCTAGTTTCTTTTCTCTGATTTCCTGTAGAAAATCTGAAGCAGGGAGCAGAAGCCACTGCCTTCTCTGAGGCTTGAACTCAGGACCTTCAGATTATGAGACTGACACGCTGCCAACTGCGCTAAGAAGGCTTGGCAAAGTTTTAGGCTCAGTGTATATAGGACCCTCCTACAGCAGTGACTGGGGCAGGGAAGGAGCCAGAGATGTGCTGGAAGAAGCAGGGAGCTCTGGTGACCAGAGACTTTTCGTGGCAGCTTTCACAGCAGCAAAGAAATCAATTCAGGCTGCCAGTGAACAATCTACTGGAACTAATGGCAGCACAGGGGGGATGTTTCCAAGCTATGCACCTACTTCCACATTTTAGAACTTACTCTCCTTTTCCTAGTAGGGCACTTTCCATGCAAATTAAGCAAAACAAGTTGGGGAAACTAAACAGGTAATAAAAACCAGTGCTCCAAATAATGCTTGAATTCATAATCCCAGCAGTAGCCCCCTCTGCGCTAACCAGTTGCACCAGTGCAGGTGCTTCTCAGGACTTGGCTACACTTGCAAATTTGCAGCGCTTCAGCAGGGTGTGAAAACACACCCTCTCCAGCGCTGCGAATTGCGGCGCTGCAAACTGCCAGTGTGGTCAAAGCCCCAGTGCTGGGAGCACGGCTCCCAGCGCTGTCCGTTATTCCCCACAGGGAGGTGGAGTACGGACAGCGCTGGGAGAGCTCTCTCCCAGCGCTGGCACTTTGACTACACTTAGCGCTTTGAAGTGCAAGTGTAGCCAAAGCCTTAGGCAAAGCTGGGACGCAGGCAGTTATCAGTCTCTGTGATTCACACCTTTGCCTGGTAATTGAAAGGCTGATGCATCAAACCTAACTCAAGATGCAGCTTTTCAGCCATGAGACTCCAGGACATTTTGACAGAAAGAAAATCTCCTCTGTTTTGGTTTCGCCCCATTTGACTCCTTCTGCCCGTCTTCTCCCCCTCCCTCCAGTCTCTTTCCTTCCCCATTGGAGCTGTGCAGAGAGGAGCCCCAGTCAGTCTCTGTCACAGAGTCTGTATCCCATAAAGGGAGGGAGGGGTTGCTCCAAAACATTGATAATGGGTGGGGGGGGGAAGGGGGGGGCATGCTTAGGGGGAGAAAGGATGGAGAATTAACAGTGGGGCCCAGAGAGATTCCCCCAGATTGGGGAGATCCCCTGCTGCCCCCCATCAGCCAGCTGTGGGAAGAACAACTCGGGATTGCATGGGGAAGCCACCTTTAAAAACACAAGTGTAACATGCTAGTTACATTTTAATAAGACCAAAGCCTCCTCAATCCCAGGGTCACAATCACTGGAATGATTTTGCCTTGATATTTTACCAGCCGCAGACACAAAGCGAGTCAAATTACAGTTTCCGTTTGGAGTCAGTGCGCACATAAGAATCCGGAGGCTTTTAATTCCTTAGGTTCTGCTGCCATTTCATTTCTGTCCTGTTCCAAGATTTATCATTGTGCAAAGCAATGTTAGGCCCTTGGGAGTGTCCCCCTCAGTGCTGCCTGCCACCCTTGGGCAATTTAAAAGGGCCCAGGGACCCCCGCCACCACCGCCAGCAGCACAAGGGGACTAAGCCAGTTTCCTGCCCGCCCTCACTCCATGTGGCACGCCACTACCGGGAGCGGCTGGCACGTCCCTGGTGTGGGGGAGGTCTCCGTGCGCTGCCCCGCCCTGAGTGCCAACTCTGCCAACTGTGGCAATGGGAGCTGCGGGGGTGGAGTCTGCGGGCAGCCATGCACAGAGACACCCCTGGCCCTCCCGCTTAGGGGCTGCTGCCAGAGGAGGGTGCAGGTTGCTTTTGGGAGATGCCCGAGGTAAATGCTGCACCCCTCACCCTCTCCTGCACCCCCAACCCCAACCCAGACCCCACACCTGCACCCAACCTCCCTCCAAGAGCTTGCCCCCTGCACACCCTCCTGCAGCATAACCCCCTGACTGAGTCCAGACCCTGCACCCAAACTCTCCCAGAGCCCAGCCCCTCTCCCTCCCACACCCAAACTCCCTCCCAGAGCCTTAGGCAGGTGTGTGTGGGGGGGCAGGACTTGGTCCCATTCTGGGCACCACCAAAAATTGTACAAACCTGCCGCCCGTGTCCAGTCCAACCTTCTGATGATGCACCTCAGCTCACACCTCTGCAGGGTTTGAAGCTTCCATTGCTTAAACTCCAGGACACTGAGGGATTTCAGCTCCCCTTTGCCAACAGGGAACCTTCACCCCACTCCCAGCCAGGTTCTTGTCCATGGGATCACTGTAGGGGGGCTGGGTCCCGCTGGGTCTTTTCTCTCTCTGTGACAGGCCAGGGTGCAATAACTGGGGCATCTGAGCACCCAGGACCTTCTGTGGGGCTGCCATTCCCCTTCCCCTTCTGTGGTCTCGTCTGTCATTGACTCCAGCCTTTTTTCTATCCATCATCAGCATCATCCCAAGCAAACTGCACTCGCCTCAAAAAGACAGTGTCCCCGGTGGGTGTAAATCACTGACCTCTCTCCTCCCTGAGCACTGACTGCCCCTCTGTTTCCTTGCCTCTCAGTCTGTGCAGATGGGACCTTTCCCTCCAGTGCTGGAGGATTCGCCCTTCTCATCTACCCTTGTCCCAAGCAGCACAGCGGGTGGGAGTCTTACATGTACCAAGGTGACTTAGGAGCAGAAACCACCCCCCAGACCTTCCATGCAATTGGCACTTGCCCCTTAGTGAGCAGGATTGAAACTGGTGCAGGGAGACTGCTGGGCCACATCTCCGCTGGGCATGAGCAAAACACCAGGGTGAAAAAATGAACTTGGAGATGCTGGGGCAGAGAGAGTTTGTGCTCTGGACTCAGGGTGCAGAGATACACTCAGCCCTCTCCCCTGCATTGGGTGGGGCGGTGCTGCCACCCCCTGCTGCAAGGTCATGGTGGGGGACGCTGTGAGCAGCTCAACACCTCACCCTGGCGGCAGAAGTGGGGTGGGGAGCTCCAGGTGTTTCCACCTGCCTGTGAAGTCCAGCTTTCCCCAGCACATTCACTGCGGTGCAATTGGGTCACTGTTTCCATGGCTGAACAGCAAAGAATCATTCCCAGTTTCCCTTCTATCGACAGCAGGATTAGCCTGTGTCAGTGGTTAATGAGGTGGATCTTGTGGTAGATTGTTATTCATTCCCCACCTTGACAATTCACACAGTCCCTTTCCTACTCAAATCCCCAGCACCTCGGTGATCCTGGTAGCAGGGGTTGGGTCCTGAGATTTTCAGGGTCCTTTTTCCCCTCCACCTGGAGTGAACCCAGCTTTTCCCCCATCCCAGACAATCCATGAAATAACAACAGGGGCATAAAGAAAGAGGGGAGGGAACATCTCACGGCCAGGGCTGGATGTGCCCAGGACCCCCTGCTTGTCCATTGTTTCCATGGAATTTGGCCCCTGCTTTGCACAAGGGACAGAGAAAGATCTTGCTGTTCCAATGTCTGTGCAAGGAAAATTGTGCTTCCCTAGGAAAGAGAGGCGGGAAATGGCCCCATGGTGGGACAATATCCTCAGGATTAAGACCTAATGACTCAGGCTGAGAACTGATAGAACTGCACTCATCTGGGATTTAACAAATTGTCTTCCATGGAGCAGGGCCAGATCCAGCGTTTTTGCCGCCCCAAGCAGAGGGGGGAAAAAAAAGCTGCAATCAGCAGCAAGTCCTTCCCTCCAAGAGGGCCAAACTGCTGCTGAAGCCTCCCCTTTCCATTGGTTGCCCCAGGCACCTGCTTGCTGCTGTGGTGCCTGAAGTCAGCCCTGCCATGGAGACAGTGGGAAGATGGGGGAATCAGGGAAATACCATGGATTCGTTTACATTGCAAGTGAAGAATAACTGAAGCATTTCTGGTTTAAAATCACTTTTCCCTGACTGGGAATTGAACCCAGGCCTTGGCAGTGAAAATGCCAAATCCTAACCACTAGACCACCAGGGAACTGATGTTATTTTTCTTCTCTCTTATGCTACACTTTCTTAGGCTACTTTCTATCCACTTTCTGAAACTGCTCCATTGTCCATTCCCTGAGGGGCTGGGAGCAGAAAGTGCAGGAATCCCTGTACTCAGGGTCACAACCTGAGCCCAACCCAAGCCACTGAAACGAACTCAAATCATGCTTCCTCCAGCAGGATCACAGAGACACACAAAAAACCCCATGAGGAACAATCTTCCTCTGCCTTCATTTAACCCATTGCAACCCTCTCAGCAGCCGACTCTTGCAGGAAGGACACTGAGCTGATAGGAGCTCTGGCACAGAGACCAAGGGAGGGGTGTTGCTCCCCCTGGGTGTGAGCTGATCACATTCTGACTCTGTGTAACGGGGCTCTGAGCTTTGCCATCTTGTGAGTTCTGAGTGCTGACCCCCCTGGACCCTTCTGCTGGGAGCATGGGGATTGCACAACAGCTGCAAGCCCTTTTCCCGTCTCCTTGTCCTCCTCGGCTTCCCCAGATCTTCCCCACAAATGGTTCTATCAGGCGCTGGAGGGATCTAAGGACCTGCAGGTTTCCCTCACCCACCTCCTAAAGCAAACAGTGATTCCCTTCTCTGACACTCCTGGGCCAGGCTTCTTTTGAGTTTTTCCTCAGGGGACCTGATTCCCTGTGAAAATGTGTGTGTGGGGAACTGGCTTGTCTACCCCCTCTCTGGGAGCTGAGAAGCTTTTTCAGACTCTCCCCCACTAGATGAGTCCAACAGCACCTCCCACTGGTGGGAGAATCCTAAATGCCACCCTCCCCGCTGGTTACTCTGACCAGATGATGGTGACAGCATGTTAAATCAACCCCAGCTCTCTGGGCTAGAGAGCAGCATCTAACCAGCTTTGTGACAGCTCCGGTTTTCTCGCTGGAGACATAATGAACCAGGAAAGAAGGCAAATGTCAGACAGGGAACCTCAGCTCCACAAATAAATGCCCTCAGGGCTCCTTCTACACTGCGACTGGGCACTTTACTGACTTCAAATCCGGCCAGCCCAGTTGGTAGAGCATGAGACTCTTAATCCTCCCAGCATGAGTTTAAGCCCCATATTGGGCAGCAGCAACAGCTCTTAGGTGTCACTCTTATGCTTATAGTCACAGCCCAAAATGAAATAAATTCTCTGTCCGCTCTACAATCTAAGGCAGATCAGGTTCCTTCCTCTCTGAGCTTCAGTAAAACATGAAGAGAGAACAAATAGAATTTTCTCCTCTTCCATTCTACCCCAGGCAAGAAGAGGGGATAATAACCATTTAATGGATGACTGCAGAGAGAAAAGTTTGGTCTTTATAAATAGGACAATGATTAATTGTTCTCCATGTCCACTGACAGTAGGACAAGAAGTAATGGGCTTAATCTGCAGCCAGGGAGATTCATGTTAGATGTTGGGAACAGCTTTCTAACTCTGAGTGTAGTTAAGCTCTGGAATAGGCTCCCAAGGGAGTCTGTGGAGTCTCTGTCCTCGGAGGTTTTTAAGAACAGGTTGAACAAACCTCTGTCAAGGATACTCTCCATATACTTGGTCCCATAGACAACCTGCTCTGGCTCTGGTTCCCTCCTTCTGCTCCCTGCCTGGGCCGGCTGCTGTGGGCACTTGATCCCACATGGCCCTGACGTATCGTCTCTGCTTGGCCCTGCCTCAGCAGAGAGGGCTGGATTTCATGACCTCTCCAGGACCCTTGCAGCCGTACAGCTCTGTAATTCGATGCCATCGCAATATAATATAAACAACAACAAACGTGGAAACACCCCAATCTAACATCTAACAATTCAGCGTGAACTGACATTCCACAGCACAAAGTGACAACATGTAGGAGTGCAAAGCCCGACAATTCAGCACCACACAAATGAACTCCCCATGGGGCAAAATGACACACTGCAAAAGAGCTCAGCTCAAACCAATGCAACACAAGCCAGTGCAAAAGGGCACCAAGAACTTATGTTTTTTGGATGAGTCAAGAAAAGGGAGTAGCATTGTCCCCCTCGGGCAGCCCCTGTTCAGTTCCAGGTCAGAAAGCAAAACTCTTCTGCAAGAATATCCAAAAAATGTTGTGTTTCACTTCACTTCATAAGTACAGTTGTGTGGCAATTAAATGATGACTCTAAAGTTTCATAAAAGTGTGGGAAATACGGACGTATCTGAGAAAATGGCTTGGAATAAAGGAAGAAAAAAAGTGATCAGTCGAGAGAACAGGCCCTGTTTCCCCCTGGTTTGGAGCTTCTCTCACAACTACTGGAATAGCAAAGCTAAGCAAATGGGGTTCTATTGTTGCAAAGGAGATTGAAGTGAGGCCATTTTCTCCAGATAGAATTAAATGGTAAAATGTCAGGAGTGGGATTTGAAACCACATCTCTATGCAGAGACCAGAACACCCAAGGGACTGGAAAAAAATGAGTCTTATAACTAGCACTTTAGATCAGTCCACCATCCTGATACTACAAATAATATGATTTATGAACCCTAGTTTTCATTAATAGTTGATGAACTCTTTAGGGAGGTCGAGACGGCACATCTCTTTCAACTCCTAGAGACCTTCTACAGCACAGCTGATTTTTAGACACACTCACCCGGACCTAAAGTTACACGTTTCCTGCTCCATGAGTTCTGCGGTGTTGTAATCTTCCTGCTCATGTTTTAAGTGAACAAAAGGTGGGTGCTGGCATTCTGAGACAGTAATGGTGAACCTCAAAATCCTGCCCTGGGGGCCAGACAGTTAAGCAACCAGCACCCACAACCCCTACCATGACAGCATCCTGTCTGGGAACAACTCACAGGTCAATAGCTGGGGTGTGAAATCCTCATTTCTGTGTTGTTCTATCACTGTAGTCCCCACTTTCCTATTGCTTGTCTGTATAATCTCTGTCTGGTTCTGTGATTGTTTCTGTCTGCTGTATAATTAAATTGTTGGGTGTAAACCAATTAAGGTGGTGGGGTATAATTGGTTAGATAATCATCTTATAATATGTTAGGATTGGTTAGTTACATTTCAGTAAAATGCTTGGTTAAGGTATAGCTAAGCAGAACTCCAGTTTTACTATATAGTCTGCAGTCAGTCAGGAAGTAAGGGGGGGAATGGGAATGGGGAATTGGAATTATGTTTTGCTAAGGGGGGGGAAAGGAACAGGGAACAGGAACAGGGACACAGACAAGCCTCTGTGGTGTCAGAGCTGGGAAGGGGGACACTGAGGAAGGAAATTGGAATCATTGCTTGCTGGAAGTTTACCCCAATAAACAGTGAATTGTTTGCACCTTTGAGCTTCGTGCATTGCTGCTCTCTGGTCACGCGAGAAGGACCAGGGAATGGGAGGGTGATGGGATAAACCTTCTAACAAGTACGTCTTTCAGGGTGTGAAAAACCCCAGAACCAGTATAATTAAGCTGACCTAAGCCATGGTTAGATAGTGCTAAATGAAAGGAAAGATTGTTCTGTCAATGTAGCTATTACAGGGATGCAAAACCACTCCCCTCACTGTAGCAACTGTCTTCTCCAAAGTGCTACAGCAGTATTTTAAGTGTAGCCAGCCTCAGAGTGAGACTAGATCTGGCTCCAGTTTGCCTCTGTGGATGCTCAGGCACTAAGACAACAGTAATGACAATATACTGCAGCTGTAGCTGGCAGGATTTGAACCTCCGTGGAGAGACCACAAAGGATTTCTCGTCCATTGCATTAACCAGGGATAGTTGATTATTTTATCAAGAGCCAAATTTCTTGGTCAAGGTCTAGTCAATGTCTAGACACCAGAGAAAATAATAATAAGAATATAGAAAGATTTTGCAGTCACTATGGGCATAACTATGACGATTGTATCGTGTTTCACTCTATATATTTGGCACCACTGCCTTTCCCTTTAGTCTTGTAGTTTACCAAGGGTAAAACTAAATATCTCTTCAGATACCAGGGAGTGTTTATGTTCATTCCTGCTAGCTACACAGGGGTTTCATGTAGCTGCTTTCAATCCTCCAGCTCTGCCGGGATAAGTAACATTTCAGGCTGTCACTGAACTGAAGAGGGGAGATCATTTTTTGACAGGTTACGCCTCCTCTTAAAAGTGTTTGTCTGGCTGGCAGCCCTGGTTCCCAAGTCTCTCCTGAGGGAAGAAGGTTTCTGTGCAAAATACTAAAACTTTTAACAGAGAGGAGGGAAAGGTGATGGCCACATGATGGGGCCAGTGTGTACGACAACATGGTTCTTTTATGTGGGATGACTCTGAACACTGACTGATCTCCACTCCCTTGGATTTGAAGAGATGTTTAGTTTTGCACTTGGGAACATGTAAGGCTGAAGCAATGTTATGGATGGTGACACTACGATTGAAGGGTTATTTAATGTTGTAAAAATTGTTAAAAACTCTTAGCTTAAACTGGAACTGCCTGTTATTAAAGGCTGGTTTCCCCACATCAATTCCATAAGCTCTGCTAGAAACACCCTGGATTCTCTCCTGCCTCGGTGGGAACTGGAGGGAATCGTCCCCTGCTGCCCTTGGCTCCAGGCTGGTTTTTCTGGGGAGGGGACGTGGAATTGATTTGTTTGCTGTTGAGAAGGGAGCCAGGCCAGTTCTCAGGGAACGTGAATTCCCAGCCCAGCCCAGGCTGCTGCCCTGTCCCAGCCTCTGTTCCCCTGGGGGCCCTGCGTGTTTGACTCTAGAGCAGGCCGGGAGCAGCAGCTGAGGCAGAGGGCAGCCTGGGCCGGGCAGATGCTAGGAGCAGAGCACCAGAGGCCTCTATTGGCTCCCTCCCCAGCAGCAAACAATCAGTCCCCACCCGCACCCCGGGACAGCAGCCTGGCGCCAAGGGCAGTGCCCACTGGGGGTTTCTCTTTTTCCTGTTCCTGGGGTGAGCAGGGACCTGTGGGTGTTTCTAGCAGAGCAGTTGGAACTGAATTGGGAACCAGCTTTTAATAACAGGCAGCTCAAGTTCAGACTAATTTTGTTACAATTTTCTTTATAATGTAAAATAATTCAAAAGTAAACGGGCAGGAATGATTGGAACTCTTTTCTCCCGGGCATAGAAAGAAACGGCTTTTTGGCTTTTCATGATACGGGAGTCAGGTTCATTCACTGTTCGGAAGCAACGTGCTCAGAAGCCTGTTGTGTTTCATTTCTTAGGTTCTGCTGCTGTCATGTAGCCATTTCCTTCCCTTCCTTTCTGTCCAAAGCGCAGAGCCCAGTCCCTCCAGGGAGAGGACATCTTTCATCTTTCCTTCCTCAACAGCCCCCTTCCCTGGGGAGCCCTTTGCTGGGGTCTGGGTGAGGAACAGCTGTTTCTGAGGATTAATTTCACACCATATTTGGTGTTGATATATAGATTTTACAGCCAGATTAGATCATTAGGTACCTCTGCTCTGACCTGATTCAGAACAGAGTCCAGAGAATTTTACCCAGTGACTCCTACAACCACCCCAAGATCTTCTGGCTGAACGAGGAGGGTTCATTCAGAAAGTCATCATGTTTGGATGTAAAGGTGGGAAATGATGGGGAAATTGGCCCCTCTTTCAAGTTTAAATGTTGTAACTTCTACATCTAGACCAGGGTGGCCAACCTGAGCCTGAGAAGGAGCCAGAATTTCCCAATGTATCTGCCAAACATGCACCTTTGTATGCAACTACTGAGTCAATTGTGAACCTTCCCATCATTATCATTATCCCTGTGAAATGATGATGGTGATGGACACTTGGCTCTGTATCCCAGTGTGCCCTGGACGTCTACAGGCTGCATTAGCCAATCCAACCATTCGGCACTTGCAGATGGGCACCTCTGTATTGTGCCTGAGTCTTGTACAGCTGTGAAAGGCTGGTAGATGCCGATATTTTCCCATCTTTTTAACCTGCACTAATACCAGGCCAGGACAGGGCTGGGAAGAGAGAGAGCAGCAGGTTTCCCCAATTGTTTCCTGCTCGCTTTTTCTTGACTAGCTTCACCTCTGCACCAACTTGCACTTTTCCTATGTGAGCCTGGCTAGCTCAGTTGGCAGAGCATCAGACTTTTAATCTGAGGGTCCAGGGTTCAAGTCCCTGGTCAGGTGATAAACTTCTCACTATGAGTGTAAAAATCTCACTTTCTGGAGTCTTCTTTGGTGTTACTCTTTCTCTTCAGGATTTTCCTTTCCTAAGAAGAGCCTTTGTGTGGGGGGGATTGAAGGAACAACTCCTTGACATCCCCTCTGTCCTTGCAGCCTGGAGGAATAAAGGCCTCTGGGCATATAGCATGTTCCTTCCCTGCACACACACACAGACACACAGAATATCCCTAAGGAATTAGAATCACCTGCTGCCTTCCCCTGTCCTGCTGGATCCCCAAATGAAGATGCTCTTCAGCCTAAACCCATGTCCCCTCTTTTCCCAGTGCCCCTCAGACCCAACCCTCAGTCCCTCCTATGCTCACTGCTCCTCACTCCCAACCAGAGCCTGCTCCTCTTCACCCTTCTCCTCTGTCCCAACCCACAGCCCCCTCCTATTCCCAGTGCCCCTCAGACCCAACCCACAGGCCCCTCCTCCTCACGCTGCTCCTCAATCCCAACCCACAGCTCCCTCCTTCCCTCCAGCAGCAGGTGCTTCAGACCCCCTCAGGAAGATTTTCTTGCAAGGTTTCGTGTATGAGTCTGCATGTGGATTTACAGTATGTTGGAAATAGGTTGGGTTGCTTGCCGAAATGATCACTTGTGGCTGGTGTTGGATTCCCAGTCTCCTTGTTATTGGGGCAGGAGAAATAAAGGGTTGTTATCCTTGATGTGTGAATCAAGGACTTAACCCTGGCTGTAAACTAAATGAGCTGCCCACAGATTCTGGCAGCCACAATGAGCATTTGGTGCAAGAGCCCAGACCTGCCCCTGTCCCAGAGGGAGGGGGTCACCTGCAAGGGGCTTGGACCACTGACCTATCAGCTCTTAACTCCCAAACTTTCAGTAACTCTATTATCAGTGTCAGTGAGTGTAATTTAAACCATAAGAAAAACCACACTGGGCTAGACCAAAGGTCCATCTAGCTCTGTATTTTATCTTCTGACAGTAGCCAATAGCAGGTGTTCTAAAAGCATCTCAACAAGGCACCACTAGGTGTTGAACCCAGCATCTCCTGTTTACAAAACAGGTATTTTAACCAGCTAAACCATGGTGCCTGCCTGTGACTAAGGTAGAGTGTCTGCTCACACCTGACTCCCTGCATCTCCATCTAGGCCTGACAAGCTTTGCTTGTGTTTGGAAAAGCAGAGGAGCAGGTGACATTTTCCTTGCAAGTTGTGTCTCTGTGTGTGAATCTTTGGCCAGGTCTGCACTACAAAGTTGTTTCAGCAGAATTATATTGCTCAGGTGTGTGAAAAACACATGATGCTCCCTCGGTCGGCAGCTTGTGGCTGGCGCACACACTGCAATGCCACGTCTGGCAACAAAACTGCCCTGTTTTGGTGACAAAATAAAAACACTTTGATGAGAAGCCTAGCGCTTTTTCCAGCAAACTTAAAGTGGCAGAGTGTCAGTGTAGATGCTGCCGTTCATTATATCACCATAACTGGCCTCCTCCAGTATCCCACAATGCCCTCTGTGAACTCGCCTGCCCTGCATTCCTGCTACAGAGCCATGGGCCCCTCCCCTTTCATCGCTCTGGGAAGTTCTGACAGCTGAGCCTGCTGCTCTGCTCCGGCAGCCAGGAGCAAATCACTGCCGTGGATGCTGCTCTCTCCCGCACTGTGAACACAGAACAGGGTGGTGGGAACTTCCTTACATGGGGGGGGCACCGGCATCCAAACTATGACACCCCCATGACACCCCTTCCCTCGAGGAGGCTCTTACCTTCTAAACAGGGACTTCTGTTTTCTAGTAAAATCACTAAAGGGAAGGAGAAAACTCAAAAGAGGTTCCTCCTGGTGCTCACGTGCCTGAACCCAAATACTCTCTCAGTCCTCAAAGAGAGACCTGGAGAAGGAGACTTGTTGAAGCAAAGCCACAGGGTCTCTGAGGTTTCCCTGGCCCCCTCGCCCCTGTCCTGCCTGGCTGATGTCAGCATCTCTCTGTGAGGTCACCACCTCCCCACCACCTTTGACCAATAGTCTGAGGTCCTGCAAAAGGCCTTTGTGATGTCACTGCCTGTCACGGACTCACAGATCGTGCCCACTCTTGGCCCTGTGCAGTCCATGGGGGGTGCCCCTTTCAGTGCGACAGCCCTTCGCGGGGGTCCACTCTCTCTCGGGGTCAGGCCCCTCCACCTGGAGCCGCACCTCTCTGAGCCTTAGCACGTCTGTCTCTCGCCGTGGGCCCCCTCAGGGAGTCCACGCGCTCTGGACCCCCTGGGCCTCCTCACCCCCGAAGGGGTTGATGCCCCCTGTTCTCTAGACCGGAGCGACTCTCAGCCAGCATAAAACAGGAGGGTTTATTGAGAGTTGAACACAGCACAAGAAACTCTCAGGGCCTCAGGCCTGGCCTCCCTCAGCCCAGCACATCCCAGTCCCCCTGCAGCCAGGTGGGCTCTGCCTGCTTCCCCTCGCCAGCCCCGAGCCCCCCTGCTTCCCAGCTGGGCCTCCGATATCCCCGGCCCCAGGCCCCACCTCTGTCCATTGTCTTTTCTCCAGGTAAACAGGGTTGCCTGGGCCTCCTCCCCTCTCTGCCCTCCTCTGGCTGGAACAGGTTGGTCACGGGGTCCTCTCCCCGCAGCCCATTGTCCTCTCACTGGCCAGAAGTGGCTGTGACTCCTGAGCTGGGTCACCAGGTCACCAGTTGCTGGGGTCTCCATCCTCCAGGCCATCAGCCGGGGTCCCAAGTCCCTCTCCGATCCTCTGTAACAACAAACTCCCTCTCCCCTCACCTCGTTAAACCAGTAACACCCGGGGACACTGAGTCCCGCTCCCTGTGCATGCGAACCACTGGAAAACACAGAAAACCCTAAGAAAATCCCCCACTTCGTCACAGAGCCCAGCACCTCTCCTCCTCTGGGCACCTAGAGCAGAGGCGGCTGGTGCTGATGGCTCCAAGGGACGGCTTAAAAGCCACAGAGCAACTGAGGTCAGGGCCAGAGGAGGGCAGGACCATGCCTATGTGTGGCCTTCAGACAGGCACAAAAACACCCAGCCAGGCTGCTCCCTGCCAGGCCAAACCCCACTGAAGGCCACCCACTGACCAGCATGTGGGGAGGCTGCTGATGCTCTGTGGCCATTATTGAAGATGGTAAGAAAGCAGGGCCAGCCCCCCTGGTGGGGCCTCTTACTGTTCCCACTCTCCATGCTCACTTTGGCAGTGGGGCAGGAGATTTTACCCCAAGAGGCTTTTCCCCAGCTGGCGAGAAGCAGAGAAACACCCAGGCTCCATGTAGCAAGTACCCTCCAGCACAGGGACAGGTGCACATTTGGAAGAGGGAAACTGCTCCACACGCTAGCCCGGGCAGCCGCCCATTTTCTCTGGCAAGTCAGGAAGGGCAAAGGCGAGACTGGAAGCACCTGGGGCTCATGCCCCAGCCTTTGTGACACCCAACCCCCAACTCTTTCCCGGGGCTCTAGCTGCAGCCAGAGCATTGGCCTGAGCGGCCAAGAAGAGGTTCCAGCCCTGAAGGGAGCAGGACGTTCAGCACAAAGGTAAAATTGCACAAGCACAACCACGAAGGGACTTGAACCCTCAATCGCCTGATCCGAAGTCAGACGCCTTATCCATTAGGCCACGTGGTCACACAGTAAAAAGCCCTCCAGGCACTTCTTTGGAAAAGGCCGACACTGACGCATCCGACGAAGTGGGGATTCACCCACGAAAGCTCATGCTCCAGTACGTCTGTTAGTCTATAAGGTGCCACACGACTCTTTGCTGCTTTTGCAGACACTGTGTTTCTCAGGTCAGCTACTGAGGGGGGCTGAGACTCTCTGGGCACAAGAAGTCGAGTTCCCAGTGAGATGTGAGACTTAATTCTTTGGAGCCAGGTGCAGGGCTTTGGCAGGGAGGCTCAGGCATGGGGGATTGGGGTGCAGCGGACGGACCGGCCGTCTAGGTGCGGAGATTTAGTCTCACTGAGGAGGAGGAGGAGGAGGAATCCTGCTGACAGGCAGTGGCCAGGGCCGGTGCAACCACTAGGCGAACTAGTCGGCCGCCCAGGGTGCCAAGTGGTTGGGGGCACCAAAAAGCACACTCAGGGGGGGCGGGGAGTGGAGGTGAGCTGGGGCAGGGGGCTGGGAGGTGCGGGGGGAGGGCTGCCCACAGCAAGTAACGGGGGTGGGGCCTGCAGGGGAACCGCTCCCTGTCCCAGCTCACCTCTGCCCCGTCTTCTCCCCTGAGCACGCCGCCCCTGCTCTGATTCTCCTCCCCTCCCAGGCTTGCCGCACTAAACAGCTGATTGGCACCGCAAGCCTGGGAGGCGGGAGAAGTGGAGCGGCGCTGGCGTGCTCAGGGGAGAAGGCGGAGCGGAGGTGAGCTGGGGTGGGGAGCTGCTGCAAGGGGGGCTGCCTGGCTCTTCCTCATGGCCCCTGCCCCTGCTCTGCCCCAGCCCCCCCCCCACCCCTGTACTCACTGCATGGTAAGTGGAGTGACCCAGCCCCAGCCTGGTCCACTCCCTTGGCTCCGAGCCACGCCGCCAGCAAGTGCTGTGGGGCGGTTCCCCCCGCCCCAAGTTTGGGAGCCAGGGGAGCAGAGCAGGCTGGGGCCCCAGGCTTCCATGGGGGGAAGCAGAAGGGGGCTGGCCCCAGGCCATCGTGGGACCAGGGGGGCTGGCTAATTCCTGCGGGAAGTGGAGTGACCCGGCCCCAGCCTGCTCTGCTCCCCTGGCTCCCAGGCTTGTGTTGGTGTTGGCTGGATTTGTGCGGGTGTTTGTGTATATTAGCAATTGTGTGTATGTGTCTGGATTCATGCATGTGTTCGTGTATATTTGCAATTGTGTGCGTGTGTGCTCTGCTGCCTTCTGCCGGCGCGACAACCGTTTCTCCGTATGTCACAGCCCCCATACCGTCGACCCCGATGGTGATTTCCCCATCTTACAAGTGCTGGCTGGCCTGACCCTTCTCCCCTTTGCGGAGTGTGGCGGGGGCTGCAGCTCACCCCCTGTGGGGCAGGAGGGCCAAGGTGCGGGGTGCTGGGCTCCAATGCATCTGGAGAGCAGCTCAGGTGAGGCAGGGCAGGGTGTGTGGTGTCCATTCTGCATTGTCTGGTGCTGGGCCATTGCACAATCCCCAGCCACGCCGCACAGCGCGCCCCGAGAGGGGGCAGGGGGCCAAGCAGATGATCCAGCATGAGGGGATCATTCTCATTGGTAGCCGTCCAGTGGCAGTGAGTTCCACAGGCCTTGGCACATGCTGTGTGGGGCAGGAGGTCCTTGTACTTGGAGCAGTGGGAGTGAACTGCGTGCAGTTGTGTCTCTGAGCATGATTGTGAATATTATGGTGTGTGGGGAGGTGATTGTGAGTGTGGCTCATGGATGGAGGAGTTTGGGGAGCTGTGGGGGCCCCTGAAGAACTAGCTCAGCATGTGAATGAGTGACTGGGATGTATGTGGGGGCCAGACTGTGGGTTGGGGTGTCCAGGAGAACCCAAGGGAAGGGACTAGGGGGATTAGGGATAGAAGAGTGTGGGGATACCAAGGTGCATTGTGGGAATGTGGGTTTAGAGAGCCCAGAGTGGATGGGTGGGGGCGGGTTGGAGGACCCCACAGTGGCTGAAAAGGGGAACCCGGCAGGTTGGGGGGCAGCAGAGATTGGAGATGAGGAACCTCACACCCTGGGGATGGACTGGGGCAGTGGGGGGGGATGGGAGAGTGGGGCCCAGCAATGGAGAAATGGGTTGGAATCAATTAGGGGCAGGGCACTGAGGACGGGGAGGGCAGGAGGAAGGGGGATGGGGCACTGAGGACAGGGGAGGAGGAGGACAAGGTCATCGGGGTGGGGCAAGAGGAGGAGGTCGGCGTCGGGGCACTGAGGATGGCGGGAGGAGGAGGAGGAGGAGGGCAGCGGCAGCGAGAAAGGCCAGGCAGAGTGTACAGGATGGGGAGGGGACGCTGGGGGCTGGGGGATCCCCACAGATGGGGGTGGGGCTGGCGAGAGGGTCACAACAGAAGGGGAGACACGGGGGGGCAGGTTGGGGGGGCTTGAAGGGGCTGTTGGGGCCCTACAGAGGGGGAGGAGGGGAGGAGTGCTGAGGATGGGGATGGGGGGAGGAGGAGGAAGGGGGCAGGGTGCTGAGGACAGGGAGGAGGAGGTCAGGGTGCTGAGGACAGGGATGGGGGGAGGAGGAGGAAGGGGGTGGGGTGTTGAGGACGGGGAGGGGTTGTCAGGGGTGGGGCGGGAGGCGGTCGGGCGCTGAGGGGAGGAGGTGGGGCGGGGTGCTGAGGACAGGGATGGGGGAGGAGGAGGAAGGGGGCGGGGCTCTGGGGAGGAGGAAGGGGGCGGGGTGCTGAGGACAGGGATGGGGAGGAGGAAGGGGTGGGGTGCTGAGGACGGGAGGAGGATGTTGGGGGTGGGGCGGGAGGAGGAGGTCGGGGCTCTGGGGAGGAGGCGGGGCAGGGTGCTGAGGACGGGGAGGGGAGGAGGATGTTGGGGTGGGGCAGGAGGAGGAGGTCGGGGCTCTGGGGAGGAGGCGGGGCAGGGTGCTGAGGACGGGGAGGGGAGGAGGATGTTGGGGGTGGGGCGGGAGGAGGAGGTCGGGGCTCTGGGGGAGGAGGAGGCGGGGCAGGGTGCTGAGGACGGGGAGGGGAGGAGGATGTTGGGGTGGGGCAGGAGGAGGAGGTCGGGGCTCTGGGAGGAGGCGGGGGCAGGGTGCTGAGGACAGGGATGGGGGAGGAGGGCGGGGGCGAAGGGAAAGGCCGGGCCGAGCGGTGGGGGTGGGGGAGGGGACGCCGGGGCGGGGCTGGCGGAGGGTCACAGCGGGGGACACTGCGGGGGCAGGTTGGGGGCTGAGGCCCCGCGCCCCAGGCTGCCGCTTGTGGGGCTGCTCCCAGGCAGCTCAGCCCCTCGCTGCCCCCAGGCCGGATCCCACGGGCCCGGGGCAGGGGCTGGGCCTGGCGCCTGGAACTGGGGTCTGAGCCCCGGCCCCGTCGCGGAGCCGCCAATCACCGCCCGTCCCGCCCGCCGGCTGCCACCGAGCCGCGCAGCCCCGGCCGCGAGCGGGATTCGAATCCCAACGGCCGCAGCGCGCGCCTGGGTGGGGGGGGGCAGCGAAGCCTCGGGGCGAGGGAACCGGGGCCTCCCCCCACGCGCCGAGTCTCTGTCCCGCGCTCTCTCCGCCAATCAGGGAGCGGGGAGGGGCGCGGCGAAGTGACGAGCTGCGGCCCCTCCTCCAATAGAGGCCGTGTGAGAGAGAGAGAGAGAGAGAGAGAGAACTACGCTTCCCAGAGTGCACCGGGAGGGGGCGCGTTGTCTGAGCAACTGGCCGTCTCTTCCGCTGTGAGACGAGCCAGGAACTACAACTCCCAGCCTGCCCCGGGGCGCCTCCGTCCTCTCCAGCCCAGGTGAGGGCGGGTCCCTGGGTCAACCTGACACCTCCCGCCAAGGCAACTCCTCATTCCCGCCCCGCCCCCCAGGGAGCCCCGGCCCCGCCCCCTCCGGCTCCTGACGGTAACTCGCGTGTCCCGGGGTCTCGGCCCGGCCCCGCCCCCCCAGCCTGCTTCTCCCTTGGCCTCGTCTCTCCCCACTCAGGGGCAGGGCTGGGAGCCAGGACGCCTGTGGGGATGTGGGGTTTCTTTGCAACCATGAGTGGGATTGTTGTGGGTGCAACTAGACCCCCCACTTCTCTGGTGGGCGGGGCTTCTACTGCCTGCTTTGGGGAGGGAGGGGTCCATGATGTCACAGCCCATGGTGGAGGGGAGGTTGAATCATGTTTCTGAAGTGGGAGAGCAACTTCCCCGGCTCCCACTCACTCTCCACTAGGGGGCTGGGCTGGGATCTCTAGGGAGGGAAGCACAGGGAAAAAACAGTCTCCCCTATGGAACCCAGGAGTCCTGGCTCCCAGTCCCCCTGCTCTAGACCATCTCCACTCCCAGAGCCAGGGATAGAACCCAGGTGTCCTGGTGCCCAGCCCCCTCCCTGCTCTGACCACTCGACCCCACTCCCCTCCCAGGGTGGTGCAGGGGTCACTGGGTCTGTGTCCCAGCTCTGCTAAGGGCCTTGGCTGATTTTCCCAAAGTGCTTCCTTCTGAATCCAGCACATCTGCCCCCCCGCCCGGTCACTGCCCACCCCCGTGTGGGGGCACCAGCACTGTGCCGGGTCGTGATGGGAAATTGTCCAAGCTGGCCCAGGAGAAACGTGTGTGTCCCTGCTGCCCCCTGCTGGTGGGGCTGAGCCCCACTGTGTGTGTGTGTGTGTGTGTGTGTGTGTGTGTGTGTGTGTGTGTGTGGTGGCGGCTTTGCAGGATTTTGTATCCTGCAGCAAGTGACACACACACACACTCACAAAGGGACTCACACAATCCCAAGAACACTCACACACAACACACCCAGAGGGGCATGCTAGCCCAACCCCAAAGAGAGAAACAATCACACCCCCAGCCACACTCACACTCACACACACACCAGAATATTCGCAATTGTGCTCAGAGACACAACCGCACACAGTTCACTCCCACTGCTCCCAACACAAGGACCTCCTGCCCCACACAGCCTGTGCCGAGGCCTGTGGAACTCACTGCCACTGGACAGCTACCCATGAGAATGGACCTTTCCAGGAGACCAATAGACATGGCCGTGGCGACAGAGGGGGCTGGGCTCCCAGGGTCTGACCCGGGCTGAGACTGGTTCTGACCTAGAGGGGTCTATCCAGCAGGGGGCAGCGTGACCCACACACAGACCCACCAGAAGCGCCTTTCTTAGCAGGTCTCCCAGGCCATCCCCCACCCTGCCCCGGTTGGGTAACAAAGGGGCAGTACGGGACTCTGGGCTGTGTCACAACCCGGCCCCAGCCCCTCGCTCCCACACGCTGGCGAGTTGGGTAACTGCCGCGGGATTGCACAAGAGAGAGTCAGAGCCAGGGAGAGAACCCAGGAGTCCTGGCTCCCCCCCGACACACACCCTAACCACTGGCTCCCACTCCCCTCCCAGGGCTGGAGATAGAACCCAGGAATTCTGACCAGCAACCCCCCTTCCCCGCTCTGACCACTAGACCCCACACTCCCCTTTTAGATTTTAGTCCCGCTGCCTCTTCTATCCACCCACCCCACCTGTCCATCCCTTTGCTGCAGGTTTCTGGGGTTTCACCCCTGCTCTGCACTCCCCCAGTGCAGCCCAAGGCTTTTCCTCCCCCCAATGACATATCCTCACCCCCCTTGTGCTGGATCGTCTGCTTGGCCCCCTGCCCCCTCTCGGTGTGCGCTGTGCGGCGTGGCTGGGGATTGTGCAATGGCCCAGCACCAGGCAACACAGAACGGACACCACACGCCCTGCCCTGCCTCACCTGAGCTTCTCTCCAGGTGCATCGGAGCCCAGTGCCCCACACCTGGGCCCTCCTGCCCCACAGGGGGTGAGCTGCAGCCCCTGCCACACTCCACAGAGGGATTAAGTGTCAGGCCAGCCTGCCCTTGTAAGATGGGGAAATCACCACCGGGGTCAACGGTATGGGGGCTGTGCATGAATGAATCCAGCCACACACACACACAATTGCTAATATACACAAACACCCACATAAATCCAGCTAACATCAACACAACTACTAACAGATGCAAACACATGTACAAATCCAGCCACATGAACACACACACATTTGCACAGCCACAAACACAACCCCCAGAGCTGTAATAACACCCCCCCACACACAAAACCCTTGCAGAAAACCACACAAACACATGGAGAAATCAATTCATCCATCCATCCACCCACCCACACATACACCATCCCCATTCTGTGCACACACCTTTGGTCACTGTGACACTGAAGACTTCAGTTGGATCTGGGGCCCAGCACCATGTGTCTTTGCAAGCAAGGTTAAGCAATTCCCCATGTGTGGTCTTATGCAGGTGATGGCTGATTCCCCCAACTTACAGCCAGTGGTGAGCTCCAGCCAGTTCACACCCATTCACAAGAACCGGTTGTTAAATTTAGAAGCCTTTTTAGAACCAGTGGTTCCAGGACAACTGGTTCTAAAAAGCTTTTAAATTTAACAAAGGCTCAGGCAGCTGTCTGCCCGGCCCCAGCTCACCTCCTTCTCTCCCCTGAATGCTCCACCCTCCTTCTCCTCTGCTTCCCGCGAATCAAATGTTCATGGGAAACCAGAAAAAAGCAGCAGGGAGGTAAGCTGGGCGCGGGGGCGAAATGGCTCCCTCTGGCCCTGGCCAAGTGCCCCAGCCTGGTCCCAGCCAAGCACCCCCAGCTTGGGCCCGGCCCGGGGAGTCGGGCCCCTCGGCTCTGGCCCCGGTGCCGGCGGAGCGGCTCTGGCCCCAGTGCCGGCCCGGCCCGGGGAGTTGGGCCCCGCAGGGCCAGTTGAGGTCCCGGGAGTGGACCCAGTCCCGGCCCCAGGCAGTGTGGTAAGGGGCAGGGAGCAGGGAGGGGTATTTGGTTGGTTGTGGGGTGGATAGGGGTCAGGGCGGTCAGAGGGCCGGGAACCGGGGGATTGACGGGGGGCAAGGATCCCGGGGGGCAATCAGGAAGGAGCAGGGGTTGGATGCGGTGGTGGGGGCACTCAGGGACAGAGAGAAGGGGTGGTTGGATGGGGCAGGGGTCCCGGGGGGCCATCAAGAATGGGAGGAGGAGTTGGATGGGGCTGCAAAGGGCAGTCAGGGGACAGGGAAAGGTGGGGATGGGTCAGGTGTCCTGGGGGGGTGTCAAAAACATGGGGGGTTGGATGGGGCATGACCTCCCGGGGGGGCACGACCCCCTCATGAGGTGAGAAGGAGGGAACCGGTTGTTAATATTTTGGCAGCTCATCACTGCTTACAGCATAGTGACAACCATACTACACAATTCTTATAACTTCATATGCATGAATGGTATACATCTAAGGGTAGAGAAATGACTTTCAGCAGATCATATCCTTTCCCTTGATACCTTACAAGTCATGCTCTATATGTAAGATCACGATTATATGAAAATGAGGAATATGGGGGTTACAGCCGCTCCCCCAAAGGTCTAGAATGTCACACTGAGATTCTATTTTCATTTACGTAACCAGCTTTGACCTCTCTGCCTAACACTTATAATCACTTACAATCTATCTTTCGGTAGTTAATAAACTTATTTTAATGTTTTAAACTTACTTGTGAAATTGTCCAAAGTGCTTGGGAAAGCTGCTCAGATTAAAAAGGCTGGTGCATGTTCACTTTCTTTTTGAGGAAGTGGTGAATTAATTAATGAGCTTGCACTTTTCAAGAGGTTTTGAGCAGTGTAGGATGGTACATTTCTGAGGTGCAAGGCTGAGGGCTGGGGAGATATGCTGGTGTCTCTCTATGTATAATTGAGGAGTGGCTTATAGAGCATTCATGCAACTTAGTTGGGTGCATTGCTGCATGTTGTTGGCTGAGTGATCACAGCACATGGAGGGGGTTTTGCTGCTTGTCACTAGTGCAGCATTGTAAGACACAGCCCAGGCTGGAGAGAGAAGAGGACAGAGCAGTTCCACTGTTTGGGATTGTACCCCGCGGATCCCACCACACAGAGACCCTGCTGTGACCAGCCGTGGTAATACTGTGCTTAGTGCTCTGCCTTGTAGCTTCAACAGCTGCACATGCAAGATGAGTTACAGTGACCTTGACCTTGTTTCCATGTTTATCCAAAGCCTCCTTTTGTCAGTTGTCAGCAAAAAGACCCGTTTCTTTTGCAAGCATTTGTATGGCTAGCCAGAGTCGGGCTTCTCCGTTAACAAAAAAGATTGATCAAAAAGGGACAAGAGGAGGCACGTTCAGCAAGGCAGCACTGGATGCTGGATCCTGAATCTGCTCTTTATCCAGCAGCTCTCTTGGCATGCTCTGCCATGGTGCCACGCTCTGGGACTTCTCCCCGACTGCTCCATTTTTCATCAACAATAACATGAAAAGTGAAAGGACAGTCATTCTCCATTTCCTGCAAGCCCTGCAGAGAACCCTCTAGAAGGGGCTCTGTGCACAGATATCCCCAGTGAATTGCATGGCCGCACAACACAGGGTCTCCTGTCACAGCAAATTGCAGCGGAAGCAACCTCCTTGCCAATGCCAATAGCCTTTTCATCAACACCAGACTGAGGATTTGATTCTCTCCAATGCTCCGTTGGAAAGAAGCCTTTTCCTTCACAAGCAATTACTTGGATTGTCAAGGGAGGTCTCTTCTGTTTCCTAGGAAGACACAGGAAAATGTGAGCAGAGGAGACAAAAAACTATAGAACAAGGCACCACTGGGAGTTGAACCCAGGATCTCCTGTTTACTAGATAGGTGCCTTAGCCTACTAAGCCATGGTGCTCTCCCCCGCAGGGCCTTTGCAACCACTCCACTTGATGGTCCAAGACTACACCTTCAAATTCCAAAGTAAAAATGTTCCCCATTTCCCTCAAGACTTGCCGACCTTGAGCAGGCTGGCTCAGTGCACTGAAAGCCACAGCTGAGCTGACAGAGGACTTCTAACATGCGCTTCTCCCACAAGCTGCTGTGATCAGATACTGACATTTACACAGAGCACGTCACCGGCCACCGTCAATACCAAGAGTGAGCTGGCGTGACTTCATGCACCCACAAGGGGGAAGAGACCTGTAAACTTCCCCTGTTGGACTTTATCCCCTGAGCCCTGAAACAACCAAACTGAACTCTGCCCTGTGAGGGTCATCCTACCATCATTACCCAGTCTGCTCATTTATTCATGCCCACGACTATCCATAACCTGTTTGTATGAGTGATGTGCCCTCACTGCTTGCTGGCTGTACCTTGAACTGACCCACCGTATACCCCGCATTGGGGACATGACAGACTGTGTATATGTATATGCCGTCCAATACCAAAACGCTAACATCCCCCTACAACCTGTATGTTACCCCCAATGCCACAATAACTGACGCTTCAAACACTTTGTATCGTTTATTTTTAAATATTCTCTGTGTTTCAGTCACAGCAGCTTCAGCTCAACTCTGAGTCATGGTAACCTTTCCATCAGCTCCAGATTTACCACTTAACACTTTCCAAGACTTAGCTGCACGGAAGGGTCTCTGTGTCTTGAACAAGCACTTACAAGGATTGTGCAGTGAGGTCTTTTCTTTTCATTAGAAGAAATAAAAGAAAGGAGCCAGACAGAAAAGCCAGGTTCAGCAAGGAAGAACTAGCAGGTCAAGCCAGGATCTCCTGGTGAGTAGGAAGGCTCTTCAGCCAGCTCTGCCCAAAGATCATAATCTAGAGGCCACTTCCCACAGAGTCCAGTTATGGTTACAGATCCATCCTGAAATTAGAGCAGGATATTTTAAAGCTTATTCTCACAGTAAAGTAACACAATTCAGCTATGTCGGCACAGAGGAGAAAACACTCCGTCATTTCACAGTTATTGCTACTGATCTCACTGACAAACTTCCTTTTCTCGGGGCTGCTCCCAGCACTTTAGGGAGTTTTTCGTCTTCTCCCTTCCAGCTGTGGTGATGGGACTGCAGCAGCTCCCCGGATGGCAGGCTTTGCTCTGTCACTTACATCCTTCTCTTCTTTGGCTGAAGCTGTGTTTGCCATCAGTTTAATCCATAGCTGAGACCTCAGGTACCAGCAGCTAGTTACAAAGGCTCAATTCCCATTGCCATCAGTGGGAGGTTATCCAGGGCTGCAAGATTTGGCCCATGGACAGTCAAGGTGCTACAGCAGCTACATTCTTACATGGTGAGTCCTGCAGCCTATTACCAAACTGCTCTGCCATAGTCTGCAGGGGGCCTGACTTTTTGAGAATCTGGCAGAAGAGAGACCCCGGATTAGAGATGGAAAATGTCCTCAGCAGTCACAGCTGGCAGGAGCAGCAAAGACTGAGTATCAGACACACTTTTTCACCAGGACAATAAATGTGCACAACCCCCTGATATATTGTCAATTCACACCCACACCCAAGGAAGCCCTATTCTGCTCTATTACACTCTCATGGGATGAGAGGGAAGGTCCTCTCATGGGTAAATAACTGATTACAAGGTAGGAATAAATGATCAGTTTTCAAAATGCAGAGAGGTCAATAGTGGTGTCTCCCAGGGGGTCTGGGACAAGTACTATTCAACATATTCATAAATGATCTGGAAAAAGGGGTAAACAGCGAGGTGGCTAAATTTGCAGATGATCCAAAACTTCTCAGGAAAGTTAAGTCCAAAGCAGCCTGCGAAGAGTTACTAAAAGAGCTCACAAAACTGGGTGAAAGGGCAACAAAATGACAGATTTGTTGATAAATGCAAAGTGATGCACATTGGAAAACATAATCCCATCTATACATATAAAATGTCGATGCCAAAAATAGTTGTTCCCACTCAAGTGTGGGATTTTGTAGTCACTGCGGATAGTTCTCTGAAAACATCCGCTCAGTGTGCAACGACGGGCAAAAAAGCAAAGAGAATCTTGGGAATCATTAAGAAAGGGATAGAGAATAAGACAGAAAATATCATATTGCTTATGGCCGACCACATGCATTGGCCTCCCCTCAGGCAGGGGACTTAGAGGCCCTTCTGCCAGTTGGTGTTGGCAGCAGCAAGGGCTGGGTTCAATGTCTAGGGGAGGAGAGCAGCAGAGAGGGAGGAGGAGAGAGAGTCCCAAGAGCAGAGTGCAAACCAACCAGCTGAGGGTCTCACAGGACTCCTGAAATAACAGTAGCTCCAGGTCCCATCAGGGCCGCCCAGATGGTGGAGTAAGTGGGGCAATTTGCCCTGGTCCCCGCAGGGGCCCCCACAAGAGTTTTTTTGGGCTCCTGGAGCGGGGTCCTTCACTAACTCTGGGAGCTCTGGAAAACTCTCGTGGGGTCCTGGCCTCCGGAGATTCTTCCACTCTGGGTCTTCAGCGGCAATTCGGCGGCGGGGGGTCCTTCATGAATGAAAAGTGACTCCATTGAAGTGTTGAAGTGCCTTAATGGAGAGAAAAGATTGGGTATGAAAGGGCTCTTTAATCTCACAGAGAAAGGCATAACAAGACCCAATGGCTGGAAGGTGAAAAGAGACAAATTCATATTACAACTAAGGCACAAATATTCAACAGTGAGGATGATTCACCACAGGAACAAGCTACCAAGGAAAGTGGTGGATTCTCCATCTCCTGATGTCATTTAATGAAGACTAGATGCCTTTCTGGAATGTGTTTGCCCCAAAAGTAGCTATTGTGTCACACAGGAGGCCTGTGATATGCAGGGGGTCAGATTAGATGCTCTAATGGTCTCTTCTGGCCATAAAGTCGACTAATTTCTGAAAAACTGAGTGTGGCATTGGGAGCAGTGTCTGATGTTTTCCTGTCTAGCTGGCTTGCTGCCTAGAACGAACGCTCCTTGAGTGGGGTGACCACAGGGAGTAGCTCAAACCTCCAAAGTGCCTGGCCAGGGGCAGGACATTAGCACAGCAAGGGAGGGGTGTGGCAGTGACATCACAAAGGCCTTTTGCAGGACCTCAGGCTATTGGTCAAAGGTGGTGGGGAGGTGGTGACCTCACAGAGAGATGCTGACATCAGCCAGGCAGGACAGGGGCGAGGGGCCAGGGAAACCTCAGAGACCCCTGTGGCTTTGCCTCAGCAAGTCTCCTTCTCCAGGTCTCTCTTTGAGGACAGAGAGAGTATTCGGGTTCACGTACATAAGCGCCAGGAGGAACCTCTTTCGAGTTTTCTCCTTCCCTTTTAGTGATTTTACTAGAAAACAGACGTCCCTGTATAGAAGGTAAGAGGCTCCTCGAGGGAAGGGGTGTCATTGCGGTGTCACAGTTCGGATGCCGGTGCCTCCCCCAATGTATGGAAGTTCCCGCCACCCTGCTCTGTGTTCGCAGTGCGGAAGAGAGCAGCATCCACGGCAGTGATTTGCTCCTGGCTGCCGGAGCAGAGCAGCAGGCTCAGCTGTCAGAACTTCCCAGAGCGATGAAAGGGGAGGGGCCCGTTGCTCTGTAGCAGGAATGCAGGGCAGGCGAGTTCACGGAGGGCATTGTGGGATACTGGAGGAGGCCAGTTATGGTGATATAATGAACAGCAGCGTCTACTCTGTCATATTAAGTTTGCTGCAAAAAGCTCTAGACCTCTCATTGAAGTCGTTTTATTTTGTCAGCAAAACAGGGCAGTTTTGTCGCCAGACGTGGCATTGCAGTGTGTGCACCAGCCACAAGCTGCTGACCGAGGGAGCATTGTGTGTTTTTCACACACCTGAGCAATATCATTCTGCTGAAACAACTTTGTTTGGCAGACCTGGCCAAAGATTGACTCACACACAACAGGGAGTCAGGTGTGGGCAGGGCCGGCTCTGGCTTTTTTGCCGCCCCAAGCAAAAAAAAAATGGGGTGGGGCCACCGGAGCAACAAAACAGAGGGGAAAAAACGGCACGGGTGATGCGGCAATGCGGAGGTGGGGTGGGGATACGGTGCGGCTGTAGCGGCAAAGCGGGGGGGGGGGACCCGACGTGGCTGGAATGGCAAAGTGGGGGAGGGACAACACAAAAACGGTGGGGCTGGAGCAGCAAAGCTGGGGGGGAGGGACACGGAACAGCTGGAGCAGCAAAGTGGGGGGCGGGGACAACACAAAACGGTGGGGCTGGAGCAGCAAAGCAGGGGGTGGGGAAAAACAACGGCACGGCCGGCAAAGCAGGGGAAAAACAAAATAAAAAAACCCTACAGGGCGGCCGGAGCCAGTGGACTCCCTGTGCTGCAGAGTGCGCGCCCGGTCTAGTGGGGGGGGGAAGGGGAGGGAGAGAGAAGGGGGGCGGCCAGCGCTTCAGCGGGACACTCACCACGTGGCCCCGACTGCCACACCGCCTGGCACCCTCACTCCTTCTCTAGACTAACCAGTCCTAATATACTGTAACATGGTTATATTCCACCTCCTTCACTGGTCACACCCAACAAAATTAATTATACAGCAGACAGAAACAATCACAGACCCAGACAGAGACCATGCAAATAAACATACAAAACAATACAGAAGGGAGGATTTCACAACTACATCTATACAGACATAAGGGTTTTCCAGCTGCGTCTATTGATAAGTGAGTTCTTGCCAGACAGGATGCTACCAAACTCAGTTTCCCTTTCTCTGGAGGTGATGGAATATCAGGACAGGATTGTATTCCTAACAGCCCAATAGCACCTTATTTCAGTGTGACTAGTTGGGAATGTGAGGATGTGACCATACACTTCCCACCTTATGGCTGCCTTTGCTGCTTAGCCGAAGAACCAGGCCTCAGACTGTCACAGTAAGAGAAGGCCATTACACAGACAGACAGTGATTTTTTATTCTCTCTTTTATATCTTTATAACTAGCTAAGTGATAAAAATACACCTAAATTCTTACAGTACAGGCCTTTGCAGACAGGCCTGAATCTCTGTATCCTAACAGTCCTCGAGGTCAGGCAGCCTCTGGGTAAGGGGGTGGGGACTCAGATCCTTCTACTGGCCAATTCCACCAGGGTCATGTATAAACCAGGGAAGTTCCCCACAATAGCCAGACCAGATGCCCCCTTTACACTTGTGCTCTGTCCTCATTGCTTCTCTGTCTCTCTTCCCCTCATCTCTGCTGCTCCCCCTCTGGGCTTTCTCAGCACCTGGCCCCACAGCGCTTCCTGGCAGCCAGAGACTGTACTTTCTACGCCTGCTCCTGTGGATGTGGCCTCTCTCCTGATTGCTAAGGAAAGGAACCTTCCCAGGAAATGGCCACAGCTTCTGGGAATCCCTGTGTGGCTGTGAACAGAGTTTGGCTCCTGGCACACAAGGCAACTTAAAAGCTGAGCACCCAGACAGGGGCTTGAACCCTGGACCCTCAGATTAAGAGCCTGGTGCTCTACCAACTGAGCTACCTGGGCTTGTTAAGAAACATTTTCACCATTCACCACAAGAGTGATTATCCCAGTGTGCAGGCAAGAGTGAGCAGGCAGGCAAAAGAGAGGCAAAAAAAGTCCCAGGAACCCCTCCTCTTTTTCTGCACAGCCACTGCCTGTCAGCAGGATTCCTCCTCCTCCTCCTCAGGGAGACTAAATCTCTGTGCCCAGACAGCCGGTCCATCCGCTGCACCTCAATCCCCCATGCCCGAGCCTCCCTGCCAAAGCCCTGCACCTGGCCCCATACAATTAAGTCTCACTTGTCGCTGGGAACTTAACTTCTTGTGCCCAGAGCGTCTCGGCCCCCTCAGCAGATGACCTGAGAAACACAGTGTCCGGCTTTTCCAAAGAAGAGCTTAGACCCCCTCATCATGTGGCCTAAAGGATAAGGCATCTCCCTGTGGATCGGATAATTCAGAATTTGAGTCCCCTCATGGTTGTGCTCACTTTGTGCTGCAAGTCCTGCTCCCTTCAGGGCTGGAACCTCTTCTTGGTCACTCAGGCCAATGCTCTGGCTTCAGCTAGAGCCCCGGGAAGGAGTTGGGGGTTGGGCGTCACAAAGGCTGGGGCATGAGCCCCAGGTGCTTCCAGTCTCGCCTTTGCCCTTCCTGACTTGCCAAAGAAAATGGGCGGCTCCACTGCCAAAGTCAGCACCATGAGTGGGAACGGTCAGAGGCCCCACCAGGGGGCTGGCCCTGCTTTCCTACCCTCTTCTGATGTTGGCCACAGAGCATCAGCAGCCGCCCTGCATGCTGGCCTGTGGGTGGCCTTCAGTGGGGGTTCAGCACAGCAGGGAGCAGGCTAGCCCTGTGGCTGTCTGCTGGCCACACATAGGCATGGTCCTCCCCTCCTCTTGCCCTGGCCTCCGCTGCTTTTAAGCTTCCCTTGGAGCTGTCAGCACCAGACGCCTCTGCTCTAGGTGCCCAGAGGAGGAGAGGTGCTGGGCTCCCACCTGCCCAGCCCTGCTTCCTTCAAGCACAGAGGCAAGTGCCAGACTTGTGGGCACCAGGTGAAGCCGTGAGAATCCCAACCCTCAGGTGTCAGTTCTAGAGCCCTGACCCATCCAGCAGGAGGGGAAAAATTGCTCTTGCAGAGCTGGAGACAGGGAAGTGGAGCAGTGTGAGCTCCAGGGCTTTACCACAAGGTCCCACTGAGATTTGAACTCAGATTGCAGGATTCAGAGCCCTGAGTGCTGCCCATTACACCATGGGACCAGCTCATGCTGCCTTCTCTGGCCATCAGTGACCCTCATGGGGCCGGCTCATGTAAGGGACTGTTGGCCCCTTACTAAAGCTTAGTGGGGGTTTTGGTTGGCTAGTTCCCAGTCCCAATAGAAGGGGGAAGGGCCAATGGGAAATCAGGACCCTGAGACTGACAGTCCCCTGGGCAATGGGGAGAGGCCAAAGCTCCAAGTTAGCCGCACTGACAGGCCAGGCAGTGTAATGAGGGAGTCACCAGGCCAGGGGGTCCCATCCTCCGTGGGAGCTGGAACTGCCTGGGGCAGAGTGGGGCAGAGCTAAGGAGAGAGCAGGAGCCCGAGAAGAGCCGGGGAGCAGAGCTGCACAGGTGTAGTGCCAGAAACTGCTCCCTGTAGGACTTTGCTACCTGCAGCAGTTACTGAGACCTGAGGTTGTTCTTATTTGCTGACTTGTCCTAATTGGCTAAAACTTTACAGTGGTGGGAGATGGAAGCATAAAGGCTTCATCCTCCAAACGACCCTGTCTGGTGTCCATCTGTATCTATTACCTCTTAACACAGGATTGTAAAAAATAGAGTGAGGTCATTTAAACATCATTTATTTTGCAGCTTCATTTACTGTGCTAACAATGTAGCATCCTGACACCGATACTTCTGCCCATGTGACCTGTGGGTTGGATTCATTTTAGTGGGATGTGGGACATGTGGAGGATAATTTAAACTCTTAATTTCCTTACGGTTTCCCTGCAATATACTTCTCTGCTGGTGCGATTTCTGACCATTGCACGTCTATTGTATTTATTACAATAGCACAAGTAAGTCACACAAGTGACGTAGTCTAGGGGCTTGGCTACACTTGCAAGTTAGAGCCCATTAAAGCAGCCCCGGGCGCCCTAACTCCTGAGGTGTCCACACTGGCAAGGCACATGGAGCACCTGGGCTGTGCAGGTGGAGCGCTCCCGGTAATCCACCTCCATGAGAAGCATAAAGCTCGCTGAGCCCTGCTGAAACGCCCTGGCATCAGTGTGGATGACGTGTTGCATCACTGCACTGTGTTTGGCCTCAGGAAATGTCCCATAATCCCCTGAAGTCAAGTGCCCACTCTGGTCACTGTTTTGAAATCGGCTGCAGGCATGCGGATATCCCCTTTCAAAGCTCCGTTTCTGACAGCCGGCTGCTTATCTGCTCTGGGACAAAGCAACCATTAGTGTGGAATGCTGCTGTTGTGAGTGTGTGTGTGTGGGGGGGGGTCTGCTGCTGTCTGAACACACAAGACAGAATGCTGACACACTCTCAGCCCCCCAAACACACTGTCGCTCCCCCCACGTACACACAACACACTCCCTGTCACACTCCACGTCCGCCCCCCATTTGAAAAGCACGTTGCAGCCACTTGCACACTGGGAGAGCTAACACACTGCACTGGTCTCTGTGGCATTGCCAGAGCTGCTAATGTGGCCACTCCAGTGCGCTTGCGGCTGTCAGTGTGAACACACGGCAGCGGTTTCCCTGCTGTGGTTTAACTCCCAGCGCTCTACCTCTGCAAGTGTAGCCAAGCCCTAAATTTGCCAGACCAACCAAACTCAGTAACTGCCCTCCACCACCACGTGCAGTGAGTAGGGACACAGTGAAGCGCACACCACACTTGCTGGCTCAGCCTTGTGCATGGTGGGGTGGCCACCTCCCCGTTGATGAGACCTGGTCCCACCATCTCCGTGGAGCTCCAGTCTGCCCTGCTGCCATCCCTGTCTGTGTTGTCTTCTCTAGCAGTTGACTGGAAGGTGCACATTGGCCGCACCTTCCATGTAGCCGTGTTGTCTCGAAGGGCGAAAGCAGGAGGAATGGTGCCTTCATAGCCCACCCAATATTCCATAACAGAGTTAAGGAAAATATTTCTCAATGAACTCTCAGTAACAGATCAGAAGCAGCCAGTGTCTGTATCAGTCTACGAGCATTGGTATTTTCTTGAAATTTGTCAGACCAACCTAACTAACACCTAACACACATTTGAAGTTCTTCTTTTCACACCGTTGCTCATTCTCAGGTTCTGCTTTGTCTCCAGACAGATCCATTCTCTTTCAGTACAGCCTTGCTCTTTCTGTCTGTTTCACTCACTGAGGTGTCGGAGTAAACGCTCCCCTTCCTTCTATTCTCAGACAAACACTAGTATTAAGTGTTTCCTACTGATGGGTCTCGAAAGCATTTGTCAAGTGGAAGATGCCATTTCTGGGGGATTGTTCCCAAGATCCAGTACTTTGTGTTCAAACGTCTCCCAGCTTCCTTGGTGAAAATAACACCAATGCTTCTTTGCAATGTACAAGAAGAAAGGAGTTTTTCACCCCAGATGGGACTTGAACCCACAATCTCTGACTTAGAAAGCCAGTGGCCTTGTCCATTAGGCCACTGGGGCCCTGAAGAGAAGGGTGGAAATTCCCTCTCAGGATTGCACATTCCTCATATTCACTCAGATGCCAAATACCCCATTTAATGGCCTTACAGAAACGTCTGCATCCCCTGGCAGTGAGGCAACTGGGCAGGTGGCTGACAGAGCTGAGCACCACCTTTCTTCCAGCCATCGTTAGAGAAGAACCCCACCCTAGCGTCACCCCTCCCTCCTTCAGCACCTCCACGGCTGTGGCTCTGAGTGGCAGTAGGATGATTAGGGGCAGAATCCGGGGCTGGAAAGGGGGTAAGGTCGGCCTGTAAGGAGTAACCAGGTGGGGCAGACCCAGGGGGAGGCTGTGGGCTGCTGGTTGGTTGTTGGGATCCGAGCTCTAGATCAAAGTTGCACAGTGACCTGACACCCAGGGTTATAGGGCCGACATAGTGACCCCCTCGGTGACCCCCAAACCTTTGTTACTAAGGGCATTGAGGAGTCTCTGTCCCTTAACAACTTCTGGGAGCTCCCCAGCAGGCTGCGGGCGTCAGCCACCTCCTGCCTCACAGGTCAGACTCTTGGCGCTGTGCCAGCCGCCCCCTCGCTTGCAGGCCCAGTGTAAGAAGCAGGAGGCCCGGTGCTGGCAGAAGAGGGTTTTGATTAATCAACCTCTGTGTGCTGGGCACAGGACGCTTCCACTCAGTAGCATAGCTGGGGGGGAGCCAGGGGAGCAGCTAAGGGTGTCGGGTTCCTCCGGTGGGGGTGTGGAGCAGCTGTTCGTTTTCCTGTTCGCACTCCTCTGTGGTGTGAAAATCGGGGAGGGGAGGCAGAAGCCCCACTTCCCTCCCGAAATGACGCCCAGTGGGGGAAGCCAGGACAACAGGGGGGGGCGGCAAGTGGTGGCCAGACTCTCACCACCAGGGTCTAGCCTAGCTCAGGGTCCAGCTCAACTTCCTCCCCGCGCCACTGGTCCCCAGTCCCCTTCCACCACCAGGTCAACCCAGGCACTAGGGCAGGAACGGGGTGAGGCAGCAGGTCAAGCTGAGCAAGGCAGGCAAAAGCGAGTCTTGTCTTCGTTGGCCGCTCACAATGGCGTCCTTTTTGTGTGCAACTGCTGCAAAAATATCTCGGGCAGAGAAGCAACAGGCCCAAACATTACCATGCAGCTGCCAAAGTAGCTCAGTTGGGAGAGGGTTAGGCTGAAGTTCTAAAGGTCCCTGGTTCAATCCCAGGCTTTGGCAGGTTCTTTTATCCCTCTTTGCCCAGTGGTGGCTTGTTTTCTGGGAGCACAGTGGTCCCTGCACCCAAGGTGAGTCCCTGAGCTTGGGCTCTGCAGTAGGAAAAGATATTGTGGGCTTCTGCCCCTAATTGGCTGGCCTGACCTTTAACAATGAGGGACAGGAGCTGTCTCTCCTAAGTGAGTTATTGGTGGACCCAAAATGGAAGGAAGAGAGTGCTAGAGGGGGTGCTGGGCAGTGACAGGCAGGTATAGAGGATGAAAACTCTTCTGTGCAGCTGAGGGAGGGCAGTGCCAGGGAAGGGGCATGTGTGAAAGTGGCCCTGTGGAAGGGAGTTGGGGTCCCAGGAGGAGGCACTTGATGTTCAGTGACTTGGAGCAGCTGGGCTTGGCCATGGTGGGTGTTCAGGAAATGCACATTAACAACTCTAGGGTAGCTTGATGGGCAGAGGGTGATTGGAGGAAGGGCCCATCTCTCTGGTCCTCCAGGCCAGGGAAGAATGATGGGGTTGGAGTCTTGTTCTTCACATTCGTGGTGTGAGTACAGAAGGGCCTGGAGCTCCGACCAGGGAGGGCATTACTGGTGGGCTTTGTGCTCCATGGCACTGGTTACGGCTATATTAGTGTGTATGGTCCCCAATTAAGGCATGAAAGGAAAGTTCTATGAAGGAACTGGCTTCCTTCTTCTAGACCGCACGGTGTTTGGTGTCGGGGGGGATTTCAATTGTTGCACCGGCCTGAGGACTGATGGTCCTGTTTTCCCAACCGTCAGAGGAAACTCTTCTACGATGAGCACTACCTGGTGCAGGTCTGTAGTGAGGTCGGCTTAGAGAATGTGTTTCTGCACAGTGAACCAGTGGAGGGTGAGCAGTAACCTCCTATTCCTCTGACCCGAGCTCACACCAGCCGCAGAGGGGATACACCTTTCTGCGGGGACAGGCCAGGAGTCGCACTGACCGGATTTCCGTGAAGGAGATCACGTCGACAGCCCAGTGCAAGGTGGAGCCAATGGACTGTTCGGATCACACAGCTCTCACCGTGTGCTCAATGTGGGCAATTCCCTGACCCATGGCAGAGGCTATTGGAAGCTGAACATCCAGAGCTTGCAAGACAAAGGGGCAGGGGCGTGAGGCCTGGCTGTGTTGGCAGAATGGGAAAGCATCAGAGGGCTCTGTGGTTACCAGGGGGATTGGTGGGAGTCAGTGAGGAAGGAGTTGGTGGCTTTGTTCCGGTGGCTGGGGAAACACCACAACATTAAAGAAACCAACAATGCCAAGCCCTGCAGTGTCACCTGTGGGATTTCCACAAGAGCATCCAGGCAGGGGAGCCAGTCAGGGTGTGACTGTACGACCGGATCAAGCGACAGCTGCCCAAGTTCCAGGAGATGAGGCTGCAGTTGGCTGATATGAGCGGGAGCATCGAGTGAAGGGAGGAGCAGACTCCCCTGACATTTTTGCAGCCTGCAGGGAATGGAGACAAAGCAGGGGGATGCAGGGACTCAGGGCAGGACCCACGGATCCGGTAGTGCAGGACCACAGTCACTGGAGGAGGAGAGAGAGTCCCGCGAGAGGAAGCTGCTGGTGGGAAGCAATAAGTGCAGAGTGCAAACCAGCTGAGAGTCACAGGGGTCTAGAAAATGAAATAGCAGCAGGTCCCAAGGTGTAATGGGCAGCACTCAGGGCTCTGAATCCTGGAATCTGAGTTCAAATCTCAGAGGGACCTCATGGCAATACGTTGCTTTGCTATAAAGCACTGGAGTTCAATGTGTTTGGCTACCTTCTCTCAGGGTCAACTAGAATGAGGGTTTTTCCCTCCTGCTGGGTGACTGATGCCCACTGGAGATAGGTGTTTGGTCTGGCTGGTTCAATGGGTTGGCGGCTATAGGTTGGGGTCCTAGAACTTAACAGTCTGGCTAGAGATTCCTGTGGATTGATCATATGGTTGCTTCTCACTGCTTCACCTGATGCCCACAACTTCGGTCCCTGCAGCTGCCACACTCTTCCTCTTGCCCACAAGGCATTTAAAGGAAGGAGGGCCAGGGCCAGGCTTCATAGTCAGGGCTAGGCAGGAGGGAGGAAGAGTCCCAGGCTGGAGCCCAACACACCTCTCCTCCTCTGGGCACCTGGGGTGTTGTTCCCCCCTGTTCAGGCACCCCTGGGGCCCTGCACTTCACACAGCTCTCCCTGATTTCAGCTGTTAGTGAGGGAGCCTCACTGCTAGCGCAGACTGGGCAGTTTCTTGCATGAGAGACACTGTCCCAAAGCAGGACTAATACTTAGAGCTGGTTATCAGTGATTTCAGATCTGTTGGTCTGCAGCAAGACTCTCCATTGAGTCTTAACCAGCTCTGTTATTACACAGGGAAGAACAAAAGGGTCAAATGGGGCCTGGAAGCCTTAAGAAGAATCCACCCCACCGAGTACCAACACTTGTTGCTACCTGCTCTCAGCCCCACTGAGAATGTTTTGGGGTCACTCCTCGCCTGTATCAACCTAGGGAACTGGGAGAACACCAATTAACAGGTGCTCCAGTGGCACAATTGGTTAGCACATAGTACTTATAGGGCAGTGCTAAGAGGAGCTATGCTGAGGTTGTGAGTTCAAACCTCACCTGGAGCACTGGCTTTCATTAACCAAGTGGCATCACCCCCTCATTTGTCCCTGTGGAATGTAGAATTCTGACCCTGAGGCAGGGGAGGAGTCAGAAATGTCCCCTTCACTTATTATCTTCTCTCCAGAGCACAGGTCAGAATCTACCATCCTTTCTCCCCTGAGCCCCTGTGCCAGGATCCCTCAAGCAGAGCCTGGAGTCCTGCCCCTGGCGTCTGTACTATTGACAAAGACTAAGTGGACAGGGACAAAACACTCAAATCCCGCCTGGTGCGGGGAGCCAGGTTTGCTCTTCAAATTCTGTCATTGGTACATTTCCAGGCCTGGGAATGTCCCACAACAGCATTTAATGGGAAGCTGCCTGCAGAACAGTTACACTGCACAGAGCTCCTGTGGAGGAGGGGTGGGAATTGGTAACATTTTGAGGATCGTTTGGGAAATGAGCCTTTGCTGACAAGGTTTGTCTCTGTTCATATTTCACCTTCAGGTGTTATGTTGAGGGATCTTTAGTATATTTTTGTGAGGTTAATAACTATCTCCTCAACTTTATTTACTCAACTTAAAAATTGGTCACTTGATTTTTGCATCTCCCTGTGAAAATACAACTGACACGTGTGGCTTTCTACAGGGGTCATGATGTTAAAGTTGGGGAATTAAGTCTCTGTACTTCTGGGGGGGTGGGTTGCTTTTTTACAGCTGCCTCACTGCCAGACACACCAGGCTGTTAGCTGCACCCACTGTCCTGCCAGGGGCCCCGCTGAACCCTGGGCGGCTGCACTACAGTGCTGGGGTGACTCTGCAGGTGGAGAAGCTGCTGTGGAGCAATGTAGAGCAGGTGCAGGAAGGAGACGGGGTCACTATTCTCATTCTGAACTGCACAGTTTTCCAAATTTGGGAATAGATTAATAGATTCATAGACTTATGGTCAGAAGGGACCATTATGATCATCTAGTCTGACCTCCTGCACAATGCAGGTCACAGAATCTCACCCACCCACTCCTGTAACAAACCCCTAACCTATGTCTGAGTTATCGAAGTCCTCAAATCGTGTCAAGTATTTTTTCTCTGTCCTAGCAAGAATGAATTGAATTTTGTGACTTTCTGGAAAGTGCAGCGAGATTAAATGTGGGGAATTCAGTCTCTGTGTTTGTGAGCTGATGTTTTCCTCTCACAGGTCAGTGCCTGCATTGAAATACCAAAAGGGATCTAAGGGCTGGTGTATGCTGGGCACTTCACTGGCAGAGCGACGACTCTCAGGGTATGAAACCCCCCGTCCACCCATATAGTTACAGTGACCTAAGCCCTGGTTAGATAGTGCTAAAGAAAAGGAAGAATTGTTCTGTCAATGCAGCTATTACAGGGATGGGAAAACCTCTCCACTGACTGTATACTCCAGAGTGCTATAGCAGGTGCCACAGCAGCATTTTAAGTGTAGACAGAGTGAAACTAGATTTAGCTCCAGTTTGCACTGTGAATGCTCAGGCACTAAAACTAGAGCAATCATAACAACAGCACAGTGCTTGCGTAGTTGGCAGGATTTGAACCTGCGCGGGGCGACCCCAATAGATTTCTAGTCCATCGCCTTAACCACTCGGCCACAACTACTTGATGTATAATTGTTTTACTACACGATAATTCAGTTCTCACTGAATTGTCTCTTCAAATTGTTTGCTCAGACCAGCTCCCCCAGCAGACTCATGACTGTGCATCAGTGTAAGTGTGTCCTTGGGTGAACAGCGAGAATTCCTGCCCATTTCCCTTCCGGCTGGAGCAGGATGAGCGTGTGTTTGTGTGAATGACATTGCTGTAGATTGTTGTTCATTCCCCACTCTGACAATTCAGACAGTCCCTTTCCTAGTCAAATCTCCAGCACATCATTCCAATATCAGGTGGCAGGATTTCTCTGGGGCACTGAAATTTTTTCAGGGGGCTGGTGCATGAACTGAGCCTTGCATTCCACCCTTGATGTTTCATGGACTAACAACAGCAGCAGAAAGAAAGAGCCGAGCCAATATCTCCCTGGCAGGGATGCAGGTGCCACGTCCCCTCTGTCTGACCATCGCATTGCAGGAGAGAAGATTTCACTGGAATCGAATGCCCTGGCTCAGACCAGAGACACAGGGAGGTTTTGCTGTTCATGGATCTGTGCAAAGAAAATTGTGTCTCTGTGGGAAATGGAGGCAGGAAATGAAACACCCAATGCCCTAAGGAATGTGGGTGAAGGACTCGGGCTGAGCAATGATTTAACAGGGGTGTGGTTCAATTTATTGGCCTGATTAAAACTATGGCTAAAAGCCCCCTGTAACAGGGGCTGCAGGACAGGACAGGCAGATCTGCGCGGAGTGTTCAGAGCTGCCCCATATCTGCCCTTTCTCTGCACCGCCCCTGCTCCCAGAATGCACCAGGCCCTGGACTGAACTCTTCCCCTGCTGGCCGAGCTGGTTTCATTTGCTGTGATCCTGTTGGCTTGGCAGGGGGGAAGTGACAGTCCCACCCCAGAGCCAACGCCCCCCTGTCACCCAGCCCCCTGACCCCCAGCAGTGCAGGTCAGCCAGGAGCTGGGCCCTGCCAGGCACTCAGGGGCGTCTCCCCTGCAGCTGGGGGCTCTCCCCAGTGTGGTCTGTGGGAGCTCGCGCACTAATGGGGCAGCGGCAGCAGCCGCGTGGTGGGTTGGGCTGGTGACCCGGGTCCATCTCCTGGGGTCGGCTGGGTTCATGCTCAGGCGACTGGCCCCAGCCACCGGCCGAGCCCCACGGCCACGCTGCTGCTGTTACCGCACTAGCCCCTCACGCCCCCATTCCCTCACTGAAGCCAGGAGAAGGTTTGCAGGGAGGAGGTGGGAAGGGTTTGACCCCAATATCCCAGAGCTGATTCTCCCCACAAAGGGGTGTGTGCATGTGGTGGGTGCCGTGTGCAACGCCCTGTGCCCATGAGGAGGGGACCGGAGCTCTGCCGGCAGGAAGATTTATCCTGCAGGAGCCCTGCCCCCCTCCCCCAGGGGTTCCCTGGAGCAGAGAAGCTTTGAATCCTCGCCGGAGACTAGAGACGCCCGAGCAGCACGAGCTGCCTGGCAGAGGTTCTGGATCAGGGCCTCACGGGCACATTGGGTTCATTCCCTCAGGGATGCCCTGCCCAGTGCCTGGGCTGCTCTCACTCCCCAGCACAGAGGGGGCTGCAGGCTCTTTGCCAAGCTGGGTCCCAGCTCAAGGCAGATTTAACACTAGCAGGGGGCCCAGGTATGTGATGGTGCCGCTCAGGGAGGGAATCTGGGCCAAAGACTTATTAGAAATTGGGTAACACTGAAGTGGGACTAGAAAGACCCTTGCTGGGATGTGGCGGGTAGGTAGCCCCCATTGTGTACCGTGCCCTCACCGAGAAGTCTCTGGGAGTGTGGATTCTTCCTGATGGGCCACCAGCACGTCTCATTGGTCCTGATGTCGGCTGCTCCTTTGTTGATACTGACAAGCTGGCTGTGGGCCTTTCCCACTCACCCCATAGCTCCGGGATGCACAGACAGCAATACTGGTGTGGAAGAAACGAACTCCACTCTCAGGTTTCAAGATCCTTAAGATCACTGACTTGCCAATGTAATTGTCAGGGGGGTATAGCTCAGTGGTAGAATGTTTGACTGCAGCTCAAAGGGGCTTTGGTCCAAATCCAAATACCCCCTAAAAGCCTGGTCCTTCAACAAAAAATAATTGCATGTCCATTTCCATTATGTTCAGGAGCTCCACTGACTAGGGATAAATGGAAATGTCGGGGACTCGAACCCCAACAGCGAAGTTCGTTGTCTGACCGCAGTGAGACAGGCAACACCAGCAAGGTCCGATCAAAAGTTCTTTATTGACAAGTGCACGTATCAGTAAAGAACAGCTCGTATCCGAAAAGAACCAGCCCCCTCTTTACAGCTTAGTATTAGCTTATATAGACAGTTTTATTACGTCATAAATTATTCACTTCACACAACCCATATCCCACCCCCCTTTGGTTAGTAACAAACCCTAATAACAAAGCACATCTGTCTTTCTTTATAATGTAAGCAAGTTGTGATGCCCCAGCAACTTTCTTATCAGCATAGTTGCCAAGCACCAGACACTGGAAGACAGGAGTTAACGCAGCTGGTAACTTGAGGAATGCACCTCCCTTTCTTATCTCACTTTTTCCCAGGGCTTTATGAAACATGCTGACTTCAGTCAGATTGACATAACTGGTTTTTGTGCTACATCTTTATTCAGGCCTAACAATCCCCCCTTTGTCCCTAGAGGACCAACGGGACTCTTGGGACAACAAATGATCACTTGGCAGGGCACAACCGGGTTACGGTTTCTTCAGTTGCAGACGAAGCTTCAAATCGCCTTCAGGGGTAACGGTTCATTGGTCTGGGACACTGACTATAAATCAGTTAGGTATACCAAGTGGTCTAATGTCCCAGATGTCTCGGTAAATAATTCAGTCCCACATGCATCCTCCCCATGGACCCAGCAGGATTCGGTATGTGGAAGCTACACCCACCCTAACTGGTCCATATGCTTGGAAGGAGCACTGTGAATGTCCACACTTCCATCCAGAAAGTGTCCAAGTATGTCTTCATGACCACAGATCAGATGGTACTCCTGTGTGTCTGTAAGGGCAGTGGGCCAAGTCCAGTGCTCAGGATCAATTTAAACATACTAGATCCCACTGCAATGCCTTTCCAGCCTCAGTGATATTTAGTACCATCTCTGTCAGTAACTTCTGGGTCACAGAACTAAGGGTGGAAATGACATGTAACTCACCAACTCCAGCCTGTACTTAAGATAGCTGAGCTTCAAAAATAAGTCTAGTGGCCTTTTCTAGTTGGCCCAATTTCTCATCATTTTCTTGGCCTTAAGAATATTCCAAATGGCTGTGTACCATTGGCCCCTAGACCACAGGGACTTGGTCAATTCTCTTTCTTTCCAGAGGAAATAACCCAGGCCCGCTGTTGTGCTAATCTAATGGCAGCCCCTTGTGAGCAATCTGGGTATGTAAAAGCGATCTGAAAACTGGATAAGGACAATGCTATTCAAAATGCAATGAGGGAGGGCAATACATGCTGAAGGATTTATCCAAAACACAGGGCACAGCCTGTAGAATAAACCCCAAAATCCAATTAATACCACAGTTCCAAACATAAGTCCCACAAATTTCTTCCTGCCAGTGTGTAATTGTTTGTTTCTTCACCAGGGTCAGTTCTTAATGTTCTTTTTGGTCAGGAATTCCTGGACTTTGGCAATGTCAGTGGAGTGAGTGTTTTTTCTTCTTTCCCAAAACAGATGTAGTTTAGCATTCTACAGGGAAGAGATGATGAGTACATCACCCTGTAATGGTTTTGCTTCTTTTATAAAAATTCAAAGGCACAATAGATTTGTCCGTGGACAAGGGAGAGGTTCAACCAGCACGTTACCTTGTCCTTTTGCCATGCTGTTCAGAAGCACAATAGAACTAGAAAAAAAAATAGGCTTATCATCAGTAGGAGAATTCTTCTGAGGTGGAGGGGTCTTTTCGCAGAGAGAATCCTGGGTCCAAACAGTCAGTCTTTGGCACTTCACAGCGGTGTTGGTAGTCAGCAGGACTCAATACGAGCCTTTCCAGCATGGAGCCAAGGCAGTCTTTCGTTGAAGGATCTTTATGTAGACCCAGTCTCCTGGTTCCAAGGGGTGGGAGGGCTGCTAGGATCTTTGGGTTGTTTCTTCTTTACCTGTGAGAAAAGAAACCTAACACATTGCATTAGTGTCTTTGCAGAGTTTACAAATTTTATAGCTGCATGGGCAAATTTAAGTCCCCCCCCTTGTTCCTTTTGAGGGTTAGCCAAGTCTTAGCTGTGAGGAGTGTCCTTGAACAATGTCAGTGTCTCAGCTTTAAACTGAGCATGTTATCTATTTTTTTTTTCAGTCAACTTTTTTTTTTTTCGCTTCCCTTCTCAGCTTTTTTTTTTAACCTACAAAAAAACGTTCATGTTTTACGTATACACCTGGTGTTAACAATGAACACATACACATTGCTGTTATACAGTACATTAGTCTTATCTAATATATGCCACATATACCATTTCACTAAAATAATGTTAGTACAGAACTTGAGAACAACAAACCAAGACAAGCACACCCACTTCGATGAGTTCATTTAATACAAACTGTAGTCCAATAGCTTTCCACCATCCCCAGCCCTCTGGCTAGAAGTCTGAGGTAGCCAGAAGGATCCCATGTACAATATGGGGAGTGGGTTAACTTTTCATGTCCTTGCTTCCAAAGACTGTTGGTATGCAAATTCTAATAACAATTTTCAATGAAAAGATTTGGCCAATAAAATTTCTTTCTCTTACTTAAGAAAATGTATAAGACTTTAGTATATCACATTTTTCTGATGTATCCAAACACTTTGTATTCTAAGTTGAACAAAACAAATATCTGCATTTCAATCCAACACTGCAGCTTGATTTTAAATCAGACCATCCCATAAAAATATTAAACACATCAATTTTGGCCACAAGACTGAACATAGAACACAAAACACAAAACACAATTTTTACTGTGCCAGCAAATCATGGTACGTTGAATGCTGTTCAGCCGGCATCAGTTTTCTCTGATCATCTGAAAGACAAAACAGAAGTCTACCCCTTCTGGGCAGGCAATCATTACTAAAAATATACAAAGACTTTTGTTGATATTAGGCAAAACAAGGGAATTACCCCATATTTTCTTGTATGTGTTTTATAGGCAGCCCCTGTTTTAGTGGCTCCTATCTTATTAGTTAGATAATTTGCATTAATACAGATGCTTGCTGGCTCACTTTTTACTTGTAACTCCTGCTTGTAAACACTGAAAGAAAACATCATCACTCACAGTGCTCTTAGAGCCTAATACAATTTTAATTACATAGCACTGGATACATTCTTCAGCTAATTTAACAAAATTGTTCATAGCCAAATGATTGCAATTTAATAATTTCTTTGCCTGTCTTACTTACAAACATTTTAAAGACACCAAGAACTTTTTACTTTAGTACATTTACAAAGTTTAACTGCTGTTCCCTCCAGCAACTATAGAGTTAACTTTTCACTGTGCCTTAAATTACTTGCCTGTTCTTTTAACAGCCACTTACCAACTCAGATCACCATTTCAAATATTTTTCTGAGTATATGAACCCCTATGCGTATACTTACTTACTCTGTTCTTGTTTTTTCACTACACCCTAAAAGTTTCCAACCTGTACTCCAAGCTTTCTGTCTGTTGCCTGGCCTCCTGGGCCCGATCCTTTTTTTTTTTTTTTTCTGAACCGTTTCTTTCCATGGGTACCAACGTATTTCACTACCAGTTAGCTAGGAGGGTGGGCTTTTTAAGTAGCCCCCCACCCTTCTAGTCCTTTCCCTAAAACATTTCTACTCACAAAACTACTCGAGTCCTCCCCTGTGAGGCTTGCCACCTGGGCAAAACACATGGCCCACTGGCGTTGAACTATTCAATTTCCTCTTGTAGCAAACACACTGCTGTTACGACATATGCTGAGCACAAATGGTTAAATTTTAACAAGTCCCTGAAGGACTGGTACTTGCTTAGCCAGGGCTTCCTTTTCTAACTGGAAATCCTGTCTCAAGGCCTGCAACTTGCCCTGGCGCAGGTTGGAGTTGCCGCCTGGTTCATGATCCATGCTCTTAATTGCTCAATTCTAGTTATCAAGTACACATCTCGTCCCTTTTCTCCAACTACTCTATTGCCCAGTCCTGCTACAACTGGGGGCAGATCCACCTGCCACCCTTCCGGTCAACCAGGGTGGAGAGAAAATGCTAAACCCCTCTCCAGTTCTCAGACTCACTGCAGCTGAGAGTGGGCTCACCTTTAATCATGCAATCCTCAACATATAACACCAACAGTACCAAACAAAACAAACATAAAATAACAAGGGTAAAACAAATAGATGGTGTAAATTCTGCAGGGCTCCCCCATTCTCAATTGCTCACCAAACTGTGACAAATTTCTGTTACCAATTTATGCCTCATGTCAGGTGATCAGACTGACACTGCAGGACATTGGAGAAACACACCATATAATCAAATTTTAAAGCTTCATTAGAAATAATAAAACAACAATGAAGAGTGTTGGGAACACTCCCACATTACTCAGGAAGAACATGAATACTTCAACCCTTAAGCCACTTTAATACTCACACATGTTCAAACTGGCCACGTCTGTATAACGTTTAGAGAAGGGGAATAGGCAGATGGGAGATTATCCTGTATACAGCTTGTCCAGAATTTTCAACATGCTTCCGCTCTTGGGAGAGCTGTTTTTTACACCCTGGAATCTCCTGCAGTGTCTCTTTTAGAGAGTCCAGTTCAGATTCCAGCCCGTGGCTTCTTCAGTTTCACCAAGTCAAGCTGAATTTTAAATTAACCCGTTCCTAGACAAATTGCTCACACTGTGTCAGAGGCTTTTCTTTGGTGATTAAAAGCTTTTTTGAGATATATGATTTTATCTAGATTGAAGGTACCTTCTAATGGGCATTGTTTAGATAGATTTTCACGCGTGTAAAGATTCCAATTCTCTAAATACCTGCAGGTTTTAGGACCATAATGTACGTACATGTAACATGCTGGGGTACCCTTAGAGGGTGAGGTGGAATATTTAGACTGTTCCTTCCCCATTTTTCACTTACACACACACCCCCACACCCCAAAGCCATTATTTTCTATTACCACTATGCATCTTATCTTGCTGCACAGTCAATAAATTCAGATGACGTGAGCCCAACAGAGACAGACGTCCCCACGGACAGTCTTCCTTCCAGTGTGGCTCTGGGGCATATGGTGGGGGATTTTTTTTTTACAAGAGCTCTCCATACAGCTTTAAACATACAGCTCCAAAAGCTACCCAATTCCAGAATTTTTTTTTTTAATTTTTAAGTATTAGAGACAATGGGGCATCCCCCAGGCACTTACTGCCAACTTGTCCCATTTGGTAAGGGGACTCTAACCCCTCTTTCCCGCGTCGAGGTAAAGGGACTCTAACCCCCACCTCCCGCGTCGAGCACTCACTTACCTCTCCAGGGGACTCGAACACCTGGACTGGGACTCAAACCCAAGCTGGGACTCTAACCCAGACTACTTGGATCCTGTGCAAACCTGGACTGGGACTCTAACCCAGACCTAAGTTGTCAGGGTTAGACAATCTGCACTGGGACTCTAACCCAGGCAACCTTAACCCTACTCAACGGGTAGGTGGATGTTGCTGGATTTCTACGAGCTTCAGCTGGTTCACAGAACTCGCCTTATCACCGACGCAGAGATCAGATTACCAGGCAAGGCTCCTCTAAACCAGAGGATGCGCGCTGCGTTGCCTCAGAGTCTGATCCCCCGCCGGAGAGTCAGACAAAGTCCCGGCGGAGTCGCCAAAGATGTTGGGGACTTTAACCCCGACAGCGAAATTCGTTGTCTGTTCACAGAGAGACAGGCAACACCAGCAAGGTCCGATCAAAAGCCTTTTATTGACAAGTGCACGCATCAACAAAAGGCCACTCGTCTCCAGAGAGAACCAGCAGCTTTTTACAGCTTAGCATTAGCCTATATAGACAGTTTTATTACGTCATACATCACTCACTTGAGCAAAACCCACCCCCCTTTGTTTAACAACTTATAACTAGACACTTTTAATATACACACATGCCTAGACTTTATGTCTACAACTTTAGATTATTAATTATATCTTAACAACACCCAAAAGTAAAAGATACAGGGGAGTTTTAAACAAACCTATAACTCAACCAAAAAGTTAGAATCTGAACCGTGGGATGCTAGAGTTCCTTATCAGCTCTTCAAACACTGTCCTTAGCACAGCTAATGGCATGCCAGCAATGCAATCACTGGCTTATCTCACATTTTCCAGGACTCTGTAAGACAATGCTGCTTTTCAGTACTTTTCCACTCTGGGATTACCCAGAAACCTCTGGTAGCCTGATTTCAGTCAGGTTAGCATAACTGTTTTGTCTGCTATATTTTCATTCAGGCCTAACACTAGTCTCTTTCTCCTGAAAAGCGGGAAAAGGCAGAGGCTTAAAGCTGCCTGTAGGAGAATTTTCAAAGCCATACAAGTGATCTGGACACTCAATTCCCACTGATTTCTAAACTGGTTTTCAAAATCCCCCACCACAAACAAATAAAAAAAAGGCTGATGAACAAACCCCTCACAACAACGCCTAGAAAAACTAAGTATTCTATAGATTGAGAAACAAAACCAGCTGTTATAAACTTCCCAAAGCATAATTTAAAAAGTCATATTTTAAAGCTTTTTCATTCATTCATTTAATACAAACCCCGCCCCCAGTCTATGCTGTCTCCCTCCCACTTCTCCAGCAGGAAGAAGCAGCGGGCATCAGCGCCAGACAGCAGCTGCATTCTAGCAATCCCGCCTATTCGGTGCCGGATTGGAAGAAAACTTGGTAAAAATCATCCTCCAACAATCCCTTTGGAAAGCACGTCTCTAGCTAAGCGCCGGCCATTTCTCCTGCAAAGACACCCTCCCTACTGCCAATCCCCGGCTACCCTGATTAACGTCGTAATGACTCGTTTTTTAAAACAAGTGGTCACGAAAGAAAATGGATCTGACCTTTTGCAAACAGCCTTTTTGTCAACAGATGGCCACGTTCTTCACTGAAGTGGGGGGAGCACACTTTGTAGTTTGTACAGGTCGAGTTTATTGCCCGCCCCCGAGGCTGCTAGCACCCCTCAATTCCCTCCCGCAAGCTCCCTATGTGCCCTCTCCCATCCCACTCTTTTTAGGGACTCCCTGAAATTCCCCCAATCTCAGACCTTACCAGAGAATCTCCTCACCCTTATTCTCCCCATACCAAGTTCCCCACACTTCTTCCCACACCAAAGGCTCTGTTCACACCCCCATTCCCACTTCCCCATGGCAGGGACCCTGTGTTTCCTCTATTCCCCTATGCCGGGGTCTTTGTGTACCCTCCCTTCCCCCCATGCCAGGTTCTTCCAATCTCCATAGGACGAGGGGTTCTGTGTACCTCCACTTATCCCCTTGCTTCATTTCAGGGCCCCCATTCTCTCCACCACTGTAGAGACTGTGTGCACCCCTATTTGCCTCTTCTCCCCCATTCCTCCCTCCTTCCCAAGTCAAGCTCTCCCAGTCCCCTTACCTGCCAGGGGTTCTGTGGGTCCCATTTTCTCCTCCCCCACTTCCACCTTACGCACTGTATTAAGGGCTCCGAGAGGCTCCGAGAAAGTTGCATACCAACAAACTGGCAGAGCATTAGGGGTAGAAATAGGGGCTACTCGAAATGGGGGAGAGGGTGGAGAAAAGAAGAAAAAGTGGAAAGTGGAGAGAACTTGCAGAATTAATATGCATGAATCTATAAGTTTAAACTAGAACGAGGGAGGACAAAAGAGAGGGACACTGCATAAAAAGGTGGACTTAGAAGTTTAAGCAATTAGAGGTTCAACTAAGCAACTGTTTACATAAAAAACTGTTGTATTTTTACACTGCATTTTCTTCTCTCGTGCTATTAGAAAACTCACTGAAAAACACCCACATCCTCCCACAATACAGAAGCAATACATATACTAAAAATTAGTTACAATCACTACATCCCTTCTCTAAATATACGCATCAGAAACAGAAGTTAAACACCAACTTCCAAAAAATGTTTTTAATGTAGTTTATACAGACTAACCACTCAGTCTGTGTTCTTTCCCTTCTACTTCCCCAGAGAGAAGAAAGAAAAATCATCAATAACAGACAACAACTGCATCAAAGCAATACTGCTTACTTGCTTTACATTCAGGAAAAAGCACTTTAACTCATCCTCCTACTTGTCCCTGCCAGCAGGTAGGGGATCTTGGGGGACAATTACTGCACTGGTGGGGTGCAAAATAAACTTTATTAAGAAAATGCAAAAACAGGGAAAATTCAATAGTGAGGGGTGTGGGGTTTGTTACGGTAGACAATTGGGGAGGGGTTTCTTTTGGTGAACAGTAGGGGGGTTTCAATAGTGGGGTACAATACAGTAGGATACAACATGGTGGGTAACCAATTAACACAGAAATATAAATGTAACAGGTAGCTAACAATTTCTATGTAAAGAGTGTGTCACAGCAGCATATAACCAACTAACAGGTTTCAGAGTAGCAGCCATGTTAGTCTGTATCTGTAAAAAGAACAGGAGTACTTGTGGCACCTTAAAGACTAAGGCCTGGTCTACACTACGCGTTTAAACCGGTTTTAGGAGCATAAAACCGATTTAACGCTGCACCCGTCCACACCAAGAGGCCCTTTATATCGATATAAAGGGCTCTTTAAACCGGTTTCTGTACTCCTCCTAACAAGAGGAGTAGCGCTAGTATCGGAATTGCCATATCGGATTAGGGTTAGTGTGGCGCCGTCGACGGTATTGGCCTCCGGGAGCTATCCCACAGTGCACCACTGACCGCTCTGGACCGCAATCTGAACTCGGATGCAGTGGTCAGGTAGACAGGAAAAGCCCCGCGAACTTTTGAATATTTCCTGTTTGCCAGCGTGGAGCTCCGATCAGCACGGGTGGCGATGCAGTCCAAAATCAAAATAAAAAAAGAGCTCCAGCATGGACCATGCGGATGTGATCGCAGTAAGGGCAGGGCAAATCCGTTCTATCAGCGCTCCGTTATAGAAGACGAAATTCAGAATCATTTTTAAAAATTCTCCAGACAGATGCCATAGCAGGGGCTCAGCGCACTGCTGCGTGACAAGCGTAATGGAAAGCCAAAGAATCAAATGGACGCTCATGGACTGGAGGACTCAAGCTATCCCACAGTTCCTGCAGTCTCCGAAAAGCATTTGCATTCTTGGCTGAGCTCCAAGTGCCTCTAGGGTCAAACAAACAGTGTCCATGGTGGTTCAGGGCATAGCTCGGCAATGTACACCCCCCCACCCACCCCAGAAGTAAAAGGGAAAAAATCCTCTCGTGACTATTTAACATGTCACCCTATCTTTACTGAATGCTGCAGATAGATGCAATGCTGCAGCAGTCAACACCAACATCCTTGCTCCCACGTCCCCTGCTATGGGTGGCTGATAGTGCAATATGACTGGTATCTGTCCTCATCATCATGAGCTTTTTGGCACGTGGTGCAGTGCAAAAGGACTGGTAACCATGCTGACTAACAACTGTCAGGTCCCCGTATGTCATATGCACCTAATTTTTCATGGTAGATGGTGCAGTATGGTTGATAACCGTCTTCATTATAGCAACAGGGGGCTGAGCTTCATCAGCCCCCACCCTTCATGTGTAAAGAAAAGATTCAATTGCCCCTGGACTAGCAGCAGGATGCTGGGCTCCTCTTCTCCACACTCCTTAATGTCCTGTCTGGACTATCATAGCAGCTGGAGGCTGCCTTCCACTCATTTCTCACTAACAAGTCACTGTGTCTTATTCCTGCATTCTTTATTATTTCATCACACTGCTATGGTAGCCGAGGAAGGCTGTGGGAAGAACGGAATCAACAGGTGGGGTTGTTACAGGAGCACCCCCTGTGAATAGCATACAGATCATCATTCCTGCAGGATCTGACACAAAGCAGCTGTGCTCTCTGGTTCTCTGAGACAGTGGTTCTCTAGTACACTTGCCCATATTCTAGGCAGGACTGATTCTGTTTTTTGATAGGAAGAATTGTTTTTTTGAAAGGAGGAATTGACTCAGGGAGTCATTCCCAATTTTGGCTTTTGCGCCCCTGGCTAAGAGCAGCCAGGGGCACTTATAACAGCAACAGATGGCGCAGTGCAAAAGGACTGGTAACCATGATCATCTTTTTACCAATTTATGGATTGGTAGATGGTACAGTATGGTTGGTAACCATCTCTGCTGTCATGCAAAAGCAAAAGCATGCTGCTGTGTAGCGCTGCTGAATCACCTCTGTCAGCGGCATCTAGTACACATACGGTGAGAGTCACAAAAGGCAAAACAGGCTCCATGATTGCCATGCTATGGCATCTGCCAGGGCAATCCAGGGAAAAAAGGCATGAAATGCTTGTCTGCCGTTGCTTTCCCGGAGGAAGGAGTGACTAACGACATTTACCCAGAACCACCCGCAACAATGATTTTTGCCCCATCAGGCACTGGGATCTCAACCGGAAATAAGGCTGCGGGAACTGTGGGATAGCTAGGAATAGCTACCCACAGTGCAACGCTCAGAAATCGACGCTAGCCTCGGACGCGGCCGCACACCACCGAATTAATGTGCTTAGTGTGGCTGCACTCGATTTTATAAAATCTGTTTTACAAAACCGGTTTATGCAAATTCAGAATAGTCCCATGGTGTAGACGTACCCTGACTCTAGAGCAGGCCGGGAGCAGCAGCTGAGGCAGAGAACAGCCTGGGCCGGGCAGATAAGAAGGAGTTTAGCCAGCAAAAAAGGTAAAATGGCAGTGGAGTGTCACCTTGGACTTGACAGCATTTCTCCATTGGTCTGTCTGCTTTGGGGCAGGGACAATAACACGTCCTGCTGCATTCGTTATTTCAAAGGGCAGTTTAGGATTTTCATTCTCACACACAGTGCACAAAGCAGGACTCAACCTTTGCTGTAAACTAAACAAGCTGCTCACAGATTCTGGCAGCCACAATGAGCAGTTGGGTGAGAGCTCAGAACTGCCCCTACCCCATAGGGAGGGGTTCATCTGTGTGGGGACTGGACCACTGACCTATCAGCTCCTAACTCCCAAACATTCAGTAACTCTATTATCAGTGCCTGTGAGTGTTATTTAAACCATAAGAAAAACCACACTGGGCCAGACCAAAGGCCCATCTAGCTCTGAATCTTGTCTTCTGACAGTAGCCAATAGCAGGTGCCCCAGCAACCAGGCACTACTGGGAGTGGAACCCAGGATCTCCTGTTTATGAAACAGAAGTTTTAGCCAGCTAAGCCATGGTGCCTGTGGGTAGCTAAACACACTGCCCACACCTGACTCCCTGCCATCGCCACCAGGGCCTGACAAGCTTTGCTTGTGTTTGGATTCTGCAAAGCAGAGAAGCAGGTGAGGTTTTCCTTGCAAGCTGTGTGTGAGTGAATCTTTGGCGAGGTCTGCACTACAAAGTTGTTTCAGCAGAATTATATTGCTCAGGTGTGTGAAAAACACACAACGCTCCCTCGGTCGGCAGCTTGTGGCTGGTGCACACACTGCAATGCCATGTCTGGCGACAAAAGTGCCCTGTTTTGGTGACAAAATAAAACGACTTCAATGAGAGAGCTAGAGCTTTTTGCAGCAAACTTAAAGTAACAGAGTAAATGCTGCTTTTCATTATATCACCATAACTGGCCTTCCCCAGTATCCCACAATCCCTGCTGTGAACTCGCCTGCCCTGCATTCCTGCTACAGAGCCATGGGCCCCTCCCCTTTCATCGCTCTGGGAAGTTCTGACTGCTGAGCCTGCTGCTCTGCTCCGGCAGCCAGGAGCAAATCACTGCCGTGGATGCTGCTCTCTCCCGCCCTGCGAACACAGAGCAGGGTGGTGGGAACTTCCTGTAGGGGGGCCACTGGCATCCGAACTGTGACACACCCATGACACCCCTTCCCTTGAGGAAGCTCTTACCTTCTAAACAGGGACTTCTGTTTTCTAGTAAAATCAGGAAAAGAGAAGGAGAAAACTCAAAAGAGGTTCCTCCTGGCGCTCACGTGCCTGAACCCAAATACTCTCTTAGTCCTCAAAGAGAGACCTCGAGAAGGAGACTTGCTGAAGCAAAGCCACAGGGGTCTCTGAGGTTTCCCTGGCCGCTCACCCCTGTCCTGCCTGGCTGATGTCAGCATCTCTCTGTGAGGTCACCACCTCACCACCACCTTTGACCAATAGTCTGAGGTCCTGCCAAAGGTCTTTGTGATGTCACTGCCACACCCCTCCATTGCTGGGCTAATGCCCTGCCCCTGGCCAGGCACTTTGGAGGTTTGAGCTACTCCCTGTGGCTCACCCCACTCAAGGAGCGTTCGTTCTAGGAAGCAAGCCGGCTAGACAGGAAAACATCAGACGCTGCTCCCAATGCTACACTCAGTTTTTCAGAAATTAGTCAACTTTATGGCCAGAAGAGACCATTAGAGCATCTAATCTGACCTCCTGCATATCACAGGCCTCCTGTATGACACAAGAGCTACTTTTGGGACAAACACATTCCAGAAAGGGATCTAGTCTTCATTAAATGACATCAGGAGATGGAGAATCCACCACTTTCCCTAGAAGACATTTTTCTCCAGCCCTCAGAACATTTGGTGGCTCTTTGCTATTGAACGAGCTCAACCTGTTTAGTTTATCGAAAGAAGATTGAAAGGTGATTTCACTGAAGTGTTGAAAGGCATTAATGGAGAGAAAAGATTGGCTATTAAAGGGCTCTTTAATCGAGCAGAGAAAGGCATAACAAGACCCAATGGCTGGAAGGTGAAAAGAGACAAATTCATATATTACATCTAAGGCACAAATATTCAACAGCGAGGATGATTCACGACAGGAACAAGCTCCCAAGGAAAGTGGTGGATTCTAATTCTAATTCCTTATGAATATTCTGTGTGTTTGTGTCTGCAGGGGAGGAACATGCTCTATGCCCAGAGGACTTTATTCCTCCAGCCTACAAGGACAGAGGGGATGTCAAGGAGTTGCTTCTTCAACCCCCGCCCCTGAAAGGCCCTTCTTAGGAAAGGCAAAATCCTGGAGAGAAAGAGTAACACTGAACAAGACTCCAGAAAGACAGGCTTTTATTATCACAGTGAGAAGTTTTTCACCTGACCAGGGACTCGAACCCTGGACCCTCAGATTAAAAGTCTGATGCTCTACCAACTGAGCTAGCCAGGCTCACATATGAAAAGCATAACTTGGTGCAGAGGTGAAGCTAGTCAAGAAAAAGCGAGACGGCCGCAATAGGGGAAACCTGCTGCTCTCTCTCTCTTCCCAGCCCTGGCCTGGCCTGGTATTAGAGCTGGTTAAAAAGACGGGAAAATATCGGCATCTACCAGCCATTCATAGCTGTACAAGACTCAGGCACAATACAGAGGTGCCCATCTGTAAGTGCCAAATGGTTGGATTGGCTAATGCAGCCTGTAGACATCCATGACACACTGGGATATAGAGCCAAGTGTCCATCACCATCATTATTTCAAAGGGATAATGATAATGGTAGCAAGGTTCACAACTGACTCAGCAGTTGCATACAAAGGTGCATGTTTGGCAGCAAAGCGGGGTGTGGGGGTGGATACAGCGTGGCTGAAGTGGCAAAGCGGGGACCCGACGTGGCTGGAATGGCAAAGTGGCGGGGACAACACAAAACGGTGGGGCTGGAGCAGCAAAGCTGGAGGAGGGATACGGCACAGCTGGAGCAGCAAAGTGGGGGCGGGGACAACACAAAAACGGTGGGGCTGGAGCAGCAAAGCAGGGTGGTGGGGGGAAAAACAACGGCGCGGCCGGCAAAGCAGGGGAAAAACAAAAAAAAACCCTACAGGGCGGCCGGAGCCAGTGGACTCCCTGTGCTGCAGAGTGCGCGCCCGGTCTAGTGGGGGAGGGGGACGGGGAGGGAGCGGGGGGGAGAGAGAAGGGGGGCGGCCAGCGCTTCAGCGGGGCACTCACCACGCGGCCCCGACCACCGCGCCGCCTGGCACCCTCACTCCTTCTCTAGACTAACCAGTCCTGATATACTGTAACATGGTTATATTCCACCACCTTCACTGGTTACACCCAACAAAATTAATTATACAGCAGACAGAAACAATCACAGACCCAGACAGAGACCATGCAAATAAACATACAAAACAATACAGAAGGGAGGGTTTCACAACTACATCTATACAGACATAAGGGTTTTCCAGCTGTGTCTATTGATAAGTGAGTTCTTGCCAAACAGGATGCTACCAAACTAAGTTTCCCTTTCTCTGGAGGTGATGGAATATCAGGGCAGGATTGTATTCCTAACAGCCCAATCGCACCTTATTTCAGTGTGACTAGTTGGGAATGTGAGGATGTGACCATACACTTCCCACCTTATGGCTGCCTTTGCTGCTTAGCCCAAGAACCAGGCCTCAGACTGTCACAGTGAGAGAAGGCCATTACACAGACAGACAGTGATTTTTTATTCTTTCTTTTATACCTCTATAACTAGCTAAGTGATAAAAATACACCTAAATTCTTAAAGTACAGGCCTTTGCAGACTGGCCTGAATCTCTGTATCCTAACAGTCCTCGAGGTCAGGCAGCCTCTGGGTAAGGGGGTGGGGACTCAGATCCTTCCCCTGGCCAATTCCACCAGGGTCGGGTATAAACCAGGTAAGTTTGCCACAATAGCCAGACCAGATGCCCCCTTTACACTTGTGCTCTGTTGTCATTGCTTCTCTCTCTCCCTTCCCCCCATCTCTGCTGCTCCCCCTCTGGGCTGTCTCAGCACCTGGCCCCACAGCCCTTCCTGCCAGCCAGAGACTGCGCTATCTGCACCTGCAGCTGCGGCCTCTCTCCTGATTGCTAAGGAAAGGAACCTTTCCAGGAGATGGCCACAGCTTCTGGGAATCCCTGTGTGACTGTGAACAGAGTTTGGCTCCTGGCACACAAGGCAACTTAAAAGCTGAGCACCCAGAGAGGGGCTTGAACCCTGGACCCTCAGATTAAGAGCCTGATGCTCTACCAACTGAGCTACCTGGGCTTGTTAGGAAATATCTTCACCGTTCACCACAAGAGTGAGCAGGCAGGCAAAAGAGAGGCAAAAAAAGTCCCAGGAACCCCTCCTCTTTTTCTGCACAGCCACTGCCTGTCAGCAGGATTCCTCCTCCTCTTCCCTCCTGTGCCTCAGTGTGACTAAATCTCCACACCTAGACAGCCGGTCTGTCCGCTGCACACCAATCCCCCATGCCTGAGCCTCCCTGCCAAAGCCCTGCACCTGGCTCCAGAGAATTAAGTCTCACGTGTTGCTGGGAACTCGACTTCTTGTGCCCAAAGAGTCTCGGCCCCCTCAGCAGATGACCTGAGAAACACAGTGTCCGGCTTTTCCAAAGAAGAGCTTAGCCCCCCTCATCATGTGGCCTAAAGGATGAGGCATCTCCCTGTGGATTAGATGATTCAGGATTTGAGTCCCCTCGTGGTTGTGCTCACTTTGTGCTGCAAGCCCTGCTCCCTTCAGGGCTGGAACCTCTTCTTGGCCGCTCAGGCCAATGCTCCGGCTTCAGCTAGAGCCCCGGGAAGGAGTTGGGGGGGGGGTGTCACAAAGGCTGGGGCATGAGCCCCAGGTGCTTCCAGTCTCGCCTTTGCCCTTCCTGACTTGCCAAAGAAACTGGGCTGCTTCACTGCCAAAGTGAGCATCTTGAGTGGGAACGGTAAGAGGCCCCACCAGGGGGGCTGGCCCTGCTTTCCTACCATCTTCTGGTGTTGGCCACAGAGCATCAGCAGCCGCCCCGCATGCTGGTCTGTGGGTGGCCTTCAGTGGGGGTTTGGCATGGTAGGGAGCAGCCTGGCCAGGTGTCTTTGTGGCTGTCTGAAGGCCACATATAGGCATGGTCCTGCTCTTGCCCCACCCTCAGTTGCTCTGTAGCTTTTAAGCCTTCCCTTGGAGCTGTCAGCACCAGCCGCCTCTGCTCTAGGTGCCCGGAGGAGGAGAGGTGCTGGGCTCCAGCCTGGGACTCTGCCTCTCTCCTGCCTAGCCCTGACTATGAAGCCTGGCCCTGGCCCTCCTTCCTTCAAGCGCCATGTGGGCAAGAGGAAAAGCACAGTAGCAAGTGCCAAACTTGTGGGCATCAGGTGAAGCCATAAGAATCCCAACTCTCAGGTGTCAGTAGCCAGTTCTAGAGCCCTGACCCACTGCAGCCTCCCACCCAGAGACCTGAGTCACCCAACAGGAGGGGAAAGACTTGTTCTTGTACAACAGGAGACAGGGAAGTTGAGCACTGTGAGCTCCAGGGCTTTATCACAAACCAACACAAGGTCCCACTGAGATCTGAACTCAGATTGCAGGATTCAGAGTCCTGAGTGCTGACAAAGCCCAGAGGGGGAGCAGCAGAGATGAGGGGAAGAGAGACAGAGAAGCAATGAGGACAGAGCACAAGTGTACAGGGGGTTCAGGTCTGGCTATTGTGGGGAACTTCCCTGGTTTATACATGACCCTGGTGCAATTGGCCAGAGAAAGGATCTGAGTCCCCACCCCCTTACCCAGAGGCTGCCTGACCCCAAGGAGGCTCTTTCTACTCTGGTGTGTGGCAGAGACCTCATCACCCCAACAAGGCTGGGCCCAGGAATCCTGGGGGGTTTGATGACCCCCAATCTTGTCATGATCACTTGAACGGGGGCTACAGTGTCTCCACTCTGGGCACTTCCCTGACCCACTCCTCATTGCATGTGCTTCAAGCAAACACCATTTATTACCCAGCAATCAATGTAAAACATAAGGAAAGATGGGAAAGGAAAACACGTCACCCTGTTCTGTGGCGCAGGGAGATCACAACCAGCGTCTCTGGAGGGTCAGGGCAGGTCACAGTCTCTCCCTCACATGTCCCAGGCCTCCTCCCCAGGCCCTGGCTGTGCTGCAGGGACACCACGGGCTGGACACTTGCTCTGGCAGTGGCCACATGCTCTAGGTGACAGGCCCTTGTTCCCAGTGTCAGCCCCCATGTAGGGGATATGATCCCCCCACCCCCAAAAGTCTGGCCTGCAAGATCTCTTGATGGGTGGCATCTCCTTGCACTGGGCCTTCTGCCCAGGGTCCCCCTCGCTCTCCCACGCTGCTCACTGCACCCACCTCCAGCCCCAGTGCTGCTGCGGCTCTGCCTCCAGCTCCCTGGGCTGCTCCTCTGGCTCCACTTGCTGCAGCTCTTCTCCCAGCACAGATCTGCGCCCTGGGCAGCTTCTATGGCTCGTGCTGCTGCGGCTCGGCTCGCAGCACAGATCTGCTCTGGTTCTCCCTGGCTGGTGCAGCTCTGCTCCCCGGCTCTTCTCCGGGCTCCTGCTCTCTCCTTAGCTCTGCCCCACTCTGGCCCAGGCAGTTCCAGCTCGCACGGAGGATGGGACCCCCTGGCCTGGTGACTCCCTCATTACACTGCCTGGCCTGTCAGTGTGGCTAACTTGGAGCTTTGGCCTCTCCCCATTGCCCCTGGGGACTGTCAGTCTCAGGGTCCTGATTTCCCATTGGCCCTTCACCCTTCTATTGGTGCTGGGAACTAGCCAACCAAAAACCCCACTAAGTTTTAGTAAGGGGCCTACAGTCCCTTACATGAGCCAGCCCCGTGAGGGTCACCGATGCACAGAGACAGCAGCATGAGCTGGTCCGATGGTGTAATGTTCCATGGGCATCCCACTAGATTGCCAGCTGCCTTTCAAATGCAGTGTGGAGACTGTTTGTGTGTGGGGAGAGACAGTGTGTGTGTTTAGGTAGGTAGGAGTGGATCATTATTATCCCTACTTGAAAGAGGGAGAAGCTAAGGCTGAGAAAGGAGAATTGACTTGTCTTAGGTCACACAGCCAGCCAGTGGCAGAGTTGGGAGTAGGACCCAAGAGCCCTGATTTTCAAACTAACCATCAGATCTTGAATTTCAGACATTTCAGACCTGAATAAAGTGCTCTCAGATGAGCTCCAGACCAACAACAGTGCACAGTAATTATTCAGCAAGTATTTGAGGAGAACTGCAATGATAGAGAGAATCATGAACTGCTCAGAGACCATTAATGCAGAGAAGCAGCAAAATTCATCAAACATATGACTGGTTATAACTTATTTCCTTGGTCTTCAAAGAGAACAACAAGGACCTGAGTCTCCTCCCTGTCAATAACCCCCTGCTCAGCCAATCAGGGTAGAGACTGAGGACGGGAGGCTGAGGGTTATCACCAGAGAGAGCAAAGGATGGCCCAGGTCACTGGTGGGGATCACTGCCCGAGCACTATTTCAGCCCCACATTTTTGGGTGGACCTCCCAGAGTGGGAGCTGCCGAGCACTCCCCCCGCAACATACACACACACACACAACTCTGATGTTGGGAGGGGAGCAAGTGAAAGGAGCAAGAGAAGAAGAGAAAGGAGGAAGGGATGGATGGAGGAAAAGGTGAAACAAAAAGGACAAACCCTAATGTCCCCAGTGATTCTAAGGGACAAAATCCCAGGTGCGGAACAAAATTCTGCCTCCTTAAGCTCGTGTTTTCCATGCCTAGAATTCAACTGTCACCAGATGGATCAGACTGAACAGGTTTCAGACCTCGAGGAGGCTCTTACCTTCTAAACAGGGACGGCTGTTTTCTAGTAAAATCAGGAAAAGGGAAGGAGAAAACTCGAAAGAGGTTCCTCCTGGCGCTCACGTCCGTGAACCCGAATACTCTCTCGGTCCTCAAAGAGAGACCTGGAGAAGGAGACTTGCTGAAGCAAAGCCACAGGGGTCTCTGAGGTTTCCATGGCCCCTCGCCCCTTTCCTGCCTGGCTGATGTCAGCATCTCTCTGTGAGGTCACCACCTCCCCACCACCTTTGACCAATAGTCTGAGGTCCTGCAAAAGGCCTTTGTGATGTCACTGCCACACCCCTCCCTTGCTGTGCTAATGTCCTGCCCCTGGCCAGGCACTTTGGAGGTTTGAGCTACTCCCTGTGGATCACCCCACTCAAGGAGCGTTTGTTCTAGGCAGCAAGCCGGTAGTTTTGGATCATCTGCAAATTTTGTCAGCTCACTGTTTAGCAGATCATTTATGAATATGTTGACTAGTCCTGGTCCCAGTACAGACACCACTAGTTACCTGTTTCCATCCTGAAAACTGACCATTTATTCCTATCCTTTGTTTCTTGTCTTCTAACCAGTTATTGATCCATGTGAGGACCTTCTGGAGGTGAAAGTAAGCCGGCATGTTCCGGTATGGGGTACCGGCAAGAGCCGGTACGCTGTGCCAGCCCGGCCCGGCTTCCCCAGGCTGGTGATTTAAAGGGCCCAGGGCTCCCTGCTTCGGACAGAGCCCCAGGCCCTTTAAATCACCTCCCAAGCCCCCCTGCCAGAGCCCTGGGGAGCCATGGATGCTGCTCTCTCCCGCTCTGCCAACACAGAGCAGGGGCGGCAGAAGCTTCCTTACAGTGGGTGGCGGCACCATTGTCCAAACTGTGGCACTCCCATGACACCCCTTCCCTAAGGACCCCCAACCAAACCACCTCTCCCCCCGAGGCCACACCCAGAGACGCCTCTTCCCCAAGACTGCACCCTTCCCCCCCCTCCATCATTTGTCCTAACAGCCAGTAAAGAGTGGTGGGGCCATGGCCCTCTAAAGCCCCTGTTCCAGCACCCCTGACACAGAGCTAAGCAGGCAGCAGTGTGTGTGTGTGTGTGTGTGTGTGACAGAGAGTGCTGTGCTGAGCTGAGCCAGTGAGAGAAGGGGGGCTGATGTCGGGGCTGTCCCCTGCCTCAGGACTGGTTGCTTCCAGCAGCTGTCTGAACTTAGAGACAGTGTGCGACACACTCACTCTTCCGCAACGCACACACTGTCTCTCCCCCCCACACACACACATGCTCTCTACCCATGGGTGGCAGTTTGTAGAAATTTTGGTGGTGCCCAGAACCCGCCCCTGCCCAAACTCTGCCCCTCACCTGCCCAAGGCTCTGGGTGGGAGTTTGGGTGAGGGAGGAGGTCTGAGGTGCAGACCCTAGGCTGGGGAAGGGGATTGGGATGCAGGATGCAGGCTCTGGGAGGGAGTTTGGGGATGGGAGGGGTGCAGAGGGATGGGGTGCAGGGGTGAAGGCTGTGGGGTGTGGCTGCAGATGAGGGGGTTTGGAGTGTGGGAGGGGCTCAGGGCGAGAGTAGGAGTGTGGGGGATGAGGGCTCTGGCTGGGACTGGGGATAAGGTATTTGGTGGGCTGGAGGGGCTCAGCTCACGCAGAGGGTCACGGTGCTGCGGGATGGGGGCTGTGGCTGGGACTGGGGATAAGGTGTTTGGGGGGCTGGAGGGGTTCAGGGCTCAGGCAGAGGGTCAGGGTGCGGCGGGATGGGGGCTCTGGCTGGGACTGGGGATAAGGTGTTTGGGGGGCTGGAGGGGCTCGGGGCTCAGGCAGAGGGTCAGGGTGCGGCGGGATGAGGGCTCTCGCGGGGAGTGGGGGTAAGGTCTTTCGGGGGCTGGAGGGGCTCAGCTCAGGCAGAGGGTCAGGGTGCGGCGGGATGAGGGCTCTGGCTGGGACTGGGGATAAGGTGTTTGGGGGGCTGGAGGGGGTCAGGGCTCAGGCAGAGGGTCAGGGTGCGGCGGGATGGGGGCTGTGGCTGGGACTGGGAATAAGGTATTTGGGGGGCTGGAGGGGCTCAGCTCAGGCAGAGGGTCAGGGTGCAGCGGGATGGGGGCTCTGGCTGGGACTGGGGATAAGGTGTTTGGGGGGCTGGAGGGGCTCAGGACTAGGGTAGAGGGTTGAGGGTGCGGTGGGGGGGCTCTGGGGTGGGGCAGAGCTGGGGATGAGTGTGGGGTGCAGGCCGGCTGCTCTGGGAGAGGGGCCAGAGAGGACTCCCCCCAGCCCTTTCCCTGCAGGCAGCAGCAAGCTCTGGGGGAGGATCCCCCTTTCCTGCCCCCCAGCAGCACACTGTCACTGTGGCCTCACTGGGGGTGAGGGATGGGGCAGGAGTGGTGACTGTGGGCAGAGGGCCCCCCCCCTCTGTGCTGCTTGAGGGTCCTGCCGGAAAAGGGTTTCAGGGGGCAGGGCAGGCTCAGTCAGTCTGTCCCGGCCATGGGGCACTAACACCATGCGGCAGCAGTTGCTGGGAGGCAACATGGAGCTGCTCAGGGAAGAGACAATCAGTGATTCTCTGCTCCTGGGCCCGGGAAAGACGAGCGGAGCGGGGGCAGAGCCCGGGGCTGCAGAACACTCGGGGGAGGCGTGGGGGGCACCTGGCTCCACATATTGCTGGAGCTGGGTCCCTGGTTCTGCGTATTGCTGGTGCCCGAGCACCATATGGGTATGGAACTCTCCGCGTATGTCTCTACCCCACACTGCAGTTGAAAAGCAGCTGGCAATCTAGTAGGGTGCCCATGGATCAATGAGATAGAGAAACCTGCATCATGTGATGCTGTACCAGCCTGTGAGGCATTGCAAACCCTTCCCAAAGGACCCTGCAGCCAGCTGCACAGTGGGATAGCTACCCACAATGCACTGCTCTCTGTGGCAATCCAAGAGATGCTAGCATGGATGTGCTCTGGTGACACAGGGGCATAGGCTGGACATGCAACAGCTGTTCAATTAAAACACTTTAGTTAAAGCCACATTACTCTTTCATGCAGACATAGCTTAAGAGTGAGACAAGACCCAGCTCTATTGAAACTGAAGAACCACAACTTCCTCTACAGTCGGCAGGATTTGAACCTGCACAGGGAGACGCCAAAGAATTTCTAGTCCATTGCCTTAACCACTCAGCCACAACTACTTGCTGGATATGTGGCTCTCACTGCACTCTAGTTCTGTTCTCACTGAGTGATCAATTCCAGTTGTTTCCTGAAACCAGCTTCCACAACACACACACTGCTGTGCCCTTGTGTAAGTGTGTCCATGGCTGAACTGCAAGAATTCCTGCTCCTTTCCCTTCCGGCTGGAGCACGAGGAGAGTGTGTTTGTGGCTAATGACTTTGCTGTAGCTTGTTGTCCATTTCCTGCCTCGATCATTCAGACAGTCCCTTTCCCGTCATATCCCCAGCACATCAGTGATTGCGATAGCAGGGGCCAGGTTTTCTCTGGGGCACTGAGCTTTGCCAGAGGGTTGGTGGCTCCTTTCTTTCCTCACCCTGGAGTAAACTCGCTTTTTATTCCATCCTTGATGTTTCAAGGAATAACAACAGATGACCAAAGAAAGAGGTGGACAGGGTGGGTCTCAGGGGAGGGGCAGAGAGGGGTGGGCGATGGGCAGGGTGGGTCTCAGGAGGGGGCAGAGAGGGGTGGGTGATGGGCAGGGCAGGTCTCAGGGGAGGGGCAGAGGGGGTGGGCAGCAGGCAGACCTTGGGGTAGGGGGTGGAGAGGCGCGAGGAGGCCCTGGGGGAGGAGAGGGACGAGCGAAAGGGGGACCAGCAGGCCTCAGCCAAAGAGCAGGGGTGGGAAGTGGCCAAAGGGGAGTGAGGGCGGAGCACAGATGGGGCCTCGGAGGGAGGAGAACGAGGGAAGGGGGTGGAGTGGGGGGACAGCACCGCGGTCTGGGCAGGGGCCGCCCACAGGATTCAGGGGTCCTGGGGCAAAACAATTTCAGGGGCCCCTTCCATAAAAAAAAGTTGCAATACTATAGAATCCTGTATTCTCCTGGGGGCCCTGCAGGCTACATTGGTTCCTGTCCATTCAGGAGGTTATTTCCCACCTATTCATAAATAATGAAGCTGCTCTAAGCGGAGGGGAGAGAGCTGTCCCGTCCGTGCAGTTAACCCATCTCCCTGAGAGGTGGTAGCTATGTCAGTGGGGGAAGCTATGTTGGTGGGTGTGCAAGCTGTGGTGTCTACATGTGTATATAAAGTTTAATCAAACCCCATTTTTAAAACCCTTGTGGTCTGGGAATAGAAAAGGAGCTCTCTGAGGCAGAGCCCATCCTTCAAAATCCTTAAGATCACGGACTTGCCAACACAAATGTCCTGGGGGTATAACTCAGTGGTAGAGTGTTTGACTGCAGATCAAGTGGTCCTTGGTTCAAATCCAAGTGCTCCCTTCCAAACTTGTTACTTCAGTAAAAATAATTCTATTTTCAGGAGCTCCACTAAATAGGGATCCCTGAAATGAATGGACACACTCAATGTTTTCCTGTGCAAATGCATAAAAACCTCCCAAACATGTCCCCCAGCTGAAATCAGTTCCAATCCTCTAAGTGTCTAGGTTTGTTTTCATCAACTAAACAAAGGCCCATGAAGACACATTTGCAGGTCCTTGGCCTCCATGGGCTACAATGTGCAGAAGAACAAGAACCACATCCACTTGGGAGGCATGGACTAGTCTGTATTACATTTGGTAAGTAAGTTGCCATTGGGACTGAAAACTCTACTGGAGGTGAACAGGAGCCTGTTGCAAAAATAAAATAACCAAGATTTACCAAACTCCCTGTTACACATTCAATCCTCTCTTTGTGCACACGGCATCAACTGGGGCTCTAATAAATGGCAGCCTTCCTTTAACACAGATCGTTGTTCCTTGTAACTTTCAGATACATTCGAATGGCAGCTGTTCAGAGGTCATGTGCTGCTAGTTCATTTTCATGTATGAAGTCCTGGGTTCTATCTCTTTTTTTTCGCTCTGCTGCTTTGCTCATGCCCAGCTGGAATGTGGCCCTGCAGGAGTTTTAATCCTGCTGAGTGAGGACCAAGTGCCAAGTGCATGCAAGGTTGGGGGGGTTCTGCGCCTAAGTCACCTCAGTACATTTAAGATTCCCACCTGCTGTGCTGCTTGGGACAAGGGTAGATGAGAAGGGCAAATCCTCCAGCACTGGAGGGAAAGGTCCCATCTGCTCAGACTGAGAGGCCAGGAAACAGAGGGGCAGTCAGTGCTCAGAGAGGAGGGAGGTCAGTGATTTACACCCAGCAGGGGACACTGTCTTTTTGAGTATCACAGGGGTAGCTGTGTTAGTCTGGATCTGTAAAAAGCGACAAAGTCCCGTGGCACCTTACAGACTAACAGATGTACAGGGGCATAAGCTTTCTTGGGTGAATCCAGGGGTGAGCTGCAGCCGGTTCGCACTGGATCGCGCGAACCGGTTGTTAAATTTAGAAGCCCCCTTTAGAACCGGTTGTTCCTGGAGGAACAACTAGTTCCAAAAGGGCTTTTAAATTTAACTAAAGCTCTAGTAGCTCCCTACCCTTCCCCCGCCCCAGCTCACCTCACTCCGCCTCCTCTTCTGAAGCTCCTCCGGCTTCTCCTCCCCTCCCCAGCTTCCCGCCAATCAGCTGTTTGCGCGGGAAGCCTGGGAGGGCTGAGAAGAAAGCAGAGGCTTCCAGCAGGTAAGTTTCAGCGGGGGCGGGGGCGCCAGCGGGTGGAGGGCTCCAGGCGCCGTGCTGCCCAGCGAGGTCGGGGCCGGACCTTGGTCCCTGGGGCCGGGCGGCGCAGCGTGGCTCCTGGCCCCCAGGTCCAGCTGCGACCTCGCTGGGCAGGGCAGCGCGGTGTGGCTCCTGTTCGGCCCCCGGGGGCCGGGCCGGGCGGCAGGGTTGCTGGCCCGGGATCCGGTCCCCAGTGTCCGGGCCCGGCGGCGCAGTTTCTGGCCCAGGGTCCGGTCGGTCCCCGGCGGCAGGGCCGGGCCGGGCCCGGCGGCGGGGTTGCTGGCCCGGGGTCCGCTCCCCGGGTGGCGGGGTTGCTGGCCCGGGGTCCGGTCCCCGGCGTCCGGGCCCGGCGGTGGGGTTGCTGGCCCGGGGTCGGTCGGTCCCCAGTGGCCGGGCCGGGCGGCGCAGTTTCTGGCCCAGGGTCCGTCGGTCCCGACGGCAGGGCCGGGCCGGGCCCGCGGCGGGGTTGCTGGCCCGGGTCCGCTCCCGGGCGGCGGGTTGCTGGCCCGGGTCCGCTCCCTCGGCGGCGGGGTTGCTGGCCCAGGTCCGCTCCCGGGTCCGGTCCCGGGCGGCGGGGTTGCTGACCCGGGACTGGACCCGGTGGCGGGTTGCTGGCCCGGGGTCCGGTCACCGCGTCGGGCCCGGCGGTGGGGTTGCTGGCCCGGGTCCGGTCGGTCCCCAGTGGCCGGGCCGGGCGGCGGGGTTGCTGGCCCGGGGTCCGGTCGGTCCCCGGCGGCCGGGCCGGGCCGGGCCCAGCGGCGGGGTTGCTGGCCCGGGGTCCGCTCCCTGGGCGGCGGGGTTGCTGGCCCGGGGTCCGCTCCCACGGCGGCGGGGTTGCTGGCCCAGGGTCCGCTCCCGGGTCCGGTCCCAGGCGGCAGGGTTGCTGGCCCGGGACTGGACCCCGGGCGGCGGGGTTGCTGGCCCGGGGTCCGCTCCCCCGGCGGCGGGGTTGCTGGCCCGGGGTCCGCTCCCACAGCGGCGGGGTTGCTGGCCCGGGGTCCGCTCCCACAGCGGCGGGGTGGCTGGCCCGGGTCCGCTCCTCGGCGGCGGGTTTGCTGGCCCAGGGTCCGCTCCCGGGTCCGGTCCCCGGGCGGCAGGGTTGCTGGCCCGGGGACTGGACCCCGGGCGGCGGGGTTGCTGGCCCGGGGTCCGCTCCCCCGGCGGCGGGGTTGCTGGCCCGGGGTCCGCTCCCACAGCGGCGGGGTTGCTGGCCCGGGTCCGCTCCCACAGCGGCGGGTTGCTGGCCGGGTCCGCTCCCCCGGCGGCGGGGTTGCTGGCCCGGGGTCCGGTCCCCGGGCGGCGGGGTTGCTGGCCCGGGGTCCGCTCCCCGGGGTCCAGTCCCCGGGCGGCGGGGTTGCTGGCCCGGAGTCCGGCCCCGACGTCGGCTGGGTGGCTCCGATCCCATCCCCAGGCCAGCTGGGCCCCCAGCTCCAGGCAGCACGGTAAGGTAGCAGGGAGCCGGTGTGGGAAGAGGGCAGGGGAGTTGGGAGGGGGTGATTAGTGTCAGAGCAGTCAAAGGGCAGGGAACAGGGGGATTGAATGGTGGCAAGGGTCCCCAGGGGCAGTCAGGAAGGAGCAGGGGTTGGATGGGGCCGTGGGGGGGCAGTTAGAGGTAGGGATTCCAGGGACAGTCAGGGGACAGTGAGAAGGGGTGATTGGATGGGGTAGGGGTCCCTGGGTGCCATCAGGAATGAGAGAAGGGATTGGATGGGGTGGCAGGGGACGGACAGGGAAGGGGGGTGGATAGGGCATAGGTCCGGGGGGGCTGTCAAGGAACATGAGGGGTTGGATGGGGCACGACCCCCCTCCCGGGGGGGGAGGGAGGGAACCGGTTGTTAACATTTTGGCAGCTCATCACTGGGTGACTCCCCACTTCGTCAGATGAATGGAGTGGGAATTCTGTGACTGGCTAGCCAACTACAAAAGTAGTTTCTCCTCCCTTGGTGTTCACACCTCATCCTCACCCCTCACCCCTCATCCTCCCTGATTGAACTAATGCTCAAATAAATTTGTAAGTCTCTAAAGGTGCCACAAATACTCCTGTTCTTTCTTTGAACTAACGTTGTTATCTCTAGACTGATTCTTGCCTGCATATTTATACCTGCCCCTAGAAATTTCCACGACATTCATCTGACAAAGTGGGGATTCACCCATGAAAGCTCATGCTCCAATATGTCTGTTACTCTGTAAGGTGCCACAGGACTCTTTGTCTTTTTGAGGCGAGTGCAGCTGGCTTGGGATGGTGCTGACGATGGGTAGAAAAAAGGCTGGAGTCAATGACAGACGAGACCACAGAAGGGGAAGGGGAATGGCAGCCCCATAGAAGGTCCTGGGTGCTCAGATGCCCCAGGTATTGCACCCTGGCCTGTCACAGAGAGAGAAAAGACCCAGCGGGACCCAGGCCCCCTACAGTGATCCCATGGACAAGAACCTGGCTGGGAGTGGGGTGAAAGCTCCCTGTGGGCAAAGGGGAGCTGAAATCCCTCAGTGTCCTGGAATTTAAGCAATGGAAGCTTCAAACCCTGCACGGGTGTGGGCTGAGGTGCATAAGCAGAAGGTTGGACTGGACACGGGAGGCAGGTTTGTATAATTTTTGGTGGTGCCCAGAATGGGACTAAGTCCTGCCCCACACCCCACACACACTTGCCTAAGGCTCTGGGGGGGGAGTTTGGGTGAGGGAGGGAGAGGGGCTGGGCTCTGGGAGAGAGTTTGGGTGCAGGGTCTGAGCTCAGTCAGGGGGTTGGGGTGCAGGAGGGTGTGCAATGGGCAGGGTCCTGGAGAATGTTTGGGTGCAGGTTTGGGGTCTGGGTTGGGGCAGGGGGTTGGGGGTGCAGGAGATGGTGAGGGGTGCAGCATTTACCTCAGGCATCTCCCAAAAGCAACCCGCACCCCATCCCCTCTGGCAGCAGCCCCTGCCGGGAGGGCCACGGGTGTCTCTGCGCACCGCTGCCCACAGACTCCAACCCCGCAACTCCCATTGCCACAGTTGACAGAGTTGGCACTCAGGGAGGGAGCAGCGCGTAGAGACCCCACCCCACGCCAGGGGCTGCAGGGATGTGCCAGCCGTTTCCGGGAGTGGTGTGCCACATGGAGCGAGGGCGGGCAGGAAAGTGCCTTAGTCCCCTGGTGCTGCTGGCAGTGGTGGCAGGAGTCTGGGCCCAATCTTTTCACCTGGTATAGTCCGTGTTCCAGCTCAAGTGATAGCTAGGGGATGTCTCATGACTGCAGCCACCTTTCTTCTGTTCCACCCCCTTATACAGCTTTGGTACAAGGCAGGAATCTTTTGTCTCTCTCCTGGGGAAAAGCCCCAGGTTTAAGATGGATTCCTGTACCAGGTGACATGGTCACATGTTCTGTGAGACCCCCCCCCAAGCCTTCATTCTTCCTGGCCTGACTCACGGATGGTGCAGGACGGAGCCATCTCCAGTCTATTGTCCTGGTTAATGGGAGCCATCAAGAGTCCAAACCACTATTAATGGCCCACACTTTGCATCATTACAACAGGACCTCAGAGTTATAGTCCATATTTCTAGTTTCAGATACAGGAATGATCGGTTCATACAAATAGGATGAACACACACAGTAGATAATAAGATACCTTACAAGACACCTTTTGTATGAAGCATAGTCCAGTTACATTATATTCACACTCATTAGCATATTTTCATAAAATCCTATGGAGTGCAACGTCACAGCAGGGAAAGGGTTTTACTGCAGCACCTGGCAGCAGTTGAGTTTCATGTTCAGGCTGTGGTATGAGTTCCTCCAGGTTTCTTGTAAGCACGCAGGGCCCTTAGCGGGTGCTCTCAATGCAGGAATGGCCCCGACACGATAAAGTGATGGGGATTGAATTTTCCTTTTTTATTTCTGTATTTCCAATGACATTTCTGTTTGTGATTTTGTTTTGCTTTGTATAACTGTGTTTTCTCCTATATTTGATAGTTAATGAAAAAAAGAATAAGGCCTCAGGGCGCCGGATGGAGGAGCAGGCTGGGGCTAGGACTGCTAAGAGAGCGACAGTAGCAGGTTTTCTGTATTGTTTCTGGCCTTCATTTACATGACTAGTTTCTCTTCTGCATGAAATTTGTTTAATTTATGTGTGAGCCTGGCTAGCTCAGTTGGTAGAGCATCAGACTTTTAATTTGAGGGTCCAGGGTTCAAGTCCCTGGTCAGATGAAAAAAGAGCTGTTCCCCTCAAAACAAAAGAAGGCATCTCTCCAGGATGTTATCTGACATCACCTTTCTCCCCCCCCCCCCCAGGACTTGGCTTTTCACTAGGAAGGGCCATGTACTGCCTGGGACTCTATCTTGCTTTCTCAAAGGCCATGAAAGCCTGTCTTTTGCCCACTAGCTTGTTGTGACTTGAGCACAAGAGGGGACATTTGATCCAGAAGCCTGGCCGTGCCTGGAGTCCTGTAGGGAGGGATGCGAGCTGCATTTCCTCTGAGTCCTGAAGCTGGGCTGCAGCCTGGCCTAGGAGGCAGCCCTATTGGTTGACCTACTGGCCCAAAGTCACTTGGGTGGCGTTGGTGTTCCCCAGGGATGCTGAAGGGTCTAAGGGAGGGAGGCTCAATACTCCCCCCATCAGTCAGGGCGGAAGAGAAGGGCTGCAAGAGTGGGCAGGTTGATGGCTGGGCCTTCTAGCGTTCGGTTGGGGACGAGGTGAGGAACGCGAACTGGGAGAAATGGTTGCTGGCCTGTGAGGAATGGCTCAGCCGGTGCCGTAAGTGGACCTTGTCATTACCTACAAGGTTGTGATGCTCAAGATCCATCTGTGGGGAATTTCCTCAGCCAGGTATCTCCCCCTGCTCCACGAGTACTGCTGAGACCGAACACGATGGCCTTCCACTTCTTGCGGGGCAATAGGACGTCCCTACCTTGTTAGGTGAAATGTGGCTTTTCTGCCGTATGAGAAGGGGGGTTGGGCCTGGTGGGCCTTGAAGCCTTTTACGGCTCTACTGTTTTGTGTTTCAATTTTCAGTGAGTGGCTGAGCTGGAGGGCAGGTCAGGCCCGAGGGGACTGGCGGGGCAACCGCAAAGAACGCAACTGACTCTTCCGATATGGCCACATTTTCTTTTTACCCCACTGGGTGCAGCACCGGGTATGGGATGGCTGATGGTGGCAGAAGGGGGAGGAGATTAGGAAGCCCCTCCTCTCCCGGTGTTCTTCTATTCCCACCTTACATCCTACAGGATTTTCAGTGGGTGGCTAGGTGGAAAGTGCTTGCAGGATGGCTTCATCCGCAACAGCGGCCGCTCTCACAGCAGCAGCGGCCACAGCAGCGAGCCCCGCCCCCTCCCCTTTGGCTCAGTCTGAACAGAGGTCAATGTACCACTGGGTGAGACAGGCCAATTTTAAGGAGCTTCCTCTGAAGGTGAGCAACTGTCCCCAGAACTTACTGACAGGAGCTTTAAAGTATTTTCAAATGTGCATGGCCGGCATGTGCAGAGCAAAGGCGGCCCGGGGCACTGTGTCAGGCTCTGGCACCGCTTGAGACAATGGACCATCTTCAGCCACCAGGTGACCCAGGATCTAAGGCAGGAATGGGGTGAGGAAGCAAGTCAAGCTGAGCAAAGCAGGCAAAAATTCATCTCGCCTTTGTGGGCGCTCGCAATGATGCCCTTTTTGTGTGCCAGGGCTGACGAAAACGTCCCAGACAGAGAAACAGCAGACCAAAAAAGTGCCATTTACATGATGAAGTAGCTCAGCATTGGAGAGCTAGAAGTTCCCTAGTTCAATCCCAGGCTTTGGCATGCTCTTTTGGTCCCTTTGTGTGCTGTGGTGGGATGTTTTCTGGAAGCACAGCAGTGCCTTTACCCACCATGAGTTCCTCATTTTGGGCTCCCAAGCAAGAAAAGACAGCATGGACTTGTGCACCGAGCTGGCCCACCTGACCTTTCTTCTCTTGCTCTTTCTCAGCAAGGGGAAGAAAAAGAAGCTCTGCCTCAAGCTGGAGTCAGAAGGGTGACATAAGGATGACTTCCTGAGTGCCGGCTCCAGTCCTTTGCTCTACCAGCTGATCTATCGAGGGACTGCCACCACTTTCTCCAGGTTGGCCCATCTGTGTGTTCAGAATGGAGAGGGGTAACTAGTGGTGTTCCCCAATGGTCAGTCCTAGGACCAATCCTATTCAACTTATTCATAAATGATCTGGAGAAAGGGGTAAACAGTGAGGTGGCAAAGTTTGCAGATGATACTAAACTGCTCAAGATAGTTAAGACCAAAGCAGACTGTGAAGAACTTCAAAGAGATCTCACAAAACTAAGTGATTGGGCAACAAAATGGCAAATGAAATTCAATGTGGATAAATGTCAAGTAATGCACATTGGAAAAAATAACCCCAACTATACATACAATATGATGGGGGCTAATTTAGCTACAACTAATCAGGAAAGAGATCTTGGAGTCATCATGGATAGTTCTCTGAAGACGACCACACAGTGTGCAGTGCCAGTCAAAAAAGCAAACAGGATTTTAGGAATCATTAAAAAAAGGAGAATAAGATAGAGAATATCTTACTGCCTTTATATAAATCCATGGTAGACCCACATCTTGAATACTGCATATAGATGTGGTCTCCTCATTTCAAAAAAGATATACTGGCACTAGAAAAGGTTCAGAGAAGGGCAACTAAAATGGTTAGGGGTTTGGAACGGGTCCCATATGAGGAGAGATTAATGAGACTAGACCTTTTCAGCTTGGCAAAGAGAAGACTAAGGGGGGATATGATAGAGGTCTATAAAATCATGAGTGGTGTGGAGAAAATGAATAAGGAAAAGTTATTTACTTGATCCCATAATATAAGATCTAGGGGCCACCAAATGAAATTAATAGGCAGCAGGTTTAAAACAAATACAAGGAAATTCTTCTTCACACAGACACAGTCAACATGTGGAACTCCTTACCTGATGGGGTTGTGAAGGCTGGTGCTATAAGGGGGTTTAAAAGAGAACTAGATAAATTAGTAAGTTTCAGAATGGAAGCCATGTTAGTCTTTATCAGCAAAAAGAATGAGGAGTACTTGTGGCACCTAACAGACTAACAAATGTATTTGAGAAACAGCTCTGACATCATAATAAAAAAGGCTGACAAAGGAGGTGCTGTCGTCATCATGAATAGGTCGGAATATGAGCGAGAGGTTCCTAGGCACCTCTCAAACACCACATTCTACAAGCCATTACCCTCTGATCCCACTGAGAGTTACCAAAAGAAATGACACCATCTGCTCAAGAAACTCCCTGAAAAAGCACAGGAACAAATCTGCACAGACACACCCCTAGAACCTCGACCAGGGTTATTCTATCTGCTACCCAAAATCCATAAACCTGGAAATCCTGGATGCCCCATCATCTCAGGCATTGGCACCCTGACAGCAGGATTGTTTGGCTATGTAGACTCCCTCCTCAGGCCCTACTCTACCAGCACTCCCAGCTATCTTTGAGACACCACTGACTTCCTGAGGAAACTACAATCCATTGGTGATCTTCCAGAAAACACCATCCTGGCCCCTATGGAGGGAGAAGCCCTCTACACCAACATTCCACACAAAGATGGACTACAAGCCGTCAGGAACAGTATCCCCAATAATGTCACGGCAAACTTGGTGGCTGAACTTTGTGACTTTGTCCTCACCCACAACTATTTCACATTTGGGGACAATGTATACTTTCAAGTCAGCGGCACTGCTATGGGTACTCACATGGCCCCACAGTATGCCAACATTTTATGGCTCACTTAGAACAACGCTTCCTCAGCTCTCGTCCCCTAATGCCCCTACTCTACTTGCCCTACACTGATGACATCTTCATCATCTGGACCCATGGAAAAGAAGCCCTTGAGGAATTCCACCATGATTTCAACAATTTCCATCCCACCATCAACCTCAGCCTGGACCAGTCCACACCAGAGATCCACTTCCTGGACACTACAGTGCTAGTAAGCGATGGTCACATAAACACCACCCTATACTGGAAACCTACTGACCGCTATACTTACCTACATGCCTCCAGCTTCCATCCAGACCACTCCACACGATCCATTGTCTACAGCCAAGCTCTAAGATACAACCGCATTTACTCCAACCCCTCAAACAGAGACAAACACCTACAAGATCTCTATCAAGTGTTCTTAACTACAATACCCACCTGCTGAAGTGAAGAAACAGATTGACAGAGCCAGAAGAGTATCCAGAAGTCACCTACTACAGGACAGGCCCAACAAAGAAAGTAACAGAACCCCACTAGCCGTCACCTTCAGCACCCAACTAAAACCTCTTCAGCGCATCATCAAGGATCTACTACCTATCCTGAAGGACAATCCCTCACTCTCCCAGATCTTGGGAGACAGGCCAGTCCTTGCTTACAGACAGCCCCCAACCTGAAGCAAATACTTACCAGCAACCACACAACAAAAACACTAACCCAGGAACCTATCCTTGCAACAAAGCCCGTTGCCAACTCTGTCCACATATCTATTCAGGGGACACCATCATAGGACCTAATCACATCAGCCACACTATCAGAGGCTCGTTCACCTGCACATCTACCAATGTGATATATGCCATCATGTGCCAGCAATGCCCCTCTGCCATGTACATTGGCCAAACCAGACAGTCTCTACATAAAAGAATAAATGGACACAAATCAGACATCAAGAATTATAACATTCAAAAACCAGTTGGAGAACACTTCAATCTCCCTGGTCACTTGATAACAGACCTAAATTCGCAATATTACAACAAAAAACCTTCAATAACAGACTCCCACGAGAGATGCTGAATTGGAATTAATTTGCAAACTGGACACCATTAAATTAGGCCTGAATAAAGACTGGGAGTGGATGGGTCATTACACAAAGTCAAACTATTTCTCCGTGTTTATTTGTCCCCCTACTGTTACTCACACCTTCCTGTCAACCGTTGGAAATGGCCGTCCCGATTATCACTACAAAAGGTTTTTTTCTCCTGCTGATAATAGCTCACCTTAACTGCCCTCTCTCATTATAGTGTGTACGGCAACACCCATTTTTTCGTGTTCTCTGTATATATATATATATATATATATATGTATCTTCCTGCTGTATTTTCCACTGCATGCATCCGATGAAGTGGGTTTTAGCCCACGAAAGCTTATGCTCAAATAAATTTGTTAGTCTCTAAGGTGCCACAAGTATTCCTGTTCTTTTTGCAGATAAATTAATGGAGATTATTAGCCAGGCTGGGTAAGGAATGGTGTCCCTAGCCTCTGTTTGTCAGAGGGTGGAGATGGATGGCAGGAGAGAGATCATTTGGTCATTACCTGTTAGGTTCGGTCCCTCTGGGGCACCTGGCATTGGCCACTGTTGCCAGATAGGATGCGGGGTTGGATGGACCTTTGGTCTGACCCAGTATGGCCATTCTTATGTTCTTATGAAGGGAGGGGCAGAGCCCCACAACAGAGTTTCTGTAGTGTAGTGGTTATCATGTTTGCCTAACATGCAAAAGGTCCCTAGCTTGAAACCAGGCAGAAACATGATGGTTTAACTTTCCCAGCTCCTACTGGCCTGTCCCTGCTGTTGTAGGAGTAGCAGTGATTTCTTTGCTCAAAAGGTCTGTTATACTTCCCCTGCTCCCACTTTTGTCTCCGCTCCCTCTCTGAATGCCTGTGAAGTGGCTTTTCCCCTCCCGTTCCCCCCTGGAATGCTTGTGGGATGAATGGGCTGGTTGAAGAGCAGAAGAGCTCCCAGGTTGACAAGGTGTCTGGGACTCTAATTAGGCAGCACTCACACACCCAGAGCATGGACACTGCCCAAGGTGGAGTGTGACCAACCAGATGCAACCAAGTCATCTCTGGTCGCAGGCCATGAGGTGCAGGCCCTTAAAAGGGGAAGGGACCCTGTGCTCAGGAGAGCACTCACAAGCTTGTACCTCCAGTGAATGCCCTTCGCCCGGACCGCCTGGCCAGTGGTTCACAGCGTTGTATTTCACTGTGCCTCAGGAAGACTTACCTTCATCGCACCGTCCATAGCTGCGCTGTGGGACACTTACCTTGCAGAATCCTGACATCTCCAGTGCTGTGCCCGTCCTGGGAGTGTGAGTATGCGAGTGCCAGTGTGACACCCCCTGCCCCCGCTTATTTTGAGCTTAGCTGTCAGTATAACAAATGTGCTGCTTTCTGCCAAACTCTGGTGGGTCATTTGTCCTCCTTACACTTACTAGTTGGCCCAATTTTGGGTAACACCTGCGATAAACTCAACCCCTGCAGGACAGAGGGTGGTGAAATGAGCTGAGAAAAAGCCTTAGCATCAGCAGGGGACAGCTAGAGGATCTTGGCCTGTCACCTTTTGAAGCCTTGTGGCTTGGTCTCCTCTGCCCTTGGAGGTTGGCCTATGGTGGCCGGCTCTTGCTGCTGGCTTCCATTGTGTGACTTGCCAAAGGAGGGAGTGAGGCAGGAATGGGAAAAAAGAGGAAAGTCGAGCTGAGGAAGGCAGGGCAGAAGCTAAGCACCTTAGTGCGGCTAAGTGGGGTTAGTAGAGCGCCACCATTCGTTCTGCAAAGCCTGGGGAAGTGCGGTTGGCTGCTGGGAGGTAGAATCCTGTGCCTGCCTCTTGGCTTCCCAGGGATGGCTACTTGCAGCCCAGGAGAAGGACGATGGTTCTGGGTGAAAGGAAGACAAGCAAAGCTCTGGGAGGAAATTTGGGTGCGGGGTGCGGGCTCTGCGCTGGGGGAGGGGGTTGGGGTGCAGGAGGGGTGGCACTTACCCCAGGCACTGCAGCTCCCAAATTGACCCGTACACACAACCCTGTGTCAGCAGCTCCTAGGTGGGCGGGGCCAGGGAGTCTCCGTGCGCCGCTGCCTGCAGGCACCGCCCCCAGAGCTCCCATTGGCTGCAGTTCCTGGCCAATGGGAGCTGCGGAGTTGGTACTCAGGGCAGGGGCAGTGAATGGAGACACTCCGTCCACCCCAGGGGATGCTGGGACATGCCGGCCATTTCTGAGAGTGGCACGGAGGGACGGAGGCAGAGTGGGCAGGGAGCCACCTCAGTGCTGCTGGCACATCTCTGCACACCCATTGGGGGAGGGGAGCAGAGGGCCTCCATGTGCTGCCTGGGGTAGGGGCAGTGCACAGAGCTGCCTTCCCTCCCGGGTCTATTACAGGAGTGGGTGGGTGGGGTCTTTTGGCCTGCAAGGTGCAGCAGGTCGGACTAGATGATCACACTGGTCCCTTCTAACCTTAAAGCCTCTGAGTCTAAAAGGGAGATGGAAGTAAAGGAAGTTTTTTAAAAAATAAACCAAACATTGTAATATCAGGATAACTCCAACAGCTCATTGTATAGTCCTGCCCCTTTCTTCCTCCATTGTGTGTTGAATGACCTGCAGCACATGGATTCTCTCATTCCATTGATAAACTGATACAATGTGACTGAAATTAAATCATTTCCCAGCAGAGAAAACATCACATCATTGCATTAGCTGGGAATTGAACCCAGGTCAATTAGCTTAGAAGGTAGCTATGCGCACCACTATACCACCAATGCATCTGGCAAAAGTGTCACTTATGCTTGCCCAATGAGGTTAGACCAGCGTTGAAGAGATTTTTCTTCCTGTTAAAATGTACTGGATTCTCATCACTAAAACAAACCCTCATGACTAAAAAAAACCACCTCCATCTTCACTTGGGTTTCAACCATCAGCCTTTCAATTAGCCACCAATGTTGTTAATCACAGGGTATGTCTACACTACGGGATTATTCCAATTTTACAGTGCATCCAAGTTCAGATTGCTGTCCAGAGCAGTCACAATGGTGCACTGTGGGATGGCGCCTGGAGGCCAATACCATCGAATTGCGGCCACACTAACCCTAATCCGACATGGCAATACCGATTTCAGTGCTACTCCCCTCGTCGGGGAGGAGTACAGATATTGGTATTAAGAGCCCTTTATATCGATATAAAGGGCTTCGTTGTGTGGACGGGTGCAGGGTTAATGCCCTTTAACGCTGCTAAATTCGATATAAACTCACAGTGTTGACCGGGCCAGAGAGAGCAGCAGGTTTCCCATATTGTTTCCCGCTCTTGTTTTCTTTACTAGTTTCTCCTCTGCACCAACTTGCTCTTTTTCTTCATGAGCCTGGCTAGCTGAAGTGGGTATTCACCCAGGAAAGCTCATACTTCAAAACCTCTGTTAGTTTATAAGGTGCCACAGGACTCTTTGCTGCTTTGAGTTGGTAGAGCATCAGCCTTTTAATCTGAAGGTCCAGGGTTCAAGTCCCTGGTCAGGTGATAAACTACTCAGCAAGATCTTACACTGTCTTTCCCATGTCCTCTTTGATGTTACTTTTTCTCTTCAGGATTTTCCCTTTCCTCAGAAGGGCCTTTTTGTGTGTGGGTTTGAAGGGGCAACTTCCTGACAGCCCCTCTGTCCTTGCAGCCTGGAGGAATAAAGGCCTCTGGACATAGAGCATGTTCCTCCCTTGCACACACACACAGACACACACAAACACACAGAATATCCCTAAGGAATTAGAATCACCTGCTGCCTTCCCCTGTCCTGCTGGATCCCCAAATGAAGATGCTCTTCAGCCCAAACCCATGTCCCCTCTTTTCCCAGTGCCCCTCAGACCCAACACTCAGTCCCTCCTATGCTCACTGCTCCTCACTCCCAACCAGAGCCTGCTCCTCTTCACCCTTCTCCTCTGTCCCAACCCACAGGCCCCCCCATTCCCAGTGCCCCTCAATCCCAACCCACAGGCCCCCTCCTATTCCCAGTGCCCCTCAATCCCAACCCACAGGCCCCCCCTCCTCACGCTGCTCCTCAATCCCAACCCACAGCTCCCTCCTTCCCTCCAGCAGCAGGTGCTTCAGACCCCCTCAGGAAGATTTTCTTGCAAGGTTTCATGTATGAGTCTGCATGTGGATTTTACAGTATGTTGGAAATAGGTTGGGTTGCTTGCCGAAATGATCACTTGTGGCTGGTGTTGGATTCCCAGTCTCCATGTTACAGGGGCAGGAGAAATAAAGGGTTGTTATCCTTGTTGTGTGAACCAAGGGCAGCACAACTGTGCTTGGCAGACCCCGACTGAGGGACTCACCCTCAGTTCAATAGCACTTGCTAGGCAGGGGACAGGGGTTCCAAAGCTGAGTGGGCTGGGGTTATGTCCATACTGCAATGAAACACCCATGGCTGCCCCGTGCCAGTGCAGGCTCCCAGGCTAGGGCCATGGGGTGGTAAATTTGCACTGTAGACATCTCAGCTCAAGCTCAATATTGGGCTCTGGGAGCCCTCAAGGTTGGAAGGGAGTTTAGCAAGCAAAAAAGATAAACTGGCAGTGGAGTATTACCCTGGACTTGACAGCATTTCTCCATTGGTCTGTCTGCTTTGGGGCAGGGACAATAACACGTCCTGCTGCATCTGTTATTTCAAAGGGCGGTTTAGGATTTTCATTCTCACACATGGTGCATGAAGCAGGACTCAACCCTCAGTGCAAACTAAATGAGCCGCCCACAGGTTCTGGCAGCCACAATGAGCATTTAGTGTGAGAGCCCAGACCTGCCCCTGTCCCAGAGGGAGGGGGGTCAGCTGTGACAGGCTGGACCACTGACCTATCAGCTCTTAACTCTCAGTAATTCCATTATCAGTGCCTGTGAGTGTAATTGAAACAACCATATTGGGCTGGACCAAATTCCCATTTAGTTCTCTGACAGCTGCCAATACCAGGTGCTCCAAGAGATATTCAACAAGGCACTATTTGGAGTTGAACCCAGGATCTCTTGTTTACAAGACAGGTGCTTTAGCCAGCTAAGCCATGGTGCCTGCTTGTGGCTCAGGGACACTCTCTGCCCACACCTGACTCCCTGCCATCCCCACTGGGGCCTGACAAGCTTTGCTTGTGTTGGATTCTGCAAAGCAGAGGAGCAGGTGAGGTTTTCCTTGCAAGCAGTGTGTGTGTGTGTGTGTGTGTGTGTGTGTGTGTGTGTGTGTGTGTGAGTGAGAGAGAGAGAGAGAGAGAATCTTTGGCCAGGTCTGCACTACAAAGTTATTTCAGCATCATTATATTGCTCAGGTGTGTGAAAAACACACAACGCTCCCTCGGTCAGCAGCTTTTGGCTGGTGCACACACTGCAATGCCAGGTCTGGTGACAAAATAAAACCACCTCGACAAGAGGCCTAGAGCTTTGTGCCAAATTGTCAGTGTAAATGCTGCTGGTCATTATATCACCATAACTGGTCTCCACCAGTATCCCACCATGAACTCGCCTGCCCTGCATTCCTGCTACAGAGGCCGGACCTCTCTCCTTTCATAGCTCCAGAAAGTTCTGACAGCTGAGCTGCTATCTACACCAGGATTAGGTTGATAGAACTGCATTGCCAGCCTAAGTAATGTAATTACACCAACCTAATTTCCTAGTGTAGACCTGTCCAAAGAATCACACACACACCTTGGGAGCAAAACTTCACCTGCTCCTCTGCTTTACAGAAGCCAAACACGAGCAACACTTGTAAGGGCCCAGTGGGGATTGGCAGAGAGTCAGGTGTGAGCAAACACGCTGCTTTAAGCAACAGTAGTTACCATGGCTTGGCTGGTTAAAGCACCTGTTTTGTAAACAAGAGATCCTGGGTTCAACTCCCGGTGGTACCTTGAGGAGTGGCTTTTGGAGCACCTGGTATTGGCTACTGTCAGAAGACAAGATTCAGAGCTAGATGAACCTATGGTTTAAATTACACTCGCAGGCACTGATAATAGAGTTACTGAAAGTTTGGGTGTTAAGAGCTGATAGGTCAGTGGTCCAGTACCCTCAATGTGGTTTTAGCTGGAAACACACCTGGAGGACAAAGACTCAACTGAACTGATTCAGAAGAGAATAATAACAATAATACTTTCAAACCAAAGTCCCCAAACAGATTAGTATTGGTTTTTCAGTTTGGGGAATTTTTTTTTCCCAGTCAGACCTTGCCAAGGGAAGCAGGGAGAAAATGTTTGAGTTGCCTCCTTCAGAACAGCTTGGCCTAGACACTAGCTCTGGGTCACTGCTCTGGCCTTGCTCGGGTTGAGGGTATTTTAATAATTTGGGCTGGTCCCAGGGTGTTTGGAGGAGATGACGAGGATGTTACCTTTTGAGATATAAATTAAGAAATACAGGACTAAAGAATTTTTCTTTTTTTAAGAAATCTGGGATTTAGACATTTTATTTAAAGCAAGAGAGTTCTGAGTTTCTGAGAAGGTTTTTGTTTGCAAGAAGCAACATCATACCAAACGGGGACATGGTTGTCTACAAAGGAGGAGTAATGACTAAATGCATCCGATGAGGATGCGATTTGTACCCACACATGCAGACCACAATGGTCTAGCAGTCCATCACCTTAACCACTCAGCCACCTCATCAGAACTATCAAGGAAAAGACAGGAGGAGAAATCTAATGTCAGCAGAGATAGGGACAATAAGGAGTTTTTAAATACTAAGCGGAAGCAGAGGCTGAATGAGCTCCCCCTTCACATCTAGTGAGGAGCTGGGGGAAAGACTTCAGGAACAGACGGTGTTTGCACAGACACACCTACTCTGCCTAGCTATGCAGCATGATGGGGCCGCTTTCCCAGAATGACCAGTTTTGGCTGGTGGCGGGTTACAAATCACTTTAGGATTGAGTGGAATGAAATGTTATTATCCTTCCTGCATGAGTGAAGGGCAGCAGAACATACCTAGTCGGTCCTGATGGAGGGGTAGATGGGTGAGGAATAGCTTTCATTGGACTTCATAGAAGTGATTGAGAACGTCATCCTAAAACAGTGGTCCCCAAACATTTCACACTGTGCCCTCTTATCCAGTTGGGGGAGGGCAAAACCAGAGCTTGAGGGATTCAGCCCTGGGTGGTGGAGCTCAGACTTTTGGCTTCAGCCCCAGGCACCAACAAGTCTAATGCCAGCCTTGGTGACCCCATTAAAACAGGGTTATGACCCACTTTGGGGTCCTGACCCACAGCTTGAGAACCACTGCTCTATGCTGAGGGGAGAGAGTTTTCATGTGGGTGCAGTTAATCCACTTCCCCAAGAGGTGGCAGCTATGTCAGTGGGAGAAGCTATATCGGTGGGTGTGCAAGCTGTGGTGTTTGCCACATTTAAGAAGTTTAATCAAACCCCATTTTTAAAACCACTTCTGGTCTGGGAATGGCAAAGGAGCTCGAGGAAGCAGGGTCTGTCCTTCAAAGTCTTGGAGATCATGAGTCCATGGTCATGGGGGTATAGCTTAGTGGTACAGTGCTTGATGGTAGATCAAGTGATCCTTGATTCAAGCCCCAGTGTTCTCTTATAACCTTCTTTCTTTTTTTTAAAAAAAAGGAAAACATTTTCATTTCCATTCTTCATTATGTTCAGGAGCTCCACTATACGGGGGTGCTTGATATGAATGTAAACACTCAACATTTCACTGTCCAAATGCACAAAAACCTAGCAAATCTGTCCATCAGCTGAAATCAGTTCCAATCCTCTAACTGTCTAGTTTATGTTTTCATCAATTAAACAAAGGTATCATAGGAATGTACATTTGAAGATCCCTCTTCTCCAGGAGCTATGTTGTGCAGAAGAACAAGAGCCACATCCAGCTACAGTTCAGGAGTCTGATGACCAAAGAGCCAATAAATGTTCTGAGGGATGGAGAAAAATGCCTTCTAGTGAGCTCAACCTGCACTGGGATAACATCCAGCCTGATGGTAAGCGATGCCCAGCTGAGCCCATGGCCAGTACGTCCTGCTCCACCCACGGCCGGGCTGGGAGTCAGGACTCCTGGTTCTTCTCCCCAGCTGTGGCAGGGCAGTGCAGGCTAGTGGTTAGAGTGGGGGTTGGGAGCCAGGGTATCCGGGTCCCACCGCTGGCTCTGGGAAGGGAGTGGGGGCCAGTCTTGTGCACCCCCTGGCTTGAAGTGGTTTCCATCCTGTGCAGGGTTTACAGTTTTGTTCACTGGCTCTCAGCACCTCCCACTACACAAATTGTCCCAGTGCCGCTGGGTCTAGTGGTTAGAGCCGGGGAGGCCGGGAGCCAGGCAGGGGCGGTGGGTATAAGGGGCCCGGGGAGGCACCTGGCCCGTGCTCCACCCAGAGGCCCTGCTCCCACTCGTCCTCTCCCCCGCAAGGCCCCATCCTCACTTCGCCCTTTCCCAAGCTCCATCCGGCCCCTGGGGGCCGTGGGGGGACTGGCTGGGGGTGAAACCGGCTGAGAGGCAGGCGGGGGGGCCTTGGGGTGGGGGCGAAGAGGCACAAGTGGCAGGGCCTCGGGGAAAGAGACGTGAGAGGTCGGCGGGGGGGTCCGGGGCGTGGAACAAAGGGGTCCTGAGGGGGGCGTGTGGGCGGGGCTGAAGGGGCGGGTGGGCGGGGCTGAAGGGGGAGTGTGGGCGGGGTGGCGGGGGCGTGTGGGCGGGGCTTTGGCAGGAGGAGGCTGAGTGGCAGCAGGCCTTGGGGCAGGGCCACAGTCCGGGCCCGCCCAGCCTCCCCAAGTGGAGGAGTCCCAAGCTGCCCATGGAGCCAGGACTCAACGTCTTCCCCTGGTGTGGGCTTGGATGCGAAAAGCACCTGGCCGTTCATCAACTGTTGCAAGAAGTGTGCAAAGTAGGAGTAGCGATGGGGCTGTAGCTTTCCACAGCATCTCAATTTGGGCAGCTTTCCAGTCCCCTTTTCTGTGTAATGTCTCTCCCACAGGTTTCACTTGCGGAGCTGTACGACTCTGGCAGGGTGGCCATTTAGAAATCTTTTCCTTGCTTTTCTTTTTCACCTGGCCCCAGCGTTGGGCCCTTTTGGGTGTTTCAGTGTGTGTGTTTTCCCATTTGGAGGCATTTGGAAGTTTGGAAGGGGAGCCGAAAGAGGAGTCTTTTTCACAAGCAAGTTGGCTTTCTGCACAGGTAGGGCCCTTGGCCGTAAAGCTTAGCTCCGTCAGTGCGTCTGCATGGGGTTCCTCCAGTGCCTCAAGAGCCCGTGCTAAACTCTCGGTGTGGGCGTTTGGCTTGCGCCAGTCAGAGTGCCGTGCCTGCGTCTTCCCAGGGCCGGCTCCCGTGAGGCGCGCATAACTTGGGAGGAAAGGGGTAGAAGAGAAAGCAAGTGAAGCTGACTTGGAGTGGTGGTGCCCCTGGGCGGAGTGGTCCTCCTGCTCCTTCCTGTCGGAGGTGTGGGCTCGAGTGAGGGCTTGGGGGGTCTGGCTGTGGGCGGTGGGAGGATGGTGTCCAGGGAAGTCCCAAAGGTCACCCTGCGCCGGCGGAGTGTGAAGCCTCTCCCCTAGGTTGGGGTGCCGAGTATTAAGCCTTCCTCTGTGGCTTGGGCTGGGGAGCGTGATCCGGCGTCGGGTCCATTTGGGTGGAGCTGGCGGCCGGCAAGAATTCGGGCCATCAGGTCAACCCTCTGTGGACAATGGGGGCGAGCCGGCAGGCCTGCGATTTTGGCTTCGTGGGCAGGCAGCTCAAGCCTGGCCTCCTATGAGCCTGGAAGGCAGCCGGCCGGGCTCACCCGTCTCCTCCCCGGGCCCACGTTCCTTTCAGGCAGCAGGTGGAGCGAGGAGCCCAGGGAGGAGAGCCCTAGGAGGTTTCCGGAGCCTCCTCCTCCCCGGCGCCTGCGCCCGCGCCCAGCAGGGCTCTTGCCCGCTCCCGGCCCACCTGGTTTTGGCCTCTGCCACCCCTAGCAGTCAGCCAAAAGACCAGAAGCCACCCTCTCCCTCCTGCACCCTGAGTGGCCAGCATGGGGCTTGAACCCATGACCTTGGCGTTATTAGCACCATGCTCTAACCAGCTGAGCTAGCCGGCCTACGGGAAACCCTCTCTTGCCTGACCCTTTTGGAAGGAGTCACCGGCTGGCGTGGGGAACGATGTGGCCTCCATTATCAAATGGATGGATCAAGACGCCACCTGCCAAGGTAGGGGAATTAGCTCAAGTGGTAGAGCGCTCGCTTCGCATGCGAGAGGCAGCGGGATCAATGCCCGCATTCTCCAGCAGCAAGGCAGCCACGGGGACCTTCTCTTGCCCTTCTTTTAGAAGCCATGGACAGTCAGCCGGCTCAGCTCCTCCAGTGGCCTCCATCCCTCTCCCCGCTTGGCCTCCCAAAAGGCCAGCCCTTGCGGAGCACAAAGCTCTTCCACCCCGGCCCTTCTCCCCCTTGCACTGACTGGGAGGCTGGCGACAGCTGGGGGAAGTTAGCTCAAATGGAAGAGCAGGGGAGAAGTAGTCAGACCCAGACACACATTCTCCAGCCTGCTCTGCTCTGCTTTGCTCTGCTGGGCTGGGCTCTAGTGGGGGACCTGCACCTTTCTTTCTGAGCTCTCACTGGAGCACAATCCCTTTCCTCCTCCCTCCCTGCTAGTCTACACCAAGCTCATTGGCCGGGAGGGAGAGCCACTCAAATACAGAATTACTCACATCCCAGGGGTCCATGAAGGGAATGAGGAGATGGGCGGGGTGGCACGCGATACCAGCTCAGCTGAGACCGTGAGACCTCGCAGCCTCCTGATCTCAGGCAGCATGGCAGCCGTGGAGCAGAGCAGAGCACGCAGACAGCTTGGAGACAGCCAAAGCGGGGAAGGGCTGCGTTGGTCTGGAAGAGGGAGTCGGTGGCTGTCTATCCTGGCGGAGGCAGGGTCGTTTTGCTGTATGCTGGGCCAGGGGCCAGGGAGTCTGCTAGAGTTGCTGAGCTGGGCCTGCTCCTGGCTTTGCTTGGGTTAGAGGAAAGTGGTGAAGATAAGAACGGCCCTCCTGGGTGAGACCGATGGTCCATCTAGGCCACTATCCCGTCTTCTGACAGTAACCGATGCCAGGCGCTTCAGAGGCAATGGCCAGAGCAGGCAATCGTCAAGTGATCTATCCCTGCGTTGTCTTCTGAAGCTTGGTGCTTGTTTCAGGGGCTAACTCTCAGCCCAGACACACTCCACGGAGGGAGCATTGGTGTTTGTGCCGAGGAGCGTGGCTGGGACTCGGACCCCCTTCCCCAGCTCTGGGTAGCACGCCCCCCTTCCCCCCATTTCAGGCTGTGTTCTGCTTAAGGCCACAGGGCCCTTGCCTTTTTTTGCCCGGTGCCTGAGAGTCAGGCCAGCTGCGGGGAATTAGCTCAAGCGGCAGAGCGCTCGCTTTGCATGCGAGAGGTAGTGGGGGACGCTGCCCGCATTCTCCGAGCCGGTCAACTAAGGGCTCCTGATGAGCCTGGTGGACGGGAGAGCCGGCCATCTGACTTTTGGCCTGGCTGCCCGTAGCGGTCAGGCCGAAAAATCAAAAGCCATCCTCCCCAGGCCCACAGCCACCCAGGGGCTCCTCTGCACCATCTTGCCTCCACGAGTGCCACACTCTGACCAGCTGAACCAGGCAAGCCACGGGAAGCTTCTCAAGGTCTTTCCTGGTGTGGGCTTGGATGAAAAGCACCTGGCCGTTCATCAGCTGTTGCAAGAAGTGTGCAGAGTAGGAGTAGCGATGGGGCTGTAGCTTTCACAGCATCTCAATTTGGGCAGCTTTCCATTCCCTTTTCTGTGTAATGTCCTCCCACTGGTTTCACTTGGAGCTGTACGACTCTGGCAGGGTGGCCATTTAGAAATCTTTTCCTTGCTTTTCTTTTTCACCTGGCCCCAGCCTTAGGACTGTTTGGGTATTTCAGTGTGTGTGTTTTCCCATTTGGAGGCATTCGGAAGTTTGGAAGGGGAGCCTAAAGAGGCGTCTTTTTCACAAGCAAGTTGGCTTTCTGCACAGGTAGGGCCCTTGGCCGTAAAGCTTAGCTCCGTCAGTGCGTCTGCATGGGGTTCCTCCAGTGCCTCAAGAGCCCGTGCTAAACTCTCGGTGTGGGCGTTTGGCTTGCGCCAGTCAGAGTGCCGTGCCTGCGTCTTCCCAGGGCCGGCTCCCGTGAGGCGCGCATAACTTGGGAGGAAAGGGGTAGAAGAGGAAGCAAGTGAAGCTGACTTTGAGTGGTGGTGTCCCTGGGCGGAGTGGTCCTCCTGCTCCTTCCTGTCGGAGGGGTGGGCTTGGGGGGTCTGGCTGTGGGCGGTGGGAGGATGGTGTCCAGGGAAGTCCCAAAGGTCACCCTGCGCCGGCGGAGTGTGAAGCCTCTCCCCTAGGTTGGGGTGCCGAGGATTAAGCCTTCCTCTGTGGCTTGGGCTGGGGAGCATGATCCGGCGTCGGGTCCATTTGGGTGGAGCTGGCAGCCGGCAAGAATTCGGGCCATCAGGTCAACCCTGTGTGGAAATGGGGGTGAGCCGGCAGGCCTGCGATTTTGGCTTCGCGGGCTGGGCAGCTCAAGCCTGGCCTCCTATGAGCCTGGAAAGCAGCCGGCCGGGCTCACCAGTCTCCTCCCCGGGCCCAAGTTCCTTTCAGGCAGCAGGTGGAGCAAGGAGCCGAGGGAGGAGAGCCCAAGGAGGTGTCCGGAGCCTCCTCCTGCCTGGCACCTGCGCCCGCGCCCAGCAGGGCTCTTGCCTGCTCCCGGCCCACCTGGTTTTGGCCTCTGCCACCCCTAGCAGTCAGCCAAAAGACCAGAAGCCACCCTCTCCCTCCTGCACCCCGAGTGGCCAGCATGGGGCTTGAACCCATGACCTTGGCGTTATTAGCACCACGCTCTAACCAGCTGAGCTAGCCGGCCTACAGGGTGCCTTCTCTTGCCTGACCCTTTTGGAAGGAGTCACCAGCTGGCGCGGGGAATGATGTGGCCTCCGTTATCGAATGGATGGATCGAGACACCACCTGCAAGGTAGGGGAATTAGCTCAAGTGGTAGAGCGCTCGCTTCGCATGTGAGAGGCAGTGGGATCAATGCCCGCATTCTCCAGCGGCAAGGCAGCCCCGGGACCTTGTCTTGCCCTTCTTTTAGTAGCCATGGACAGTCAGCGGGCTCAGCTCCTCCAGTGGCCTCCATCCCTCTCCCCGCTTGGCCTCCCAAAAGGCCAGCCCTTGCGGAGCACAAAGCTCTTCCACCCCGGCCCTTCTCCCCCTTGCGCTGACTGGGAGGCTGGCGACAGCTGGGGGAAGTTAGCTCAAATGGAAGAGCATGGGAGAAGTAGTCAGACCCAGACACACATTCTCCAGCCTGCTCTGCTCTGCTTTGCTCTGCTGTGCTGGGCTCTAGTGGGGGACCTGCACCTTTCTTTCTGAGGTCTCACTGGAGCACAATCCCTTTCCTCCTCCCTCCCTGCTAGTCTACGCCAAGCTCATTGGCCGGGAGGGAGAGCCACTCAAATACAGAATTACTCACATCCCAGGGGTCCATGAAGGGAATGAGGAGATGGGCGGGGTGGCACGCGATACCAGCTCAGCTGAGACCGTGAGACCTCGCAGCCTCCTGATCTCAGGCAGCATGGCAGCCGTGGAGCAGAGCAGAGCACGCAGACAGCTTGGAGACAGCCAAAGCGGGGAAGGGCTGCGTTGGTCTGGAAGAGGGAGTCGGTGGCTGTCTATCCTGGCGGAGGCAGGGTCGTTTTGCTGTATGCTGGGCCAGAGGCCAGGGAGTCTGCTAGAGTTGCAGAGCTGGGCCTGCTCCTGGCTTTGCTTGGGTTAGAGGAAAGTGGTGAAGATAAGAACGGCCCTCCTGGGTGAGACCGATGGTCCATCTAGGCCACTATCACGTCTTCTGACAGTAACCAATGCCAGGCGCTTCAGAGTCAATGGCCAGAGCAGGCAATCGTCAAGTGATCTATCCCTGTGTTGTCTTCTGAAGCTTGGTGCTTGTTTCAGGGGCTAACTCTCAGCCCAGACACACTCCAGGAGGAGCGTTGGTGTGTGTGCCGAGGAGCGTGGCTGGGACTCGGACCCCCTTCCCCAGCTCTGGGTAGCAAGCCCCCCTCCCCCCCATTTCAGGCTGTGTCCAGCTTAAGGCCACAGAGCCCTTGCCTTTTTTTGCCCGGTGCCTGAGAGTCAGGCCAGCTGCGGGGAATTAGCTCAAGCGGCAGAGCGCTTGCTTTGCATGCGAGAGGTAGTGGGGGGCGCTGCCCGCATTCTCCGAGCCTGTCGACTAAGGGCTCCTGATGAGCCTGGTGGATGGGAGAGCCGGCCATCTGACTTTTGGCCTGGCTGCCCGTAGTGGTCAGGCCGAAAAATCAAAAGCCACCCTCCCCAGGCCCACAGCCACCCAGGGGCTCCTCTGCACCATCTTGCCTCCACGAGTGCCACACTCTGACCAGCTGAACCAGGCAAGCCACGGGAAGCTTCTCAAGGTCTTTCCCTGGTGTGGGCTTGGATGCCAAAAGCACCTGGCCGTTCATCAGCTGTTGCAAGAAGTGTGCAGAGTAGGAGTAGCGATGGGGCTGTAGCTTTCCACAGCATCTCAATTTGGGCAGCTTTCCATTCCCCTTTTCTGTGTATTGTCCCTCCCACGGGTTTCACTTGCGGAGCTGTACGACTCTGGCAGGGTGGCCATTTAGAAATCTTTTCCTTGCTTTTCTTTTTCACCTGGCCCCAGCCTTAGGACCGTTTGGGTATTTCAGTGTGTGTGTTTTCCCATTTGGAGGCATTTGGAAGTTTGGAAGGGGAGCCGAAAGAGGCGTCTTTTTCACAAGCAAGTTAGCTTTCTGCACAGGTAGGGCCCTTGGCCGTAAAGCTTAGCTCCGTCAGTGCGTCTGCATGGGGTTCCTCCAGTGCCTCAAGAGCCCGTGCTAAACTCTCGGTGTGGGCGTTTGGCTTGCGCCAGTCAGAGTGCCGTGCCTGCGTCTTCCCAGGGCCGGCTCCCGTGAGGCGCGCATAACTTGGGAGGAAAGGGGTAGAAGAGGAAGCAAGTGAAGCTGACTTTGAGTGGTGGTGTCCCTGGGCGGAGTGGTCCTCCTGCTCCTTCCTGTCGGAGGTGTGGGCTCGAGTGTGGGCTTGGGGGGTCTGGCTGTGGGCGGTGGGAGGATGGTGTCCAGGGAAGTCCCAAAGGTCACCCTGCGCCGGTGGAGTGTGAAGCCTCTCCCCTAGGTTGGGGTGCCGAGGATTAAGCCTTCCTCTGTGGCTTGGGCTGGGGAGCATGATCCGGCGTCGGGTCCATTTGGGTGGCCGGGAGAGCCGGCCATCTGACTTTTGGCCTGGCTGCCCGTAGCGGTCAGGCCGAAAAATCAAAAGCCATCCTCCCCAGGCCCACAGCCACCCAGGGGCGCCTCTGCACCATCTTGCCTGAGCCGGTGGAAGTGGAGCCTTGAACTTACCTTTTGCGCTGAGGGTTATTTGCACTGCACACTTCACACAGAGGTAAAAACACGGGGCACAGATCTTTGAGCACAACCCTTGTCCTGAGGAATGGGTGAGTGGGGGGGGGCGGGGCTGCATAAATAGAGACCGGGTCTCCCTGGCGGGGCTGCAGTGGCTCTTCACAGGGGCAGTCCCACTGTCTATTGGTACCAGAGTTTTGCCGGCCTCCTTTCGTGGGCTGACCTGGCTCCTCTCTCTTTAGGGAGACTGGTGACCCCAAACTTCCGAGGAACCATCATAGCGAGGCCAACCTGAGCACAGACACCTGCTCAGCACCCCGGGGTGCAGCCCTGAACTCCAGCAATCAGCTACACTCAGCTGCCCACCCAACAAGCGTTACAAGCAGGAGCCTTCATGCCCCGCATGTTCAGGTCCCTCCCAGCGCCAGCTTTAAACTCCGCTGCTCAGTTCTAAGCTTTGGCTACACGGGGGCAGCATGGAGCTCAGCCAACACCTCCCGTTGCTGGTAGCGTTTCCCACTCCTCGTGGCAGGTTCACACCCCGCAGGCAGATCTCTGAATCGGAGCCGAACCGTTCCCCAAATCTAGCGCTTTAGCAGCAGCTTTGCTAGGAAAGCGCTGATGTCCCCAAGTAAAGTAAGAGCCAGAGCGCTGTGTGCAGGATCTTCTCTTGGGCCCCTCACCGTGGTGTCTGTCAGGCACAAGGAGAAACCAGGGAAATGTTTTCATGGCGTTTAAGGGCAGAAGGGGCCATTAGCTCAGCTAGTGTGACCCCCGAATAACACAGAATTACACCATGACACACACTGATCCCACAGATCTTAGATAGATCAAAGCGTTTCAGCCCTCAGGAAGGAGGCTAAACTGGGTGCCAGAGGCAGCGAACAAGGGGCCCCCAAGGCAATGGCAGGGAGCTGACGAGGTGAAATATGCCCAGATGATCCCAGCAGGCGACCCACCCCCATGCTGCAGAGGTGAGAGTCCCTGTTCCTCCTGCCCTTAAGAATCTCTGGTGGTAAGTGGGTCCCCCCAGTTCCCCAGATAAGAATCCTCCATGTGATTTCCCTGGCTTCACCTCGAAATAAGAACATTGTGTGGAGGGAGTGGGAGGAAGGTTGTATGGCAGATATGTAAAGGGGGACTGTGTCTCCCTGTCTGGCCCGGCTCCTGGGAGGAAGTGATCTCAGTGTGTCTGGCTGTCTCCATTCCTCCCACCCATAAGAATCCCTGGTGTGTGGGTGCACCCTAGACCATTACGGGTCTCTCTCCCCCTAGTCAGGATCTCTGGGACGTGCCTGTATAAAAGGAGACTTTGACTCACCCAGGCTGGGCTGCCATCATGGAACAGACCAGGTCCTTCTGTGGAGGGTTTGTGTTCCTCCAAGGACGTGATCTCAGTGTGTGTGGGTGTCCCTGTCCCTTCAACCCTTAACAATCCCCGGTGTGTGGGTGCGCTGGGCCCCATTATAATACCCTCTGTCTTACCCCCCATGAGGGATCCATTTGATGTGGGTGTTCTCCACACTACCGGGGGTGTCTGGTGCCCCTGTCCCTCCTGGTTAACAGTGGAGTGTGTGGGTGTCTCCCCAGCTCGTTAAGGATCCGTGTTGTGCGGATGCCCCCGTTCTTCTCATTAAGAATGGTGCAATGGAGCATATGGGTGTTTCCCCCACCCCATGAACTAGCTCCCGTGTGTGGTTCCCCTGCCCCCATCCAGCCTCTGTGGTGTGTGGGTGTCGCTGTTCCTCTTTTCAAGATCCGTGTGCAGGGGGTTCCCTCCCCCCAAGTCAGAATCCCCAGCGTGTTGGTGCTCCCATCCCCCCCCTCCAGGCTCTGCGGGGGGGGGGGGGTCTTAAAAGAGACCGTGTCTCACTGTCTTGCCCAGGCTATGCTGCAGGGGCTACTCACAGGCACAACCCCACTACTGATCGGCACAGGAGTTTTGACCTGCTCTGTTTCCGACCTGGGCCGGTTCACCCCTCCTTAGGCAACCTGGAGACCCTGAGCTTCCCAGGGATCACCATATTGATGCCGAGCTTAGTGCGGACACTCAATCGGCACAACCCCCTGCAGCCCAGAACTCCTGAGCTCAAGTGATCCGCCGGCCTCAGCCTCCCCAGGAGCTGGGATCACAGGCACCAGCCAGGGAGCCCTGCTTGTTTTGCTGCCTGGCAGCTGGAGCTTTAAACTCTGCTTGTGAGCTCTGTGCCTTGGCCAGACGGGGACAGCCTGGAACTGGGAAATGCTCCTGCTCCCCCCACCCCCGTCTCATCTCGAGCTGCAGGCGCCGCTGTCGTCCCAGGAAAGATCCCGGATGTTTCGGTGCCCCCATCCCCCGCCCAGGTGTCTGGGTACCTCTGCCCCCCATACAGAATCCTGGATGTGTGGGTGTCCGTCCCTCTGCACAGGATACCGGAGTGTGGATGCCCTTGTCCCCCTCTACAAGATCCTGGGTGTGTGGGTGCCACTCTCCCCCCCAGCAGATCTCTGGTGGGTGGGTCCCCAGGGTGTGAGTGCTCCCATCCCCCGATACAGGCTGGGGGAGCGGGGGGTATAACTGGCTCTCCCTGTCCTGCCCAGCCGGTGCTACAGCCATAGGCAGCAGGTTTGTATAATTTTTGGTGGGGCCCAAAATGGTGGTGCCCCCCCACTCCTCCCGCCCTGTAAGCCGATATAAAATGAAGCTACAAAGCATCAGTGCCACAAGATTACAAAGGTCAATTAAAAGTGGAAAGTCAGAAGCAGCACTTGCCTACTTCAATATACAGTATTATATTTTGTTACACCTGTTGTGATGAAGTGGGAATGTCCTTAATATTTTCTCTGAATACTGTATGGGTGCCTCAGTTTCCCCTGCAAGATGCCAACTGAAGGTGTTGGGGACAAAGAGATCAGGTGGCCTCCTTGTCCAGAAGAGACACAGAGGCCAGAGGAGGGAGTGTCAGTTTGGAGCTGGCTGGGGAAATGGGGAGAGACCCAGAACTTGGTTCTGGGCACCCCACCCCCCAAGATGGACCTGACAGAGGGGTTCTGTTTTCTGTACCTACAAGCTCTGTTTAAACTGTGTTCCCGTCATCTAATAAACCTTCTGTTTTACTGTCTGGCTGAGAGTCACATCTGACTGCGGAGTTGGGGTGCAGGGACCTCTGGTTGCCCCAGGACTAGCCTGGGCAGACTTGCTGTGGAAAGTGCATGATGTGGAAGGACATGCTGAATGCTCCGAGGTCAGACCCAGGAAGGTGTAAGCTTCTTGCCCTGGAGACAGTCTGCTCAGAGAGGAGGCTCCCCCAGAGTCCTGACTGGCTTTGTATGGAGTTGTTCCAAAGCATCACAGCATCCCCTTCCACACCGTGCACTTCCCAGAAGTCCTCACAGGCACTAACACTCCCTCCTCCGGCCTTTGTCTCTTTTCCAGGCATTAGGAAGCCACCCGATCTCTCTGTTCTCCAACACCTTCAGTTGGCACCTTGCAGGGGAAACTGATTTGGGAGAAATGAAGTAAAAGCTGCCCAAACCGAGCTTGAGCACACCTGAATTTTGAGGTGTTCAAATCTGGAAGGCAGGTGCTGGGGGTGGGAGAGGGCTGTGGGCTCCATGGGGGAGCATGGCAGCAACTGTCTGGAGCTGCATGGAGCCAGATACGCTGGTCTGAGTGGCACAGTAAGCGGTTTGGGGGTTGGAGAAGGGGTAGGGAGTTCCGGGGGGCAGTCAAGGGACAAGGAGCAGGGGGGGTTGGCTGGGGCAGAGGTTCGGAGGGGCAGTCAGGGGACAGGCAGCAATTGGATAGGCATGGGAGTCTAAGGCCTGGTCTACACTAGGCGTTTAAATCGGTTTTACGAGTGTAAAACCGATTTAACGCCACAACCGTCCACACTAGGAGGCACCTTATATCGATTTTAATGGCTCTTTAAATCGGTTTCTGTACTCCTGCCCGACGAGAGGAGTAGCGCTAATATCGGTATTAACATATCGGAATAGGGTTAGTGTGGCCGCAATCGACGGTATTGGCCTCCGGGAGCTATCCCACAGTGCACCACTGACCGCTCTGGACAGCATTCTCAACTCGGATGCACTGGCCAGGTAGACAGGAAAAGCCCCGCGAACTTTTGAAATTCATTTCCTGCTTCGACAGCGTGGAGAGCTCATCATCACAGGTGACCACGCACAGCTCATCAGCACAGTTAACAATGCAGTCTCCTGAGAATCGAAAAAGAGCCCCAGCATGGACCGCTCGGGAGGTACTGGATCTGATCGCTATATGGGGAGAGGATTCAGTGCTAACAGAACTGCGTTCCAAAAGACGAAATGAAAAAGTATTTGAAAGAATTTCTAAGGCTATGACGGCTAAAGGCCACAGCAGGGACTCCGTGCAGTGCAGAGTGAAAGTTAAGGAGCTCAGACAAGCCTACCAGAAAACCAAAGAAGCAAATGGAAGGTCCCGGACAGGTCGAAAAACATGCCGCTTCTATGCTGAGCTGCATGCAATTTTAGGGGGCTGCGCCACAAGTACCCCACCCCTGACTGTGGATTCCGAGGTGGGGGTTGTAATCTCTGCCATGTCTGAGGATTATGCAGACGGGGAAGATGAAGAGGAAGAAGAAGAGGAAGACCTCGCAGAGAGCACACAGCACTCCGTGACCCCCAGCAGCCAGGAGCTTTTTATCACCCTGACGGAATTACCCTGCTCCCAGCCCTCACAAGCAACTATTGCAGAGAATGACGCCCTGGAAGGGAGCTCTGGTGAGTGTACCTTTGCAAATAGCAAACAGTGTTTTTTAAGCAAGCCTTTTTTAATGATTGATTTGCCCTGAGGACTTGGGATGCATTCGCAGACAGTATAGTTACTTAGAAAAGTTTGTTAACATGTCCGGGGATTGAGAGGAAATCCTCCAGGGACATCTCGATGAAGCGCTCCTGTAGGTACTCCAGAAGCCTTTGCAGAAGGTTTCTGGGCAAGGCATCCTTGTTCTGCCCACCGTGGTAGGACACTTTACCATGCCATGCATGTAGCAAGTAATCAGGTATCATTGCGTGGCAAAGCATCGCAGCGTATGGTCCCAGGGACTGCTGGCATTCAAGAAGCATCCGCTCTTTATCTTGTTCTGTTATCCTCAGCAAAGTGATATCGTTCAGGATAACCTGGTTAAAAATCAGGAATTTAAGTAAGGGGTGGCCATTTTTCTACTGGGTTCGTGGAATGCAGCAGCTTAAAAAAACACTTTCCTGCACGTAGCGAAGCGGGGAGGAGGGTGAAATGCCGATGATCTTTTCTGTTTGGTCACCGGCGAGGCGATCTTCCCCAAGCTACCGGACAAGCAGTGGGTGGGGAGGGGAAGGTTGTTGATTAGCAGGAGCTAGCGTGGTATTAGCCATGCGTTGGGGAGGGTAAATCACTGAGACAGTGGCTTACCATGGCCGCATGCAAGCTGAATCCTGATGCCTGGACCTGTGTCTGTGAGATCTGTAACCCCAGAGATGCAAGCAGTCACTATTAAGATGAAAAATGCGACCTTGTAGGGAAATCACATGTGCTATGTAAGGTGAATAGTGCTTTTCACTGTGAAAGAGTATAACCATTGTTCTGTAAAATGTATCTTTCTAAATATTTATCTCCCTCATGCAGCTGCAAATTTTTCAAGCGTCCCTCCTCCATCCCAAAGGCTAGCACAGATAAGGCGGTGGAAAAGAAGACGCGAGATGAGATGTTCTCAGATATTATGGAAGTTACACGCAATGAAAGAGCTCATCTGAATGAGTGGAAGGACGTGGTTTCAAATTACAGGAAAGAGGCCAGTGAACGTGAGGACAGGAGGGATGAACGTGAGGACAGGAGGGACAACCGAGATGAGAGGTGGCGGCAGGAAGACCGGCAGGAAAATCAGCGGTGGCGGCAGGAAGATCAGCGGTGGCAGGATGCAACTCTGGGGCTGCTGCGTGATCAAACTGACATGCTCCGGCGTCTTGTGGAGCTTCAGGAACGGCAGCAGGATCACAGAGTGCCGCTGCAGCCCTGTATAACCACCCTCCCCCTCACCATGTTCCTTAGCCTCCTCACCCAGACGTGTAAGAACGCGTGGGGGGAGGCTCCGAGCACCCGCCCACTCCACCACCGTGGACAGCCCAAACAGAAGGATGCCGTTACTCTGAAATTTTTTTAATGGCCTTATCCAACCCACCTTTACTCCTCCCAAAGCACACCATTCCTTCTCTCCCTCTTTTATAATGAAAAAATAAAGAATTAATGCTTTTAAATGAGAGTGACTTTATTTGCATAAGTAAGCTGTACTCGAAGGGGAGGGGAGTTGCTTACAGGGACTGAGTCAATCAAGGGGTTGGGTGTTAATAAACAAACACAGCAGTCACACTGTACCCTGGCCATTGATGAAGCTCGTTTTCAAAGCTTCTCTGATGTGCACCGCTTCCTGGTGTGCTCTTCTAATCTCCCTGGTGTCTGGCTGCGCGTAATCAGCGGCCAGGTGATTTGCCTCAGCCTCCCACCCCGCCATAAAGGTCTCCCTTACTCTCACAGAGATTGTGGAGAATACAGCAAGCAGCAATAACATAGGGGACATTGGTTTGGCTGAGGTCTGAGCGAGTCAGTAATGTGCGCCAGCGAGCCTTTAAACGGCCAAATGCACATTCCACCACCATTCTGCACTTGCTCAGCCTGTAATTGAACAGATCCTGACCACTGTCCAGGCTGCCTGTGTATGGCTTCATGAGCCATGGCATCAAGGGGTAGGCTGGGTCCCCCAGGATAACGACAGGCATTTCAACATCCCCAACTGTTATTTTCTGGTCTGGGAAGTAAGTCCCTTGCTGCAGCCGTTTAAACAGAGTAGTGCTTCTGAATACGCGAGCGTCATGAACCCTCCTGGCCATCCCGTGGATGTTTGTGAAACGTCCTTGTGATCCACCAGTGCTTGCAGCACCATTGAAAAGTACCCCTTCCGGTTTACGTACTGGGTGCCCTGGTGCTGCGGTGCCAAGATAGGGATATGGGTTCCATCTATCGCCCCCCCACAGTTAGGGAATCCCATTGCAGCAAAGCCATCCACTATGGCCTGCACGTTTCCCAGAGTCACAACCTTTCGTAGCAGCAGCTTAGTGATTGCTTTGGCTACTTGCATCACAGCAGCCCCCACAGTAGATTTTCCAACTCCAAATTGATTCCCGACTGACCGGTAGCTGTCTGGTGTTGCAAGCTTCCACAGGGCTATCGCCACTCGCTTCTCTACTGTGAGGGCTGCTCTCATCTTGGTATTATGGCGTTTCAGGGCAGGGGCAAGCAAGTCACAAAGTTCCATGAAAGTGCCCTTACGCATGCGAAAGTTTCGCAGCCACTGGGAATCGTCCCACACCTGCAACACAATGCGGTCCCACCAGTCAGTGCTTGTTTCCCGGGCCCAAAATCGGCGTTCAATGGATAGAATCTGCCCCATTACCATCAGGATCTCCAAAGCGCCGGGGCCCGCGGTTTGAGATAATTCTGTGTCCACGTCCTCATCACTGTCATCGCCGCGCTGCCGTATCCGCCTCTTACTCGCCTCGGTTCGAAGGTCCTGGTTCAGCATATACTGCACGAGAGTGCGCGAGGTGTTTAAAACATCCACGATTGCGGTATGGAGCTGAGCAGGGTCCATGCTTGCTGTGCTATGGCGTCTGCACGGTTCACCAAGCAAAAAAGGCGCGAAACGGTTGTCTGCCGCTGTCAGGGAGGGAGGGAGGGAGGGAGGGGTGAGGCTGTACCCAGAACCACCCGCGAAAATGATTTTTGCCCCATCAGGCACTGGGATCTCAACCCGGAAATGCCAAGGGGCGGGGGAGGCTGCGGGAACTATGGGATAGCTACGGAGTAGCTACCCACAGTGCAATGCTCCAGAAATCGACGCTAGCCTCGGACCGTGGACGCACACCACCGATTTAATGTGTTTAGTGTGGCCACGCACACTCGATTTTATAAAATCTGTTTTACAAAACCGGTTTATGCAAATTCGGAATAGTCCCGTAGTGTAGACGTAGTCTAAGAGGTTTATCAGGGGACAGGTAGAGGGGTTCTGGGGGGAAGTTGGGTGGGGTCTCAGTAGGGGGCAGTTGGGGACAAGGAGAAGGGAGGCTTAGATAGGGGCTGGAGTCCCAAGGGGCAGTTAGGGGCAGGGGTCACGGGAGGGGGTAATCGGGGGACAAGGACCAGTGGTGCTTAGATGGGGGTAGGGGTCCTGGGGGGCAGTTGGGGCAAGGGTCTGGGGAGGGGGCAATCAGCGGCCAGGGGTTGGGATTCAAAGGGCTCTGGGCTGCTGGCAGCTGCGGGGAGCCCTGAGCCCTTTAAATCCCAGCCGCCTCCCTGGCTGGGATTCAAAGGGCTCTGGGCTCCCTGCCCCTGGGGCAGTGCAGAGCCCTCTGACTCCCGGCCGCGGCTGGGATTTAAAGGGCTCTGGGCTCCCCGCGCTTGCAGGCAGCCCAGAGCCCTGTGACTCCTGGCGGCGGCTGGGATTTAAAAGGCTCTGGGCTCCCCGCGCTTGCAGGCAGCCCAGAGCCTCTGACTCCCGGCCGTGGCTGGGATTTAAAAGGCTCTGTGCTCCCCGCGCTTGCAGGCAGCCCAGAGCCCTCTGACTCCCGGCCACGGCTGGGATTTAAAAGGGGCGAAACCTAGCTCCACCTATTGGTGGAGCAGAGCCCCTGACTGTAAATATTCCTGGGGCTAAAGCCCCAGGAGCCCATATAAGTCAGCGCCCATGGCTACAGCAGCTGTTCACAGGGGCAGCAACCCCACTGTCACCCTGCAGCTTTAACCTGCTCCAGGGGTGACCTGCTTCACCCTCCTGTGGGAGCCCGGGGACCCCAAACTGCCCAGAATCACCTGATTGATGCCGAGCTTAGCACAGACACCGGCTCAGCCTGGCAGGGAGCTGCCCTGACCCCTGACAACCAGCTTCCCTCCGCCTCCTGCTGCACAGCGAGGATCCCACGTGAGAGCCTTTGTGCCCCACGTGTCCAGCCAGGTCCGTTCCAGCTCCAGCTTTCAACTCTGCTTGTGAGCTCCCATCTCCGGCCACACGGGGGCAGCACTAACGGCCTCATCTAAATTTGACCCTTCAGACCGCAGATTATAACCCAGCGGGCAGATTATAACCCAGGAAGCCAAATCCTTCCCCAAACTGACATCTGAAGCAGAAGATCCCCTTGGAAAGATCAGGAATTTTGCCTTTAAAAACAAGGAAAATGTGCATTGTTCTCTTCTGTCTACAGCGAGAGATTGAAGAAACTCAATTGATTTCATTGACTGGAGGTTAAGAGGGGATTTAGTCACTGATTTTAAATACACAGTTTTAAAAATTCCCAGAGGGGGGAATATCTTATTTTAAAGGGTTCTTTAATTCACCAGACAAAGGTTGAACACGACCCCCTTGGTTTGCAGTCAATGTCACAAAACGCCAACTGGAAATTACCATTTTTTTAACCATGAGGCTAATTATCTAGTGGAACAAGTTCTGTGCAGGAAATGGTTAAATCCCCATCACTGCCGGGTGTAAATGAAGACCGCAGCTCTTGCTGCAAGACACCTGGTGTGTGGGTGTCCCTGTTCCCCCTTCAGAACCTCTGGTACATGGTGCTTCCCTCTTCCCAGTTCAAGATCCCCATCATGTGGGTGCTCCCATCCAGGATCTCCGGTGGGTGTCTCTGTCCCCCACCCCATGAACTAGCTCCCATGTGTGGTTTCCCTGCCTGCCCCCAGCCGGGATCTGTGGGTGTCTCTGTTCCCCTTTTCAAGATCCATGTTGCTTGGGTGTGTCCCTCACCCCAAGTCAGAATCCCCAGCATGTGGGTGCTCCCATCCCCCCTGCAGGCTCTGCGGGGGGTGTCTGTATAAAAAGACACCATGTCTCACTGCCTTGCCCAGGCTACACTGCAGGGACTATTCACAGGTGTGATCCCACTACTGATCAGCAGGGGAGTTTTGACCTGCTCTGTTTCCAACTTGGGCCGGTTCACCCCTTCTTAGGCAACCTGGGGACCCCAAGCTTCCCCGGAATCATCATAGTGATGCTGAACTTAGTGCGGACACCCGATTGGCACAGCCCCCTGCAGCCCAGAACTCCTGAGCTCAAGCGATCCACTGGCCTCAGTCTCCCCAGGTGCTGGGATCACAGGCACCAGCCACGGAGCCCAGCTTGTTTTGCTGTCTGGCAGCTGGAGCTTTAAACTCTGCTTGTGAGCTCTGTGCCTTGGCCAGACGGGGACAGCCTGGAACTGGGAAATGCTCCTGCTTCCCCCGCCCCTGTCTCATGTTGAGCTGCAGGCGCCGCTGTCCTCTGATGTAAGATCCCGGATGTTTCGGTGCCCCCATCCCCCGCCCAGGTGTCCGGGTACCTCTGCCCCCCATACAGAATCCTGGATGTGTGGGTGTCCGTCCGTCTGCAGAGGATCCCGGAGTGTGGATGCCCTTGTCCCCCCCTACAAGATCCTGAGTGTGTGGGTGCCACTGTCCCCCCCCCAGAAGATCTCAGGTGGGTGGGTGCCCAGGGTGTGAGTGCTCCCATCCCCCGATACAGGCTGGGGGGGGGGTATAACTGGCTCTCCCTGTCCTGCCCAGGCGGTGCTACAGCAGCTGTTCACAGGGGCAGCAACCCCACTGTCACCCTGCAGCTTTACCCTGCTCCTGGGGTGACCCATGCGGGTCGGGAGTGAGGGGCACCAGCAGAGCTGAGAGTCTGGAGGTCAGGACTGGGATAGCAGGGGCTGCGGGTCAGGAGTGAGGGGCACCATCAGAGCTGGAGGGAGCGCAGGGGGCTGCGGGTCGGGAGTGAGGGGCACCAGCAGAGCTGTGAGTCTGGAGGTCAGGACTGGGATAGCAGGGGCTGCGGGTCGGGAGTGAGGGGCACTGGCAGAGCTGTGAGTCTGGAGGTCAGGACTGGGATAGTAGGAGCTGCGGGTCGGGAGTGAGGGGCACTGGCAGCGCAGTAACTGGGGAGCTCAGCGGGGAATCCAGGGGGCTGCGGGTCGGGAGTGAGGGGCACCAGCAGAGCTCTGGGTGTGGAGGTCAGGACTGGGATAGCAGGAGCTGCGGGTCAGGAGTGAGGGGCACCACTAGAGCTGGGGGGAACCCAGGGGGCTGCGGGTCGGGAGTGAAGGGCACCGGTAGAGCTGTGGGTCTGGAGATCAGGATTGGGATAGCAGGGGCTGCGGGTCGGGAGTGAGGGGCACCGTCAGTGCTGGGGGGAACCAAGGGGCTGCGGGTCGGGAGTGAGGGGCACCAGCAGAGCTGTGGGTCTGGAGGTCAGCACTGGGATACTATCCAGCCTAATGGTAAGTGATGCCCAGCTGAGCCCATGGCCAGTACGTCCTGCTCCACCCACGACCGGGCTGGGAGCCAGGACTCCTGGTTCTTCTCCCCAGCTGTGGCAGGGCAGTGCAGGCTAGTGGTTAGAGTGGGGGTTGGGAGCCAGGGTATCCGGGTCCCACCGCTAGCACTGGGAAGGGAGTGGGGTCCAGTCGTGGTGCCCCCTGGCTTGAAGTGGTTTCCATCCTGTGCAGGGTTTACAGGTTTGTTCACTGGCTCTCAGCACCTCCCACTATACAAATTGTCCCAGGGCCGCTGGGTCTAGTAGTTAGAGCTGGGGAGGCCGGGAGCCAGGCAGGGGCGGTGGGTATAAGGGGCCCGGGGAGGCACCTGACCCGTGCTCCACCCAGAGGCCCTGCTCCCACTCGTCCTCTCCCCCGCAAGGCCCCATCCTCACTTCGCCCTTTCCCAAGCTCCATCCGGCCACATGGGGCCGTGGGGGGAGAGGCCGGGGGTGCAAACGGCAGAGAGGCAGGCGGGGGGGGCCTTGGGGTGGGGGCGAAGAGGCACAAGTGGCAGGGCCTCAGGGGAAGAGACGTGAGAGGTGGGCAGGGGGGGTCAGGGAAGTGGAACAGAGGGGTCGTGAGGGGGCGTGTGGGCGGGGCTGAAGGGGGGGAGTGTGGGCGGGGTGGAGGGGCGTGTGGGCGGGGCTTTGGCAGGAGGCGGCTGAGTGGCAGCAGGCCTTGGGGCAGGGCCACAGTCCGGGCCGCCCAGCCTCCCAAGTGGAGGAGTCCCAAGCTGCCCATGGAGCCAGGACTCCTGGGTTCTATTCCTGGCTCTCCCACAGACTCCCAATCTGAGCTGGTGCAGCCCATCTCGCCCTCCCTGGTGCCTCAGTTTCCCCCGTGTGAGACGGGTCCCAGTGTGAACGGCTGCAGCGCCGTGGAGAATCTCGTCCCTTCTCCTGGCGGCTCCTTGGTAGCCCTGGGGAAGCAGCCAACTGCTGCAGCCCCTGGCTCCCGTCTGGGCAGCCCGGGGTGGGGGTGGGATCTGGGCAATGGGAAGAAGGAATCCCCCCTTCCCCCACCCCACCCCGGGGACATGGGGGGAGGCTGGTGCTGCGGGGGCAGGGAGTCCTGCAGCCCTCGCAGGGGAGAAGGGGCAGGTTCCCGGCTTGGCTGCTGATGGGGGCGGGGTGGGGGGCACTGCTGGACTGGGGGCTCCCCCCTGCGGGGTGGAGATGGAGCACGGCCTGCTGGGAGCGGACGTCTCCTCTGGATGGGGGAGGGTGACACTGGCCAAATTGTGGGAGCCCCTGTCCCCCCCCCCAGACAAGGGAGGGGCCTCTCAGCCTTGCCGGCTCGTCTCTCTTTCACCAGGATCGGCCCAGCACCTGGCCTGGCCCAGACCCCCCTTCCTCAGCGCCAGCAGCTGCCCATTGTGGGGAGTGGAGCGGCCGGGGGGTGGGGGCCTCTCAAGCCCCCCGGGGAGCAGGGCCGGGGCACTGGGGGGCAGAGGCTGCGATGGGGGGAGGTGGGTTGGAGAGATGTCGGGGGGTGAAGCTGGGACTCCGGGGGGGAATGGGGCAGGCTGCAGGGAGGAAGTGTGGGGGGGCCACCGGAGGGGAGCTGGGGGGCTGGGAAGCTGCGGGGACACAGCCGGGGGTAGTGGTGACACCGCAGGGGGCTGCTCAAGAGGCAGTGGGCTGGGGGCAGGGCGGGAGCTCGGACAGGGGTGGGGTCAGGCTATTGCGGGTCTCCTGTGAATGGCACCAGACTGCAGGGAACCCACGGCCGGCAGCCCCTGCTGGGGTCTGGTCACTGCAGCCCCGCTGCACCCTGCTGGGGTCTGGTCAGTGCAGCGCCCCCGATGCACCCTGCTGGGGCTCTGGTCACTGCAGCCCCCATGCACCCTGCTGGGGTCTGGTCACTGCAGCCCCGATGCACCCTGCTGGGGCTCTGGTCACTGCAGCCCCCATGCACCCTGCTGGGGCTCTGGTCACTGCAGCCCCCAACCTCACACTGGAACTGGGCGGGGAAGGTTTCTTCTCGCGCTCCCATTGGTCAGGGCTCTGCCTCCTCTTCCTATTGGCTGTCTCGGAAGAGGCGGAGCTTCCGAGAGGGCGTCACGTGGCCTTGAAGCGTTCGCGAGGCGGCTCCTGAGCAGCCCAACCCCCGAGCTCCCCTCCCCACTGCCGCCCATCCCCTCTCTGCCCCGCCCCAACCCCCGAGCTCCCCCTCCCCACTGCCGCCCATCCCCTCTCTGCCCCGCCCCAACCCCAGAGCTCCCCTCCGCCAGTGCCGCCCATCCCCTCTGCCCCGCCCCCAACCCCTGAGCTCCCCTCCCCACTGCCGCCCATCCCCTCTCTGCCTCCGCCCCCAACCCCCGAGCGCCCCTCCCACTGCCGCCCATCCCCTCTTCTGCCCCCATCCCCAACACCCCCAGGCTCCCCTCCCCAGTGCCGCCCATCCCCTCTTCTGCCCCGTCCCCAACACCCCCAGGCTCCCCTCCCCAGTGCCGCCCATCCCCTCTCTGCCCCGCCCCCAACCCCTGAGCTCCCCTCCCCAGCGCCGCCCATCCCCTCTCTGCCCCGCCCCCACCACCCCCCGAGCTCCCCCTCCCCCAGTGCCGCCCATCCCCCTCTCTGCCCTTCCCCCAACCCCCAGGCTCCCCTCCCCACTGCCGCCCATCCCCTCTGCCCCGCCCCAACCCCCAGGCTCCCCTCCCCACTGCCACCCATCGCCCTCTCTGCCCCGCCGCCAACCCCCAGCGCCCTCCCCGGTGCCGCCCATCCCCTCTCTGCCCCGCCCCAAACACCCCTGAGCTCCCCTCCCCAGTGCCGCCCATCCCCTCTTCATCCCCACAAATACCCCGAGCTCCCCTCCCCAGTGCCGCCCATCCCCTCTTCTGCCCCCGCCCCATCATCCCCTGAGGACCCCTCCCCAGTGCCGCCCATCCCCTCTTCTGCCCCAGCCCCAAACACCCCGCGAGGCCCCCTCCCCAGTGCCTCCCATCCCCTCTGCCCCGCTCCCAAACACCCCCGAGCTCCCCGATGCCGCCCATCCCCTCTTCTGCCCCTGCCCCAACACCCCGAGGCCCCCTCCCCAGTGCCGCCCATCCCCTCTCTACCCCGCCCCAAACACCCCCGAGAACCCAATCCCCAGTGCCGCCCATCCCCTCTTCTGCCCCGCCCCAACACCCCCAAGCTCCCCCTCCCCAGTGCCGCCCATCCCCTCTTCTGCCCCCGCCCCAAACACACCCCGACACTGCTCCTGGTTTTGGGAGGGGAACAGCAGAAAGGACAAAAGAAGCAAGAGACGAAGAGAAAGGAGGGAGGGATGGATGGAGGAAAAGGTGAAACAAAAAGAACAAACCTTAATGTCCCCAGTGATTCTATGGGACAAAATCCCAGGTACGGAATAAAATTCTGCCTCCTTAAGCTCGTGTTTTCCATGCCTAGAATTCAACGGTCACCAGATGGATCAGACTGAACAGGTTTCAAACCTCGAGGAGGCTCTTACCTTCTAAACAGGGACGGCTGTTTTCTAGTAAAATCAGGAAAAGGGAAGGAGAAAACTCGAAAGAGGTTCCTCCTGGTGCTCACGTCCGTGAACCCGAATACTCTCTCAGTCCTCCAAGAGAGACCTGGAGAAGGAGACTTGCTGAAGCAAAGCCACAGGGGTCTCTGAGGTTTCCCTGGCCCCTCGCCCCTGTCCTGCCTGGCAGATGTCAGCATCTCTCTGTGAGGTCACCACCACCTTTGACCAATAGTCTGAGGTCCTGCAAAAGGACTTTGTGATGTCACTGCCACACCCCTCCCTTGCTGTGCTAATGTCCTGCCCCTGGCCAGGCACTTTGGAGGTTTGAGCTACTCCCTGTGGATCACCCCACTGAAGGAGCGTTCGTTCTAGGCAGCAAGCCGGCTAGACAGGAAAACATCAGATGCTGCTCCCAATGCTACACTCAGTTTTTCAGAAATTGGTTGACTTTATGACCAGAAGAGACCATTAGAGCATCTAATCTGACCCCCCTGCATATCACCGGCCTCCTGTATGACACAAGAGCTACTTTTGGGGCAAACACATTCCAGAAAGTCATCTAGTCTTCATTGAATGACATCAGGAGATGGTGAATCCACCACTTTCCTTGGTAGCTTGTTCCTGTGGTGAATCATCCTCGCTGTTGAATATTTGTGTCTTATTTGTAATATGAATTTGTCTCTTTTCACCTTCCAGCAATTGGGTCTTGTTATGCCTTTCTCTGCTCGATTAAAGAGCCCTTTTATACCCAATCTCTTCTGTCCATTAAGGCCCTTCAACACTTCAATGAAGTCACCTTTCAATCTTCTTTTGATGAGCTAAACAGGTTGAGCTCGTTCATAGCTCACTAGAAGGCATTTTTCTCCAGCCCTCAGAACATTTATTGGCTCTTTGGTCATCAGATTCCTGAACTGCAGCTGGATGTGGCTCTTGTTCTTCTGCACAGCACAGCTCCTGGAGAAGAGGGATCTGCAAATGTACATTCGTATGATACCTTTGTTTAATTGATGAAAACATAAACTAGACACTTAGAGGATTGGAACGGATTTCAGCTGATGGACAGCTTCGCTAGGTTTTTATGCATTTGGACAGCGAAATGTTGAGTGTTTACATTCATATCAAGCACCCCCGTATAGTGGAGCTCCTGAACAGAATGGAGAATGGAAAAATAAATGTTTTCCTTTTTTTTAAAAAAAGAAAGAAGGTTATAAGAGAACACAGGAGTTTGACCGAAGGACCACTTGAGCTGCAGTTAAGCACTCTACCACTAAGCTATACCCCATGACAACAGGAGTATAGAATTGTGATCTCCAGGACTTTGAAGGACAGACCCTGCTTCATTGATCTCCGTTGCCATTCCCAGACCACAGGTGGTTTTAAAAATGGGGTTTGATTAAACTTCTTAAATGTGGCAACCACCACAGCTTGCACACCCACCGATATAGCTTCTCCCACTGACATAGCTGCCACCTCTTGGGGAAGTGGATTAACTGCACCCACAGGAAAACTCTCTTCCCTCAGCATAGAGCAGTGGTTCTCAAGCTGTGGGTCAGGACCCCAAAGTGGGTCATAACCCTGTTTTAATGGGGTTGCCAGGGCTGGCATTAGACTTGTTGGTGCCTGAGGCTGAAGCCAAAAGTCTGAGCCCCACCACCCAGGGCTGAATCCCTCAAGCTTTGGTTTTGCACTCCCTTAACTGGGGCAGGGCTCAGGCTTTGGCTCCCCCCTGCCCCTGCCTGGTGTGGAGGGGCTTCGTCCCTCTTTCCAGGGCCATATAGTAAGGTTTTTTTTTTTTTAGCTGAAGGGGGTTGCAGTGAAAGGAAGTTTGAGAAACCCTGGCATAGAGCCTCTGAATATGTCTAGACTTGGCTCCCTGTGACACCGTGGGTGATCAGACACTGAAAGTGCAGCCATGGAGACACCACACACCAGCCTTGCCCAGCAGGCAAGAATCAAACCTCCACAGAGAGATGCTTGTTGTTTTTTAACCCATCTCCCTAAGCCCTCAGCCACCACCACTTAACAAAGGGGCTTTTCTACACTATGGTTCTGTTATCACTGAAGGGTCATTTCCAATTGTTTGCTCAGACCAGCATTAGGGAAAATGGTGCCCTGAGCAAAGCTTGTACTTTGGCACTTCCCCATTGCCCCTGGATGATCCCCACTCCCCCTTTACCGCTAGCTCCTGCACTCCCAACCCTTGCACCTCCTTCACCCCTAACTCCTGCCCCCTCCTGTGCCCCCTTTGCCCTTAACTCCCTGTGCCACCAGCCATTGCCCCTCTCCTGCAGCCCCTTCACATGGCTCCAGTGCTGGGGGCCCTGCACTTGTTCTCCCTTTCCCTGGGCTTTGGCATCACTAGCCCCTGCTTAGTGAGAAGGGTTCAGTGGTTCCCAAAATGTGGGGCATGACTCCTAGGGGGACACAGAGGAACATTCATAGGGGCACCTCAGGGTCTGAGCCAGCCCCCATGGAGGGAGCAGCACTGAGCCCCACTCTGCCCCAGCTCTTCTCCAACCCCACCCTCAGCCTGGGGCTCTGGCTCCCAGCTCAGCCTCGACCCCCTTACCCCTGTCTGCACCCATCTCCCCAGCAAGCAACAGCCCCACTCCCAGCCTCGGTTTCCGATTGTGGTTTCCGAGGGTCTACAGCCATGGATAAGAGGGCACAGAGTGAAATGTTTGGGGACCCCTGGTTTAGGATGATGTTCTCAATGGCTTCTATGCAGTCCAATAAAAGCAATTCCTCACCCACCCAGCCCTCCATCAGGACGGACTAGGTATGTTCTGCTGCCCTTCACTCATACAGGAAGGATAATAACATTTCATTCCACTCAATGCTAAAGTGATTTGTAACCCACCAGCAGCCAAAACTGGTCATTTTGGGAAAGTGGCTCCATCATGCTGCATAGCTAGGCAGAGTAGGTGTGTCTGTGCAAACACGGTCTGTTCCTGAAGTCTTTCCCCCAGCTCCTCACTAGATGTGAGGGGGGAGCTCATTCAGCCCCTGCTTCCGCTTAGTGTTTAAAAACTCCTTATTGTCCCTAGCTCTGCTGGCCTTAGATTTCTCCTCCTGTCTTCTTCTTGCCAGCTCAGATGAGGTGGCCGAGTGGTTAAGGTGATGGACTGCTAATCCATTGTGCTCTGCACGCGTGGGTTTGAATCCCATCCTCATCGGATGCTTTTAGTCGTCGCCCCTCCTTTGTAGACAAACATGTACCCCTTTGGTACAATGACAGATCAAACAATGTTCCTTCTTGCAAACAAAAACCTTCTCAGAAACTCAGAACTCCCTTGCTTTAAATAAAATGTCTAAATCCCAGATTTCTTAAAAAAAATTCTCTAGTCCTGTATTTCTTAGTTTTTATCTCAAAAGGGCACATCCTCATCATCTCCCCCAAACACCCTGGGACCTGCCCAAATTATTAAAATACCATCAACCCGAGCAAGGCCAGAGCAGTGAACCAGAGCTAGTGTCTAGGCCAAGCTGCTCTGAAGGAGGCAACTCAAACATTTTCTCCTGCTTCCCTTGGCAAGGTCTGACTGAAAACAAAATTCCCCAAACTGAAAATTTTCTGCTGAAAAACCAGTACTAGTCTGGTTGGGGACTTTGGTTTGCAAGTATTATTATTATTCTCTTCTGATTTCTGAATCAGTTCAGTTTTTTCTCCTCCAGGTGTGTTTCCACCTGCTGAGTTCTGGGGGAGAGAGGCCAAGTCATGATGTCTCTTCCCCTCTTTCATAGTTTCTTCCAACTTGCTAGGAAGCTCCTTTGCTACGATGTGAGTCAAGCAGTGTCCATTGTCGCTGTGCTATCTCGGAGAAGCCTGCATTGTACATGGTTCCTGGGCTAGTCCTTGGCAGTGTGGATCCCTTTAATGGGCCAGCAGCGAGTCTGGCTCCTCCATTGTCACACCAGAAAGGCTGGCGATGGGCGTTTCCCAACCCATATCTCAGTAACACACACAGGCCTTGGCTACACTTGCAAATTTGCAGCGCTGCAGCAGGGTGTGAAAACACCCTCTCCAGCGCTGCAAATTGCGGCGCTGCAAAGCGCCAGTGTGGTCAAAGCCCCAGCGCTGGAAGCGCGGCTCCCAGCTCTGTCCGTTATTCCCCACAGGGAGGTGGAGTGCGGACAGCGCTGGGAGAGCTCTCTCCCAGTGCTGGCGCTTTGACTACACTTAGCGCTTTGAAGTGCAAGTGTAGCCAAGCCCACAGAGCAAAACTTCATAACTTCCCAACCAATGTGAGCACACACAATCCAACACGATATTAATGTTCAACAGATCGAGACTTTTGAAATGATACCTCACCAGGCAGACTTTGTACAAACCATGTCATCATTATATGACAGTGGTGAATATGGGGCTTGCAAGGTGCTGCTTTGAGCACAGAGTGCCACACCTGGGCTTACATTGCAATGGAGACGTACCCTTAGAGTCCATCTCTCCTGGGATAAAGATGGCAGCAGGGCTGGCCTGGGTCATCTGACTTGGGCTCCTGGAGCTAAAGCTGAGGGCAGATATTTGTGTTCATGCTGAAGCCTGGGTTCAGAAACCCTCACCCCTCATGGGGCCTCAGAGGTTGGGCTCAAGCCCATATGTCTGCATTGTAATTTTATAGTCTTGCAGCCCAAGCCCCATTACCCTGCGTCAGCTGACCTGGGCTTTGGGACAGGTGCCCTGGGTGTGTTAATCACAGTGTAGACATAACATTAGGCTACGTCTCCAGTGCAATGAAACACCCTCGGCTGGCCTGTGTCACATTAATCAGGGTCATGTGGCTTGGCCTGGAGTAAAGTTGCAGTGTCCGTGTCTGGGCTCAGGCTCAGTCCCCTGGTCTAGGAGCCCAGAAGGGTGGGAGGACTTTAGTGAGTGGAAATGGTAAAACCGCAGTGGAGTATTACCCTGGACTCATGGCATTTCTCCACTGGTCTGTCTGCTCTGGGGCAGGGACAATAACACGTCCTGCTGCATTCGTTATTTCAAAGGGTGGTTTAGGATTTTCATTCTCAGACACTGGGCACAAAGCAGGACTCAACCCTCGGCATAAACTAAATGAGCTGCCCACAGATTCTGGCAACTGCAATGAGCCATTTGGGGTGAGAGCTCAGACCTGCCCCTATCCCAGTTTTGGTGTCCTCATTAGAAAAAGATGTTGTGAAATTGGAGCTGGGGCAGCAAAGAGCCATCAAATGTTCTGAGGGCTGGAGAAAAATGCCTTCTAGTGAGCTATTGAATGAGCTCAACCTGTTTAGCTGATCAAAAGATTGAAAGGTGACGTCATTGAAGTGTTGAAGGACCTTAATCGAGAGAAAAGATTGGGTATTAAAGCAGAGAAAGGCATAACAAGCCCCAATGGCTGGACGGTGAAAAGAGACAAATTCATATTACAACTAAGGCACAAATATTCAACAGCGAAGATGATTCACCACAGGAACAAGCTATCAGGGAAAGCGGTGGATTCTCCATCTCCTGATGTCATTTAATGAAGACTAGATGCCTTTCTGGAATGTGTTTGCCCGAAAAGTAGCTATTGTGTCATACAGGAGGCCTGTGATAAGCCTGAAAAACTGAGTGTAGCATTGGGAGCAGTGTCTGATGTTTTCCTGTCTAGCCGGCTTGCTTCCTAGAACGAACGCTCCTTGAGTGGGGTGATCCACAGGGAGTAGCTCAAACCTCCAAAGTGCCTGGCCAGGGGCAGGACATTAGCACAGCAAGGGAGGGGTGTGGCAGTGACATCACAAAGGCCTTTTACAGAACCTCAGACTATTGGTCAAAGGTGGTGGTGACCTAACAGAGAGATGCTGACATCAGCCAGGCAGGAGAGGGGCGAGGGGCCAGGGAAACCTCAGAGACCCCTGTGGCTTTGCTTCAGCAAGTCTCCTTCTCCAGGTCTCTCTCTGAGGACTGAGAGAGTATTCGGGTTCACGTACGTGAGCGCCAGGAGGAACCTCTTTCGAGTTTTCTCCATCCCTTTTAGTGATTTTACTAGAAAACAGCCGTCCCTGTTTAGAAGGTAAGAGCCTCCTCAAGGTTTGAAACCTGTTCAGTCTGATCCATCTGGTGACAGTTGAATTCTAGGCATGGAAAACACGAGCTTAAGGAGGCCGAATTTTATTCTGCTCCTGGGATTTTGTCCCTTAGAATCACTGGGGACATTGGGGTTTGTCTTTTTTGTTTCACCTCTTCCTCCCTCTCTCCCTCCTTTCTCTTTGTCTCTTGCTTCTTTTGTCCTTTTTCCTGTTCCTCCCAACACCAGGAGGTGCGTGTCATGGAGGAGTGCTCTACAGCTTCCACTGTGGGAGGTCCACCCAAAAATGTGGGGCTGAATTAGTACTCAGCCAATCAGGGCCGGATTAATCTTTTGTGGGCCCCAGCACCAAACGTTTCTGTTCCCCTCCTAATACCAGGAGCGGGGTGTGTGTGTGTTGCGAGTGCTCTGCACCTCCCACTGTGGGAGGTCCACCCAAAAATGTGGGGCTGAAATAGTGCTCGGGCAGTGATCCCCACCGGTGACCTGGGCCATCCATTGGGCTCTCTGGTGAGAACCTTCAGCCTCCCGTCCTCAGTCTCTACCCTGATTGGCTGAGCAGGGGGTTACTGATAGGAAGGAGACTCAGGTGCTTGTTGTTCTCTTTGAAGACCAAGTAAATAAGTCAGAACCAGTCATATGTTTGACAAATTTTCCTGCTTCTCTGCATTAATTGTCTCTGAGCAGTTCATGATTCTCTCTAACATTGAGAACTGGTTAAAAGACAGGGAACAAAGGGTAGGAATAAATGGTAAATTCTCAGAATGGAGAGGGGTAACTAGTGGTGTTCCCCAAGGGTCAGTCCGAGGACCAATCCTATTCACCTTATTCATAAATGATCTGGAGAAAGGGGTAAAAAGTGAGGTGGCAAAGTTTGCAGATGACACTAAATTGCTCAAGATAGTTAAGACCAAAGGAGACTGTGGAGAACTTCAAAAAGATCTCACAAAACTAAGTGATTGGGCAACAAAATGGCAAACGAAATTTAATGTGGATAAATGTAAAGTAATGCACATTGGAAAAAATAACCCCAGCTATACATACAATATAATGGGGGCTAATTTAGCTACAACAAATCAGGAAAAAGATCTTCGAGTCATCATGGATAGTTCTCTGAAGATGTCCACGCAGTGTGCAGAGGCAATCAAAAAAGCAAACAGGATGTTAGGAATCATTAAAAAGGGGATAGAGAATAAGACGGAGAATATATTATTGCCCTTATATAACTCCATGGTACACCCACATCTTGAATACTACGTACAGATGTGGTCTCATCTCAAAAAAGATATACTGGCATTAGAAAAGGTTCAGAGAAGGGCAATTAAAATGATTAGGGGTCTGGAACGGGTCCCATATGAGGAGAGATTAAAGAGGCTAGAACTTTTCAGCTTGGAAAAGAGGAGACTAAGGGGGGACATGATAGAGGTATATAAAATCATGAGTGATGTGGAGAAAGTAGATAAGGAAAAGCTATTTACTTACTCCCATAATACAAGAACTAGGGGCCACCAAATGAAATTAATGGGCAGCAGGTTTAAAACAAATAAAAGGAAGTTCTTCTTCACACAGCGCCCAGTCAACTTGTGGAACTTCTTGCCTGAAGAGGTTCTGAAGGCTAGGACTATAACAGGGTTTAAAAGAGAACTGGATAAATTCATGGAGGTTAAGTCCATTAACGGCTATTAGCCAGGATGGGTAAGGAATGGTGTCCCTAGCCTGTTTGTCAGAGGGTGGAGATGGATGGCAGGAGAGAGATCACTTGATCATTACCTGTTAGGTTCACTCCCTGGGCTGCTTCTGCTCTACAACTATGATTGTCTTTTTACACCAAAATCACTAACTTGAGCAGCCAATTCCATGTACAGTCCTAGTGGATGTAAGACACAGGTAGCTTTTGCCTCAGGGTAGCTTGGCGGCATCAACCCTCTCTCCCCGACCTGGAGCTGATGAACATTCCTGGCTGGAGGGACACACGCTCCTATGAGTCAAAAGGAAAGGAGTTGATAGAAAAGATCACAGGACTGACCCCAAAGAAGGGGGAGCTGCAAAAGGCAGAAGGAGGCAACTCATCTGGGGGAGCTGAGAGACCACGGTGAAGATGGTGCAGAGATCACTATACTGGAATTAGCAAATGTGATTTTTTAAAAAACAAATCTTTGGCCAGCCCTAATCAAGGCATTTCTCACAGTTCTCTCCCATTTGGATTTTCTGATATCTAATAGGGAATGACCTCTGATTGAAGCTTTTCCCAAATGCAGAGCATGTGCAGAGTCTCTCTCCACTGTGGATTCTATGATGTCTGACAAGGTCTGAGCACTCAATGAAGTTTTTCCCGCACTCAGAGGATGTGTAGGGTCTCTCTTGTGTGTATTTTACGATGTGAGATAAGGTTTGAGTTTTGACTGAAGCTTTTCCCACACTCAGAGCACGTGCAGGGTGTCTCTCGTGTGGATTCTCTGATGTATGATAAGATTTGAGCTCCGATTGAAGCTTTTCCCGCACTCAGAGCATGTGTAGGGTGTCTCTCCGGTGTGGATTCTCTGATGTACGATAAGGTCTGAGCTCTGTTTGAAGCTTTTCCCGCACTCAGAGCATGTGTAGGGCGTCTCTCCGGTGTGGATTCTACGATGTTTAATAAGGTCTGAGCTCCGATTGAAGCGTTTCCCGCACTCAGAGCATGCGTAGGGCGTCTCTCCAGTGTGGATTCTACAATGTGTGATAAGGTCTGAGCTCCAACTGAAGCTTTTCCCACATTCCGAGCATGTGTGGGGCTTCTCTCCTGTGTGGATTCTATGATGTTTGATAAGGGTTGATCTCCGACTGAAGCTTTTCCCACACTCAGAGCATGTGTAGGGCAGCTCTCCTGTGTGGATTCTACAATGTGTGATAAGCTTTGAGCTGCAACTGAAGCTTTTCCCACACTCCGAGCATGTGTAGGGCAGCTCTCCTGTGTGGATTCTACGATGTGTGATAAGGTGTGAGCTCTGATTGAAGCTTTTCCCACACTCAGAGCATGTGTAGGGCATCTCTCCAGTGTGGATTCTACGGTGTGTGATAAGGTTTGAGCTGCAACTGAAGCTTTTCCCACACTCCAAGCATGTGTAGGGCAGCTCTCCTGTGTGGGTTATCTGATGTGCGATAAGGGTAGAGCTCTGATTGAAGCCTTTCTCACACTCAGAGCACATGTAGGGTCTCTCTCCTCTGTGGATTCTCTGATGTGTGAAAAGGTCTGAGCTCTCATTGAAGCTTTTCCCACACTCATGCCATGTGTAATGTGTCTCTTCCAAGTTGATTCTCTTGTGTGTAATAAGGTCTGAGAGGCTACTTAAGTTTTCCTCTGGACTCTGCTGAGTCTCACAGGCTTTTCTTTTCTGGCAGTGCACAACTCCCGGAAACATTCCCTTTGGATCTTCCTGATAATGTCCTATGTGATTCTACTTGCTCATCATCTTCCTGTTGAGGATTCTCCTCATTCTCACTCACCATCCCAACACCTGATGGGAGACAGAGAGAATCCAGACATAGGTCACTCCCTGCGCCAGAGAGAAAGGAAATCTCAGAGACAGGAAGGGAAAAAGGGATGAACAAACCAAAATATGTGTGGGAGAGATCAAACTTATCAGGAGCTCATTTTCCCCAAACCCTTCCCCAGAGGAGAGAGGAAGGGATCAGTTCTGGGTGTGTATCTCACCACAACACTCAGGGGAAAGCGAGATTGGGAGGGACCTGCTGCCAGTTGTCAGTTAGGGTAGGTGGGAAGCCATGAGTGACATCTGCCTAATGATTCCACATCTGAAGGGAACAATCCTGAATTTGGAGAGCTCACAAGGTCTTTGTAGGGCATCCCAAATATTTCCTGTATTCATGGACAGTTTTGAGATGGTTTAACCAATCCCTCACCTGTGCAGGCAGCTCTCAGGAGCACTTCTTTCTCAGAGCCCTGGAGGTCTGGGACCCACAGCTCTTCCCCTCGTTCCAGCTGCGAGATCACATCAGGTTTGGAATTTAGAAACCCTACGTCAGGTAAAGAAAACAAGGGAGGTCAGTGGAATTTGTGGGATACTTGTCACAAAGAATAGTCCACGGTTTTAACCCCAGATCATTTTTAAGCAGTAACGTCCCAAGGCCGGCTTCCTTGGCTCAAAGTGGCAGGAGAGTTATTATTATTATAAATCATATGCATTACCTTAGTGCCTAAGGACCAGCTAACAGTGGATCCCCATTGTGCTAGGCAAAGTACAAACACAGAATAGTAGATGGCCCATGCCCTGAACGATTTACAATCTAACTAGACAAGACAACCACAGAATGGGGGAATGGGGTAGAACCACCAGATAACGAAATAGATCTTAAGATGCTTAAAGAAAATTTAGTTTGATAGCATCCTGTCTGGCAAGAAATCACTTATCAACGGTTGTGGTACCCTCATTTCTGTATTGTTTTATCTTTATGTCCACCACTTTTCTGGTTCTCTAATTGTTTCTGCCTGCGGTATAATTAATTTTGCTGGGTGTAAGTTAATTAGGGTAGTATGTATGTATACATGCTTCACTCAGCAAAACTGAGATCCTCCCATGGACAGGTGACAATTATTCCCTTGTCTCTGTCGGGTATTCCATTGATGTAGGTTGGTCCCAGCCTGTCCTTAATGACCCATTCATATCACCCCAAGACAGCTCCGTGACAAAACACCTCATGTCTCCTCCTCTTTATAATCATAGCAATACCAACCACAGAGGGAAACTGAGGTGTGTATTGGCATCATAGAAGTATCACCAAAATTCCTGCCTCTATCACACACACACGGCTCACAGCCCCTGGAGAGAAAGCAAAGCACGGGAACTGGATGTTAGTCCAGTGAACACAGTGGAGAACAAGCTGCAATCCTCACACCCTGGTCAAACAGGAGAGGCTGGACATAGAGAGGGGCTGGCTAGAGGCCTGATACCCAAGAGGCCATTGCTTGAGCAGACCATGGAGGCAGTTCAAAGGCTTCGCTACCCCAGAACTGTGACATTGCAAAAGCAGATTTGGGGGAATTAGGAAACCTAGTGACTCAGGTGTAATGGGAGGGAGAATTAAACTCCCCCAGTGTGTGGAGAAGGCTGGGGAATTAAACACTAAAATTCAGAAGCAACAGCCCTAATTCTTCCGGAAAAGGAGAGTGTAAGAAACAAGAACTGGGCCACGCAAGCTCCGGAGGACAGGCTCAGAGATCCAAGGAGCCTGGAGGGAAGACAGCTTGTGGCTGCTGCAGATGGGGAGAGGGGACAAGACTCTCCAAACTCTCACTCCTGTTGACCCGACCTGATTTTATCATCTACGACCACCATGTCTTGTGGGCAATTTTATACTCACTAGAGGGAAAATGTCATGATCACAATATTGCTCGTTAGCTTGGAACATGCGTGGAGGGGCAAGGAGGCGATGCAGGTCTACACTACAGCCGGGATCGACGCTCTGAGATCGATCCACCCATGGTCGATTTACCGGGTGTAGTAAACACCCGCTAAATCGACTGCAGATCGCTCTCCAGTCGACCCCTGTACTCTATCCAGATGAGAGGAGTAAAGTAAGTCGACCCCCTGCAGCTTACACCCTGTGGTAACGTGATCTAAGGTACGCTGACTCCAGCTACTTTATTCACGTAGCTGGAGTTGCGCAGTGTAGGTCGACTGACTGCGGTAGTGTAAACATAGCCAAAGCTTGCTACAGTTAAGGGCCATATATTAGGTGGAGGCTTTGTGGGAGTAGTTATGCTGAAGTCTGGGATTTATCTGAATAGGCCTAGGGAGAGAATCCCAAGTCAGATATTTTGCACCCTGATTTTGAGAGACTAACGCGTAACCACAAACAGGTGCAACACGCCACAGGATTCTGAAAGCGGGGTGGGGGGGGAGGGCGAGGGCGGGCTTTAGCAATTAGGTTGCTATGCAGTATCTCAGCAGTTGGAGGCATTCATATATTGGAATTATTAATAACTAAGTGATGTAAATCATGAGTATTAATGCTTGATGCTAAATTATGGACTTCCCAAAGGCCACATATGGGTTGGGGCAGCTATTGACATTATTGTAATCAGAGTAAAGGAGCAGATATGGTATATAGCCATCCTATTACCATAATAAAGTGGGTAAATTACCTTTCCTAGTGACCATTTTTTCATTTTGTTGGGTCCCTGAGATAGGGTCAACTGAAGCAGGGCCTCCTTCTGATGGGCTCCTTGCCCTTGATCTTCGTTTCCAACGGTGTCCATAACTGGTAAGTATGCACAGGAATACCCTCTTTACTATATAGTCTAATTGTTACGTGTATTGAGCCTTGCCTATGATTTCAGTTATAACTGTCTGTATTAAATCACGTTTCTGTGTGTTTCACCAAATTTCATCCCCTCAATTAACTTTGAAGTAGCCATCTACAAGGACAAGCTGTACCCCAATACGTCATCCTATAGCCATAAAAATTGTACAGGCTACACCACCATCCTGTGACATCATCAACGAAGTGCCCATTTGTGCCTGGGTAGCGGCCCCGCGATGGGAGGGACGATGCAGCAAGGACTCCGGATCGGTGGCCAGGGTCGCTGTGCATAGAGATGGGGAGGTTATATGGGGAGGGGGGTAATGAGCGGGAGAGGGAGGTCAAGAGTTAAAATAATAATATTTAGGAAAAAAATGTATAATGAAGCGAAACATGCGTGGAGGGGCAAGGAGGTCCTGGCACAGTCAGGGAATTATGATGTAATTGGAATAACAGAGACTTGGTGGGATGACTCACATGACTGGAGTACTGTCATGGATGGATATAAACTGTTCAGGAAGGACAGGCAGGGCAGAAAAGGTGGGGGAGTGGCGTTGTATGTAAGAGAGCAGTATGACTGCTCAGAGCTCCAGTATGAAACTGCAGAAAAACCTGAGAGTCTCTGGATTAAATTTAGAAGTATGAACAACAAGGGTAATGTCGTGGTGGGAGTCTGCTACAGACCACCAGACCAGGGGGATGAGGTGGACGAGGCTTTCTTCCAGCAACTAACAGAAGTTGCTAGATCACAGGCCCTGGTTCTCATGGGTGACTTTAATCACCCCGATATCTGCTGGGAGAGCAATACAGCGGTGCACAGACAATCCAGGAAGTTTCTGGAAAGTGTAGGGACAATTTCCTGGTGCAAGTGCTGGAGGAACCAACTAGGGGAAAAGCTCTTCTGGACCTGCTGCTCACAAACAGGGAAGAAATAGTAGAGGAAGCAATAGTGGATGGGAACCTGGGAGGCAGTGACTATGAGATAGTCGAGTTCAGGATCCTGACACAAGGAAGAAAGGAGAGCAGTAGAACAGAGACCCTGGACTTCAGAAAAGCAGACTTCGACTCCCTCAGGGAACTGATGGGCAAGGTCCCCTGGGAGAATAACATGACGGGGAAAGGAGTCGAGGAAAGCTGGCTGTATTTTAAAGAATCCTTATTAAGGTTGCAGGAACAAACCATCCCAATGTGTAGGAAGAAAAGTAAATATGGCAGGCGACCAGCTTGGCTTAACAGTGAAATCCTTGCTCGTCTTAAACACAAAAACAGCTTACAAGAAGTGGAAGATTGGACAAATAACCAGGGAGGAGTATAAAAGTATTGCTCAGGCATGCAGGAGTGAAATTAGGAAGGCCAAATCACACTTGGAGTTGCAGCTATCCGGAGATGTCAGGAGTAACAAGAAGGGTTTCTTCAGGTATGTTAGCAACAAGAAGAAAGTCAAGGAAAGTGTGGGCCCCTTGCTGAATGAGGGAGGGAACCTAGTGACAGAGGATGTGGAGAAAGCTAGTGTACTCAATGCTTTTTTTGCCTCTGTCTTCACAGACAAGGTCAGCTCCCAGACAGCTGCACTCTGCAGCACGGTAAGGGGAGGAGGTGACCAGCTCTCTGTGGAGAATGTAGTAGTTCGGGACTACTTAGAAAAGCTGGACGAGCACAAGTCCATGGGGCCGGATGCACTGCATCCGAGGGTGCTAAAGGAGTTAGCCGATGAGATTGCAGAGCCATTGGCCATTATCTTTGAAAAATCATGGCGATCGGGGGAAGTCCCGGATGACTGGAAAAAAGCTAATGAAGTGCCCATCTTTAAAAAAGGGAAGAAGGAAGATCCAGGGAACTACAGGCCAGTCAGTCTCACCTCAGTCCCTGGAAAAATCATGGAGCAGGTCCTCAAGGAATCAATTTTGAACCACTTAAAGGAGGGGAAAGTGATCAGGAACAGTCAGCATTGATTCACCAAGGGCAAGTCATGCCTGACTAACCTAATTGCCTTCTATGATGAGATAACTGGCTCTGTGGATGAGGGGAAAGCAGTGGATGTGCTATTTCTGGACTTTAGCAAAGCTTTTGATACAGTCTCCCAAAGTATTCTTGCCAGCAAGTTAAAGAAGTGTGGGCTGGATAAATGGATGGTAAGGTGGATAGAAAACTGGCTAGATGGTCGGGCTCAACGGGTAGTGATAAATGGTTCCATGTCTAGTTGGCAGCTGGTATCAAGTGGAGTGCCCCAAGGGTTGGTCCTGGGGCCGGTTTTGTTCAATATCTTCATTAATGATCTGGAGGATGGCGTGGATGGCACCCTCAGCAAGTTTGCAGATGACACTAAACTGGGAGGAGTGGTTGATACGCTGGAGGGTAGGGATAGGATACAGAGGGACCTGGACAAATTAGAGGATTGGGCCAAAAGAAATATGATGAGGTTCAACAAGGACAAGTGCAGAGTCCTGCACTTAGGACGGCAGAATCCCATGCACTGCTACAGACTAGGGACCGAATGGCTGGGCAGCAGTTCTAGGGGTTACGGTGGACGAAAAGCTGAATATGAGTCAACAGTGTGCCCTTGTTGCCAAGAAGGCTAATGGCATTTTGGGTTGTATAAATAGGGGCATTTCCAGCAGATCGAGGGATGTGATCATTCCCCTCTATTCAGCACTGGTGAGGCCTCATTTGGAGTACTGTGTCCAGTTTTGGGCCCCACACTACAAGAAGGATGTGGATAAATTGGAGAGAGTCCAGCGGAGGGCAACAAAAATGATTAGGGGGCTGGAGCACATGACTTATGAGGAGAGGCTGAGGGAAATGGGATTGTTTAGCCTGCAGAAGAGAAGAATGAGGGGGGATTTGATAGCTGCTTTCAACTATCTGAAAGGGGGTTCCAAAGAGGATGGATCTAGACTGTTCTCAGTGGTAGAAGATGACAGAACAAGGAGTAATGGTCTCAAGTTGCAGAGGGGGAGGTTTAGGTTGGACATTAGGAAAAACTTTTTCACTAGTACGGTGGTGAGGAACTGGAATGCGTTACCTAGGGAGGTGGTGGAATCTCCTTCCTTAGAGGTCTTTAAGGTCAGGCTTGACAAAGCCCTGGCTGGGATGATTTAGTTGGGTTTGGTCCTGCTTTGAGCAGGGGGTTGGACTAGATGACCTCCTGAGGTCCCTTCCAACCCTGAGATTCTATGATTCTATGAAACTGAACAGAAATCAAACCGGAGTGTAGGCTCTAAAGCTTGGGTAGGGATTCGGGGTTAAAGGTCTGGGATTCCCCACAGCTCCAGATCCCTAAACCTCTCCTCCCTCCCAGTGACCCACCCAGCCAACGTCCTGGGTGCCCTTCCTCCACACTTCCCTCCTCTTCATCCCATTACTCTCAGCCGGCACCACCTCCCGGCACCTTGGGAACTTCTTGCCTTTCCTCCTCATCTCTCACCACCTCATCCCTCCCTGCTGCTTCTTAGCTCTAACCCTGCACACCCCCTCCCCATGTCCTGGCACCCCAGAATTATCTACTCCCCGCTTCTCCTCCCCTCCCATAGCTCTGTTCTCCCTTCACTCGTGGGGTCCTGAATGTCAACATTATACGCTCTCCTATCAAAAACAACAAGGAGTCCAGTGGTGGCACCTTAAAGACTAACGGATTTATTTGGGCATCAGCTTTCGTGGGTAAAAAACTTCACTTCTTCAGCTGCATCTCCTAACAAAAGAGGAGCTCATCTGCCTGTCACACAAGCCAGGCATGAGTCACACACCTATTTACTTTAGAATTTTACAGCCAGCAGATTTTCCTATTGAAAAGGCATCAAAGCTACAGTTATTAATGTAGTTACTAACGTAGCCAATAAGGATGCATTCAATGCAATTTTAAAAGGACTGACAGCACCAAAAAAGGCACATGTCCAAAAATGATACTTATGTATGGGAGATAAGGCAAAAAAGGGGGGCAAGGAAACTTGTCAAGACTTGTATGACAAATCAAGGTATAAAGTTATCACTACTCGGGTTCTTTAGAGACCCCACAGCTTCGAATAACCCAGGGGACAGGACTCCTCACCCAGCAAGACCACCATCTCATAGTTCTCCTGCATGACATCCCTGTAGAGGGCTCTCTGAGCGGGGTCCAGCAGAGCCCATTCCTCTCTGGTGAAATACACAGCCACCTCCTCGAAGGTCACCGGCCCCTGAAAGAGAAAGAGTCCAACACTCAGTACCTGCTGCCCCACTCACAGTCCTATTATTCACAGAACAGCAGCACCAGGTAAATAGAAGCTCCGCGAGGCACATGTTAACAGAGTCCCACCCCACCTTGTCTAGAGCATCCAGGAGGCATCAGAGGGTAGAAAAAGAGAAACTTTGTGTTTCTCAGCTGACAGACGGAGGCAGGGTCTTCACATTTATCACATACCTACTAGCCAGAGCTTGATATAGGAGATGGGGCTGTCTCTGGACCCTGCTGGTGTCTCCCTGGTAGGAATGCCAACACTCTCCAAATACAATATATGGAAGAAAGGGGAAGTCAATAGTAAAGAATTTAAGTGAGAAGGTCAGAATTGTAGACAACTGGCTATAAGAAATCAATGGAAATATGAAGGAAGTTTTTAAAAGTATATTAAGTACAAAATTAATCCTAACAATGGTAGTGGTAAATTACTAGATGGAAATGGCAGAATTATAAAAAATAATGCAGAAGAGGTAAAAGTCCTCAACAAATATTTCTCTCCTGGATTTGGAGAAAAACAGATGCTGTAACTCATATCATAAGATGTTGACGATGACACTCTTTCCATTCCAACAAGAACTCACGAGGACGTTAAACAGCAGCTATTAAAGTTAGACATGTTTAAATCAGCAGGTCCAGATAACTTGTATCCAAGAGTTTTAAAAGGCTTGGTGGAGCGGGTACCCATAGCAGCGCCTCTGTATGCCAACATCTTTATGGATGACTTAGAACAACGCTTCCTTAGCTCTCGTTCCCTAACGCCCCTACTCTACTTACGCTACATTGATGACATCTTCATCATCTGGACCCATGGAAAGGAAGCCCTTGAGGAATTCCACCATGATTTCAATAATTTCCATCCCACCATCAACCTCAGCCTAAACCAATCCACACAAGCGGTCCATTTCCTAGACACTACTGTGCTAATACGCGATGGTCACATAAACACCACCCTATACCAGAAACCCACTGACCGCTATACTTACCTACATGCCTCCAGCTTCCATCCACGACACACCACACAATCCATTGCCTACAGCCAAGCTCTAAGATACAACCACATTTGCTCCAAGCCCTCAGACAGAGATAAACACCTACAAGATATCTATCAAGCATTCTTAAAACTACAATACCCATCTGCTGAAGTGAAAAAACAGATTGACAGAGGCAGAAGAGTACCCAGAAGTCACCTACTACAGGACAGGCCCAATAAAGAAAACAACAGAACGCCACTAGCCATCACCTACAGCCCCCAACTAAAACCTCTCCACCGCATCAAAGATCTACAACCTATCCTTAAAGATGATCCCTCACTCTCACAGATCTTGGGAGACAGGCCAGTCCTCTCTTACAGACAGCCCCCAAACCTGAAGCAAATACTCACCAGCAACCGCACACCATACAACATAAACACTAACCCAGGAACCTATCCTTGCAACAAAGCCCGATGCCAGCTCTGTCCACATATCTATTCAAGTGACACCATCATAGAACCTAATCACATCAGCCACACCATCAGGGGCTTGTTCACCTGCACATCTACCAATGGGATATATGCCATCATGTGCCAGCAATGCCCCTCTGCCATGTACATTGGCCAAACCGGATAGTCTCTATGCAAAAGAATAAATGGACACAAATCTGGCATCAGGAATCATAACATTCAAAAACCAGTGGGAGAACACTTCAATCTCTCTAACCACTCAGTGACAGACTTGAAGGTGGCAATTTTGCAACAAAAAAACTTCAAAAACAGACTCCAAAGAGAGACTGCTGAACTCGAATTAATATGCAAATTAGATACAATTAACTTAGGTTTAAACAGAGACTGGGAATGGTTGGGTCATTACACTAATTGAATCTATTTCCCTATGTTAAGTTCTCCTCACACCTTCTATGGGCCATCTCAATTATCACTGCAAAAGTTTTTTTTCTCCTGCTGATGATAGCTCATCTCAATTGATTAGACTCTTCCAGTTGGTATGCATACTTCCACCTTTTCATGTTCTCTGTATGTATAAATATCTCCTGTCGGTGTGTTCCATTCTATGCATCCGAAGAAGTGAGCTGTAGATCACGAAAGCTTATGCTAAAATAAATTTGTTAGTCTCTAAGGTGCCACAAGTACTCCTGTTCTTTTTGCGGATACAGACTAACACGGCTGCTACTCTGAAACCTGTATGACATGTGTAATCCTGTGAATAATAGATAGGGGTGGGTATACTAACAGTATGGGTATTTCTATTACTTAATAAGGGTTTGGGGGGTGTTGTAATGGATGTAGGCGTGTATATACTAACTGAGATAAAAGGAGAGTTACAACCCATCATACCCTACATTACACAAGTCTCAGCAGGTTTGTCACATCCTGTCCCCTCCCTTTCTCCACCCTCAATATTTCCTGCCTCCCACCACCTCCAGCAGCTCCCACCCTCCTATGCATTTACTGCTCCTCTCCCTCCAAGCAGAGCCCACCATCAGCTCCATGATAATCTCTTACGTGAGCCAGCTCCATTGCAGCCATTTCCTGCCCCCTGGGAGGACGGGATGATCTGGAGCAAACGTGGATGTTAGTCTGTAGCCTGTCAGGGCGAGAAGGGCAATGTGAGAGAATTCAGACGGGGTTTTCATCCATTCCACAAGCCGATTCCCCCCAGGATTTTTCGCTGCTAATGGACATTTTAGGTTCTGCCACACTGTGAAGAACAGAGTGACCTTATTCCAGTACAGGCCTAGCCCCCTCCCACCAGGTGTAACCCTCTGAGAAATCGTGAAACCCTCCTAGTAACAGTCTCTGTTACACTTATCAAGTTTGTGGACGATATCAAGCTGGGAGGGGTAGCAAGTGGTTTGGAGGATAGGATTAAAATTTAAAATGATCTGGACAAACTGGAGAAATGGTCTGAAGTAAATATCAATAGGGACACCTGCAAAGTACACCGCTTACGAAGGAACAATCAGTTGCACACATACAAAATGGGAAATGACTGCGTAGGAAGGAGTGCTGCAGAAAGGGATCTGGGGGTCATAGTGGATCACAAAGTAAATATGAGTCAACAGTGTAACTCTGTTGCAAAAAAAGAAAACCTCATTCTGGGATGTATTAGCAGGAGTACTGTAAGCGAGACACGAGAAATAATTCTTCTGCACTATTTCACACTGATTAGGCCACAACTGGAGTACTGTGTCCAATTGTGGGTGCCACATTTCAGGAAAGATGTGGACAAACTGGAGAAAGTCCAGAGAAGAGCAAGAAAAATGATTAAAAGTCTAGAAAACATGACCTATGAGGGAAGATTGAAAACATTGGGGTTTGTTTAGTCTGGAGAAGGGAAGACTGAGAGGGGACATGGTAATAGTTTTCAAGTACATAAAAGGTTGTTACAAAGATGCGGGAGAAAAATTGTTCTTCTTAACCTCTGAGGGTAGGATTAGAAGCAATGGCTTTAAATTGCAGCAAGGGCGGTTTAGGATGGAGATTGGGGAAAAAACTTCCTAGCTGTCAGAGTGGTTAAACACTGGGATAAATTGCGTAGGGAGGTTGTGGAATCTCCACCATTGGAGATTTTTAAGAGCAGGCTGGACAAACACCTCTCAGGCATGGTCTAGATAATACTTAGTCCTGCCTTGAGTGCAGGGGCCTGGACTGGTGACCTGTCGAGGTCCCTTCCAGTTCTATGATTCTATGAACCAAAGGCCAGAGAAGAGCGGAATCAAAGGAATCACTTTGGGGGATTCTCCCTGTCATTGGCCCCAGGAGTGCCCCTTTCATGGGCTGGGCCTAGTTTTAGCTTTTGGCAAGTGTGACCCTGGGGGCTCTGAGACTGGGCCTTCTTGCTCAGCACATCTTGTTTATTTCTGTGCCTCCCAGCGAGTCCAAATGAGTAGATATTCCTCATACAGACTGTGAACATAAAAATGGCTGACTGCATCAGAGCACTGGTCCATCTAGCTCAGTGGCCAATGCCAGGTGCTTCAGAGGGAAAGAACAGAAAAATCATCAAGTGATCCATCCCCTGCCACCCATTCCCAGCTTCTGGCAAAGAGGCAAGACACACCATCCCTGCCCATCCTGCCTCTGACACTGGCAGATGAGGTGTTAGCTCTTGCAAAAGCCCCCATGTCTTAATTGAACATGGACAAACACATAGGTGAGTCAGACTGATTCCAGCTATGTTAGTATTGTTAAAAGAGGTATTAGAATTGTAAGAATGTGTTTAGACTTTATTGAATGCTTGTGAGTTGGTGTCTGGGTTAGTATCTGACTAGTTGCAGGGGGCTGGACTAGATACCTCCTGAGGTCCCTTCCAACCCTGATATTCTATGATTCTATGACTGGCAGTAACCTGGAAGTGAAATAACCGAAGCAAGTTAAGAAGAGAGCGGCATCGGGCATCAGTGGGGGTAAAACATTAAATGGAAAGAACTGACTATGCAAAAAGGAAAATCGCAAACTATCAGAGCCCCAGACCCCCGCCCAACTGAACCCACCCCAGCCAGGCATATCAAGCTGGGTCCCTGACAAATCGCCCAGCCCGGCTGGCAGGGACCGCTGCGTGGTCCAGGCGGAGCGATGGTGTGTGCGTCTGCTCTGCTGACGTGCCTTGCTGCACGGAAGGCGCCACGGCCACAGGGACCAGAGACATGGACTCCTACAAAACACAATCCCAGATACACCTCCAATGCCGCCTCCCCCCCCCCGCCTCCCATCTCTTCCCCCACCTCCACATGGCCATTCTCAGCCCATTGCTAACAGTTCCTCCCAGCCTTCAGCACTATAAATAAATAAAACATGGTGTTACAAAAGGTAGATTGTGCCAGAGAAACGTGATCTGGACGTCAATAAGGCTTTTGATAAAGTTCCACATGGGAAACTATTCGTTAAATTAGAGAAGATGGGGATTAATATGAGAACCGAAAGGTCAATAAAGAATTGGTTAAAGGGGGGCCTACAAGGGGGTCATATTGAATGGTGAGTTGTCAGGCTGGAGGGAGTTACTAGTGCAGTTCCTCAGATCAGTCTTGGGATCAATCTTACTCAACACTTTTATTAGTGATCTTGGCATAAGAAGTGGGAGTGGGACACAAAGCTGGGAGGGATTGCCACTATGGAGGAGGACAGGAAAATCATACAAGAAAATCTGCACATCCTTGAAAGCTGGAGTAATAGAAATGGGATGAAAATTAATAGTGCACAAATTCTAGTTGTTAGTCCCCAAGTGCATAATTTTGCAATAAGCTGGGGATTTATCAACTGGAAGTGACAGAGGAGGAGAAAGACCTGTGTGTATTGGTTGATCACAGGATAATTATGAGCTGTCAACGTGATGCGGCCGTGAAATAGGTTAATGCCATCCTAGAATACATCAGGCGAGGTATTTCCAGCAGACACATGAAAGGGTTAGTACTGTTGTACAAGGCACTGATGAGACCTCATCTGAAATACACCTCTACCTTCTGGCCTTAAAGTCTGTGAGTCTATAAACTGTGCCTTGCGTTGCACAGACACTGATGGAGATCAGGGCCCCATCATGCTGCACACGGCAGAGACCCTGACTGAGATCAGCCACCCCCACTGTGCTGGGCACGGCACAGACAGAGAGGGACAGTCCTTGCCCCAAAGAGATCACAATCCAAGTAGACAATGGGTAGGAGGAAAACAGAGAGGGACTGTGCCTTCCCCAAGGCCACCAAGCAGGTCAGGGACAGAGCCAGGAACAGACCCTGGTAACTCCAGAGCCCCATCACCCGCAGCTTGGAAAGGTCCCCAGACCCCATAGTATTAGGCTGCAGGAACAGGTGGTTTGTCCATGGATGCACAGGCCGTCTTGGCAGGGCAGCTCAGCAGCAGTCCCTGCACACACCTGGGGTGTGTGTCATGGGTCAGAAGTCAGTGTCCAGGGCTGTGCTCCTGGCTCATACTTCACTGCTGCCCCTCCCTTGCCAGTGCACAAACCACCTGTTCCTGCAGCCTAATACTATGGGGTCTGGGGACCTTTCCAAGCTACTGCCTCCCTCCCTCCACACACACACCAAACCTTCAAACCGGGACATGGTGCACCAGTGCCAGAGTGCACTAGTGTAAATTCTGTCTATACTAAGGGTTTGCACCAGTGCCTAAAACCCCAGTGTGGCAGAGCCCTTCAGTGCCCAAAACAGCAGTACGGTGGCACTAGAACTGGGATCTAGTTTTAGCTCTGTCACGGACAGCCTGGGTGACCTTGGACACATCAATGTTTCTCCTCCGAACTTTAATCTATTTACCCAGCTGCCCACTCACTGGGGTCTCCTCTCTCTCCAGAGCTGCTCACCACTCAAATCTGTGTGGGTGTCCCCAGAGCTAAGGCAGTTCAGCTCGGGAATAGTCTTACAAGGGGGGCTGGGGAGTCTCTTTCCCTGGAAGGTTTTAAGAACAAGTAGGACAAAGCTCTGTCAGAGACAATCTACATAGACTTGGTCCTGCCTCGGCAGAGAGAGCTGGACTTGATGACATCTTGAGGTCCTGTCCAGCTCTACATTTCTATGATGCTATGAAATAGATACGTATAAAACACAACATACAGAGTAAAACCCACCACAACATAATGTCAGGCAATTCAGGGGGGAAAAAAAGAAAACCCCACACTCTACAGCATAAAATGACAATACAAAAGGGGAAAAAAGCAAAACAATGCAAACTAACACACCCTAGGAGAAAAGTACACAAGGGAAAAGAGCTCAGCTCAAACTAACACAACACAGGCACCAAACAAGCTGAGGCAAAACAATGCACCATAAAACTGCTACACAACATGGTGCATCACAGTTCCAAATGGCACCATGCAAAACTGCTCAGCGTAGAACAGGACACTGCACAAAAGAGAAATATTTCAGTGTAGGCCTGGAAGGGATCTTGAGAGGGCGTCTACTCCAGCCCCCTGTGATGAGGCAGAACCAAGTATCCCTAGACATTCCCAGACTGGTGTATCTCTAACCTGGTCTTAGAAACCTCCATGAAGGAAATGCCACAGCCTCCCTTGGAAGCCAATGCAAGGCAGACACAGCCCAAAACAAGCTGTACACACACACGCTGGACTTAGGGTTAAGGGGAGAGGCAAGAATTCTAACAATCTGGGTTCAGTTCCCAGTTTTGCCCCAAATTCTCCATGGAAACTTGAGCAAATTACTTCAGCTCTTGAAGCATCAGTTTCCCCATCTGTAAAATGGAGAGTCGCCTCCCACCATTGGCCTATTTAGCCTTTGAGCCTTTTGTGGCAAGGCCTCTCTGTCCCTGTGGGCATGTCTACGCTGTAGTCAGACACCGGCGGCTGGCCCGTGCCCACTGACTTGGGCTCACACGGCTCAGGCCGCAGGGCTGTTTAATGGTGGTGTCCATGTTCCGGCTGGGGCTGCAGCCCAAGGTCTGGCACCCTCCCACCTCGCAGGGTCCTACAGCCTGGCTCCAGCCCAACCCAGACATCTACCCGGCAATTAACCAGCCCCTTCGCCTGAGCCCTGTGAGCCTGAGGCAGCTGCCATGGGCCAGCTGGGGGGGGGGGAGAGGGGGTTAACAGCAAGGTAGAGATACCCTGGGTGTCTGTTCAGCACCTGTCACAATGGGGACCCTGATCTTGGTCAGTGTCTGTGCAGAGCCCTGCACACAGGGGGCCTGATCTCAGTCGGGGGCTCTGCAACTCCCAGCATTACAGGATCCTGGATTTTGTTTAGGGCCCCTGCAGCGCCTGGCAAAATGTGGGGCCAGGATCTCTGTCAGGTTCTGTGCAGTGCCCTCTACAGTAGCGGGGCGTGATCTGGGTCGGGGTCAGTGCAATGCCAGACCCAACAGGGACACAGATCTCAGTCGAGTACTCTGAAGTGCCCAGCACAATGGAGGCAGCAGTTTGGGCCACAGTCGTGCACTGCCTGGCACAAGGGGGGCTGTGATCTCGGTCCAGGTCTCAGTTTTACCTGGCACAACAGTGGGGTCTGATCTCACCTGGGGTCTCTGCAGCGCCTGGCAGATCAGGGCCCAGATCTCAGCTGGGGTCTCTGCAGCGCCTGGCAGAACAGGGCCACGCTCAGTACGATAAGAGCCCTGATCTCAGTCACACACCTGGAGAGAAAAGCAGGAAGATTTTCGAGAATTCGATATCAGTATTTCAGAACTGAGGAGAAAATGGCACAAACTAAATATTTGCCAACATAAGAGAGAAGCACCAACATCTGGGGAGATTTTATGTCACCATTCAACCACTCAAGAGAAAAGAGGGGAAATTTGAGGGGATTATACAGCGATATTAAATCAACAACAGAATGGGATGGATTCTTCTTGCCTCACATTCCCATGGCCGGCAGGGAGCCCTGGGTGATGTGGCTTTCACAGGGGAAAGGAGGGGGCTGGAGTCAGAAGGTCACTGGCTGTGGGGAGGGGCTGGCAGTGGGATCTGGGAATGTGACTAGCAGGTGATGGAGGAGGCACGGGGTGGGTGCTGGGTTGGGCAGGGTGGGGGAGGGGGAAGTAGCTGGACTGGGAAACCTGGGGCTGGGCCGTCTCCATGGGGGACACTTGCTCCTCCCTCCCCTTTCTGGCCCTTCCCAGGCCCCGTCGCCAGCACAGAGTGGCCCCCCCGCCCCCCCCAGCCCAGAGGTGTCCCTGTCTCAGGGCCCCCCCAGCCTCTGCCCGTTCACCCTCTGCCCAGCTCAGGAATCACTCGGGGGAACCATTTCCCACCCGCACAAGGACAAATCCCTGCAGGGGAAATGGGGGAAACCCCCAAACCCGAGCGCTGAACTGGACACTGGCGAAGGGGAGAGAAAATGGGGCACAGTCGGGGGGGGGGGGCCGGGACCTTCTCAGGGGTGGGGGGCGGGGGGTCCCCACGGGGGGGGCCGCGGTAAATCCGAGGAGGTCTCAGCCCCCCCCTTTCTCTCCCCGCTCCCCGGGGGTCACCGGCTCCTCCCCCCCCCGCCCCTTTCCCAGCCCCCGGGACCCTCTTGCCCGGTCTCACCGCCAGCAGCCCACGCCGGGACTCTGGCGGCTGCAGCTCCGCCTCCCTCGCCAACGTCACTTCCTGTCCAGGGAGCGTGAGGAACTACATCTCCCAGCCTGCCCCGGGGCGCTTCCGCCCTCTCCAGCCCAGGGAAGGGAGGTCCCCGGGGCCAGCCTGACCCGCCCCCCCCGCTCGCCCCGCCCCCCGGCCCCGTCCCCTCCCCCCGCCGCCCCCTCTCCGACCCCCCCCGCCTGTTCCCGGGGAGCGGCAGAGCCGGGGGGGCTCGTGACCCCCCGTAATAACCGGCCCCGACCAGCCCCCGGCCCCGACCCCGCCCGGCAGGAGCGTGTCCCCGCCCCCCCCACGCGTGTCCCCGGCCCCGGCCTCGCTGCCGCACACAGGGGCGGGGGCCGGGGAAGGTGTGGCCACGCAGGGAGGTTGGGACACGCGGGGAAGCGGGGACCCGCCTCAGCCCGGAGGGGGCAGGAGAGGGGCCGGGTCTCCCCAGGGGAAAAGCGGGGGCGGGGCTGGGGGGGGGGCGGGAGGAAGGAGGCCGGAGCCGGGAGCGCACAGAACCGGGAGCATCAGCCCCCGGCAGCTCCGGAGAGACCAGACGCTGCCGCCTCCATGGGGAGCTGGGAGCGGAGCGGCTGCTGCTTCCCCAGCGGGGTCTGTGCGGGGTGGGGGGGGAGCCCGACATTAACCCCTCCGGGCCGGGCGGGGGCTTCTCTGGCTGCAGTGGAGCCAGCTCAGGTCGGGTTATTGTGGGGCGGCTGGTGGGGTCCTGCTGGAGGGGGAGGGGCAGTAACAGAGGTGGCAACTTCTAGGGAGTTAGGTCTGGGGGGGGGCAGGGAATCCGCTGGGTGAGGAGAGGGAGGGGGACAGAGTGTGACAAACCTGCTGGGACTTGTTTAACGTGGGCCTAGATCCTCAGAACAAAGGCCTGGGTGTTGGGGGAGAAAATTCCCTAATTTGTGAAACAGGAAACAGACAAAGCAACCCCCCGGGTGGGGCTGGGAAAACTGACCAGACTCCCAGTGCTGAACCCCTCAGCCTGCGAGCCAGGGGCTGGTGTGACATGGAAAGGGGGCACCCAGCAGGGAGGTGTAGGGAAGATGTCCTGGCCCCTCACATCCAGCTGCTGGCAGTGGGGAGGGTGTTGGGTTCCTGCCATGGGGCTGGATCAGCCTCTGGCTCGTAGCCGTGTGATGGATCTGCTGGCAGAGACAAGGGGTCTCTCTTTGTTCTCTCACCATGGTGCCCCCCAGCTGCTCTCAGCAGTGTGGGGATAGGACTCTGCTGACTGTCTCTGTCTCAGAGCTTCCATTTGATTGGTTCCTTTCCTCCATGAATAGTGGGGCAGCAGGTGTTGGACTCTTGCTCTTCCAGGGGCCGGTGACCTTCAAGGAGGTGGCTGTGTATTTCACCAGGGAAGAGGGGGCTCTGCTGGACCCCACTCAGAGAGCCCTCTACAGAGACGTCATGCAGGAGAACTATGAGAATGTGACCTCGCTGGGTAAGGATTCCCGTCCCCTCCGTTCTTAGAAGGGGAAATGAAGAGTTAAGGTTCATGGCACTCCCACAATGCCACCTCTGCTCTGCCCTGTTTCAGCATCACCCCAACATGCCAGAGAGACACACACTAGCCCTCTCCCCTCCCCGGTTACAGAGCGCTCTGGGAACAGAGCAGTGCAGCAGAAAGTCTCACGACTTCTCTTTGCTAAAATAATATTCGGGTTCATCTCCGTCATAGCAAATAGAAGCTTCCTCCCCCTGGCCTGCTCTCCGGTGCTGAACCTCCTGCACACAGACCAGCTGAGACTCGCAGTGTTACCACCTCTTTGCCCTCAACCTGAGTTTTCCTTTTGAGTCACTGCCTTCACTTACCCCTCACTGAGCCCCACAGATCACTGGAACATACGCCGCCAGGGTGCTGACAACCCCCATGGCAAGAACACGCCCTTGGGCACCTTTGCTGACACAGCCTACAACACTCAGCACAGAACTGAGGCAGAATTGGCCCCCCAAGTTTCACATGCACCTGTCTGCATTGCACAGGCACAGCTCTGCCCAGCTGCTCCAACCCATCCCTCCGTCAGCCAGTCACAGCTCCAGCTGGCCCCGTGCACACAGCTGGAGGACATGCGGATAGATGCTGGGATTCCCACCTGAGAACACAGCACAGACAGTGGCACGTTCTCTTAGTCTTTCCTCAGATCGATTATAGGTTCCTAGCTTTGAAGGCCAGATATGACTATTAGGTCATCTACTCTGACGTCCTTTATACCACAGACCATAGAATTCATCCCGTTACTGCTGCATTGAGCTGAATACCTGAGTCCCTGTGGCAGTTTGTTAACCTTTGCACAGGCCACACAGAACCATCCTCAGTGGTTCTTGCCAGCTGCAGGGTTAAGGGTTGGGGGCAAAGTTAAGGTTTCATTGGAGGGGGGGCGTTTATATTAACTTCTCATTTCCTGGTTCGCAGAGGTTTAAGTTTAGTCACCATCTATACCAGAGGTGGGCAAAGTACCCTCCTGCCTCCCTTGTGTAAGCGGGGGAATGGTCCCGCTATTGTGGGGAACTTTCCTGGCTTCTGTGTACCCCGGTGAAGTGGGCTAGCGAAAGGATCTGAGTCCTTGCTCCCACTTCCTTTACCCAGAGGCCTCCCTGCCCTTGAGGACTCTCCTGTTTGGCAGAGTTCTCGTAGCCCCAACAAGACTGGGCCCAGGATTCCTGGGGCTCAACCCCCAACCCTGTTGTGGCCACCTAGGACAGGGGCTAAGGTGTCCCCACTCCGGGGTACCCTCTCTGCACTGGGCACCTCCCTGACCCACTGATTATTCCATACAATTTAAAGCAAATACAAGTTGTTTACTTAACAATCAATTTAAAGAAAAGAATAAGAATAAATGGGAACGGTTACAGGGAAACACATCACCCTGCTCTGTGGCAGGGAACATTACAAACAATGTCTCTGGACATCAAAGCACTTTGCAGTCTGTTCCTTGTAGGCCCCAGGCCTCCTTCTCAGGCCCTGGCTGTGCTGCAGGGATGCTGTGGGTGGGACACTTGAAATGGTGGTGACCACACACCTCCGGGCTTTGGGTGGTGGGATCCTTCTTTCCAGTGCCAGCCCCCCGGCAGGTTAAGGTCCCCTCCCAGCCTGGCCTGCATGGACCCTTGGCTGGAGTGTCTTTCTGCGCTGGGCCCTTTACCAAGGTTCCCCTTGGCTGGCCCCAGTTGCTCACCACACTCTGGCTCTCTGGCTGCAGCTCTGCTCCCAGCACGGGGTCTGCTCTCCTGGGCTGTGCCTCTGGCTCCAGCTCCGCTCCCAGCACAGGATCTGCTCTCCTGGGCTGTGCCTCTGGCTCTCTGGCTGCAGCCGCTCCCAGCACAGGATCTGCTCTCCCGGGGATGTGCCTCTGGCTCTCTGGCTGCAGCTCCGCTCCCAGCACAGGATCTGCTCTCCTGGGCTGTGCCTTTGGCTCTCTGGCTGCAGCTCTGGCCCCTCTGGATCTGGCCTGGCTCTGTTCTCCAGCTCAGCTTGGGCCCCTGCTTCCTCCTTAGCTCGCCCCACTCTGTCTGACTCGGCACATTCCTGCTCACACACGGAGGACGGGACCCACACTGGCCTTCTGTCTCCTGATTAGCCGGCCTGCCCTGTCAATCAGGCTGACCTGAAGCATTGGCCTCTTGCCATTGTTCCTGGGGACTGTCAGTCTCAGGGTCCTGATTTGCCATCAAACCTCCCCTTTTAGTGCTGGGAGCTAGCAGCCAAAACACCCCACTGAATGTTAGTAAGGGGCAACAGTCCCCTTACATTCCCCTGCTAAAATTCTGCCACAGCCACAATAGTTACACCGGTACATCCGGCCCCATAAAAACAACATATATCCACATCATATTATATTAAAACCCATTAACAATTCTAAAAGAACATTTAACATAGTTAACACTCCACATCTACTTCTTAATACTATACATAACAATATTCATCAACACACTACATAGAACCAATAACATAAGTATCTCTAAGTCTAACAGGAAGTACACCTTTATTAGCCCTCTGGGACCTCCTTAAAACTGGTGGTTCGTTACCCATATTTTCTGTTTCCCTATCCTCAGGTAATACTGGGTCAGTTTGAGGGATCTGGCCATTCTCGTTAGGGTTTGGGTTTGCCCCACTCTGTCCCACTCTGTATTCGGTTTGTGGGACTAGAACCATTTCCCAACTGGTTTCAGCCTCCTCAGAGTGTACTGATCTACGCCTCCTATGGTCCCTGTCTGGACTAAGAGTGCAATGTTTCAACTGGTCCCTGTGTACTACTCTCTCAGGACCTCCGCTCAGGCCGAATGGTGTAAACTGGTAGCTCGGGATTGGTGTGAGCAACTACAATGTGGGGCTTTGACTCCCACTTGTCCTGTATTTTATTACGCCCCCGGTGTCTATGGTTACGAACTAGTACACGGTCACCGGGCCTGATGAGAGCCCCACTGGACTTGCGATCATAAGTCCTTTTCCTACTTTGGGCAGTGTCTTTAGTTGTATTGAGAGCAACTTCACAGGCTATCTTCAGCCTGTCATGGTGACCTTTGACCCAGTCATCCAAATTGGTCACCACATCCTCCTCAGGGCCCTCTCTGTCCAGAATATCCAATGGCAACCTGGGATCCTCCCAAACATGAGATAAAAAGGAGCGTAACCTGTTGACGAATGGACATGGCTGTTATAGGCCAACACCAGCTCAGGGAGATGTTCCTGCCAGGCTTGCTTCTTTTCCGGCGGGAGTGTTCTTAGCATATCGTGCAGTGTCCGGTTAAATCTCTCGCACTGAGCGCTTTCCTTGCGGGTGATAGGGTGTTGTTCGGCTTTTGGCTATGCCATACAGTTTACACAATTCAGCTATCACTTCTGATTCAAAATTCCTCCCTGATCCGAGTGTAACCGTGCCGGACAACCATAGTACACAAACCAATGTTTTATGAGGGCATCAGCCGTTGTCCGCGCTGTCTGGTTTCTAGTTGGAACTGCAACAGTGAATCGGGTGAACATGTCCGTGAGAACCAGTATGTTCTCATACCCTCTGAAGATCTCTCTAGCCGTGTGTAATCCATTGCTAGGACCTCCATTGGGGCAGTCACATTAGTACAGGTCAAAGGGGCTCGGTTGGGAGGAAACACATCTTTGGCTAAGGCACACCGTTTACACTGACGGATCCATGCTTGCACGTCGCTACCCATTGTGGGCCAGTAATAGTTTCTCCTCATCACCTCCAGAGTGCTCCTGTCTCCGAAATGTCCCCCATGATCATGCCTGGCTTCATAAACTTGGCGGCGGAGCGACACAGGCACCACTAACTGCCACACTTCCTCACCATCTCGGGATGGTATGTTACCCGAACAGCACTCCACGGTGTAATCTAAGTCGTTCCCACTGTCTGGCTAGCTTCTTAGACTGGGGGTATCTGGCCCCAAATCTCCGATCTGGCCTCCTTTGGCTCATGACTGCCACTAAGACAGGTCCAACATCACCTTCTCGTTGCAGAGTCTGAATCTCCTCCCATGAGTACCCCGAGATTATTGCGCTCTCCCCTTTTACCTGATTTTGTACTGCATCCTCTACCGTCACTTCATCCTCGGGCTTTGGATTCTCGAGCCACAAACACGTACGCACAACATCTGCAGGGATGACTAGGAAGTCTTTCTCTAGGTCCTCACCCTCTTCTGATTCCTCCTCCAGAGGCAATCTAGACAGGGTGTCAGCATTGATGTTCTGCCTTCCAGGTTTATACTGTACTTCAAAAGTGAACTCAGCGAGTTGGGCCACCCAGCGGTGCTCAATTGCACCTAAATTAGCCGTTGCCAGGTATCGGAGTGGATTGTGGTCTGAGATTACCGTGAATTTAGAGTACACTAAATAATCCTTAAATTTTTCAGTGATAGCCCACTTCAAGGCCAACAGTTCTAGTTTAAAAGCACTGTAGTTTTTGTCATTTCTTTCTGACCTCCTCAGCCCTCGGCTTGCATATGCGATTACACGCTCGGCCCCCTCTTGCTTCTGGCTGAGCACCGCACCTAGGCCGTGCAGGCTTCCATCAGTTGTCACTATAAATGGCAGGCTAAAGTCAGGATATGCAAGTACAGGTGGTGACATAAGCTGATGTCTTAATTTGTCAAAAGCTGTCTGACAGGCATCATCCCACACAAAACATTGGTCCTTTCCCTTCCTTTGGGCGGGTTGGCCCACTAGTCCATATAGCGGTGCAGCAACGTGTGCAAACTTTGGAACGAATCGTCTGTAATAGCTCATGAAACCTAGAGCCTGCCGCACTTGCTTGGCATTCTTGGGGACCGGCCAATTTTCCAGTGCCCTGGTCTTCTCCTCATCTACCTGGATTCCCTCCTTTGAAATCACATGGCCCAAGAATTTGACTTTTTCACGTAGGAGGCAGCACTTGCTTGGCTTCAGCTTTAATCCGTGTTCCTTCAATCGTGTGAAAACCAAGTCCAATTTTTCCATATGACTCTCAAAATCCTTGGAAAACACAATAATATCATCCAGGTATATCAGCAAAGTGTCTAAGATATAGTCTCCCAAAACCCCCTCCATTAGTCTCTGGAACGTAGCAGGTGCATTACACAAGCCGAATGGCATACGTGTCCATTCAAACAGCCCAAAGGGAGTCGTCACTGCTGTCTTTTCCTGGTCTCGTTCTTCCACTGCAACCTGGAAATAACCAGACGTTAAATCGAGGGTTGAAAACACTCTTGCACTCCCTAATGCATCCAGTGACTCTTCCACCCTGGGTAGCGGGTAGGCATCTTTGTGTGTTACCTCATTCAGTTTCCTGTAGTCACAGCAAAATCGCACCCCACCATCTTTTTTTATTACAATCACTGCAGGTGATGCCCACGGACTGTGGCTTTCTTTAAGGACACCTTGAGTCACTAGGTCCAAGATGTGTTTTTTTACCTCCTGGAACACTCGTGGTGAAATCCGCCGGTGTCTCTGTTTTATCGGGACAGCATCTCCAGTGGCTATTTGGTGTGTCACTGTGGTGGTGTAACCGAAGTCCCGCTCATCCCTGGAAAAGACCTCTTGATGTTTCTCCAGTAGCGCCCGCAAAACGACCAACCTGTGTAGGGGTTAGATGTTGGAGGTACACTTGGACTGGAATGGGTAGCTCTCCATCGGGTGACACTAGCGATGTGATAACCAGTGTTCCTTTTTTTACTTTTGTCAACAGCAGCTAATCACCATTTTATTACAATGCAACCCCACTGGGGTACCACTCCTTCAGGTCGGTGTATCTCTGCCAATATGTTTCGGGGGCACAACTTTATGGCCTTTTTACTTGAGTTTAACAGCCTGACTGGCACTTTTCCTTTGCTGGCATTAGCCAGTACATTTGCAACCAGGAGCCCATTAGGGAGACTGGCCCCAGGTGTTGGCTCGACAAGCACTCTGTATCCGTCAAAGTCGCTTGGCACCCGGCAGCGTCCATCAATAATCTTCTCACTCCAGGAGGTATAACCACCTTCTGTCTCCCTGCCACCCTAACATAGCCAATTTGTCCCGTTGGCCCCGGGAAACGTTCATGTCTCTCCACTTGGGCTAGTACTGCTTCAGTGTAGCGTCCTTCCTGGGCTGCCCGTGACGGTTCATCTCCTGGGTTCCTTCTCCTATCAACAGTAATTCTTTCAGCTCTCTTATAATATTCATCCCAAGAATTCCTGGTACTCTGTTCTCCATTAAAGTCTTTTCTGAAGCTGTGTCCTTTAGAATAAAGATGCATTTCCCAGGGATTGTTCGACCCATGTACCCTACATCAGCTTCAAGGCACCCCACCACAGGGATGGCAAGTCCATTAGCTGCCGTTAGCTGTACAAATCGGGTATTATGCATGGTCAGATCTCTCTCTTTTAAGTGGTTTCGGAAATATGATTCAGAAATAGTGGTGACTTCTGAGCCAGTGTCTATCAAACAGCGGGTTCTCACCCCTGCTATGGTTATTTCCACTGTCAAGCAGTCCCCGAAAGCTCGGCCACAGAAGTCGTTGAATATACTAACATCATCAGGGTCCTTTTCCTCGCTGCTGCCACGCTGCCCTTTTTCTAGGGACAGCCGTAGAAACCCTTCAGTCCCCACTCGGCCTTCTGACGGTGGGCTGCTTGCTCCCTGTGCCTCTTGAATTTCAGGTGCCTGGGACTCCAGTCTCCTCAGTGTACATTCTCGGCTAGTATGTCCTGGCCTTTCGCAAGTGTAGCAAACGTATCTGCCCAGCTCGTCCTTCAGTGGAGATCTTCTTCGGGGTCCTGGGGCCCTTGGATATCTTGGCAAATTGGTGGGGGTTTTTTCTTTCATCACCTCAGTCATTACTTTCAGCATCTCCCCCTGTTGGACCGCCAGTTTTTGGACAGCTTCACTTAAGCTTTCCAATGTTAGCTGTGTTTGGGGCAGGGCTTTTTCCCCAGCAGCTGCATTCACTAGGCCCCCACTTCGTGTACAGGGGTTACTCTTGGCTGTCTCTGCCACAGGAACTTCCTCTTCTTCTGACCACATAATGGCAGCCTGCATGAGTTCATAGAACTTCTTACTGGGCTCTTCCTTAAACCTCCTTTTCATTTCACGTCGGAGGGAGTCATCACGAAGCCCCAACACCAGCTGCTCTTTCAGAACTGTATCTGGGTCTGGAACTCGTTGAGGGTCTCGCCGCTCCACTTTGCTCATTCTCTCCTGGAGGTCATATGCATATGCCCGGATAGTTTCACCAGGCTCCTGCTTTCTCTCAAAGAACTCCTTTAGTCGGGTTCCAATAGGCACCTTGTCTCCATACACTTCTAGGAGGAGTTCAAATACCTTTTCCACATCTTTCTTGTCTGCCACTGCCATGAACTTTACTGTGGCCTTGGCCTGGCCCTTGAGATGTTCCTCTATGAAGTCTACATGGTCTTCTACAGGTACTCTTAGCACACGCAGAGCTGCCTTCACAGACTTGACCCACTCTTCTACCGTAATGTCTCCTGGTCTTGTCGGAAGCCACCAAACTCTGTGACCTTCCGCTCCCGTGGGACATAAATAGTAGGGGGTTTCTTAGCTTCTGCTGCCTGTTGGTCTATCACTGCCTTAGCCAGTGATAAGGCTTCTCTCTGTTCAGTTCTAGCTTGTTGTAATGCCTCCGCTTGGTCTGATAATCTGCGCTGAAGTTCAGCAAACTGGGTTCGTAGTTCTTCAATTCCAGCCATGGTAGAGTGCTCAACCAGGCCTGGACAGTGCTACTAGAACTCAAGCAGTAAACCAATGGGGTGGACCCTGTGGATAGGATCCTGTTCGTGACGCCAATTATGTAAGCGGGGGAATGGTCCCGCTATTGTGGGGAACTTTCCTGGCTTCTGTGTACCCCGGTGAAGTGGGCTAGCGAAAGGATCTGAGTCCTTGCTCCCACTTCCTTTACCCAGAGGCCTCCCTGCCCTTGAGGACTCTCCTGTTTGGCAGAGTTCTCGTAGCCCCAACAAGACTGGGCCCAGGATTCCTGGGGGGCTCAACCCCCAACCCTGTTGTGGCCACCTAGGACAGGGGCTAAGGTGTCCCCACTCCGGGGTACCCTCTCTGCACTGGGCACCTCCCTGACCCACTGATTATTCCATACAATTTAAAGCAAATACAAGTTGTTTACTTAACAATCAATTTAAAGAAAAGAATAAGAATAAATGGGAACGGTTACAGGGAAACACATCACCCTGCTCTGTGGCAGGGAACATTACAAACAATGTCTCTGGACATCAAAGCACTTTGCAGTCTGTTCCTTGTAGGCCCCAGGCCTCCTTCTCAGGCCCTGGCTGTGCTGCAGGGATGCTGTGGGTGGGACACTTGAAATGGTGGTGACCACACACCTCCGGGCTTTGGGTGGTGGGATCCTTCTTTCCAGTGCCAGCCCCCCGGCAGGTTAAGGTCCCCCTCCCAGCCTGGCCTGCATGGACCCTTGGCTGGAGTGTCTTTCTGCGCTGGGCCCTTTTACCAAGGTTCCCCCCCTTGGCTGGCCCCAGTTGCTCACCACACTCTGGCTCTCTGGCTGCAGCTCCGCTCCCAGCACAGGATCTGCTCTCTCTGGGCTGTGCTTCTGGCTCTCTGGCTGCAGTTCTGCTCCCAGCACGGGGTCTGCTCTCCCTGGGCTGTGCCTCTGGCTCCAGCTTCGCTCCCAGCACAGGATCTGCTCTCCCTGGGATGTGCCTCTGGCTCTCTGGCTGCAGCTCCGCTCCCAGCACAGGATCTGCTCTCCCTGGGCTGTGCCTTTGGCTCTCTGGCTGCAGCTCTGGCCCCTCTGGATCTGGCCTGGCTCTGTTCTCCAGCTCAGCTTGGGCCCCTGCTTCCTCCTTAGCTCGGCCCCACTCTGTCTGACTCCGGCACATTCCTGCTCACACACGGAGGACGGGACCCACACTGGCCTTCTGTCTCCCTGATTAGCCGGCCTGCCCTGTCAATCAGGCTGACCTGAAGCATTGGCCTCTTGCCATTGTTCCTGGGGACTGTCAGTCTCAGGGTCCTGATTTGCCATCAAACCCTCCCCTTTTAGTGCTGGGAGCTAGCAGCCAAAACACCCCCACTGAATGTTAGTAAGGGGGCAACAGTCCCCTTACACTTGTTTTATTTCCCTTGAGCAGGGTTTCCAGTTTCCAAACCCTACGTGATCTCCCAGCTGGAAGGAGGGGAAGAGCCGTGGGTCCTGGATCTCCAGGGTTCAGAGGAAAGCGAGATCCTGAGAAGTCCCTGGACAGGTGAGGAAACATCAAATCAACCCAGAAACTGTCAGTGCCTGAGAGAACCAGCTGGGATTCCCCACACAGACTCTGTGAGCTCAGGACAGTCCCCAGCAGATCTCACTCCTGGCTTCCTACAGATGATGACTGACAGCTTGGCTGGAGCTCCCTCCCTTCCTGCTGAGTGTTTGGATGGGATGTGGGCAGGGCCGGCCGTGGGGACATGGCACCCTGGGCAAACTTGCATTTGGGTGCCCCTGGCTCCCATGGGCCTGGTACCCCCCCTTCCCTCTGTCCCCCATGGGCTCCCCAGGCTCCTCCCCCTCCCTCCCCCCAGTCCCTGCACTGTGCCCCCTTTGCTCCAAATACCTGCTCCCCCTTCTCTCCCAACACCTGCCCCCTCCAGCCCCTCCCAACCCCTGCCCCCTCCTGTGCCCCTAAGCCCTGCACTGTGCCCTTTCACCCCAACCCCTTCCCCTCCCTCCTGTGCCCCAGGACTGTGCCCCCTTCACTCATAACTCTGCACCTCCCTCCTGCACCCTGAACCCCTGCATGGTGCATACCCCCTTCACCCCCAACCCTGCCCCTGCACCCCAACCCCTGCCCCTCCTGAGCCCCAGCCCCTGCACTGTGCCCCCTTTGCCCCAAATGCCTTCTCCCCTCCTGCACCCCTAATCCCTACACCCCTTCAATCCTAACTTCTGCCCCTGCACTCCAACCCCTGCCCCTCCTGAGCCCCAGCCCCTGCCCTGTGCCCCCTGTGCCCCTAACCCCTGCATCCTCCTGCACCCAAGTGGGAACCTGACCTAGATGCACAAAGCAGCTGGCATTGCTGCTCGCTCCCCACTGGACTGCTGCTCCCCCGCCCCACGCAGCCCTGGGGGGACAGGAACAGCAGCAGCTGCACACGTGGAGCAGGGCGGAGAGGGGCCCCTCCGCTCCAGAGCAGTCACCTGGCTCTGACGGCTGGTCGTCCAACTGCCCCCTGCAGCTCGGCTCTCTCCCACTCCCCCACGCTGCTGCTTATCTGCTCCCCATGCCGCTTTCATCAGCCCAGCGAGCCTCTCGGCAGCAGGTCAGGCGGGAATCCAAACCCTGTGCCCGGCACCCCCTTGGGTGGGGCACCTGTACGGCCCCCCCTAAAGGCCAGTCCTGGGTGGGGAGCAGAATTGATCCCCTCCACTGTCCTCTATGGGGATGAGTTTGGGGGAATTCAGTCCCCGATTTTTATTTTCTGTGTCCTCAGCACTTACTTGGGTTTGTTCTCTGCCTTTCCATCCCCAATTCTGAGATTTCTCCTCCCTTCTAGCAGGTGATGGGGTGGTGAGGGAGAGCGAGGAGCAGAATCCTCACCAGGAAGATGCTGAGCTCGCCGAAGCGCATGGGGAATTACTGCGAAGATCCAAAGGGAGCGTGTCCCGCCCCCGTGAGCAGGGAAAAGCTGGTGAAAGTTACCCCAGACCAGAGAGAGAGCAGGGAAACCACTCAGAGGAGAGAGTGGATGAACCCATTAATTGCCAGGGAACTCACAGGGACCTCAAGGAAACTACATCCCAGGAGAAAATCCTCAGGGAAAAGAGAGAGACGGCATGCAGTGAGTGTGGGAAAAACTTCAATTACCGCTCAGCCCTTATTCGACATGAGATAATCCACACGAAAGAGAGACCCTACGAATGCTGTGAGTGTGGGAAGAGCTTCAATCGTACCTCAGCCCTTAGTAGGCATCAGCGAATACACAGAGGAGACAAACCCTATGAATGCTGCAAGTGCGGGATAAGCTTCACTCAGAGATCAGCCCTTATCTCTCATCAGACAGCGCATACAGGAAAGCGACCCTATGAATGTTGTGAGTGTGGGAAAAGCTTCTCTCCGAGCTCAAACCTTACTATGAATCAGAGGATCCACACAGGAGAGACATCCTATGAATGCAGTGAGTGCGGGAAACGTTTCACTCACCTCTCCTCCCTTATCTCTCATCAGAGAGTCCACACAGGAGAGAGACCCTATGAATGCAGTGAGTGCGAGAAACGTTTCACTCACCTCTCCTCCCTTATCTCTCATCAGAGAGTCCACACAGGAGAGAGACCCTATGAATGCAGTGAGTGCGGGAAAAGCTTCTCTCGGAACTCAACCCTTATTACACATTACAGAATCCACACTGGGCAGAGACCCTATGAATGCTGCGAGTGTGGGAAAAGCTTCACTCATAGCTCAGGCCTTTCTAAACATCAGAGAATCCGTAAAGGAGATAAACTTCATAAAAACCTTCTCTAGAGCTGTCAGAAGATTTTTTTTCTTGAATTCTTTTGACAGTTCCCAGATAGTGACTATTAAGGTATTTGCATCTTTTGCACATTGTGGTCCCTCAGCTCCCACACATGAGTTGCCCAGTTTTGAAGCTCGCCCATCTTTGGGGTGGATCCTGTGGTCCTTTCTATCAACTCCATTGTCCTGCGAGTCATGGGAGTGGGTGTCCTTTCTACCAGGAATGTCCGTCACCCCAGGTGAGGGAGATAGGGGGTGTCTTCAACCAGTTACGTTGAGATAAAATCTACCTGGGCCTCATCACTATGGTTGCCATGGAGTTAGCTAGCTTGAGTTCACTTTTCTGATAACTATTCTTGCACTAAAGACGAGGGCAATGGAAAGTAGGTGGAATTATCTTGCACATTTCCTCCTGATCTGACCTAACCACCGTCACATTTCCTTGTCTAAACAAACCCGAGACTCACATTTGTACTCTTCCTCCCAGTGCAAAGTTATTGTTCGAGTTGCCACATTCCTCTTTGAGGACAGATTGTCTCATTCCCAGTTGTTGTCACATTACCCTGGATTGTGCAGAACAGCAGTTATTTTGACTTTTTTTCTCATTTAAAATATATTTAAATATGATGAGCTGGAGCAGTGTCAGGGAAATAAGGGTCATTTTAGGCTCTGTGGGCTTGGCTACACTTGCAGATGTGCAGCGCTGGGAGTTACAGCAGTCTTCGTGCAGGGTGTAGGGAAAGCGCTGCAGTGTGGCCACATTTGCAGCATTTGCAGCGGTGTTGGGAGTGGTACATTATGGGCAGCTATCCCAGTGTTCATGTGGCTGCAACGTGCTTTTCAAAAGAGGGGGGTGGGGTGGAGTGTGACAGGGAGCGTGGGGGAGACAGAGAGAGAGTGGATTTTTGGAGCTGACACTGTGTGAGCTCCCTGCCTTGCAAGTTCTAAGGACTGGAAGATACACAGCACCAACCTTCAATCATTTTAAAAGTTTGGACCCCTTCCCCCACCCCTCTCTTATTCACTAAATGCAAAAAGCGTTCAGACCAGATAAGCAGCTGCTCCAAAACGGACTCCCCCCCCCCCCCCCGCCGTGTTGCTTCTCTCCTCAAGCAAACACTAGCTGTGCACATTCCAAAAGAATCCCCCTGCCTGCCTCTGCTGGAGCAAACAGGAGCTGGGTTTGTTTTTTAGATAAGCAGCTCCGGGAGCCCGGAGTTCACAACACAACAGCAGAGTGGCTGAACAGGCATTCTGGGATACCTCCGAATACCTCGGAGGCCAATTACAGCGCTTTTGGTGGCCACACTTGCGGAGTAGCGCTGCATCACCAGCGCTGCAATCCTTATACCCGAGGCAGAGCAGGAGTACAGCCAGCGCTGCAGCCAGGGAGATGCAGCGCTGTATGTGCCTTGCAAGTGTGGACGGTGACTAAGTTGCAGCGCTGTAAACCCACCACCAGCGCTGCAACTCTCCAGTGTAGCCAAGCCCTGTGACACTGGAAGGAGGTGGGGTGACTCAGAGATTCCATCCTTCCCCATCACCCCAGAACTGTTACCTTGTGCCTGAGCCATGCAGAGTTCACCCCTTCATATTCATTCACTTCCCAAAGTGTCCGGTGAGGTCATGTTCTTGGCCGTCCATGCTTGGGAATGGTGCTTGGACGTCTTTGATCCTAAATCAGAGTCAGTCTGGCAGGAGGTGAAAGTGTTACAGACTTGGAAGGGGATTTCAAATGGATCCCAAGCACCGTTCAAATCCCCTTTTCCCTCTATTGGCAAAGCCACTTGCGGCTCCTGGGAGCACTGGCATGTCCCCCCTCCAGCTCCTATACATAAGGGCAGCCAGGGGGTTCCACACACTGCCCCCACCCCAAGCACCACCTCCACAGTTCCCATTGGCCGGGAACTGCATCCAATGGGAGCTGCCTGGCCATGTCTCCGTGTAGGAGCCAGAGCAGGGACATGCTGCTGCTTCCAGGAGCTGTTTGAGGTAAGCGACAACAGGAGACTGACCCCATCCCTTGCCCCAGCCTCCCACTCTCCTAACCCCTCAGTCCCAGCCTGGAGCACCCTCCTCCCCCCCAACCTCTCATCCCTCGCCCCACCCCAATCCCCTGTCCAAGCCCGGAGCCCTCTCCCACACCCTGAGCTCATTGCTGGCTCCACCCCAGAGCCCACTGCCCCAGGCAGAGCCCTCACCCCCTCCCATACCCCCTCCCCCCATTTGGTGAGCCTTCATGGCCCCAAACAAATTCCATACCCACATGTGGCCCGCGGCCAAAAAAATTTGCCCACCCGATCTAATCCCTAACCACAACTTTACTCAAGGGTTCACTGGTGGAAAGGGGGATTAAAGGAAAACTGCCATATATGAGAAAATCCTTTAATTGTTGAGGATTTATTATTACCAATGAAAATGAAATTAAACACGAAGTTACTCTTTAACGGAGAAGAGACTTAATTGTGTGATCAACTGAATTATACTGGAGAAATAAAACTTGGCTTGTTTTTCTTTTTGTTAGTAATGTAGGAAATGGGGGCTAATCCTGAAAAGCTTCTTTGATGTAACTTACCCCCCTTGGCCTAAAATGTCCGGCTGTAAAACCTCACTCCAAAGGTTGGGGTGGGGGGAATGTGTGTGAGAAATAGAGTAGAGGAGAAAACTGTCCCAGTATCGATTTGAATGATTTGTATTTCAAATGGAACTTCTTTTGATTAGCTTCAAAGTCAATTTCTACTCACACACCTAACAAAAAGAAGGGGGTCAGGGAAAGTGTGGGATCCTTATTGAATGGGGCAGGCAACCTAGTGACAGATGATGGGGATAAAGCTGAAGTGCTCAATGCTTGTTTTTTTTTTGCCTCGGTCTTCACAGACACGGGCAGCATAGTATGGGGAGGAGGTGAGCAGCCCTCAGTGGTGAAAGAACAAATTAAGGACTATTTAGAAAAGCTGGACATGACCAAGTCCTTGGTTCCGGATCTAATGCATCTGAGGGGCCGGAGGGAGTTGGCAGATGTGATTGCAGAGCCATTGATCATTATCTTTGAAAACTCGTGGCGATTGGGGGAGGTCTCGGATGATTGGAAAAAGGCAAATCTAGTGCTTATATGTCTGCACTGCAATTTTAGTCTTGCAGCCCAAGCCCCATAAGCCTGGGTCAGCTGACCCGGGCTTTGGGACAGGTGCCCTGGGTGTTTTAATCACAGTGTAGACATAATGTTAGGCTACAGCTACAGTGCAATGAAACACCCATGGCTGACCCCTGTCACATTAATCAGGGTCAGGCAGCTTGGGCTGTAAAGTTGCAGTGTCCGTGTCTCAGCTCAGGCTCAGTCCCCTGCTCTAGGAGCCCAGAAGGCTGGGAGGGAGATTAGCGAGTGGAAATGGTGAAACCACAGTGAAATATTACCCTGGACTCTACACTGTGATTAACACACCCAGGGCACCTGTCGCAAAGCCCTGGTCAGCTGACTCAGGCTTATGGGGCTTGGGCTGCAAGACTATAAAATTACAGTGCAGACAAATGGGCTTGAACCCAACCTCTGAGACCATTGGTCTGTCTGCTTTGGGGCAGGGACAATAACACGTCCTGCTGCATTCGTTATTTCAAAGGGCAGTTTAGGATTTTCATTCTCACACACGGTGCACAAAGCAGGACTCAATCCTTGGTGTAAACTAAACCAGCTGCCCATGGATTCTGGCAGCCAGAATGAGCGATTTGGTGTGAGAGCCCAGACCTGCCCCTGTCCCAGAGGGAGGGGGGTCAGCTGTGACAGGCTGGACCACTGACCTATCAGCTCTTAACTCCCAAACTTTCATCAACTCTATTATCAGTGCCTGTGAGTGTAATTTAAACCATACTGGACTGGACCAAAGGTCCATCTAGCTCTCTGTTTTGTCCTCTGACGGTAGCTAATACCAGGTGCTCCAAGATGTACTCAACAAGGCACTACTGGGAGTTGAACCCAGGATCTCCTGTTTACAAAACAGGTGCTTTAGCCAGCTAAGCCATGGTGCCTGCCTGTGGCAAAAACCTCCTGTCTGCCCACACATGACTCCCTGCCATCCCCACCGGGGCCTGACAAGCTTTCCATGTGTTTGGATTCTGCAAAGCAAAGAAGCAGGTGAGGTTTTCCTTGCAAGGGGTGTGTGTGTGTGTGTGTGAGAGAGAGAGAGAGAGAGAGAGAGAGAATCTTTGGCCAGGTCTGCACTACAAAGTTATTTCAGCATCATTATATTGCTCAGTTGTGTGAAAAACACACAACGCTCCCTCGGTCGGCACTCTTCTCCTCTGTCCCAACCCACAGCCCCTCCTATTCCCAGTGCCCCTTAATCCCAACCTTGACGAGAGGCCTAGAGCTTTTTGCAGCAAACTTAAAATGACAAATTGTCAGTGTAAATGCTGCTGGTCATTATATCACCATAAGTGGCCACCTCCAGTATCCCACAATGCCCGCCGTGAACTCGCCTGCCCTGCATTCCTGCTACAGAGGTTGGGCCCCTCCCCTTTCATAGCTCCAGAAAGTTCTGACAGCTGAGCCGCTAGCTACACCGGGATTAGGTTGATATAACTGCATTGCTTAAGGGGGGTGGACATTTTTTACACCTCTAAGTAATGTAATTACACCGACTTAATTTTGTAGCGTAGACCTGTCCAAATAATCACTCACACACCTTGGGAGTAAACCTTCCCCTGCTCCTCTGCTTTACAGAATCCAAACATGAGCAAAGCTTGTCAGGGCCCAGTGGGGATTGGCAGAGAGTCAGGTGTGGGCAGACATGATGCTTTAAGTAACAGCAGGCACCATGGCTTAGCTGGTTAAACCCCCTGTTTTGTAAACAGGAGATCCTGGATTCAACTCCTAGTGGTGCCCTGGGGAGTGGCTTTTGGGGCACCTGGTATTGGCTACTGTCAGAAGACAAGATTCAGAGCTAGATGGACCTTTGCTCTAGCCCAGTGTGGTTTTTCTTATGGTTTAAATTATACTCACAGGCACTGACAATAGAGTTACTGAAAGTTTGGGTGTTAAGAGCTGGTAGGTCAGTGGTCCAGTCCCCTCAATGCAGTTTCACCATTTCCACTCGCTAAACTCCCTCCCACCCTTCTGGGCTCCTAGAGCAGGGGACTGAGCCTGAGCCCAGACACGGACACTGCAACTTTACTCCAGACCAAGCCACATGGCCCTGATTAATGTGACATAGGCCAGTTGTGAGTGTTTCATTGCACTGGAGACGTAGCCTAACATTATGTCTACACTGTGATTAACACACCCAGGGCACCTGTCCCAAAGCCCGGGTCAGCTGACTCAGGGTTATGGGGCTTGGGCTGCAAGACTATAAAATTACAGTGCAGACATATGGGCTTGAGCCCAACCTCTGAGGCTCCATGAGGGTTTCTGAACCCAGGCTTCAGTGTGAACACAAATATCTGCACCACAGTTTTTAGCCCCTCAGCTTTAGCTCCATGAGCCCAAGTCAGATGACCCAGGCCAGCCCTGCTGCCATCTTTATCCCAGGAGAGATGGACTCTAAGGGTACGTCTCCATTGCAATGGAAGCCCAGGTGTGGCACGCTGTGCTCAAAGCAGCACCCTGCAAGCCCCATATTCACCACTCTCATATAACGATGACATGGTTTGTACAAAGTCTGCCTGGTGAGGTATCATTTCAAAAGTCTTGATCTGTTGAACATTAATATCGGGTTGGATTGTGTGTGCTCGCATTGGTTGGGAAGTTATGAAGTTTTGCTCTGTGTGTGTTACTGAAATATGTTATGAAGTTGAGAAATGCCCCCCACCAGCCTTTCAGGTGTGACAAGGGAGGAGCCAGACTCGCTGCTGGCCCATTGACGGGATCCACACTCCCAAGGACTAGCCCAGGAACCGTGTACAATGCAGACTTCTCCGAGATAGCACAGAGACAATGGACACTGCTTGACTCACATCGTAGCAAAGGAGCTTCCTAGCAAGTTGGAAGAAACTATGAAAGAGGGGAAGAGACATCATGACTTGGCCTCTCTCCCCCACAACTCAGCAGCTGGAAACACACCTAGAGGACAAAGACTGAACTGAACTGACTCAGAAATCAGAAGAGAATAATAACAATAATACTTTCAAACCAAAGTCTGCAAACAGACTAGTATTGGTTTTTCAGTTTGGGGAATTTTGTTTTCTCAGTCAGACCTTGCCCAGGGAAGCAGGGAGAAAATGTTTGAGTTGCCTCCTTCAGAGCAGCTTGGCCTAGACACTAGCTCTGGTTCACTGTTCTGGCCTTGATCAGGTTGAGGGTATTTTAATAATTTGGGCAGGTCCCAGGGTGTTTGGGGGAGATGAGGAGGATGTTCCCTTTTGAGATAAAAACTAAGAAATACAGCACTAGAGAATTTTTTTAAAAAGAAATCTGGGATTTAGTCATTTTATTTAAAGCAAGAGAGTTCTGAGTTTCTGAGAAGGTTTTTGTTTGCAAGAAGCAACACTGTTTGATCTGTCATTGTACCAAAAGGGGAGATGGTTGTTTATAGAAGAGGCATGAAGACTAAATGCATCCGATGGGATTTGAACCCATGCGTGCAAAGCACAATGGATTAGCAGTCCATCACCTTAACCACTCGGTCACCTCATCTCAGCTGTCAATGAAGAGACAGGAGGAGAAATCTAAGGCCAGCAGAGATAGGGACAATAAGGAGTTTTGAAATATTAAGCGGAAGCAGGGGCTGAATGAGCTCCCCCCTCACATCTAGTGAGGAGCTGGGGGAAAGACTTCAGGAACAGACCGTGTTTGCACAGACACACCTACTCTGCCTAGGTATGCAGCGTGATGGGGCCACTTTCCCAAAATGACCAGTTTTGGCTGGTGGCGGGCTACAAATCACTTTAGGATTGAATGGAATAAAATGTTATTATCCTTCCTGCATGAGTGAAGGGCAGCAGAACATACCTAGTCCGTCCTGATGGGTGGGTGAGGAATAGCTTTTATTGGACTTTGTAGAAATGATTGAGAACGTCACCCTAAACCAGTGGTCCCCAAACATTTCACACTGTGCCCTCTTAGCCATGGCTGTGGCCCCTCGGAAGCCGCGATCGAGAACCGGGGCTGGGAGTGGGGCTGTTGCTTGCTGGGGAGAGGGGTGCAGAGAGGGGTTAGGGGGTGGAGGCTGGGCTGGGAGCCAGAGCCCCAGGCTGAGGCTGGGGTTGGGGAAGAGCTGGGGCAGAGTGGGGCTGAGTGCTGCTCCCTCCATGGGGGCTGGCTCAGGCCCTGAGGTGCCCCCATGAATGTTCTTCTGTGTCCCCCTAGGAGTCATGCCCCACATTTTGGGGACCACTGAACCCTACTCGCTAAGCAGGAGCTAGTGATGCCAAAGCCCAAGGAAAGGGAGAACAAGTGCGGGGCCCCAGCACTGGAGCCATGTGAAAGGGGCTGCAGGAGAGGGGCAATGGCTGGTGGCCCAGGGAGTTAAGGGCAAAGGGGGCACAGCAGGGGCAGGAGTTAGGGGTGAAGGAGGTGCAAGGGTTGGGAGTGCAGGAGCTAGCAGTAAAGGGGGAGTGGGGATCGTCCAGGGGCAATGGGGAAGCGCCAAAGTACAAGCTTTGCCCAGGGCACCATTTTCCCTAATGCTGGTCTGAGCAAACAATTGGAAATGACCCTTCAGTGAGACCAGAACCACAGTGTAGAAAAGCTCCTTTGTTAAGTGGTGGTGGCTGAGGGCTTAGGGAGATGGGTTAGAAAACAATGGGCGTCATTCTGTGGAGGTTTGATTCTTGCCTGCTAGGCCAAGCTGGTGCGTGGTGTCTCCATGGCTGTACTTTCAGTGTCTGATCACCCATGGTGCCACAGGGAGCCAAGTGTAGACATATTCAGAGGCTCTATGCCAGGGTTTCTCAAATTTCCTTTCATTGCAACCCCCTTCTGCCAAAAAGAACTTACTACATGGCCCTGGAAAGAGGGATCAAGCACCAAGCCCCTCCACACTAAGCAGAGGCAGGGAAGACAAAGCCTGAGCCCTGCCCCAGTTAGGGGAAGGCAAAACCAGAGCTTGAGGGATTCAGCCATGGGTGGTGGGGCTCAGACTTTTGCCTTCAGCCCCAGGCCCCAACAAGTCTAATGCCAGCCCTGGCGACCCCATTAAAATAGGGTTATGACCCACTTTGGGGTCCTGACTCACAGTTTGAGAACCACTCCTCTATGTTGATGGGAGAGAGTTTTCCTGTGGGTGTAGTTAATCCTCTTCCCAAGAGCTGGCAGCTATGTCAGTGGGAGAAGCTATATCAGTGGGAGTGCAAGCTGTGGTGTTTGCCACATTTAAGCAGTTTAATCAAACCCCATTTTGAAAACCACTTGTGGTGTGGGAATGGCAAAGGACCTCGATGAAGTAGGGTCTGTCCGTCAAAGTCCTGGAGATCATGAGTCCATTCTTTTATTGTCATGGGGGTATAGCTCAGTGGTCGAGTGCTTGCCTGTCCATCAATTGCTCTTTGGTTCAAACCCCTGTGTTCTCTTATAACCTTTTTTCTTTTTTTTTTTTTAAAGGAAAATATTTTCATTTCCATTCTCCATTATGTTCAGAAGCTCCACTATACGGGGGTGCTTGATATGAATGTAAACACTCAACATTTCATTGTCCAAATGCATAAAAACCTAGCGAAGCTGTCCATCAGCTGAAATCAGTTCCAATCCTCTAAGTGTCTAGTTTATGTTTTCATCAATTAAACAAAGGGATCATACGAATGTACATTCGCAGATCCCTCTTCTCCAGGAGCTGTGCTGTGCAGAAGAACAAGAACCACATCCAGCTGCAGTTCAGGAGTCTGATGACCAAAGAGCCACCAAATGTTTTGAGGGCTGGAGAAAAATGCCTTCTAGTGAGCTATTGAATGAGCTCAACCTGTTTAGCTTATCAAAAGAAGATTGAAAGGTGACTTCATTGAAGTGTTGAAGGGCCTTAATGGAGAGAAAAGGTTGTGTATTAAAGGGCTCTTTAATCTAGCAGAGAAAGGCATAACAAGACCCAATCGCTGGAAGGTGAAAAGAGACAAATTCATATTACAAATAAGACACAAATATTCAACAGCGAGGATGATTCACCACAAGAACAAGCTACCAAGGAAAGTGGTGGATTTGCCATCTCCTGATGTAATTTAATGAAGACTAGATGGTTTTCTGGAATGTGTTTGCCCCAAAAGTAGCTCTTGTGTCATTCAGGAGGCCTGTGATATGCAGGGGGTCAGATTAGATGCTCTAATGGTCTCTTCTGGCCATAAAGTTGACTAATTTCTGAAAAACTGAGTGTAGCATTGGGAGCAGCGTCTGATGTTTTCCTGTCTAGCCGGCTTGCTGCCTAGAACGAACGCTCCTTGAGTGGGGTGATCCACAGGGAGTAGCTCAAACCTCCAAAGTGCCTGGCCAGGGGCAGGACATTAGCCCAGCAAGGGAGGGGTGTGGCAGTGACATCACAAAGGCCTTTTGCAGGACCTCAGACTATTGGCCAAAGGTGGTGGGGAGGTGGTGACCTCACAGAGAGATGCTGACATCAGCCAGGCAGGACAGGGGCGAGGGGCCAGGGAAACCTCAGAGACCCTGTGGCTTTGCTTCAGCAAGTCTCCTTCTCCAGGTCTCTCTTTGAGGACTGAGGGAGTATTGGGGTTCACGTACGTGAGCACCAGGAGGAACCTCTTTTGAGTTTTCTCCTTCCCTTTTCCTGATTTTACTAGAAAACAGCCGTCCCTGTTTAGAAGGTAAGAGCCTCCTCGAGATTTGAAACCTGTTCAGTCTGATCCATCAGGTGACAGTTGAATTCTAGGCATGGAAAACACGAGCTTAAGGAGGCAGAATTTTATTCCGTACCTGGGATTTTGTCCCTTAAAATCACTGGGGTCATTAGGGTTTGTTCTTTTTGTTTCACCTTTTCCTCCATCCATCCCTCCCTCCTTTCTCTTCGTCTCTTGCTTCTTTTGTCCTTTCTCCTGTTCCCCTCCCAAAACCAGGAGCAGTGTCGGGGTGTGTTTGGGGCGGGGGCAGAGAGGGGGATGGGCGGCACTGGGGAGGGGAGCTTGGGGGTGTTGGGGGCGGGGCAGAGAGGGGATGGGCGGCACTGGGGAGGGGGAGCTGGGGGTGTTAGGGGCAGGGGTAGAGAGGGGATGGGCAGCATTGGGGGAGCTCGGGGGTGTTTGGGGGCGGGGCAGAGGGGATGGGCGGCACTGGGGAGGGGGCCTCGGGGAGTGTTTGGGGTGGGGGCAGAAGAGAGGATGGGCAGCACTGGGGAGGGGGAGCTCAGGGGGTGTTTGGGGACGGGGGCAGAGAGGGGAAAGGGAGGTCGGGGGCGTGTTGGGGCGGGGCAGAGAGGGGATGGGCGGCACTGGGGAGGAGCTCGGGGGTGTTTGAGTGCAGGAGCAGAAGAGGGTATGGGTGGCATCGGGGAGCTCGGGGGTGTTGGGGGCAGGGCAGCGAGGAGATGGGCGGCACTGGGGAGGGGAGCTAGGGGCGGTTGGGGCGGGGCAGAGAGGGGATGGGCGGCAGCGGGGAGGGGAGCTAGGGGCGGTTGGGGGCGGGGCAGAGAGGGGATGGGCGGCACTGGGGAGGGGGAGCTGGGGGTGTTGGGGGCGGGGCAGAAGAGGGAGGGGCGGCACTGGGGAGGGGGAGCCTGGGGGTGTTTGGGATGGGGTCAGAGAGGGGAGGGGCGGCACTGGGGAGGGGAGCTCAGGGGTGTTTGGGGACGGGGCAGAGAGGGGAAAGGGAGGTCGGGCGTGTTGGGGCGGGAGAAGAGAGGGGATGGGCGGCACTGGGGAGGGAGAGCTCGGGGTGTTTGAGTGCTGGAGCAGAAGAGGGGATGGGCGGCATCGGGGAGCTCGGGGGTGTTGGGGCAGGGGCAGCAAGGGAGATGGGCGGCACTGGGGAGGGAGCGCTGGGGTGTTTGGGACGGGGTCAGAGAGGGGAGGGGCGGCACTGGGGAGGGGAGCTCGGGGAGGGGTTGGGGCGGGGCAGAGAGGGGATGGGCGGCACTGGGGAGGGGAGCTGGGGGTGTTTGGGACGGGTCAGAGAGGGGAGGGGCGGCACTGGGGAGGGGAGCTCGGGAGGTTGGGGCGGGGCAGAGAGGGGATGGGCGGCACCGGGAGGGGAGCTCAGGGGGTTGGGGCGGGGCAGAGAGGGGATGGGCGGCACCGGGGAGGGGGAGCTCAGGGGTTGGGGCGGGGTCAGAGAGGGGATGGGCGGCATTGGGGAGGGGAGCTGGGGGTTGGGGCGGGGCAGAGAGGGGATGGGCGGCACCGGGAGGGGAGCCTGGGGGTTGGGGCGGGGCAGAGAGGGGATGGGCGGCACTGGGAGGGGCGCTCGGGAGGTTGGGGCGGGGCAGAGGGGCGGCACTGGGGAGGAGCTCGGGGTTGGGGCGGGGGCAGAGAGGGAAGGCTGGCACCGGGAGGGGAGCTCAGGGGGTTGGGGCGGGGTCAGAGAGGGGATGGGCGGCATTGGGGAGGGGAGCCTGGGGGTTGGGGCGGGGCCAGAGAGGGGATGGGCGGCACCGGGAGGGGAGCTGGGGGTTGGGGCGGGGCCAGAGAGGGGATGGGCGGCACCGGGGAGGGGAGCTCAGGGGTTGGGGCGGGGCCAGAGAGGGGATGGGCGGCACCGGGAGGGGGAGCTCGGGGGTTGGGGCGGGGCAGAGAGGGGATGGGCGGCAGTGGGGAGGGGGCGCTCGGGGTGGTTGGGGCGGGGCACAGAGGGGATGGGCGGCAGTGGGGAGGGGAGCTCGGGGGTTGGGGGCGGGGCAGAGAGGGGAATGGGCGGCACTGGGGAGGGGAGCTCGGGGTGGGGCGGGGCAGGGAGGGGATGGGCGGCGCTGGGGAGGGGAGCTGGGGGTTGGGGCGGGGCAGAGAGGGGAGGGGCGGCAGTGGGGAGGGAGCTGGGGGTTGGGGGCGGGGCAGGGAGGGGATGGGCGGCAGTGGGGAGGGGAGCTCGGGGGTTGGGCTGCTCAGGAGCCGCCTCGCGAACGCTTCAAGGCCACGTGACGCCCTCTCGGAAACTCCGCCTCTCCCGAGACAGCCAATAGGAAGAGGAGGCAGAGCCCTGACCAATGGGAGCGCGAGAAGAAACCTTCCCCCCCCCGCCCAGTTCCAGTGTGAGGTTGGGGGCTGCAGTGACCAGAGCCCCCAGCAGGGTGCATCGGGGGGGGGGGGCTGCAGTGACCAGAGCCCCCAGCAGGGTGCATCGGGGGGGGGGGCTGCAGTGACCAGAGCCCCCAGCAGTGTGCAGTGGGGGCTGCAGTGACCAGAGCCCCAGCAGGGTGCAGCGGGGAGGGGGCTGCAGTGACCAGAGCCCCAGCAGTGTGCATCGGGGGCTGCAGTGACCAGAGCCCCAGCAGTGTGCAGCGGGGGCTGCAGTGACCAGAGCCCCCAGCAGGGTGCATCGGGGGGGGGCTGCAGTGACCAGAGCCCCCAGCAGGGTGCATCGGGGGGGGCTGCAGTGACCAGAGCCCCCAGCAGTGTGCATCGGGGGGGGCTGCAGTGACCAGTGCCCCCAGCAGGGTGCAGCGGGGGGGGGGGCTGCAGGGACCAGAGCCCCAGCAGTGTGCAGCGGGGCTGCAGTGACCAGAGCCCCCAGCAGGGCGCATCGGGGGCTGCAGTGACCAGAGCCCCAGCAGGGTGCATCGGGGGCTGCACTGACCAGACCCCCCAGCAGGGTGCATCGGGGGGGGGGCTGCAGTGACTAGACCCCCCCGCCGGGTGCATCGGGGGGGGGCTGCCCTGACCAGACCCCCCAGCAGGGGGGCTGCCGGCCGGGGGGTTCCCTGCAGCCTAGTGCCATTCACAGGGAGACCCGCAATAGCCTGACCCCCCCACCCGGTCCGAGCTCCCGCCCTGCCCCCCAGCCCACTGCCTCTTGAGCAGCCCCCCCTGCGGTGTCACCACTACCCCCCCCGGCTGTGTCCCCCCCGCAGCTTCCCAGCCCCCCAGCTCCCCTCCGGTGGCCCCCCCCACACCTCCTCCCGGCAGCCGGCCCCATTCCCCCCCGGAGTCCCAGCGTCACCCCCGGACAGCTCTCCAACCCACCACCCCCCCTCGCAGCCTCTGCCCCCCAGTGCCCGGCCCTGCTCCCCGGGGGGCGTGAGAGGCCCCACCGCCGGCCGCTCCACTCCCCACAATGGGCAGCTGCTGGCGCTGAGGAAGGGGGGTCTGGGCCAGGCCAGGTGCTGGGCCGATCCTGGTGAAAGAGAGACGAGCCGGCAAGGCTGAGAGGCCCCTCCCTTGTCTGGGGGGGGGACAGGGGCTCCCACAATTTGGCCAGTGTCACCCTCCCCCATCCAGAGGAGACGTCCGCTCCCAGCAGGCCGTGCTCCATCTCCACCCCGCAGGGGGGAGCCCCCAGTCCAGCAGTGCCCCCCACCCCGCCCCCATCAGCAGCCAAGCCGGGAACCTGCCCCTTCTCCCCTGCGAGGGCTGCAGGACTCCCTGCCCCCGCAGCACCAGCCTCCCCCCATGTCCCCGGGGTGGGGGGGGCGGAAGGGGGGATTCCTTCTTCCCATTGCCCAGATCCCACCCCCACCCCGGGCTGCCCAGACGGGAGCCAAGGGCTGCAGCAGTTGGCTGCTTCCCCAGGGCTACCAAGGAGCCGCCAGGAGAAGGGACGAGATTCTCCACGGCTCTGCAGCCGTTCACACTGGGACCCGTCTCACACGGGGGAAACTGAGGCACCAGGGAGGGCGAGATGGGCTGCACCAGCTCAGATTGGGAGTCTGGGGGAGAGCCAGGAACAGAACCCAGGAGTCCTGGCTCCATGGGCAGCTTGGGACTCCTCCACTTGGGGAGGCTGGGCGGGCCCGGACTGTGGCCCTGCCCCAAGGCCAGCTGCCACTCAGCCTCCTCCTGCCAAAGCCCCGCCCACACGCCCCCTTCAGCCCCGCCCACACGCCCCTCCAGCCCCGCCCACACGCCCCCTCCAGCCCGCCCACACTCCCCTTCAGCCCCGCCCACACGCCCCTTCAGCCCTGCCCACATGCCCCCCTCAGGACCCCTTTGTTCCACTCCCCTGACCCCCCCGCCCACCTCTCACGTCTCTTCCCGAGGCCCTGCCACTTGTGCCTCTTCGCCCCACCCCAAGGCCCCCGCCTGCCTCTCTGCCGTTTGCACCCCCGGCCTCTCCCCCCACGGCCCCATGTGGCCAGATGGAGCTTGGGGAAGGGCGAAGTGAGGATGGGGCCTTGCGGGGGAGAGGACCAGTGGGAGCAGGGCCTCTGGGTGGAGCACAGGCCAGGTGCCTCCCCGGGCCCCTTATACCCACCGCCCCTGCCTGGCTCCTGGCCTCCCCGGCTCTAACCACTAGACCCAGCGGCACTGGGACAATTTGTATAGTGGGAGGTGCTGAGAGCCAGTGAACAAAACTGTAAACCCTGCACAGGATGGAAACCACTTCAAGCCGGGGAGTGCACAAGACTGGCCCCCACTCCCTTCCCAGAGCCAGCGGTGGGACCCGGATACCCTGGCTCCCAACCCCCCACTCTAACCACTAGCCTGCACTGCCCTGCCACAGCTGGGGAGAAGAACCAGGAGTCCTGGCTCCCAGCCTGGTCGTGGGTGGAGCAGGACGTACTGGCCATGGGCTCAGCTGGGCATCACTTACCATTAGGCTGGATAGTATCCCAGTGCTGACCTCCAGCCCCACAGCTCTGCTGGTGCCCCTCACTCCCGACCCGCAGCCCCTTGGTTCCTCCCAGCACTGACGGTGCCCCTCACTCCTGACCCGCAGCCCCTGCTATCCCAGTCCTGATCTCCAGACACACAGTTCTGCTGGTGCCCCTCACTCCCGACCCGCAGCCCCTCGTATCCCAATCCTGATCTCCACACCCACAGCTCTGCTGGTGCCCCTCACTCCCGACCCGCAGCCCCTACTATCCCAGTCCTGATCTCCAGACCCACAGCTCTGCTGGTGCCCCTCACTCCCGACCCGCAGCCCCTTGGTTCCCCCCAGCACTGACGGTGCCCCTCACTCCCGACCCGCAGCCCCTGCTATCCCAATCCTGATCTCCAGACACACAGTTCTGCTGGTGCCCCTCACTCCCGACCTGCAGCCCCCTGGATTCCTTGCTGAGCTCCCCAGTTACTGCGCTGCCGGTGCCCCCCACTCCCGACCCGCAGCCCCCTGGGCTCCCCCCAGCTCTAGTGGTGCCCCTCACTCCTGACCCGCAGCCTCTGCTATCCCAGTCCTGACCTCCAGACTCACAGCTCTGCTGGTGCCCCTCACTCCCGACCCGCAGCCCCCTAGTCTCCCTCCAGCTCTGCCGGTGCCCCTCACTCCCAACTCGCAGCCCCTGCTATCCCAGTCCTGACCTCCAGACTCACAGTTCTGCTGCTGCCCCTCACTCCCGACCCGCAGCCCCTCCTATCCCAATCCTGATCTCCAGATCCACAGCTCTGCTGGTGCCCCTCACTCCCGACTTGCAGCGACTGGGCTTCCCGCAGAGCTCCCCAGTCACTGTGCTGCCGGTGCCCCTCACTCCCGACCCGCAGCCCCTACTATCCCAGTCCTGACCTCCAGACTCACAGCTCTGCTGGTGCCCCTCACTCCTGACCCACAGACCTCTGGGCTTCCTTCAGCTCTACCGGTGCCCCTCACGCCCGACCCGCAGCCCCCTGGGCTCCCCCCAGCTCTAGTGGTGCCCCTCACTCCTGACCCGCAGCCCCTGCTATCCCAGTCCTGACCTCCAGACTCACAGTTCTGCTGCTACCCCTCACTCCCGACCCGCAGCCCCTCCTATCCCAATCCTGATCTCCAGACCCAGAGCTCTGCTGGTGCCCCTCACTCCCGACCCACAGCCCCCTCGATTCCTCGCTGAGGTCCCCAGTTACTGCGCTGCTGGTGCCCCTCACTCCTGACCCGCAGCCCCTTAGGCGTCAACCAGCTCTGACGGTGCCCCTCACTCCCGACCCGCAGCCCCTGCTATCCCAGTCCTGACCTCCAGACTCTCAGCTCTGCTGGTGCCCCTCACTCCCGACCCGCATGGGTCACCCCTGGAGCAGGTTAAAGCTGCAGGTTGACAGTGGGGCTGCTGCCCCTGTGAACAGCTGCTGTAGCACCACATGGGCAGGGCACGGAGACCCAGTTATACCCCTCCCCCGCCCCAGCCTGTATCGGGGGATGGGAGCGCTCACACCCTGGGGGCCCTGAGTTGGGACGGAGGGAGGCCCCCGTGCACCAGGGATGCTGTAAGGGCGAACAGGGGCACCCACCCACCCACCAGAGATCTTCTAGGGGCGGAGAGTGGCACCCACACACCCAGGATCTTGTAGCGGGGGACAAGGGCATCCACACTCCGGGATCCTCTGCAGAGGGATGGACACCCACACACCCAGGATTCTGTATGGGGGGCAGAGGTACCTGGACACCTGGGCGGGGGAAGGGGGCACCGAAACATCCGGGATCTTACCTGGCAGGACAGCGGCGCCTGCAGCTCGACATGAGACGGGGGCGGGGGAAGCAGGAGCATTTCCCAGTTCCAGGCTGTCCCCGTCTGGCCAAGGCACAGAGCTCACAAGCAGAGTTTAAAGCTCCAGCTGCCAGGCAGTAAACTAAGCCAGGCTCCGTGGCTGGTGCCTGTGATCCCAGCACCTGGGGAGGCTGAGGCTGGCGGATCGCTTGAGCTCAGGAGTTCTGAGCTGTAGGGGGCTGTGCCGATCGGGTGTCCGCACTAAGCTTGGCATCAATATGGTGATCCTGGGGAAACTTGGGGTCTCCAGGTTGCCTAAGGAGGGGTGAACCGGCCCTGGTCGGCAATGGAGCAGGTCAAAACTCCCCTGCTGGTCAGTAGTGGGATCACACCTGTGAATAGTCCCTGCAGCGTAACCTGGGCAAGACAGTGAGACACGGTCTCTTTTTAGACACATCCCCCCCCGCAGAGCCTGGAGGGGGGATGGGAGCACCCACACGCTGGGGATTCTGACTTGGGGTGAGGGACGCATCCAAGCGACACGGATCTTGAAAAGGGGAACAGAGACACCCACAGATCCTGGATGGGGGCAGGCAGGGGAAACCACACATGGGAGCTAGTTCATGGGGTGGGGGACAGAGACACCCACCAGAGATCCTGGATGGGAGCACCCAAATGATGGGGATCTTGAACTGGGAGGAGGGAAGCACCATGTACCAGAGGTTCTGAAGGGGGAACAGGGACACCCACACACCAGGTGTCTTGCAGCAAGAGCTGCAGTCTTCATTTACACAGGGCAGTGTTGAGGATTTAACCAATTCCTGCACAGAACTTGTTCCCCTAGATAATTAGCCTCACGGTTAAAAAATGGTAATTTCCAGTTGGCGTTTTGTGATATTGACTGCAAACCAAGGGGGTCATGTTCAACCTTTGTCTGGTGAATTAAAGAACCCTTTAAAATCAGATATTCCCCCCTCTGGGAATTTTTAAAACTGTGTATTTAAAATCAGTGACTAAATCCCCTCTTAACCTCCAGTCAATGAAATCAATTGAGTTTCTTCAATCTCTCGCTGTAGACAGAAGAGAACAATGCACATTTTCCTTGTTTTTAAAGGCAAAATTCCTGATCTTTCCAAGGGGATCTTCTGCTTCAACGGTCAGTTTGGGGAAGGATTTGGCTTCCTGGGTTATAATCTGCCCGCTGGGTTATAATCTGCGGTCTGAAGGGTCAAATTTAGATGAGGCCATTAGTGCTGCCCCCGTGTGGCCGGAGATGGGCGCTCACAAGCAGAGTTGAAAGCTGGAGCTGGAACGGACCTGGCTGGACACGCGGGGCACAAAGGCTCTCACGTGGGATCCTCGCTGTGCAGCAGGAGAAGGAGGGAAGCTGGTTGTCAGGGGTCAGGGCCATGGGCGCCAACTTATATGGGCTCGTGGAGCTAAAGCCCCAGGAATATTCAAAATCAGGGGCTCTGCTCCACCAATATTTGGAGCTAGGTTTTGCCCCTTTAAATCCCAGCCGCGGCAGGGAATCAGAGGGCTCTGGGCTGCTCGCTGCTGCAGGGAGCCCAGAGCCTTTTAAATCCCAGCCGCAGCTGGGAATCAGAGGGCTCTGGGCTGCCAGCAACCGCGGGAAGCCCAGAGCCCTTTAAATCCCAGCCGCGGCCGGGAATCAGAGGGCTCTGGGCTGCCTGCAACCGCGGGAGCCCAGAGCCTTTAAATCCCAGCCGTGGATGGGAATCAGAGGGCTCTGGGCTGCCTGCAACCGCGGGGAGCCAAGAGCCCTTTAAATCCCAGCCGCGGCCGGGAATCAGAGGGCTCTGGTCTTCCTTCAACCGCGGGTAGCCCTGTGCCCTTTAAATCCCAGCCGCGGCTGGGAATCAGAGGGCTCTGGGCTGCCTGCAACCGCGGGGAGCCCAGAGCCTTTTAAATCACAGCCGGGGCTGGGAATCGGAGGGCTCTGGGCTGCCCGCAGGGGCAGTGAGCCCAGAGCCCTTTGAATCCCAGCCGCGGCGGCTGGGATTTAAAGGGCTCAGGGCTCCCGCGGCTGCCAGCAGCTCAGAGCCCTTTGAATCCCAGCCCCTGGCCGCTGATTGCCCCCTCCCCAGACCCCTGCCCCAACTGCCCCCAGGACCCCACCCCTATCTAAGCACCACTGGTCCTTGTCCCCCGTTACCCACTCCTGAGAAAACTGCCCCTAACTGCCCCATGGGACCCCAGCCCCAATCAAAGCCTCCCATCTCCTTGTCCCCAACTGCCCCCGCCGGAGACCCCCCCCAACTTTCCCCAGGACCCCACCCCCTACCTGTCCCCTGATAAACTCCCTGGACTCCCATGCCTATCCAATTGCTGCCTGTCCCCTGACTGCCCCTCCGAACCTCTGCCCCATCCAACCCCCCCTGCTCCTTGTCCCTTGACTGGCCCCTGGAACCCCCTACCCCTTCTCCAACCTTGTAATCTTGTGGTACTGATGTGTTGTAGCTTCATTTTATATCGGCTTACAGGGCGGGAGTGGGGGGGGCACCACCATTTTGGGCCCCACCAAAAATTATACAAACCTGCCGCCTATGGTCAGGGCTACACCCTGCCAGGCTGAGCCGGTGTCTGTGCTAAGCTCGGCATCAATCAGGTGACTCTGGGAAGTTCGGGGTCCCCAGGCTCCCACAGGAGGGTGAAGCAGGTCACCCTGGAGCAGGTTAAAGCTGCAGGGTGACAGTGGGGTTGCTGCCGCTGTGAACAGCTGCTGTAGCACCGCCTGGGCAGGACAGGGAGAGCCAGTTATACCCCCCCTCCCCCAGCCTGTATCGGGGGATGGGAGCACTCACACCCTGGGGACCCACCCACCAGAGATCTTCTGGGGGGGAGAGTGGCACCCACACACCCAGGATCTTGTAGGGGGGGGACAAGGGCATCCACACTCCGGGATCCTCTGCAGAGGGACGGACACCCACACATCCAGGATTCTGTATGGGGGGCAGAGATACCCGGACACCTGGGCGGGGGATGGGGGATGGGGGGCACCGAAACATCCGGGATCTTACCTGGCAGGACAGCGGCGCCTGCAGCTCGACATGAGATGGGGGCGGGGGAAGCAGGAGCATTTCCCAGTTCCAGGCTGTCCCCGTCTGGCCAAGGCACAGAGCTCACAAGCAGAGTTTAAAGCTCGAGCTGCCAGACAGCAAAACAAGCCCGGCTCCATGGCTGGTGCCTGTGATCCCAGCGCCTGGGGAGGCTGAGGCTGGCGGATCGCTTGCGCTCAGGAGTTATGGGCTGCAGGGGGCTGTGCCGATCAGGTGTCTGCACAACGTTCAGCATCACTATGGTGATCCCTGGGAAGCTCAGAGTCTCCAGGTTGCCTAAGGAGGGGTGAACCGGCCCGGGTCGGAAACAGAGCAGGTCAAAACTCCCGTGCCGATCAGTAGTGGGGTTGTGCCTGTGAGTAGCCCCTGCAGTGTAGCCTGGGCAAGACAGTGAGACACGGTCTCTTTTAAGACACCCCCTCCCCGCAGAGCCTGGAGGGGGGATGGGAGCACCCACATGCTGGGGATTCTGACTTGGGGGGAGGGACGCCCCCCTGCACAAGGATCTTGAAAAGGGGAACAGTGACACCCACAGAGCCTGGATGGGAGCAGGGGAACCATACATGGGAGCTAGTTCATGGGGTGGGGGACACACCCATAGGCTCCGTTGCACCATTCTTAATGAGAAGAACGGGGGCATCCGCACAACACGGATCCTTAATGGGCGGGGGGACACCCACACACTCCACTATTAACCAGGAGGGACAGGGGCACCAGACACCCCCAGTAGCGTGGAGAACACCCACATCCACCGGATCCCTCATGGGGGGTAAGACAGAGGGGATTGTAATGGGGCCCAGCGCACCCACACACCAGGGATTGTTAAGGGTTGAAGGAACAGGGACACCCACACACACTGAGATCACATCATTGGAGGAACGCAAACCCTCCACAGAAGGACCTGGTCTGTTCCATTATGGCAGCCCAGCCTGGGTGAGTCAAAGTCTCTTTTTATACAGGCACACCCCAGAGCGCCTGACTAGGGGGAGAGAGACACCACCAACCCGAGATCCTTAATGGTCTAGGGTGCACCCACACACCAGGGATTCTTATGGGTGGGAGGAATGGAGACAGCCAGACACACTGAGATCACTTCCTCCCAGGAGCCTGGGCCAGACAGGGAGACACAATCCCCCTTTACAGATCTGCCAGACAACCTTCCTCCCACTCCCTCCACACAATGTTCTTATTTGGAGGTGAAGCCAGGGAAACCACATGGAGGATTCTTATCTGGGGAACTGGGGGGACCCACTTACCACCAGAGATTCTTAAGGGCAGGAGGAACAGGGACTCCCACCTCTGTGGCATGGGGGTGGGTCGCCTGCTGGGATCATCTGGGCATATTTCACCTCGTCAGCTCCCTGCCATTGCCTTGGGGGCCCTTGTTCGCTGCCTCTGGTACCCAGTTTAGCCTCCTTCCTGAGGGCTGAAACGCTTTGATCTATCTAAGGTCTGTGGGATCAATACTTGTCATGGTGTAATTCTGTGTTATTCGGGGGTCAGACTAGCTGAGCTAATGGCCCCTTCTGCCCTTAAACGCCATGAAAACATTTCCCTGGTTTCTCCTTGCGCCTGACAGACACCACGGTGAGGGGCCCAATAGAAGATCCTGGACACAGCGCTCTGGCTCTTACGTTACTTGGGGACGTCAGCGCTTTCCTAGCAAAGCTGCTGCTAAAGCGCTGGATTTGGGGAACGGTTCGGCTCCGATTCAGAGATCTGCCTGCGGGGTGTGAACCTGCCACGAGGAGCGGGAAACGCAACCAGCAACGGGAGGCATTGGCTGAGCTCCGGGCTGCCCCCGTGTGGCCAAAGCTTAGAACTGAGCAGCAGAGTTTAAAGCTGGCGCTGGGAGGGACCTGAACACGTGGGGCACGAAGGCTCCTGCGTGTAACGCTTGTTGGGTGGGCAGCTGAGCGTAGCTGATTGCTGGAGTTCAGGGCTGCACCCCGGGGTGCTGAGCAGGTGTCTGTGCTCAGGTTGGCCTCGCTATGCTGGTTTCTGGGAAGTTTGGGGCCGCCAGTTCCCCCTAGGGAGAGAGGAGCCAGCCCAGGAAAGGAGGCTTTCAAAACTCTGTTACCAATAGACAGTGGGACTGCCCCTGTGAAGAGCCGCTGCAGCCCCGCCAGGGAGAGCCGGTCTCTCTTTATGCAGCCCCCCCCCCATTCCTCAGGACGAGGGTTGTGCTCAAAGATCTGTGCCCCGTGTTTTCACCTCCATGTGAAGCGCACAGTGCAAATAACCCTCAGCGCATCAGCTCAGTTCCAGGCTCCACTTCCACCCGCTCAGAGTGCAGAGCTCCCAGGCTGGGCCTGAAATTGGAAGCGGGAGACCCTGTGACCAGCCGGGCCCTGTGGCTGGTGCCTGTGATCCCAGCTCCTGGGGAGGCTGAGGCCGGTGGATCGCTTGAGCTCAGGAGTTTTGGGCTGCAGGGGGCTGTGCCGATCAGGTGTCCGCACTAAGTTCAGCATCAATATGGTGATCCCAGGGAAGCTTGGGGTCCCCAGGTTGCCTAAGGAGGGGTGAACCGGCCCAGGTCGGAAACGGAGCAGGTCAAAACTCCCATGCTGATCAGTAGTGGGATTGCACCTGTGAATAGTCCCTGCAGTGTAGCCTGGGCAAGATGGTGAGACACGGTCTCTTTTTATAAAGACACCCCCCGCAGAGCCTGGAGGGGGGGATGGGAGCACCCACATGCTGGGGATTCTGACTTGGGGGGAGGGACGCACCCAAGCAACACAGATCTTGAAAAGGGGAACAGAGACATCCACAGATCCCGGATTGGGGCAGACAGGGGAAACCACACACTGGAGCTAGTTCATGGGGTGGGGGACAGAGACACCCACCAGAGATCCTGGATGGGAGCACCCACATGATGGGGATCTTGAACTGGGAGCAGGGAAGCACCATGTACCAGAGGTTCTGAAGGGGAACAGGGACACCCACACACCAGGTGTCTTGCAGCAAGAGCTGCGGTCTTCATTTACACAGGGCAGTGATGGGGAATTAACCATGTCCCTTGCGGAGCTTGTTCCACTAGATGATTAGCCTCATTGTCAGGGCCGGCTTCAGGAAGTGCGGGGCCCAATTCGAACAGTTTTGATGGGGCCCCGGCAGGGATGACTAAAACAAAAAAACCCTTTAAAAACCCCTTTCATTTCTTCCATGTATTATTTACTTTCCATGACTATATAAATAATAACACAATTATCTATTACATACATTGCATCATATATTAATTAGCTGATTTGCACTTTCATATTAGGAAAATAATTTGTTTTGATAGTTGTACAACTGATTTTCTTCACTATTTTATTAAAATTTATAAAATATTTCCTTATTAATATAAAATTGCCCCCATCCTTCCCCCCCTCCAGCGCCACCCGGCCCTGTGGAAACAAACCCTCCTTCCCCAGCTCCGCCCCATTGAAACAAGGTTCAGGGGCGGGGGGAGGAAGAAACAGCACACATGGGGTGACCAGATCACAGCAGTAAAATAGGACCTGTCCCCCTCCCTGCTCAGCCCCACCATCACACCCCTCTTCACCCCCTAGCCCCCTGCGGGCTTGCTGCATCCCTCCTAGTCAGTCCCCACCCACCACTCGCCTCCTTTCACCTTCTCCCTCCCCTGCCAGAAACCTCCATGCCCGCCCCTAGAACTCCTGCTGGCTCACTGCTCGCCTCTGTGCCCACCCGCCACTCGCCCCCTCACCCTTCCCCCCAAGTATAAAGCCTCATTCAAAGACCCAGGGGTCACTATATTACTGCACATAGAAGTCAATCAATGCAGTTGTAGATAAATCTCTGCATTATGCATTTTTGTATAACTTTTATATGACTTTGTATTGAACCTTGGTAATATGTTATAGCAGGCCCTAAAGGTAGTGTAATTAAGGTAAAAGAAAATGTCTTTTTGCTTGGAGTAGAATAAGATCTTCCCCCCACTTTGTAATCAGTTGCCCTGTTGAATGGATGAGGTGTGAATTAGGAAGGTGTGGAAGGCAGCACCTCCAGACACCTGCAACCCTTGGAGAGGGGCTGGGAGCCAGACGGAGGAGAGCTTTGCCCAGGCTGAGTGGGACGGAGTTTGGGTGCTGGGTGCAGGCTCTGGGCTGGGGCACGGGGTGGGGTGCAGGAAGGGTGGAGGGGTGCAGGCTCTGGGAGGGAGTGCGGAGGGCTGGGTGCAGGCTCTGGGACAGAGTTTGGGGGACAGAGAGGGGGTGCTGGGTGCTTGGGGGGCAGGGGAGGGGACTGCCATCACATGTGGCTTCCTTCCTCCTCTGCTGCCCCTCACCATAGCCTCGGTGGGGAATGGGGCTGCCCCTTGCCCAGTGTTTGCAGGAGTGGTGGCTGGGGGGAAACCCAGTCAAACTCTGGTTTTACTCTTTCGTTGATGGGTCACTTTAACCCATTACACACCCTTTCCCGCCTCTCTCACTCCGCTTTTCTACTGGGCTTGTTTGCTCTTTTCGGTGGAGCCAGATGAAAACCACAAACCCCAGTGAGAGCAACAGGCTGGAAGACTAGACTGAACCCACCACCCAGCCTAGTCCATCCCAGAGCCCAGAACTGAGGACAAATGACCCCCTACCCCCAGGCCACCTGCTTCCACTCCTGGCCTCTCCCAGCACTGCCAGCGATTCTGTATGGCTGCATGAGGCGGGATTTCAACCGGACTCCCCCCGCTAAATTCACCCCTGTTTTGCAACCACTCTGCACCAAGAGCACCTTCCTTCCCTGCCCTAGCTGCTGGATGGCTAGAAAGCTGAGCTGGGCATTTGATTGATCTGGAATATTATCATGCCCCCCCTCAAAAAAACCTTAATATCCCCACAGCTTTGGGGGAGGGGAATAGCCCCCCCCCGAAAGCTGGTCTAATTTATTGTTGCAGGGCAAACGAAGGAGCCATAGTTTAATGGAAATATTCAGCCCCTACAGAGATCTTGCAGCAGGGAAAGCAGAGTTGATGGGAAGGGAACTGGTCTGGATAGGAGCCTCCATCCTCTTTCTTTGCAAAATAATTTGGAGAGGGGAATCAGATCATGCCGTGCCTCAGTTTCCCCTCTTGCCAGGAAGGGTGGGGGGGGAGAGAAGTCTCAGCCTGCCGTGTTGCAGACCTTTCGCATTCTCCCCTCTTGATGTATTTGGTTTCCTCCTCCAAACCCCCCTCTCTCTCTCACCTGGAGTTCACAGCACTAAGTACCGGCTCGGGGCTTTTTTCCTGGGTTACATGATCCCGACTTTAGTTTGGAACCAGACACAGGCAGGCACCAACTCACCCTCAAACAGCAACACCACGAAAACCACAACACCAGCCCAATATTACAACCCTCCGGGGAATCACAGGGTCAGACACTCACGGCTGGAAGCCCCAGCAGCTGCTCAGGTGAGTGAGGTCACGGCAGAGATTCCTGTCTCCCACCGGGCCGGAAGCCCCCTCGGCGTCTCCTCCAGGTGAGTGCCGGGGGTGGGGGAGGGGAAGGAAGGCTGCAAAGCACATGTGCCTTCTCCCCCCTCCCCCCTCCTGACCTGCAACACCCAGGCGGCTGCCTCTGCCTCAGCCGGCCAGCGTCTATCGTTGCCTAGCAACAACAGCTGCTGCTTCCGGGAGACGCTGCCGGCGCGGGGCCCTCTCAGGCGCGGGGCCCAATTCGGGGGAATCGGGCAAATCGGCCTAAAGCCGGCCCTGCTTGCAGCCCTTCTCTTCCGCCCTGACTGATGGGGGGAGTATTGAGCCTCCCTCCCTTAGGCCCTTCAGCATCCCTGGGGAACACCAACACCGCCTGAGTGACTTTGGGCCAGTAGGTCAACCAATAGGGCTGCCTCCTAGGCCAGGCTGCAGCCCAGCTTCAGGACTGAGAGGAAATGGAGCTTGTATCCCTACCTACAGGACTCCAGGCACAGCCAGGCTTCTGGATCAAACATCCCCTCTTGTGCTCAAGTCACAACAGCTCGCGGGTGAAAGACAGGCTTTCATGGCATTGGAGAAAGCAAGACAGAGCCTTGGAAGACCCAGCAGGGTTTGTGGCACAGGAATTGCCCTCAGATCCTACCGAGACTTCAGCTCAGATTGCAGGATTCAAAGTCCCGAGTGCTGCCCTTACACCATGGGACCAATAGGGAACCCCCAGACCTCTGCTGAGCTCTGGTGTGTATGACCCTGTGGGGGCAGCCCTGCCTTTGCTCACCAAGTTGTCATGCAGCAGTTTGCTGCAGCTCCCAGAGGCCTTTCTTAATCCAGCCTGAGAGGCCAGTGGGCATGTGAGGAAGTTGCCCCTTCAGTCCCAGGCAGTACATGGCCCTTCCTAGTGAAAAGCCAAGTCCTGGGGAAAAAAGGTCAAATAACACCCTGGAGAGATGCCTTCTTCCATTTTGAGGGGAATGGGTTCTACTTCACCTGAGCAGGGACTTGAACCCTGTATCCTCAGATTAAAAGTCTGACGCTCTACCAACTGAGCTAGCCAGGCTCACATATAAAAGAAGAAAATTTCGTGCAGATGAGAAACTCGTCATGAAAATGAGAGCAGGAAACAATACAGAAAACCTGCTACTCGTGCTCTCTTAGCAGTCCTAGCCCCAGCTTGCTCCTCCATCCAGCGCCCTGAGGCCTTATTCTTTTTTTAGTTAAATATCAAATCCAGGAGAAAACACAGTTATACAAAGCAAAATGAAATCACAAACAGAAATGTCATTGGAAATACAGAAATAAAAAAGGAAAATGCAATCCCCATCACTTTATCGTGTCGGGGCCATTCCTGTATCGAGAGCACCCGCGAAGGTCCCTGTGTGCTTACAAGAAACCTGGAGGAACTCATACCACAGCCTGAACATGAAACTCAACTGCTCCCAGGGGCCGCAGTAAAACCCTTTCCCTGCTGTGACGTTGCACTCCATAGGATTTTATGAAAATATGCTAATGAGTGTGAATATAAAGTGACTGGACTATGCTTCATGCCAAAGGTCTCTTGTAAGGTATCATTACAAAGCTTATAATCTACGGTGTGTGTTCATCCTATTTGTATGAACCGATCATTCTTGGATCTGAAACTAGAAATATGAACTATAACTCTGAGGTCCTGTTGTAATGATGCAAAGTGTGGGCCATTAATAGTGGTTTGGATCTTGATGGCTCCCATTAACCAGGACAATTGACTGGAGATGGCTCTGTCCTGCACCATCTGTGAGTCAGGCCAGGAAGAATGAAGGCTTGGGGGTCTCACAGGACATGTCACCATATCACCTGGTACAGGAATCCATCTTAAACCTGGGGCTCATCCTCAGGAGAGAGACAAAAGATTCCTGCCGTGTACCAAAGCTGTATAAGGGGGTGGAACTGAACAAACATGCTGCAGTCACGAGACATCCCCAGCTACCACCTGAGCTGGAACAAGGGCTATACCAGGTGAAAAGATTGGGCCCAGACAAGAAATAAGTCTAGTCTTTGCCTCTCAGTCTGTGCAGATGGGACCTTCCCCTCCAGTGCTGGCAGATTCTCCTCTCTCAACTACCCTTGTCCCAAGCAGCACAGCTGGTGGGAATCTTAAATGTACAGAGGCGACTTAGGAGCAGAAACCCCCTCCACCTTCCATGCAATTGGCACTTGCCCCTCACTGAGCAGGAGTGAAATTCCTGCAGGGCCACATCCCCTTTGGGCATGAACAAAGCAGCAGGGTAAATGAACCTGGAAATGCTGGGGATTGAACCCAGGACCTCATACATGCAAAGCATGTGCTCTATCACTGAGCTACATCCCCACATGGGCCATGCATGCTATAGGTTACACTCAGAGCCCTCCTGTTTCCAGAGCACCCAGTGGCCTAAGAGCAGCATGGGGACACATTCCTGATCTGAGGCCAAACTTGCTGTCCTGGAGGTTGCTGGTTCTTAGGGGTCACTTTGCAGCAGGGACAGATTCGATGTGTGGGGCAGAGAGTGGGTGCCCTGGACTCAGGGTGCAGAGATACACTCAGCCCTATCCCCAGCATTGGGTGGGGTGCTGCCACCTCCTGCTGGAAGGTAATGGGAGGGGAGGGGCGCTGTGAGTCACTCAACACCTGACCCTGTTGGCAGCAGTGGTGTGGGAAGCTCCAGGTGTTTCTAGGATCTGCTATTTCCACCTGCCTGTGAAGTCCAGCTTTCCCAGCACATTCACTGGGGTGCAATTGGGTCACTGTTTCCATGGCTTAGCAGCAAAGAATCTCTCCCAGTTTCCCTTCTATCGGCAGCAGGATTAGCCTGTGTTGGTGGTTAATGAGGTGGATCTAGTTGTAGATTGTTATTCATTCCCCACCTTGATAATTCACACAGTCCCTTTCCCATGCAGATTCCCCGCACCTCAGTGATCCTGGTAGCAGGGGTTGGGGCCTGAGATTTTCAGGGTCCTTTTTCCCCTCCACCTGCAGTGAACTCAGCTTTTCCCCCATCCCAGACAATCCATGAAATAACAACAGGGCATAAAGAAAGAGGAGGGAACATCTCAGGGCCAGGGCTGGATGTGCCCAGGGCCCCCTGCTTGTCCATTGTTTCCATGGAATTTGGCCCCCTGCTTTGCACAAGGGACAGAGAAAGATCTTGCTGTTCCTGTGTCTGTGCAAGGAAAATTGTGCTTCCCTAGGAAAGAGAGGCAGGAAATGGCCCCATGGTGGGACATTATCCTCAGGATTAAGACCTAAGGACTCAGGCTGAGAACTGATAGAACTGCACTCATCTGGGATTTAATAAATTGTCTTTCATGGAGCAGGGCCAGTTCCAGTGTTTTTGGCACCCCAAGCGGAAAAAAAAACCCGCTGCCACTTTTGGTGGCAAGTCCTTCCATCTGAGAGGGACTGAGAGGGCTTAATTGCCGCTGAAGCCTCCCCTTTCCATTGACCACCCCAGGGACCTGCTTGCTGTGCTGCCATGGAGACACTGGGAAGATGGGGGGAATCAGGAAAATAGCATGGATTTATTTACATTGCAAGTGAAGAAAAATCAAAGCTTTCTTTGGTTTAAAGTCACTTTTCCCGGACTGGGAATTGAACCCAGGCCTTGGCAGTGAGAGTGCCAAATCCTAACCGCTAGACCATCAGGGAAGAGAGGGTGTTGTTTTTCTTCTCACTTATGCTACACTTTCTTAGGCTACTTTCTAGCCACTTCCTGAAATTACTCCATTATCTACTCCCTGAGGGCCTAGGAGCAGAGTGCAGGAACCCCTGTGCTCAGGGTCACAACCTGAGCCCAACCCAAGCCACTGAAACAAACTCAAATGATGCTTCAGCTTCCTCCAGCAGGATCACAGAGCAACACAAAGAAAACCCATGAGGAACAATCCTTCTCTGTCTTCATTTACCCCATCACAGCCCTCTCAGCAGCCCGCTCTTGTGGGAAGGACAGTGAGCTGATAGGAGCTCTGGCACAGAGACCAAGGGAGGGGTGTTGCTCCCCCTGGGTGTGAGCTGATCACATTCTGACTCCGTGTAACGGGGCTCTGAGCTTTGCCATCTTGTGAGTTCTGTGTCCTCAACAAGCAACCACAGCACTGACCCCTTTCCTTGTCTTCCTCAGATTCCCCGGCCCTTCCCCACAAATGGTTTTATCAGGCGCTGGAGGGATCTAAGGACCTGCAGGTTTCCCTCACCCTCTCCTGAAGCAAACACTGATTCCCTTCTCTGACACTCCTGGGCCTGGGCTTCTTTTGAGTTTTTCCCCAGGGGACCTGATTCCCTGTGAAAATGTGTGTGGCATGTGGGGAACTCAGACTCAGACTCTCCCCCACTAGATGAGTCCAACAGCACCTCCCACTGGTGGAGGAATCCTAAATTCCACCCTCCCACCCTGGTTACTCTGACCAGCTGATGGCGACAGCATGCTAAATCAACCCCAGCTCTCTGGTCTAGAAAGCAGCATCTAACCAGCCTTGTGACAGCTCTGGTTTGCTCGCTGGAGCCATAACGAACCAGGAAAGAAGGCAAATGTCAGACAGGGAACCTCAGCTCCACAAATAAACACCCTCAGGCTCCTTCTACACTGCGACTGGGCAGTTGACTGACTTCAAATCCAGCTAACCCAGTTGGTAGAGTGTGAGACTCTTAATCCTGCCATCATGAGTTTAAGCCCCATATTGGGCAGCAGCAACAGGCCTTAGGTGTCACTCTTCTGCTTATAGTCACAGCCCAGAATGAAAGTTCCACACCCCAGGATAGGCTTTGCAGCAAGACAAGATAAGCACATTAGCCAATGGTTAACAGGTTACATAATGTCTTCGCCCATGGTCTTAAATTGGCAAGTTAACATTTAATGAATACTTTGATACAATGTTAGTTGTATAAAATATCTATGTTGAATTCTGATTTGGGGTCCATTGGAATGGAGCAACTCCTTTGATTGTCCAACAGGTAGATTCCTAGGGGTTAAAGCAAAGAAACAGTGAAAGTATATGGCAATAAAGATTGTTTTCTGTGTGTCTAAAGGCAGGCATTGGTCCCTGGGAAGGGAGGTGGAAGGATGCCATAACTTATACTGACATGTGACAACTTCTCATAAACTCAAGGTTGCATCTGTGGGAAGAACGTCTCCCTACAGAAGAGACTAACACAATAGGAACAGGGATTCTTTGTTCAATCTGCAACTCTGAATAAGACACAGTTATTTAGTTCTTAGCTCCAACACCTGGCAATTTGCTGACCAGGCCTATCTTAGCAAGCAAGGCTTTCTGTTTACCCAGCTTTTTCTTAGCTGATCACGATTTGCTAGGCCTCTGGTCCCTTGACTTTGCTACCCCTGGGTGTGAGCTGATCACGTTCTGATTCCATGTAACGGGGCTCTGAGCCAATGGTTAACAGGTTATATAATGTCTCCGCCCATGGTCTTATATATTTTATACTAATAACATTTTATCAAAGTATTCATTAAACGTTCTTCCCTGGACTTTGGGTCTGGAAAAGAGCTGGCACAATCCATAGACCAGGTTGTTATACAAAATGCACATGGATTTTAACCCTTCACATCCAGTAATGGCAAAGTTCTTGGTTCAGGCTTGTAGCAGTGATGGAATAAATTGCAGGTTCAAATACAGTCTCTAGAGTCCATCCACTGCTGGGATGGGACATTGAGTCTTTTGTACAGAGCTTCAGTTTGTAGCAAAGTCACTCCGGAGGTATGAAGCAGGATTGGAGATGAGGCATCAGCCTTTTATAGTCTCTTGCCATGTGGTCTTTGCTTTCTTTGTCTCAAGGACACTCTATCCAGCACGTGGCATAGAAAAACCTGAGTTCTGTCCATAGGCAGGTCCCTGCATACCCTGCTGAGTCACAAGGTGTATCTGCCTTCTCTCAATGGGTCAGTTGTACAGCTGATGGTCCTTAATTGGGTGATCCACAGGGAGTAGCTCAAACCTCCAAATTGCCTGGCCAGGGGCAGGACATTAGCCCAGCAAGGGAGGGGTGCGGCAGTGACATCACAAAGGCCTTTTGCAGGACCTCAGACTATTGGTCAAAGGTGGTGGGGAGGTGGTGACCTCACAGAGAGATGCTGACATCAGCCAGGCAGGACGGGGGCGAGGGGCCAGGGAAACCTCAGAGACCCCTGTGGCTTTGCTTCAGCAAGTCTCCTTCTCCAGGTCTCTCTTTGAGGACTGAGGGAGTATTCGGGTTCAGGTACGTGAGCTCCAGGAGCCTCTTTTGAGTTTTCCCCTTCCCTTTTAGTGATTTTACTAGAAAACAGCCGTCCCTGTTTAGAAGGTAAGAGCCTCCTCGAGGTTTGAAACCTGTTCAGTCTGATCCATCTGGTGACAGTTGAATTCTAGGCATGGAAAACATGAACTTAAGGAGGCAGAATTTTATTCCGCACCTGGGATTTTGTCCCTTAGAATCACTGGGGCTCATTAGGGTTTGTCCTTTTTGTTTCACCTTCTCCTCCATCCATCCCTTCCTCCTTTCTCTTCTTCTCTTGCTTCTTTTGTCCTTTCTCGTGTTCCCCTCCCAACACCAGGAGGGGTGTGTGTGTGTGTGTGTTGCGGGGGAGCAGTGTGGTTTTTCCCCGTGTAGCCAGCACCAGACCTGGCACCATCCCCAGCTCTGCCCCCTTCCTGCCACTGCGACCCCATCTCACCTCCTGACCCTGGCTGGGCGCCCCTGGCCCCTCATAGCAGGGGGCTGTGCAGGAGGGTGCAGGGGGGTCTCCTTGCAACCATGAGTGGATGTCTGGTGGGTGCTGTCACCTCCGCCAGAGACCCCCAAGAAACTCACTAGCTTCCTCCACATGCGGGGAGGGGCTCCTACTTTCTGACTTGGGTGGGGGGAGATTCCATTATGTCAGAGCCCGTGGAGGGAGGGGTTCAAATCACGAGTCTGAGTGGCAGGGCAACCCCCTCCCCGAGTCAGATTCTGGTAGGGGGCTGGGCTGGGATCTGTAGGGAGGGAGACACAGGAAAAAGCAGCCGCTACTATGGAACCCAGGAGTCCTGGCTCCCAGTCCTCCTGCTCTCACCTCTAGACCCACCCTCCACTCCCAGAGCCAGGGCTAGAACCCAGAGGTCCTGGCGCCCAGCCCCCTCTCTGCTCTGACCACTAGACCCCACTCCTCTTTTAGGCTCACTGCCTTTTCTATCCACCCAGCCCACCTGTCCATCCCTTTGCTGCAGGTTTCTGGGGTGTCACCCCTGCTCTGCGCTCCCCCAGTGCAGCCCAAGGCCTTTCCTCCCCCCAGCCACACATCCTCTCCCCCTCGTGCTGAATCGTCTGCTTGGCCCCCTGCCCCCTCTCGGGATGCGCTGTGCGGCGTGGCTGGGGATTGTGCAATGGCCCAGCACCAGGCAATGCAGAACGGACACCAGAGGCCCTGCCCTGCCCCACCGCACTGGAGCTGCCTTCCAGGTGCATTGGAGCCCAGTGCCCTGCACCTGTGCCCTCCTGCCCCACAAGGGGTGAGCTGCAGTCCCCACCACGCTCCGCAGAGGGGAGAAGGGTCAAGCCAACCAGCCCATTTAGGATGGGGGAATCAACACCCTTTTTTCTGCACAGCCACTGACCATCAGCAGGATTCCTCCTCCCTCCTGTGCCTCAGTGCAACTAAATCTCCACACCTAGACAGCCGGTCCATCCGCTGCACCCCAGTCCCCCATGCCTGAGCCTCCCTGCCAAAGCCCTGCACCTGGCTCCATAGAATTAAGTCTCACATCTCGCTGGGAACTCGACTTCTGTGCCCAGAGAGTCTCAGGCCCCCTCAGTATATGACCTGAGTCTGAGAAACACAGTGTCCGTCTTCTCTAAAGAAGTACTTGGAGAGTTTTTTTCTTGTGGCCTAATGGATAAGGCGTCTGACTTCGGATCAGGCGATTGAGGATTCAAGTCCCTTCGTGGTTGTGTTTGTTCAGTTTTACCTTTGGGCTGAAAGTCCTGCTCCCTTCAGGGCTGGAACCTCTTCTTGGCCGCTCAGGCCAATGCTCTGGCTTCAGCTAGAGCCCCGGGAAGGAGTTGGGGGGTGGACGTCACAAAGGCTGGGGCATGAGCCCCAGGTGCTTCCAGTCTCGCCTTTGCCGTTCCTGACTTGCCAAAGAAAATGGGCGGCTGCCCGGGCTAGCGTGTGGAGCAGTTTCCCTCTTCCAAGTGTGCGCCTGTCCCTGTGCTGGAGGGGGGTTGCTACATAGCACCTTGGGATCCTGGGTGTTTCTCTGCTTCTCGCCAGCTGGGGAAAAGCCTCTTGGGGAAAAATCTCCTGCCCCACTGCAAAAGTGAACACCTGGAGTGGGAACGGTAAGAGGCCCCACCAAGGGGGCTGGCCCTGCTTTCCTACTGTCTTCTGATGTTGGCCATAGAGCATCAGCAGCCGCCCCCGCATGCTGGTCTGCGGGTGGCCTTCAGTGGGTGTTTGGCATGGCAGGGAGCAGGCTGGCTAGGGGTCTTTGTCCCTGTCTGCTGGCCACGCATAGGCATGGTCCTGCCCTCCTCTGAACAGCCAGAGTTAGTCTGTGCTTAGAAAGCAGAGACACAGGAGACTCAAGACAAGAGGGTGAGAAAGATTGAGAAAGGACCTATGCAGACAGCCCACACTACAGGGACACTGCCTGGTTAAGGGATGTGGAGGCACCAAATTGCCCCAAATTTCCTGGTGCCCCACGCAGCTGGGTACTGCTCCAGCGGCGACCTCGATCCCCCGACTGGCTGAGCCGGCCAGGAAAGCTGCCCCTGCCCCTGCTCCACCTCTTCCCACAGCCCCCCACCCCTGGTCTGCCCCCCCCTCCCGCTCCACTCCATCCACCCCCCACTCCGCTCCTTCCCCTGAGTTACACCCCGGTGGACGGCAGGAGGGATCAGGCGCACCCGGCACTCACCGAGCGGTGGGAAATGGAACGACCTGGCCCCAGCCTGCTCTTCTCCACCAGCTCCCAGCCACACCACTGGTGAGTGCTGGGGGGTGTTTTTCCCCCACCCCCCATGTTCCAAGGCTGGGAGCAGAGTGCAGCAGGCTGGGGCCGGATCCCTCCACTTCCCACCGCCCCATGAGTGTGGGGTCATAAGAACATAAGAACATAAGAAAGGCCGTACCGGGTCAGACCAAAGGTCCATCTAGCCCAGTATCTGTCTACCGACAGTGGCCAATGCCAGGTGCCCCTGAGGGAGTGAACCTAACAGGCAATGATCAAGTGATCTCTCTCCTGCCATCCATCTCCATCCTCTGACGAACAGAGGCTAGGGACACCATTCTTACCCATTCTGGCTAATAGCCATTTATGGACTTAGCCACCATGAATTTATCCAGTCCCCTTTTAAACATTGTTATAGTCCTAGCCTTCACAACCTCCTCAGGTAAGGAGTTCCACAAGTTGACTGTGCGCTGCGTGAAGAAGAACTTCCTTTTATTTGTTTTAAACCTGCTGCCTATTAATTTCATTTGGTGACCCCTAGTTCTTGTATTATGGGAATAAGTAAATAACTTTTCCTTATCCACTTTCTCAACATCACTCATGATTTTATATACCTCTATCATGTCCCCCCTTAGTCTCCTCTTTTCCAAACTGAAGAGTCCTAGCCTCTTTAATCTTTCCTCATATGGGACTCTCTCTAAACCCCTAATCATTTTAGTTGCTCTTTTCTGAACCTTTTCTAGTGCTAGAATATCTTTTTTGAGGTGAGGAGACCACATCTGTACACAGTATTCGAGATGTGGGCGTACCATGGATTTATATAAGGGCAATAATATATTCTCAGTCTTATTCTCTATCCCCTTTTTAATTATTCCTAACATCCTGTTTGCTTTTTTGACCGCCTCTGCACACCGCGTGGACATCTTCAGAGAACTATCCACGATAACTCCAAGATCTTTTTCCTGACTCGTTGTAGCTAAATTAGCCCCCATCATGTTGTATGTATAGTTGGGGTTATTTTTTCCAATGTGCATTACTTTACATTTATCCACATTAAATTTCATTTGCCATTTTGTTGCCCAATCACTTAGTTTTGTGATTACCGGTCTGTAATTGCCAGGATCACCCCTAGAGCCCTTTTTAAATATTGGCGTTACATTAGGGTCGGGCCTGCCCTGCAATTACCGGGCGGCGGGAAGTGGAGTGACCTGGCCCCAGCCTGCTCCGCTCTGCCAGCTTGGGCTGGGGGACGGGGGTGCCGTGTAGGGCACCAAAATGTCTAGGGACAACCCTGAATAGATCATTTTCCCACAGGGACCGATGGCTGTTAGAATAGAGATATTCAGGCTGCCTGTACAGGCCTAGACTTTCAGAACTGCGGTGTCAGAGCTGGGAAGGGGGACACTGGGGAACAGACTCTGTCGGTCTATAGAGATAAGCCCGACTGGTGTGAAGGGCTTCGGAATCTGCTTGCTGGGAAACTAACGCCAGTAAACATCCCTTTGTCTGCGCTTCCGACTTCTGGTCTTTTGCTGCTTGTTGTCTGCGTGACAAGAGCCAGGGAAGTGGGCGGGGGAAGGGAAAGCCCTCTAACAATGGCTCCTTGCTCCTCTCCCTCCAGGCTCAGGGGTCAAGGATGGGCAGGACTCCAGGCTCTGCTTGAGGGATCCTGGGACAGGGGCTGCAGGAGGGAGGGGGGCAGAAAGGATTGCAGGTTCTGACCTGTGCTCTGGAGAGGAGGTAATAGGTGAAGGGGGTGTTTTTGACTCTTCCCTTCCTCAGTGTCCCCTGGGCTGGAATTCTACATTCCACAGGGCCAGATAAGGGGGTGAAGCCACTAGGCTAATAAAAACCAGTGCTCCAGGTGAGGCTTGAACTCACAACCTCAGCAAAGCTCCTCTCAGCACTGCCCTATAAGTACTCTGCGCTAACCAATTGCGCCACTGGAGCACCTGCTAATTATCATTCTCTGAGACCCCTAGGTTGATACAGGCAAGGAGTGACCCCAAAACATTCTCAGTGGGGCTGAGAGCAGGTAGCAACAAGTGTTGTACTTGGTGGGGTGGATTCTTCTTAAGGGTTCCAGGCCCCATTTGACCCTTTTGTTCTTCCCTGTGTAATAACAGAGCTGGTTCAGACTCAGTGGAGAGTCTTGCTGCAGACCAACGGATCTGAAATCACTGATAACCAGCTCTAAGCATTAGTCCTGCTTTGGGACAGTGTCTCTCATGCTAGAAACCGCCCAGTCTGTGCTAGCAGTGAGGCTCCCTCACTAACAGCTGAAATCAGGGAGAGCTGTGTGAAGTGCAGGGCCCCAGGGGTGCCTGAACAGGGGGGAACAACACCCCAGGGCTTTAAAAAATGGGAGGGCTCTGCCTTGCCACTTTGTAATGAGTGATGTAATGTAGTGAGTAGTAGTGTAGTAATGTAGTGAGTGGGGGAGGGGGCGGAGAGCAGTGAGCGGGAGGAGGGGTCTTGAGGTAAGAGGCAGCATAGGAGCGGGGCCTTGGGGAGAAGGGGTGGTGCAGGGGTGTGGCCTCGAGTGGAAGGGGTGGGGCTACTGTTTGGGCTCTGGTGGCTGCTACTTTTAGGCAGGGCAAGTGCGGGGGGCAAGTGGGGCAATTTGCCCCACAAGCCCTGGCCGAGAATCCCTTCCCTGGCTAGAGGCGCCTTTTTAATTTTTACTCACCCGGCAGCGCTCCGGGTCTTCGGCAACACTTCAGCGGCGGGTCCTTCAGTTCTGCCGAAGACGCGGAGCGAGTGAAGGACCCGCTGCCACTGAAGACTCGGACGCCATCCAGTGAGTACAAGCGCCGCAGCGGGTGGCACCTTTTTTATGTCTGCTCCCCCGCTTTGCCCCAGGCCCCCGAATCCTCTGGGTGGCCCTGCTTTTAGGGAGCCTGCCCCGCTCCTGGTGGGACCACAAGGTGTCAAATGGTGCCTGGAACCATTAAGAAGGATCCACCCCACTGAGTACAACACTTGTCGCTACCGGCTCTCACCTCCACTGAGAATGTTTTGGGGTCACTCCTTGCCTGTATCAGCCTAGGGGGGTCTCAGAATTATAATTAACAGGTGCTCTAGTGGTGCAATTGGTTAGCGCGCAGTACTTACAGAGCAGTGCTGAGAGGAGCTATGCTGGGGTTGTGAGTTCAAACCTCATCTGGAGCACTGGTTTTCATTGACCACATGGCATCACCCCCTTATTTGGCCCTGTGGAACGTAGAATTCCAGCCCTGGGGACCCTGAGGCAGGGGAATAGTCAAAAACACCCCCTTCAATTATTACCTCCTCTCCAGAGCACAGGTCAGAACCTGCAATCCTTTCTGCCCCCCTCCCTCCTGCAGCCCCTGTGCCAGGATCCCTCAAGCAGAGCCTGGAGTCCTGCCCCTGGCGTCTGTACTATTGACAAACTCTAAGTGACGGGGACAAAACACTCAAATCCTGCCTGGTGCGGGGAGCCAGGTTTGCTCTTCAAATTCTGTCGTTGGTACATTTCCAGGCCTGGGAATGTCCCACAACAGTATTTAATGGGAAGCTGCCTGCAGAACAGTTACACTGCACAGAGCTCCTGCGGAGGAGGGGTGGGAATTAGTAACATTTTGAGGATCGTTTGGGAAATGAGCCTTTGCTGACAAGGTTTGTCTCTGTCCATATTTCACCTTCAGGTGTTATGTTGACGGATCTTTAGTGTATTTTTGTGAGGTTAATAACTATCTCCTCAACTTTATTTACTCAACTTGAAAATTGGTGTCACTTGATTTTTGCATCTCCCTGTGAAAATACAACTGACACGTGTGGCTTTCTACAGGGGGCCATGATGTTAAAGTTGGAATTCAGTCTCTGTACTTCGGGGGCAGGTGTTGCTTTTTTAACAGCTGCCTCACGGCCAGGCACACCGGGCTGTTAGCTGCACCCACTGTCCTTGCCAGGGGCCCCTGCTGAACCCTGGGCGGCTGCACTGCCGTGCTGGGGTGACTCTGCAGGTGGAGAAGCTGCTGTGGAGCAATGTAGAGCAGGTGCAGGAAGGAGACAAGGTCACTATTCACATTCTGAACTGCACAGTTTTCACTCCCAGCCCTACCGGTGCCCCTCAGTCCCAACCCGCAGCCCCCTGGGCTCCCCGCTGAGCTCCCCAGTCACTGAGCGGCTGGTGCTCCTCACTCCCGACCTGCAGACCCTGCTATCCCAGCCCTGACTTCCAGACTCACAGGTCTGCTGGTGCCCCTCACTCCTGACCCGCAGCCCCCTGGGTTCCCCCCAGCTATAGCGGTGCCCCTCACTCCTGACCCGCAGCCCCCTTGGCTCCCCACTTTGCTCCCCAGTCACTGCGTGGCTGGTGCCTCTCACTCCCAACCTGCAGCCCCCTGGGCTTCCCTCAGATCTACCGGTGCCCCTCACTCCCGACCCGCAGCCCCTGCTATCCCAGTCCTGACCTCCAGACTCACAGCTCTGCTGGTGCCCCTCACTCCCGACTTGCAGCCCCCTGGGCTCCCGCTGAGCTCCCCAGTCACTGCACTGCTGGTGACCCTCACGCCCGACCCGCTACACCTGCTATCCCAGTCCTGACCTCCAGATTCACAGCTCTGCTGGTGCCCCTCACTCCCGACCTGCAGCCCCTGCTATCCCAGTCCTGACCTCCAGACTCACAGCTCTGCTGGTGCCCCTCACTCCCGACCCGCAGCCCCTCGGCTTCCCCCAGCCCTACCGGTGCCCCTCACTCCCGACTCGCAGGCCCCTGGGCTCCCTCCAGCTCTGACGGTGCCCCTCACTCCTGACCCGCAGCCCCTGCTATCCCAGTCCTGACCTCCAGACTCACAGCTCTGCTGGTGCCCCTCACTCCCGACTCGCAGGCCCCTGGGCTCCCTCCAGCTCTGACGGTGCCCCTCACTCCTGACCCGCAGCCCCTGCCATCCCAGTCCTGACCTCCAGACTCACAGCTGATTGCTTTGAGAGACTGGTAGTGAGTTGGGTGTGGTGGCTAGAGAACAGACAAAGTGGTTACTGGTTTATGATTTCCTGTTTGCTCCTTTCGGGTAAGGGAAATAGGGAAAGAAAATAAGCAAACTAATGAAGAGTGAAGAGCAGAAGAAGCTGGAACTGCACAGGTTGCAAGTTGCTGCCCAGAAAGGCTGAACACTGGGCGCTGGGAAAGTCTCTGTTAACTAAGAAGCCCCTGAGCTGAGTGCATCCCAGTTTCAGTGAACTGCAGAGGGGGTGTCTCAGCACAAGAAAGGAGGAAAATGACTACCAGTGAGGCAGCTACTTAACTATTCGGTTTGTCCATCCGTCCGTCTGTCCAACCAATGTTTCTTTCTTCATCCTGCTGGTTCTGGCTGCCCCTTACTACAGCCATAACTTTGGTCTTGAACTTTATAGAGTAGTGAGGTACCTTAAGGGTTAAATGCTAAATACCAAACCCAAACAACACTAGTTACCTCTGTCTGGCAAAAGGTGTCTGGCAGTTTTGCCACTTTGAATGATTCAAATGGATTTTCAGAGGCATTATATAAAAATCCCAAAAAAGCAGAACCAAACCAATTCATCTTAAACCTACAAAACAAGAGTTTTACAAACCATGAGTGTCAGTTTAGGTCCTTAAAACCTTACATCATCACACACAAAGTTCTCTTTTGCCTAACATCCCTTGCACTGCAATGACTCTTTTTTACACAACTGTACCCCGATTACACGTCCATCTTGTACAACCAGAGACAGCCAGGGGCAGGCACGTTAAGTGCCAATAGAAACCCCGGACATTCCTTTAGTGATTTTGCTTACATTACCCAGGAGTCAAATCATTTTGATGAGATTATCTCTCCATCTGCTGCCTGCAGCCGTCCCCTATAGACCATTTCTGTGGGCAAAGGGCCCATTTCCCCTCAGAATGGCTGTAAAGGCTTCTGGGGACAAAACATAGTGGTGGTAGTAGCCACTTTACCTGACCCTCTTGTATAATATAATTACCAAACTTCTATCAAATGTGACTGCACAGAGCTGCACATACAGTTACGTACAGTTACATTCACTGAAAGTGAGCAACTGTCCCCAGAACTCACTGCCAGTGGCACAGATACCTTTTAAGTACCGAGATGTGCAGTGACATCTTTCATGGGAACCGGCCAGCGTGTGCACGGCCGGCATGTGCAGAGCAAAGGTTGCCCACGGGCGCTGTGTCAGGCTCTGGCACCGCGTGAGACAATGGACCACTTTCTGGTGGCTGGTTTGTTTCCCCAGCAGGTGTGGGGACTTCTGGCTACATGATGGCAGCTGCCAGACTCAGTTGGACAGGATTCTTTTCAGCTCACCTGAGGCTTGTTCCTGGCCGAACGAGGGCAACCACAGGGCGCCAGCAGAACCAGCTGCAGCTGCAGCCAGGGCGCCCTCAGCAGGGGCCGCTGTATAGCGGGCGGGTGTCATGGGACACACTGCGCCTGCTCAATGTCAGAAAATCCCCTTCAGACTAAACCAGTTTGTTTCTCGAAATCAAAACAAGTGGGATGAAAGTTCTTTGCAAAAATATCTTGTTGCCAAACAAAAGCATCTCCTGTTTGTCACAGTGTGTTAAATTGTCTCATCACACACAGAGGGGAGACACTTAGATCACAAACATTAGATAAGATGCTTCAGTCTGAGCTAAGTAGTTGCTGCTCTTAACAATTGCAAAATAAAAAAATACAAATCAAATAGACTATTTCAGGTATTCTATTATGTCATAATCTGATCGGAGTAACCATGATAGGACACCTCATATTATGCACTACTCCTAGTGACACGCTCCAATGGATCCCCGTCCTCCACCCACTGTGAGGCAGGCAGGAGCGGATCATTATTATCCCTACTTGAAAGAGGGAGAAGCTGAGGCTGAGAAAGGAGAATTGACTTGTCTCAGGTCACACACCCAGCCAGTGGCAGAGTTGGGAACAGGACCCAAGAGCCCTGATTTTCAAACTAACCATCAGATCTTGAATTTCACACATTGAATGACCTGAATAAAGTGCTCTCAGATGAGCTCCAGACCAACAGTGCACAGTAATTATTCAGCAAGTATTTGAGGAGAACTGCAATGTTAGAGAAGCAGCAAAATTTGTCAAACATATAACAGGTTCTGACTTATTTACTTGGTCTTAAAAGAGAACAACAAGGACCTGAGTCTCCTCCCTGTCAATAACCCCCTGCTCAGCCAATCAGGGTAGAGACTGAGGATGGGAGGCTGAGGGTTCTCACCAGAGAGCCCAAAGGATGGCCCAGGTCACCGGTGGGGATCACTGCCCAAGCACTATTTCAGCCCCACATTTTTGGGTGGACCTCCCACAGTGGGAGCTGCAGAGCACTCCCCAGCAAAACACACACACACACACACACACACACACACACACACACACACACACACACACCCCGTTCCTGCTGTTGGGAGGGGAACAGGTGAAAGGACAAAAGAAGCAAGAGATGAAGAGAAAGGAGGGAGGGATGGAGGAAAAGGTGAAACAAAAAGGACAAACCCTAATGTCCCCAGTGATTCTATGGGACATAATCCCAAGTGTGAAATAAAATTCTGCCTCCTTAAGCTCGTGTTTTCCATGCCTAGAATTCAACTGTCACCAGATGGATCAGACTGAACAGGTTTCAAACCTCGAGGAGGCTCTTACCTTCTAAACAGGGACGGCTGTTTTCTAGTAAAATCACTAAAAGGGAAGGAGAAAACTCGAAAGAGGTTCCTCCTGGCGCTCATGTACGTGAACCCGAATACTCTCTCAGTCCTCCAAGAGAGACCTGGAGAAAGAGACTTGCTGAAGCAAAGCCACAGGGGTCTCTGAGGTTTCCCTGGCCCCTTACCCCGTCCTGCCTGGCTGATGTCAGCATCTCTCTGTAAGGTCACCACGTCCCCACCACCTTTCACCAATAGTCTGAGGTCCTGCAAAAGGCCTTTGTGATGTCACTGCCACACCCCTCCCTTGCTGTGCTAATGTCCTGCCCCTGGCCAGGCACTTTGGAGGTTTGAGCTACTCCCTGTGGATCACCCCACTCAAGGAGCGTTCGTTCTAGGAAGCAAGCCGGCTAGACAGGAAAACATCAGACACTGCTCCCAATGCTACATTCAGCTTTTCAGAAATTAGTCAACTTTATGGCCAGAAAAGACCATTAGAGCATCTAATCTGACCCCCTGCATATCACAGGCCTCCTGTATGACACAATAGCTACTTTTAGAGCAAACACATTCCAGAAAGGCATTTAGTCTTCATTAAGTGACATCAGGAGATGGTGAATCCACCACTTTCCTTGGTAGCTTGTTCCTGCGGTGAATCATCCTCGCTGTTGAATATTTGTGTCTTATTTGTAATATGAATTTGTCTCTTTTCACCTTCCAGCCACTGGGTCTTGTTATTCCTTTCTCTGCTAGATTAAAGAGCCCTTTAATACACAACCTTTTCTCTCCATTAAGGCCCTTCAACACTTCAATGAAGTCACCTTTCAATCTTCTTTTGATAAGCTAAACAGGTTGAGCTTGTTCAAATAGCTCACTAGAAGGCATTTTTTCCAGCCCTCAGAACATTTGTCATCAGACTCCTGAACTACAGCTGTATGTGGTTCTTGTTCTTCTGCACAACATAGCTCCTGGAGAAGAGGGATCTGCAAATGTGCATTCATATGATACCTTTGTTTAATTGATGAAAAAATAAACTAGACACTTAGAGGATTGGAACTGATTTCAGCTGATGGACAGCTTCGCTAGGTTTTTATGCATTTGGACAGCGAAATCTTACATTCATATCAAGCACTCCTGTATAGAGGAGCCCTGAACAGAATGGAAATGAAAATGTTTTCCTTTTTTAAAAAAGGAAAGAAGGTTATAAGAGAACACTGGGGTTTAAACTGAGGATCACTGGAGCTGCAATCAACCACTCTACCACTGAGCTATACCAGCACAATGAGCTGAATAGAGAATTGTGATTTTCAGGACTTTGAAGGACAAACCCTGCTTCATCGAGGTCCTTTGCCATTCCCAGACCACAGGTGGTTTTAAAAATGGGGTTTGATTAAACTTCTTAAATGTGGTAAACACCACAGCTTGCACACCCACCGATATAGCTTCTCCCACTGACAGAGCTGCCACCTCTTGGGAAGTGGATTAACTGCACCCACAGAAAACTCTCTCCCATCAACATAGAGCAGTGGTTCTCAAACTGTGAGTCAGGACCCCAAAGTGGGATGTGACCCTGTTTTAATGGGGTTGCCAGGGCTGGCATTAGACTTGTTGGTGCCTGAGGCTGAAGCCAAAAGTCTGAGCCCCACCACCCAGGGCTGAATCCCTCAAGCTCTGGATTTGCCCTCCCCTAACTGGGGCAGGGCCCAGGCTTTGTCTACACTGCCTCTGCTCAGTGGGGAGGGGCTTGGTGCTTGATCCCTCTTTCCAGGGCCATGTAGTGAGGTTTTTTTTTGGCAGAAGGGGGTTGCAGTGAAAGGAAGTTTGAGAAACCCTGGCATAGAACCTCTGAATATGTCTAGACTTGGCTCCCTGTGGCAGATCAGACACTGAAAGTGCAGCCATGGAGACACCACACACCAGCCTTGCCTAACAGGCAAGAATCAAACCTCCACAGAAAAATGCCTGTTATTGTTTAACCCATCTCCCTAAGCCCTCAGCCACCACCACTTAACAAAGGGGCTTTTCTACACTATGGTTCTGGTCTCACTGAAGGGTCATTTCCAATTGTTTGCTCAGACCAGCATTAGGGAAAATGGTGCCCTGGGCAAAGCTTGTACTTTGGCACTTCCCCATTGCCCCTGGATGATCCCCACTCCCCCTTTACCGCTAGCTCCTGCACTCCCAGCCCTTGCACCTCCTTCACCCGTAACTCCTGCCCCTGCTGTGCCCCCTTTGCCCTTAACTCCCTGTGCCACCAGCCATTGCCCCGCTCCTGCAGCCCCTCACATGGCTCCAGTGCTAGGGGCCCCGCGCTTGTTCTCCCTTTCCCTGGGCTTTGGCATCACTAGCCCCTGCTTAGCGAGTAGGGTTCAGTAGTTCCCAAAATGTGGGGCATGACTCCTAGGGGGACACAGAGGAACATGCATGGGGGCACCTCAGGGCCTGAGCCAGCCCCTATGGAGGGAGCACCACTCAGCCCCACTCTGCCCCAGTTCTTCCCCAACCCCACCCTCAGCCTGGGCCCCTGGCTCCCAGCTCGGCCTCGACCCCCTTTCCCCAGCAAGCAACGGCCCCACTCCCAGCCCCGGTTCTTGACTGCGGACTAGGGGGATTAGGGATAGAGGAGGGCGGGGTTACCGAGGTGCATTGTGGGAAGGTGGGATTTAGAGAGCCCAGAGTGGATGGGTGGGGGTGGGTTGGAGGACCCTACAGTGGCTGAAAAGGGGAACCCGGCAGGTTGGGGGGCAGCAGAGATTGGAGCTGAGGAACCTCACACCCTGGGGATGGACTCGGCCGGTGGGGGAATGGGAAAGTGGGGCCCAGCTATGGGGAAATGGGCTGGAGGCAATTAGGGGTGGGACGCTGAGGGGGAGGAGGAGGGTGGAGTGGTGAGGAGGGGAGGAGGAGGTGGGGGCAATAAAGGTGATAATTGGAGATATACCAATCTCCTAGAGCTGGAAGGGACCTTGAAAGGTCATTGAGTCCAGCCCCTGCCTTCACTAGCAGGACCAATTTTTGCCCCAGATCCCTAAAGGGCCTTCTCAGGGATTAAACTCAGAACCTGGGGTTTAGCAGGACAATGTTCAAACCACTGAGCTCTCCCTCCCCAGGAAGTGGGGAGTGGGGGTGAAGGAAAGGCCGGGCAGAGCGGACAGGGTGGGGAGGGACGCCGGGGTGGGGCTGGTGGGAGGGTCACAGCGGGGGGGGACACTGCGGGGGCAGGTCGGGGGGGGCTGAGGGGCCCCGCGGCCCCAGGCTGCCGCTTGTGGGGCTGCTCCCAGGCAGCTCAGCCCCGCTGCTGCCCCCCAGGCCCAGCTGGGGTGGAGCCCTTTCGCTCGCGCTGCCTCTGCCCTGTGCCCCTCCCAGCCCGGCTCCCACGCGGGATTCGATCCCAACGGCGCAGCGCGCGCCCGGGGGGGGGAGGCAGCGAAGCCTCGGGGCGGGGGAACCGGGGCCTCCCCCCACGCGCCGAGTCTCTGTCCCGCGCTCTCTCCCCAATAAGGGAGCGGGGAGGGGCGCGGCGAAGTGACGAGTTACGGCCCCTCCTGCAATAGAGGCCGCGTGTGAGAGAGAGAGAGAGAGAACTACGCTTCCCAGAGTGCACCAGGAGGGGGCGCGTTGCCTGAGCAACCGTTGCGTCACTTCTGCTCTGAGACGAGCCAGGAACTACAACTCCCAGCCTGCCCGGGCGCCTCCGTCCTCTCCAGCCCAGGTGAGGCGGGTCCTGGGTCAACCTGACACCTCCCCCCCCACCGCAACCCGTCATCCCCGCCCCGCCCCCCAGAGAGCCCCGGCCCCGCCCCTCTCCTGCTCATGACGAGAACTCGCGTGTCCCTTGGCCTCGTCTCTCCCCACTCGGGCGGGGCTGTTGGATGGAGCCATATGGAAATACGGGGGAGGGGCAGGGCTGGGAGCCAGGACTCCTGGGTTCTCCCCCAGCTCTGGGAGGGGAGGGGAGGGGCTGGGGTGCCTGCTGCCCTCGCGGTGACCCGCACAGCCCCCCCCTGCAGCTTCCCCCCCCCCCACCACGCGCTGGGTGAGCTGGTGCCTGGAGCCGCCCCTGGTTCCAGCCCCTCTGCCCAGGCAGCTCCCCCAGCCTGACCCACACACCCCGCCCCTGCACCCGCCCACCCCAGGTCTCCTCAGCCCAGAGGAGCCCCCGGCTGAGTGGGGAATCAGAGCCCCCCCCCCGAAATTACCCTGGGACCAACATGATCTGCCCATGACAAAGTGTTGATCCTCGCTCCCCCCAGCCCCACTCTTGACACCCACACACCCCATCCCCATTCTGTGCACACACCTTGGGTCACTGTGACACTGAATACTTCAATTGGATGGGGGGCCCAGCACCATGGCTATTCCCTGCCCCCCAGGGCTCACGGGGCCGATTGGGGGCACAGGGGGCATGATCCAGTGCCAGCCAAGGGTGGATCAGAGGTGGGGATGGGGCTGTGGTTTCTGCACCACCCGGTTTCTGGCACAGGCTCCTTCGAGGATTTGCATTTCTTGATAGTTTTCACCAGTGATGAGCTGCCAAAATGCTAACAACCGGTTCCCTCCTCCTCCTCCTCACCCCATGAGGGGTCATGCCCCCCACCGGGACTCCTGCCCCATCCAACCCCCGCCATGTTCCATGACAGCCCCCACCCCAGGACCCATGCCCTATCCACCCCCTTCCCTGTCCCGACTGCCCCTTGCCACCCCATCCAACTCCTTCTCTGATTCCTGATGGCACCCTGGGACCCCTACCCCATCCAACCACCCCTGCTCTCTGTCCCCTGACTGTCCCTGGAATCCCTACCCCTAACTGCCCCCCCACTGCCCCATCCAACCCCTGCTCCTTTCTGACTGCCTCCCCCCCGACCCTTGCCCCGTTCAATCCCCCTGTTCCCTGCCCGCTGACCGCTCCGACACTAATCCATCCCCCCCCCCAACTCCCCTGCCCTCTATCCAACACACCCTCCCTGTATCCTTACCGTCCTACCTGGACCCGGGGCCAGCCCAGGGGGCCGGGCAGGCAGGAGCCGCGCCGCCCGGCAGGACACGGACCCGGGGGGCCGGGCAGGCAGGAGCCGCCCGCCCCAGCTGGACCCAGCCCGGGCAGGCAGAAGCCGCCCACCCCAGCTGGACCCGGCCCGGGCAGGCAGGAGCCGCCCCGCTCCCACCTCCGGCTGGACCCGGACCCGGGGGCCAGACAGGCAGGAGCCGCACCCACCCCCCGGCTGGACCCGGGGCCGAGCAGGCAGGAACCGCAGCCCCGGCCCGCTGGACCCGGGCCGGGCAGGCAGGATTACATGATAATCAGTAAGAACAGAAGGCACAGATATCATTACAAGTAAAACAAACAAAACAAGCTTTCTAGTGACTAAAACTTAACTTCATAGAGTTACAATCTTTACCTAAGCAGGCAAGGTCCCAGGCGGGTGTTGTGTGAGGAGCTGTGTAGGCCCGAAAAGGCGTCCTGCTGGGCAAGGGCAGGTGAGGAGGGCCATGGCTGTTGCTGCGGCCAAAGCCTTTGGGAAGCAGAAGAGGGCCAGGGGTGTTGTTGCCTGCTGGGGCCCATGCGACGGTGTAGGTGTACACTGACCATAGCTGGTCTGTGGGAGCTGGGGCCACTCACCGTGCCCCTTTACTCGTTAGTATAGTGGTGAGTATCCCCGCCTGTCACGCGGGAGACCGGGGTTCAATTCACCGACGGGGAGGGTGACCCCTTTTGAAGGGGGGACAAAGAAATCCCTGGCCTGCCCGCCACATGCCTTGCAATCTCCTTCGACGGCCACTTCCCTTCGCACCCCGCACTGATGACTTTCACCTCCAGAGAGACAATTACCTCGCAAGGACACGCTCGTCCTGTCCTTCCGCCCCCGGGCCCAGCTTCGGGGTCTGCATGTGGGGGCACGTTTCAGAGCGGTAAAGGGAAATAGGCTGCCCAGGGGCATGAGCAGTGATTTCCCAACACCCTCCCCCCCTAGTTTTGTGAACTAGTTACATGCCAAACCTGGTGGCTGAACTTCGCGACTTTGTCCTCACCCACAACTATTTCACATTGAGGACAATATATATCTTCAAGTCAGCGGCACTGCTATGGGTACCCACATGGCCCCACAGTATGCCAACATTTTTATGGCTGACTTAAAATAACACTTCCTTAGCTCTCGTCTCCTAATGCCCCTACTGTACTTGCACTACACTGAAGACATCTTCATCATCTGGACTCATGGAAAAGAAGCCCTTGAGGAATTCCACTGTGATTTTAACAATTTCCATCCCACCATCAACCTCAGCCTAGATCAATTCACTCAAGTGGTCCATTTCCTTGACAGTACTGTGCTGATAAGCGATGGTCACATAAACACAACCCTATACCGGAAACCCACTGACCGCTATACTTACCTACATGCCTCCAGCTTCCATCCAGGACACACCACATGATCCATTGTCTATGGCCAAGCTCTAAGATACAACCGTATTTGCTCCAATCCCTCAGACAGAGATAAACACCTACAAGATATCTATCAAGCATTCTTAAAACTACAATACTCACCTGCTGATGTGAAAAACAGGTTGACAGAGCCAGAAGAGTACCCAGAAGTCACCTACTACAAGACAGGCCCAACATAGAAAATAACAGAACACCACTGGCCTTTACATTCATCCCCCAATTAAAACCTCTCTAGCGAATCATCAAAGATCTACAACCTATCCTGAAAGATGATCCTCACTCTCCCAGATCATGGGAGACAGGCCAGTCCTTGCTTACAGACAACCCCCAAACCTGAAGCAAATCCTCACCAGCAACCACAGAATAACAACACTAACCCAGGAATCTATCCTTGCAACAAAGCCCGATGCCAACTCTGTCCACATATCTATTCAAGTGACACCATAATACGACCTATTCACATCAGCCATGCCATCAGGGGCTCGTTCACCTCCACATCTACCAATGTGATATATGCCATTATGTGCCAGCAATGCCCCTCTTCCATGTACATTGGCCAAACCAGACAGTCTCTGTGCAAAAGAATAAATGGGATGCAAATCAGACGTCAGGAAATATAACATTCAAACACCAGTAGGAGAACACTTCAACCTCTGACCGTTCAGTAACAGATTTAAAGGTGGCAATTTTGCAACAGAAAGCTTCAAAACAGACTCCAACGAGAAACTGCTGAACTTGATATGCAAACTAGATACAATCAATTTAGGCTTAAATAGAGACTGGAAATGGCTGAGCCATTACACACATTGAATCTATTTCCCCATGTTAAGTATCCTCACACCTTCTTGTCAAACTATCTTAAATGGGTCATCTTGATTATCACTACAAAAGTTTTTTTTCTCCTGCTGAGAATAGCTCATCTTAATTAATTAGCCTCTTAGAGTTGGTTGGGCAACTCCACCTTTTCATGTTCTCTGTGTGTATGTGTATGTGCATATACATATATCCTCACTATATGTTCCATTCTATGCATCCGATGAAGCCATTTATCAACATTGAATTTCATCTGCCATTTTGTTGCCCAATCACCCAGTTTTGTGTGATCCCTTTGTAACTCTTCGCAGTCTGCCTGGGACTTAACTATCTTGAACAGTTTTGTATCATCTGCAAATTTTGTCACCTCACTGTTTACCCATTTTTCCAGATCATTTATGAGTATGTTGAACAGTAATGGTCCCAGTACTGACCCCTTGGGATACCACTATTTATCTCTCTCCATTCTGAAAACTGATAATTTATTCCTACCCTTTGTTTCCAAAATTTTAACCAGTTACTGATCCATGAGAGGACTTCCCTCTTATCCCATGATGGCTTACTTTTCAAAAGTCAATTTAAATTAAATACATTTTTTTTAATTATATATATTTTTAGAAATCTAGACCTGTTATGTGTAACTTGCATTATCCTTATATTAAATTTGCATTATCCTAACAAAACATTTACTTTATTCACATCTCTTTTATATATCTCATTGGCCCTGACACTTCCCGTAAATTCAAACACCCCTAATTTCAATTCCTGGGAAACTACTGGCGCCGCCTCCTGCCTGGCGCGCAGCCGCAGCACCGGGGGGGGGGGGTCACAGGGCGCAATGGGTTTCTGCGCACCTCTGTTTTCTGCCGGTCGAAGGGTGACGGTTCCTGCCCGTGGGGGCCGGGGGGTCCCGATGGCAGCTGGGGGCTCTGGCATCCACCTGTGGCAGCTGGGAGCTACAGGGCCATCTGCAATGGCCGGGGGCTGCGGCTTCTCCTCACCCCCCCGGTGACTGGGAGCTCCCGGCTCTGCCTGCAGTATCTGAGCGCTGGGGGCTCCCTCTCTTGCCTGTGGCGGCCGGGAGCTCCAGGGGCTTCGGAGCTGCAGGGTCTATTAGCAATGACGTGGGGCTGCAGGGTCCTCACACCATCAATGCCTGTTGGGAAATCCTGGGTCCATCCACAGCGGCTGGGAGCTCTGGGGTCCACTCGTAGGAGCTGCAGGGTCCATAGGCAGTGGGGTGGGGCTGTGGGGGCTCCCCGGCCACCCATGGCTGCTGGGAGCCCCAGGGTCTGCCTGTGGGAGCTGTGGGGAGATGAGGGGTTTGGGGTGGAGGAGGGGGCTCCAGCCTGCAGGATGGGGCCGAGGGATTCAGAGTGCAGGAGGGGGCTGTGGGTTGAGGCAGGGGGTTGGGGTCCAGGACGGGGTGATGGCTCTGGGGTGGGGGCAGGGATGATGGGTTCCAGGTGTGGGAGGAAGCTCTGGGCTGGGGCAGGAGGTTGAAGTGCAGGGGGGTGAGGGCTCTGGGGTGCAAGAGGGGGCTCTGGGTTTGGGGGGGGTTCAGGGCTGGGGCAGGGGGTTGGGGTGCAGACTTACCTCGGGCGGCTCCTGGTCAGCGTTGCAGCAGGGGGGACCTACTGGCCACTTCCAGGGCGCAGCGCGGTGCCCTAGGACACGTAGGGACCAGCCTGCCTGAGCCCCGCAGCACCGCTGACCGGACTTATAACGCAGTCACCCGACTGGGAGCTCCAGGGTCCCCCTGTCACATGTGGTACCTGGGAGCTCTGGGATCCACCCACAACAGCTGGGAGCTGTGGGGTCCATCCGTGGTGGCATGGGCCTGTGGGAGCCCCTTCCGACACTGGTGGCTGATAGCTGTGAGGCCCCCACCGGCCGACAGCTCCAATCTTGCTGCCGCAGGGCTGAGGAGGAAAATGTCCCTGAGATCTCTGAAAGTCACAGATTCTGGGACCCCCTTTATATAATCTTAGCCTTAATAGTTGTTGACTGTCTCTCTCAATCTAGTGGTCTGCTCTAGCGCAGATGAGACAGGGAAGACAGAAGCTCACCCCCCAGCACAGGTTTGGGCAGAAATGGCTCTTGGGCTATTTGCTGTGCATGCAGAGGACTTGTCTAGGCCAGTGGAGCAGCTCAGCCAGATGAGGAGCTGGAAGAAGGAGACCTGAGCAGCCTGGAGATCCCACTTTTTCTCCACAGCCACTGCCTATCAGCAGGATTCCTCCTTCTCCTCAGTGAGACCAAATCTAAGCACCTAGACAGCCAGTCCGTCCGCTTCCTGAGCCTCCCTGCCAAAGTCCTGCACCTGGCTCCAGAGAATTGTCTCACATCTTGCTGGGAACTCGACTTCTTGTGCCCAGAGAGTCTCGGCCCCATTCAGTAGAGGACCTGAGAAACACAGTGTCTGCCTTTTCCAAATAAGTGCTTGGAAAGGTTTTGTTTCTATGACCGTGTGGCCTAATGGATAAGGCATCTGACTTTGAGTCAGGCAATTGAGGGGTCAAGTCCCTTCGTGGTTGTGCTTGTGCAATTTTACCTTTGTGCTGAAAGTCCTGCTCCCTTCAGGGCTGGAACCTCTTCTTGGCCGCTCAGGCCAATGCTCCGGCTTCAGCTAGAGCCCCAGGAAGGAGTTGGGGGTTGGGTGTCACAAAGGCTGGGACATGAGCCCCAGATGCTTCCAGTCTTGCCTTTGCCCTTCCTGACTTGCCAAAGAAACTGGGCGGCTGCCCGGGCTAGCGTGTGGAGCAATTTCCCTCTTCCAAGTGTGCCCCAGTCCCTGTGCTGGAGGGTACTTGCTACATAGCACCTTGGGAGCCTGGGTGTTTCTCTGCTTCTCGCCAGCTGGGGAAAAGCCTCCTGGGGTAAAATCTCCTGCCCCACTGCCAAAGTCAGCACCTTGAGTGGGAACGGTCAGAGGCCCCACCAGGGGGGCTGGCCCTGCTTTCCTACCATCTTCTGATGTTGGCCACAGAGCATCAGCAGCTGGCTGTGGGTGGTTTTCAGTGGGGGTTCGGCATGCCAGGGAGCAGGGAGCAGCCTGGCTGGCTGTCTCTGTGGCTGTCTGCTGGCCACGCATAGGCATGGTTCTCCCCTCCTCTTGCCCTGCCCTTGGTTGCTCTGTGGCTTTTAAACCTTCCCTTGGATCTGTCAGCACCAGCTGCCTCTGCTCCAGGTGCCCAGAGGAGGAGAGGTGCTGGGCTCCCACCTGGGACTCTGCCTCCCTCCTGCCTAGCCCTGACTATGAAGCCTGGCCCTGGCCCTCCTTCCTTTAAATGCCATATGGGCAAGAGGAAGAGTGTGGCAGCTGCAGGTACAGGGACCAAAGTTGTGGGCATCAGGTGAAGCAGTGAGAAACAACCATATGGTCAACCCACAGGACTCTCTAGCCAGACTGTTAAGCTCATTGAACCAGCCAGACCAAAGACCTATCTCCAGTGGGCATCAGTCACCCAGCAGGAGGGAAAAACCTCACTCTAGTTCATCCTGACAGAGGGTAGCCAAGCACATTGAGCTCCAGGGGTTTGCAGCAAAATCACATATCTCCAGGAGGTCCCACTGACATTTGAACTCAGATTGCAGGATTCAAAGGCCTGAGTGCTGCCCATTACACCATGGGACCAGCTCTATGTGGGTGGCAGACATTGGGAACAAGGGGCCTGTCACCTAGAGCACGTGGCCACTGCCAGAGCAAGTGTCCAGCCCGTGGTGTCCCTGCAGCACAGCCAGGGCCTGGGGAGGAGGCCTGGGACATGTGAGGGAGAGACTGTGACCTGCCCTGACACTCCAGAGACGCTGGTTGTGATCTCCCTGCGCCACAGAACAGGGTGACGTGTTTTCCTTTCCCATCTTTCCTTATGTTTTACATTGATTGCTGGGTAGTAAATGGTGTTTGCTTGAAGCACATGCAATGAGGAGTGGGTCAGGGACGTGCCCAGAGTGGAGACGCTGTAGCCCTGTTCAAGTGATCATGACAAGATTGGGGGGGTCAAGCCCCCCAGGATTCCTGGGCCCAGCCTTGTTGGGGTTACGAGGACTCTACCACACACCAGAGTAGAAAGAGCGTCCTTGGGGTCAGGCAGCCTCTGGGTAAGGGGGTGGGGACTCAGATCCTTCCGCCAGCCAATTCCACTGGGGTCTTGTAAAATCCAGGGAAGTTCCCAACAATAGCCAGAACAGACTCTCCTTACACTTACGGTCTGTCCTCATTGCTTCTCTCTCTCCCTTCCCTCCACCTCTGGGCTTTCTCAGCACCTGGCCCCACAGCGCTTCCTGCCAGCCAGAGACTGCCTGTTCTAGGCCTGCTCCTGTGGATGTGGCCTCTCTCCTGATTGATAAGGAAAGGAACCTTTCCAGGAAATGGCCACAGCTTCTGGGAATCCAGCTGTGGCTGTGAACAGAATTTGGGTCCTGGCACACAAGGCTACTTAAAAGCTGAGTGCCCAGACAGGGCTTGAACCCTGGACCCTCAGATGAAGAGCCTGATGCTCTACCAACTGAGCTACCTGGGCTTGTTGAGAAACATTTTCACCGTTCAGCACAAGAGTGAGCAGGCAGGCAAAAGAGAGGCAAAAAAAGTCCCAGGAACCCCTCCTCTTTCTGTTCAGCCACTGCCTGTCAGCAGGATTCCTCCTCCTCCTCAGGGAGACTAAATCTAAGCACCTAGACAGCAAGTCCGTCTGCTGCACCCCAATTCCCCATGCCTGAGCCTCCCTACCAAAGTCCTTCACCTGGCTCCATAGAATTACATCTCACGTCTTGCTGGGAACTCGACTTCTTGTGCCCAGAGAGTCTCCTCCCCCTCAGTAGATGACCCAAGAAACACAGTGTCCACCTTTTCCAAAAAAGTGTGTGAAGTGGTCTAATGACTAAGATATCTGACTTTGGCTCAAGTGATTGAAAGTTCAAGTCACTTTACGGTTGTATTGCTGCAGTTTTACCATTGTGCTGAAAGTCCTGCTCCCTTCAGGGCTGGAACCTCTTCTTGGCCGCTCAGGCCAATACTCTGGCTTCAGCTAGAGCCCGGGAAGGAGTTGGGGGTTGGGTGTCACAAAGGCTGGGGCATGAGCCCCAGGTGCTTCCAGTCTTGCCTTTGCCCTTCCTGACTTGCCAAAGAAAATGGGCGGCTGCCCGGGCTAGTGTGTGGAGGAGTTTCCCTCTTCCAAGTGTGCGCCTGTCCCTGTGCTGGAGGGGGGTTGCTACATAGCACCTTGGGAGCCTGGGTGTTTCTCTGCTTCTCACCAGCTGGGGAAAAGCCTCTTGGGGTAAAAATCTCCTGCCCCACTGCAAAAGTGAGGACCATGAGTGGGAACAGTCAGAGGCTCCACCATGGGGGCTGGCCCTGCTTTCCTACTGTCTTCTGTTGTTGGCCACAGAGCATCAGCAGCCGCCCGCATGGTGGTCTGCGGGTGGCCTTCAGTGGGGTTTGGCATGGCAGGAGCAGGGAGCAGGCTGGCCGGGAGTCTTGTTGCCTGTCTGCTGGCCACACATAGGCATGGGCCTGCCCTCATCTAGCCCCGCCCTCAGTTGCTCTGTGGCTTTGAAGCCTTCCCTTGGAGCAGTCAGCACCAGCCGCCTCTGCTCCAGGTGCCCAGAGGAGGAGAGGTGCTGGGCTCCAGCCTGGGACTCTGCCTCCCTATCAAGCCTGGCCCTTGCACTGCTTTCTTCAAGTGACATGTGGGCAAGAGGAAAGGTGTGGCCACACGCACCAAACTTGGGGCATCAGGTGAAGCAGTGAGAATCCCACCCACCAGACAGCCACAGCCACTTCTGGACCCCAACCAAAGACCTGGTTCCAGTGGGGAAGGAGTCACCCAGCAGGAGGGAAATGATTCACTCTTATATAGGTGGAGCTAGGAAAGCACTTTGAGCACCAGATCTTTACCACCCACTAACACAAGGTCCTACTGACATTTGAACTCAGATTACAGGATTCAGAGGCCTGTGTATTACACCATGGGAGCAGCTTGTGCTGCCATCTCTGGACATTGGTGACGCTCACAAGACTGGCTTGTGTAAGGGACTGTTGGCCCTTTACTAAAACTGAGTGGGTTTTTTTTGGTTGTCTAGTTCCCAGTCCCAATAGAAGGGGGAAGGGTCAATGGGAAATCAGGACCCAGAGACTGACAGGCCCCTGGGGCAATGGTCACCAACTGGTAGGGAACAAGTGAGAATTTGTTAATGGAGAAAAATCCCTGGTGAAAATTGGCAAAGTTGTGCAGATTTTGAAAAGTTCCAGTGAATTTACACATGAAGATACAAACAGAGAGACAAACACACACAGAGAGAATGAGAAAATCACAGACTGCACAGGCCCACACAGACATAAACAAAAACCAAGCCCACACAGCACACAGAGGCATATACCCATAAGGGAAAGCCTCACAAAACATAGAAAGAACAAATCCACACCAAAAATACAGCAAAAGCCCACAACAGGAAACACAAAACCCACATACCAAAAGAATACTAAGCAAAAAACAATCTGCATGCAAAAATCATACACACACCCACGCACACAAAACTATGCCAGGCATCCACCAAAATCGCACAGGACCCACATGCACATCAACATGACAGATGAACCCCCCCCCCCAACATAGAGAAAGCAAGGCAGAGTTTGAGTCTCACAGCGAAGAGGGTGAGCACACAGGTGGTTTGGGGAGCAAAGACTGAGGGGGAGTCGGGGGCAGTGCTCTGGGCTCTGCTCGACCCCTCCTGACACAGGCGGCTGGTGGAGAGCAGAGCCTGGTAGATCTGTGTAATCTGCCCTGCTCTCTGTAAAGCAAGGGGACCCCGGTGTCTTCTGAGCTGCAATTGTATTTTCTGCAGGACAAAATGATTGGCAGAAGCCATTTGCTTAAAGGAAACTAGGGCTGTAGGTGAGGTTTGAACTCACAACCTCAGCATGACTCCACTCAGTACTGCTCTGTAAGTACTGGGCACTAACCCATTGCACCTCTGGTGCCTGAGTGAGTGTCTTTTCTCCTTGATTCATCGATGGATTAGGGGTTGAGGGGGTTGCATTAGCTAAAACAAATCCATATGAAAGGCTGCAGGATGGCAGCAGCAGAGGTGGGGAGCCTCCTTCCATGTGATAGAGCTGGTTCCCCCTTCCGTTGCTGAGGGGAAGGTTGGTGCTTTGAGCCCACCCGGTGCTGGAACGTCCCATGGGTGAGATTAACAAGACTCTTGAAAGGAGAAGAGAGGAGAAGTCTTTTCTATCCCTGCCTAGCTCCATTGGTCTCCTGTGGCCCTTTCGGCTCTCTGCTCCCCTGTTGGGGAGATGCAGAGACAAGCCCCCATCTGAGTAACTCACTGAGAGGCTGTGCCCCATGGTGTGTGTGGGGGAGAGGGGGAGGGTTGGATTGGGCTCAAGGGCAGACGGTGTTGTGTGTGACAGTGTGTGGGGGAGGGGGAAATAAATAATGGAAAACACAGGGGCAGTGACAGCGAAGCCCCGTGTCTGAGTGTTATGACCCTGTGTGGTGCTGCCGTTCACCTTCCCCTCCTATGGGCTCAGCGTTCATTGAATCCAGCATTTTTTCACCTGTCCTCACCACAGAGGTGTCCCACGTGCCTCAGCTACCGAGTGTCCCTCTTAGAGACGCCGAGGACTGGAACTGATTTCAGCTGCTGGAAAGCTCTGCTAGGTCTTTATTGATTTGCACAGGAAAATGCTGAGTGTTTAAATTCATTTCAAACCCCTGCCCCCCTGCTGGGGATTGGGGTGCAGGAGGGGTGCAGGCTCTGGGGGGAGTTTGGGTGCAGAAGGGGTGAGAGGCTGGTCTCTGGGAGGGAGTTTGGGTGGGGGAGGGGTTCTGGGGGGCAGGCTCTGGGATGGAGTTTGCAGCGCTGTAACAAGGGTGAGGCGAGTGAGGCACTTGCCTTGGGTGCGCAAAGTGGAGGGGCGCAGCTCTACCCCAATCAGCGGCACTTTGGAGGCAGCTCTACCGCTGCTGCTTCTTTGGCAGCAACTGGGTGGCAGGTCCTTCCCTCCGACAGGGACTCAGGGACCTGCCGCCAAAGATCCTGGAGCCGGCCCTTGCCTCGGGCACAACAATGCCTTGTTATGGCTCTGGGAGTTGGGGTGCTGGGTGCAGGCTCTGGGCTGGGGCAGGAGCGGGGGGAACAGGAGGAGGGGTGGGGTGCAGGCTCTGGGAGGGAGTTTGGGGGGTGGGGGGTGGGGAAGGAGGGCGGGCAGACTCTGGGAGGTGCCGGCAGCCACTGGAGCGAGCAGGCAGACGCTGCTCAGCTCCGCTGCACTGACGGGGCCCCTGGGGGTGGCTGGTGGGGCCAAGGGAGTGACCCGGTCCCAAAACTGCTGGAGCCCCACGGGCGAGACCTGGGGACCAGGACTGCCAGCCAGACAAACACCTTTAAGAGGAGGCGTCCCTCTGCCTGTCAAAAACTGATCTTCCTCCTTCAGTTCAGTGACAGCCTGAATTGTTCCTTATCCCGGCAGAGCCAGAGGACTGAAAGCAGCTCGCAGGAATGGACATAAACACTCCCTGGTATCTGAGGGGATGTTCAGCTTTGCCCTTGGTCAACTACAAGGCTAAAGGGAAAGGAGGTGGCGCCAGGTATAAAGAGTGAAACACGACACATCATAGTTATGCCCATGGTGGCTGCAAAATCTTTTGATGTACTTCTTATCAGCAGTGTATTGTTTTCTCTGGAGTCTAGACCTTGGCCAAGAAATTTGTACCTTGATAAAATAATCGACTGCCCCTGGTGAAGGCAATGGACTTGACACCCACTGGGGTGTCCCTACACAGGTACAAGTACTAAAAACAGTGGCTGCCTTTTAGCCATAGATTTTAATCAGGGCAATAAATTGAAACAAACCCCTGTTAAATCATTTCTCAGCCTGAGTCCTTCAGCCACATTCCCTAGAGCACTGGGCCACCATGTGGACGTTTCATTTCCGACCTCAGTTTCACACAGAGACAAAATTTCCTTTGCACAGATCCATGAACAGCAAAACCTCCCTGTGTCTCTGGTCTGAGCCAGGGCATTTGATGCCAGTGAACCTTTTTCTCCTGCAATGGCGATGGTCAGACAGAGGGGACGTGACACCTGTATCCCTGCCAGGGAGATATTGGCTCCGCTCTTTCTTTCTGCTGCTGTTGTTAGTCCATGAAACATCAGGGATAGAATGCAAGGCTGAGTTCACGCGCCAGCCCTCTGAAAAATTTCAGTGCCCCAGAGAAATCCTGCCCCCTGCTATTGGAACGATGTGCTGGAGATTTGACTAGGAAAGGGACTGTCTGAATTGTCAGAGTGGGGAATGAACAACAATCTACAGCAATGTCGTTCACACAAACACACTCTCATGCTGCTCCAGCCGGAAGGGAAATGGGCAGGAATTCTCGCTGTTCACCCAAGGACACACTTACACTGATGCGCAGCCGTGAGTGTGCAGGGGAAGCTGGTCTGGGCAAACAATTTGAAGTGACAATTCAGTGAGAACAAAATCATCATGCAGTGAAAGAGATGCATGTCAAGTAGTTGTGGCCGAGTGGTTAAGGCGATGGACTAGAAATCCATTGGGGTCTCCCTGGGCAGGTTTGAATCCTGCCAACTATGCAAGCGCTGTTGTTATTATTGTAGTCTTATTGCCTGAGCATCCACAGTGCGAACTGGAGATAAATCTTATTTCACTCTGTCTACACTTAAAAGGCTGCTGTGGCACTGCTATAGCACTTTGGAGTAGACAGTGACTGGAGGGGTTTTCCCATCCCTGTAATAGCTGCATTGACAGAACAATTCTTCCTTTTCTTTAGCACTATCTAACCCGGGCTTAGGTCACCTTAACTCTATGGGTTGGGGGGGAGGGGGTCACACCCTGAGAGACGTCGCTCTGCCAGTTCAGTGCCCAGCGTACACCAGCCCTTAGGTCCCTCCTGGTATTTCAATGCAGGCACTGACCTGTGAGAGGAAAACATCAGCTCACAAACACACAGACTGAATTCCCCACATTTAATCTCGCTGCACTTTCCAGAAAGTCACAAAATTCAATTCATTCTTGCTAGGAGAGAGAAAAAATAAGTGACACTAAGTTTTTCGCTTGATTAAATAAACTTAAGTGTTTAATTAATATAGTAAAAATCTGTACTGATTCCTCTAACTAACACCATAGCGTGAAATAGGAACAGAGACAAATCTTGTCAGTGATGACAAATTTAGCAAATGATCTTCCCATTATTAATTTCCACATTGCCCCTATTGGAGGTCTGGGCATCTCCAGTGTCATTGCTCTGCGTTCACCTTCCCCTAGAATTGTTCTCGGACATTCGACTTCCTCTGCGTCATGGGGCACAGGTCACTTGCTGGAGGATTCCCTGCACCTTGAGGTCTTTAAGCCACAATTTGAGGACTTCAATAACTCAGACATAGATTAGGGGTTTGTTACAGGAGTGGGTGAGTGAGATTCTGTGGCCTGCATTGTGCAGGAGGTCAGACTTGATGATCATAATGATCCCTTCTGCCCTTAAGTCTATGAATCTATGAATCTATTCCCAAATTTGGAAAATTGTACAGTTCAGAATGTGAATAGTGACCCCGTCTCCTTCCTGCACCTGCTCTACATTGCTCCACAGCAGCTTCTCCCCCTGCAGAGTCACCCCAGCACCGCAGTGCAGCCGCCCAGGGTTCAGCAGGGGCCCCTGGCAAGGACCGTGAGTGCAGCTAACAATCCGGTGTGCCTGGCAGTGAGGCAGCTGTAAAAAAGCAACCCAACCCCACAAGTACAGAGACTGAATTCCTCAACTTTAACATCATGACCCCCTGTAGAAAGCCACACGTGTCAGTTGCATTTTCACAGGGAGATGCAAAAATCAAGTGACCCCAATTTTTAAGTTGAGTAAATAAAGTTGAGGAGATAGTTATTAACCTCACAAAAATATACTAAAGATCCCTCAACATAACACCTGAAGGTGAAATATGAACAGAGACAAACCTTGTCACTAAAGGCTCATTTCCCAAACGATCCTCAAAATGTTACTAATTCCCGCCCGTCCTCCACAGGAGCTCTGTGCATTGTAACTGTTCTGCAGGCAGCTTTCCATTCAATGCTGTTGTGGGACATTCCCAGGCCTGGAAATGTACCAACGACAGAATTTGAAGAGCAAACCTGGCTCCCTGCACCAGGTGGGATTTGAGTGTTTTGTCCCTGTCACTTAGTCTTTGTCAACAGTACAGACGCCAGGGGCAGGACTCCAGGCTCTGCTTGAGGGATCCTGGCACAGGGGCAAGAAAGGATTGTAGATTCTCACCTGTGCTCTAGAGAGGAGGTAATAAGTGAAGGGGGCATTTTTGACTCTGCCCCTTTTCAGTGTCCCCAGAGCTGGAATTCTACATTTCACAGGGCCAAATGACAGGGTGATGCCACTTGGTTAATGACAACCAGTGCTCTAGGTGAGGCTTAAACTCATAACCTCAGCATAGCTCCTCTCAGCACTGCTCTATAAGTACTGTGCGCTAACCAATTGCGCCACTGGAGCACCTACTCATAAGGCTTTTCTGAGACCCCTAGGTTGATACAGGTGAGGAGTGACCCCAAAACATTCTCAGTGGGGTTGAGAGCAGATAGCGACAAGTGGTGTATTCGGTGGGGTGGTTTCATCTTAAGGGTTCCAGGCCCCATTTGACCCTTTTGTTCTTCCCTGTGTAATAACAGAGCTGATTAAGACTCAATGGAGAGTCTTGCTGCAGACCAACAGATCTGAAATCACTGATAACCAGCTCTAAGCATTAGTCCTGCTTTGGGACAGTGAAGTGCAGGGCCCCAGGGGTGCTTGAACAGGGGGGAACAACACCCTAGGACTTTAAAAAATGGGAGGGCTCTGCCTTGCCACTTTGTAATGGCGAGTGAGGGTGGGGAGGGGACGGAGAGCAGTGAGCGGGAGGAGGGGTCTTGAGGGATGAGGCAGCGCAGGAGCGGGGCCTTGGGGAGAAGGGGGGGCAGGGGCGTTGCCTCGAGTAGAAGGGGTGGGGCTACTGTTCAGGCTCGGGTGGCCACTAATTTTAGGCAGGGCTGCCCGGGGGGGGGGGAAATGGGGCAATTTGCCCCAACCCCCTGGCCCCACAGGGGCCCCGCGAGCCCTGGCCAAGAATCCCTTCCCTGGCTAGAGGCGCCTTTTTAATTTGTATTCATCCGGCAGCAGTCCGGGTCTTCGGTGGCAGTTCAGTGGCGGGTCCTTCAGTGCTGCCGAAGACGCGGAGTGAGTGAAGGACCCGCTGCCATTGAAGACTTGGATGCCGCCCAGTGAGTACAAGCGCCGCAGCGGGTGGCGCCTTTTTTATGTCCGCTCCCCTGCTTTGCCCCAGGCCCCCGAATCCTCTGGGCGGCCCTGCTTTTAGGGAGCCTGTTCCGCTCCTGGTGGGACCACAAGACGTCCCAGAGCAGAGAGGGTGGCCAGCAGAGCGGTGACAGGGGGGAACGGCAAGTGGCCGGCAATGTGGCCAGACAGCGGAGGGAGAAAGGGGCTTTCCCCCCGGGAGGTGAGAGGTGAACTCTGGGTTTTCACTGACCCAGGCCAGCAGCTGTGGGTGAGGTGCAGTGAAGGGAGGGGCACATCCACAGAGCTTCTGGGGTCTGGATTTAGGAGCCCGAGGCAAAAGGCCACTGCCCAGCGCACTGTGGGGTGGGTGTTTTGCTCATAGTGTTGTGTTATGAATCCTGATTGTGGTGTTTTCCCAAGTTAATACAAGGTGATTTTCCTCCTTTTTCTTAAAGTTTCTTTTCTACACTCAGTGGTTGTGAGTGGGGAAAGTATGGCCTCTTAGAGGCACCCAGTGGCCAGGGTTAGTTTCCCCAGGTTACTGGGTGGGGGCTTAAGCAGACTGTGTGTTGTATTGTTGAAGAGGAGCCCCAAGCACCCAGACAGGGAATTGTAACTTCAACCTTCAGAGTAAGAGCCAGAGGTGCTGCCAGCTGAGCTAGCCAGGCCGCCTAAACGTATTAACCCCTTTCACCGCAAGAGCAAACACCGGGTACTTCTGTGCTTCTCAGCAGCTGGGAAAAAGCCTCTTGGGGGAAATATCTCCTGCCCCACCGCCAAAAGGAGCACCCTGAGTGGGAACGGTCAGAGGCCCCACTCGGGGGCTGGCCCTGCTTTCCTACCGCCTTGTGATGCTGGCCGCAGAACGAATGCTGGTCTGTGAGTGGCCTTCAGCGGGGGTTTGGCATGCCAGGGAGCCATATCTGCCTTCTCTCAATGGGTCAATTGTATAGCTGATGGTCCTTAATGACCCATCAAACAGGCTAGACAGAACTGACACCAACTTGTCTGGGGTGTTCCCCGGAAGCAGAGCACAAGTTTGAAATACGAGCAGCATACAGCCAATATTCATAACGTCAGCTACAAAAATGATACACATCTAGAGATAGCATCATTAGAATCAGCCAATCAGAACCTCTCCGTAGACCCCTTACACAACAACCTTTCTACAATATTGGCTGCAAATATAGAACAGTGGTCGCAACAGTGATCTGTACAGTTACAGATTATGTCAATAACGTCACAGGAGGTGACACGGCATCAGTGAGACTGATACTGGAATACTGCCTCCAGTTTTGGTGTCCTCATTTGAAAAAGATGTTGTGAAATTGGAGCTGGGGCAGCAAAGAGCCACCAAATGTTCTGAGGGCTGGAGAAAAATGCCTTTTAGTGAGCTACTGAATGAGCTCAACCTGTTTAGCTTATCAAAAGAAGATTGGCAGGTGACATCAATGAAGTGTTGAAGTGCCTTAATGGAGAGAAAATATTGGGTATTAAAGGGCTCTTTAATCCAGCAGAGAAAGGCATAACAAGAGCAAATGGCTGGAAGGTGAAAAGAGACAAATTCATATTACATCTAAGGCACAAATATTCAACAGCGAGCATGATTCACCACAGGAACAAGCTACCAAGGAAAGTGGTGGATTCGCCATCTCCTGATGTCATTTAATGAAGGCTAGATGCCTTTCTGGAAGCCGGCTTGTGTCATACAGGAGGCCGGTGATATGCAGGGGGTCAGATTAGATGCTCTAATCGTCTCTTCTGGCCATAAAGTCGACTAATTTCTGAATAACTGAGTGTAGCATTGGGAGCAGCGTCTGATGTTTTCCTGTCTAGCCGGCTTGCTTCCTAGAACGAACGCTCCTTGAGTGGGGTGATCCACAGGGAGTAGCTCAAACCTCCAAAGTGCCTGGGCAGGGGCAGGATATTAGCACAGCAAGGGAGGGGTGTGGCAGTGACATCACAAAGGCCTTTTGCAGGACCTCAGACTATTGGTCCAAGGTGGTGGGGAGGTGGTGACCTCACAGAGAGATGCTGACATCAGCCAGGCAGGACAGCCCTCCACCACCATGTGCAGTGAGTAGGGACACAGTGAAGCACACGCCGCACTTGCTGGCTCAGCCTTGTGCATGGTGGGGTGGCCACCTCTCTGTTGATGAGACCTGGTCCCACCGTCTCCATGGAGCTCCAGGCTGCCCTGCTGCCATCCCTGTCTGTGCTGTCTTCTCTAGCAGTTGACTGGAAGGTGAGCACTGGCCGCATGCCATGTAGCCATGTTGTCTCCAAGGGCGAAAGCAGGAGGAATGGTACCTTCATAGCCCACCCAATATTCCATATCATAGTTAAGGAAAATATTTCTCAATGACCTCTCAGTAAAAGATCAGAAGCAGCCAGTGTCCGCATCAGTCTATGAGCATTGGTATTTTCTTGAAATTTGTCAGACCAACCTAACTAACACCTAACACACATTTGAAGTTCTTCTTTTCACGCTGTTGCTCATTCTCAGGTTCTGCTTTGTCTCCAGACAGATCCATTCTCTTTCAGGACAGCCTTGCTCTTTCTGTCTGTTTCACTCGCTGAGGTGTCGGAGTAAACACTCCCCTTCCTTCTATTCTCAGACAAACACTAGTATTAACTGTTTGCTACTGATGGGTCTAGAAAGCATTTGTCAAGTGGAAGATACCGTTTCTGGGGGATTGCTCCCAAGATCCAGTACTTTGGGTTCAAACGTCTCCCAGCTTCCTTGGTGAAAATAGCACCAAGGCTTTTTTGCAATGTACAAGAAGAAAGGAGTTTTTCACCCCAAATGGGACTTGAACCCACAATCTCTGGCTTAGGAAGCCAACGCCTTATCCATTAGGCCACTGGGGCCCTGAAAACCAGTGGAAAGAGGGATGGAAATTCCCTCTCAGGATTGCACATTCCTCACATTCAATCAGAAGTCAAATACACCAATTAATCGCCTTACAGAAACATCTGCATCCCCTGGCAGCGAGGCAACTGGGCAGGTCGCTGACAGAGCTGAGCACCACCTTTCTGCCAGCCATCGTTAGAGAAGAACCCCACCCTAGAGTCACCCCTCCTCCTTCAGCACCTCCACGTCTGTGGCTCTGAGCGGCAGTAGGATGATTAGGGGGTGAATCCGGGGCTGGAAGGGGGGTAAGGTCGGCCTGTAAGAAGTAACCAGATGGGGCAGACCCAGGGGGAGGCTGTGGGCTGCTGGTTGGTTGTTGGGATCCGAGCTCTAGATCAAAGCTGCACAGCGACCTGACACCCAGGGTTATAAGGCCGAAATAGTGACCCCCTTACTGGCCTTGGTGACCCCCAAACCCTTGTTACTAAGGGCATTGAGGAGCCTCTGTCCCTTAATAACTTCTGGGAGCTCCCCAGCAGGCTGCGGGCATCAGCCGCCTCCTGCCTCACAGGTTAGACTCTTGGTGCTGTGCCAGCCGCCCCCTCGCTTGCAGGCCCAGTGTAAGAAGAAGGAGGCCCGGTGCTGGCAGAAGAGGGTTTTGATTGATCGAGCTCTGTGTTATGGGCACAGGACGCTTCCACTCAGTAGCACAGCTGGGGGGGGAGCAAGGGGAGCAGCTAAGGGCATTGGGTTCCTCCGGTGGGGGTGTGGAGCAGCCGTTCGTTTTCCTGTTCGCACTCCTCTGCGGTGTGAAAATCGGGGAGGGGAGGCAGAAGCCCCACTTCCCTCCCGAAATGATACCCAGTGGGGGAAGCCAGGACAACAGGGTGGGGCGGCAAGTGGTGGCCAGACTCTCACCACCAGGGTCTAATCTAGCTCAGGGTCCAGCTCAACTTCCTCCCCGCACCACTGGCCCCCAGTCCCCTTCCACCACCAGGTCAGCCCGGGCACTAGGGCAGGAACAGGGTGAGGCAGCAAGTCAAGCTGAGCAAGGCAGGCAAAAGCGAGTTTTGTCTTCATGGGCCACTCACAATGACGTCCTTTTTGTGTGCAACTGCTGCAAAAACATCCTGAACAGAGAAGCAACAGGCCAAAACACTGCCACACAGCTGCCAAAGTAGCTCAGTTGGGAGAGCGTTGGACTGAAGATCTGAAGGCCCCTGTTTCAATCCCAGGCATTGGCAGGCCCTTTGATCCTTCTTTGTGCAGGGGGGGCTTGTTTTCTGGGAGGGTGGCAGCAGCACCTTTATCTGGGGCAGGTACCTGATTTTGGGCTCACCAGCAGGACAACAGAGAGCATGGGCTTCTCCCCCTAGTTGGCCCACCTGACCTATAAGGATGGGAGATGGGAGCTGTCTTTCCCACATGACTTATTTGTCGACCCAAAATGGCGGGAACAGAGTGAGGCAGGACGGCCCTCGGAGATGGTGCCAGAGGGGGCAGGGACTTGGGAGGGAAGCTCCTCTGCAAAGCTGAGTGACGACAGTACTGGGGAAGGGGCATCTGGCACCTGGAATGTGGCAGGGATTCAGAGGCCCAAGAGGAGGCACTTGATGTTAAGGTGTGAAAGGAAAGATCCATGGTAGGAACTGGCTCCCTTCCTCTGGACCACACAGTGTTTGCTGTTGGGGCGGATTTTAATTGTCTCAGCCGGCCTGAGAACCGCTGGTCCCGTTTTCTCAACTGTGAGAGGAAACGTTTTTACAATGAGCACTACCTGGGGCAGGTCTGTAGCGAGGTCAGCTTAGAGGACGTGTTTCTCCATAGCAGAACCAGTGGAGGGTGGGCGGTAGCCTCCTAGTCCTCTGACCCGAGCTCACAGCAGCTGCAGAGGGGATACACCTTTCTGCAGGGACAGACCAGGAGTCGCACTGACCGGATTTACGTGAAGGAGAGCACGTCGACATGGCTAATCTATGGGGCACCAGGTGAGTGGCAGAGGTTTCAGGTGCTGAGAGTTTGCCTGACCCCTCAGGGACACAGTGTGAGGGGGTGTCCCAGGGATCTCTGTGAAAGGAGCAGAACAGGATTTACTTGGGGTGGGGAGAGAATTGAGAGTGGCTCAGGGGGTTGGACAGAGGTATTGCCCGGGTGAGAGACTGGCTAAAACACAGGCCTCGCTATGAGCAGGATTTGAACCTGCGCAGGGGAACCCTATTGGATTTCGACTCCAACGCCTTAACCACTCGGCCATCACAGCTGTGAGGACAAAATTGCCCCAATGCCAGAGAAACTGGTAAAGAATCACAATGCCCAGGTGTGAAGTCATCTGAACTACAGAATTCCCACAGCAAACCTGGCCCCCAAAGCACAGGGGGGATTGGGGGTTTGTTCTCTTTGCTTAGCCATGTGCAGTCGCACAGAGAGCGGGTTTAAAAGTCTCCCCTCCCACAGAGCGGGAAGGGGAAATGATTCTCAACTTGAAGCCTGAGGTGAATGAGGATGTCTGGACCAAGGGGCCAGGGACTGGCCTTTGCTAGAGAAACCACTGTCAAGTTTTAGCCAATTAGGACAAGTCAGCAAATAAGAACAACCTCAGGTCTCAGTAGCTGCTGCAGGTAGCAAAGTCCTACAAGGAGCAGTTTCTGGCACTACACCTGTGCAGCTCTGCTCCCCGGCTCTTCTCGGGCTCCTGCTCTCTCCTTAGCTCTGCCCCACTCTGGCCCAGGCAGTTCCAGCTCCCACGGAGGATGGGACCCCCTGGCCTGGTGACTCCCCCATTACACTGCCTGGCCTGTCAGTGCGGCTAACTTGGAGCTTTGGCCTCTCCCCATTGCCCCTGAGGACTGTCAGTCTCAGGGTCCTGATTCCCCATTGGCCCTTCCCCCGGGACTGGGAACTAGCCAACCAAACCCCGCCCCCTCCCACGCTAAGTTTTAGTAAAGGGCCAAGAGCCCCCTTACACAAGCCAGCCCCGTGAGGGTCACCAATGTGCAGAGAGGGCAGCATGAGCTGGTCCCATGGTGTAACGGGCAGCACTCAGGACTCTGAATCCTGCAATCTGAGTTCAAATCTCAGTGGGACCTTGTGGTAAAGCCCTGGAGCTCCCAGTGTTCAACTTCCCTGTCTCCAGTTGTGCAAGAGCCAGTCTTTCCTCTCCTGCTGGGTGACTCACACCTCCTAGAGCCAGGTCTCTGGCTGGGGTGGCCACAGTGGGTTGGGGCTCTAGAACTTGCTACCCTGGTGGTTGGGATCCTTGCTGCTTCACCTGGTGCCCACAAGTTTGGCCCTGGTGCTTCCTGCCACACTTTTCCTGGGGCCCACATGGCACTTGAAGAAAGGAGGGTCAGGGCCGGGATTGATAGTCAGGGCTTGGCAGGAGGGAAGAAGATTCCCAGGCTGGAGCCCCACACACCTTCCCTCCTCCTCTGGGCACCTAGAGCAGAGGCGGCCCAGCTCTGTCTGCTGGACACCTCGGCAGAGTAGGTGAGTTCATGTAAATACAGTCTGGTCCCAAAGCCTCCCCCAACCCTGGCTCGTCACTAGCTGTCAGGGTAGAGCTCATCCACACCTTGCTTCCAAATCATCATTTGAAATTCTGAGGTTGGCCAACATTGCCGAAGCCAATGCACCGACATTGTCAGCAAACACAACAGCAAACACAACCAGGCTTTGTCCAGACTTTTCAATCCTATTTTACTTTCTCAGGTACAAGTATTTTTCATATGTTGGATCTGCTTTTAAAGTGTTTGTTAATGTTTCAATTTCCATTCAAATTTGCAACCAATGACAACAATGGCAGCGCTGCATGTAACTACCTGACCACTGGGGGGGTGGTGGGGAAATTCGGGGAGGGTGCACAGCCCCCTGGCTGGGGGGCGTATAGGGAATGCCCGGTTTCACTGAATTGAGACTCCTACTGCAGCACCTCAGTAGGTTACATCAGAGAGGAGCTGCAGTGTCTAGGCAGTGGGATGCCTGTGCCTTTAAGAGCCCAGCCCTGGGAAGCCCATGCTGAGAGGTGCTGCCTGTGGGAGGGGAAATAGAAAAGCCCCTCTGCTCCCCCCACCCTGTTTTTGCAAACACTGGAGTCTCAGCTCCCCAGGGTAACTGTTACCCTCTGCCCCTGCCTGTGCCGGGTTTAACCCTCTGGCAGCGCCTCCCTGGGCTTAACCCGGCTCCTTCCCCCCTCCCTGACTTTGCCCTTCAGCCCCTCTCCTAACTCTGCCTCCAGCTGCTTGACCCCCCCACCAGTCAATTTCCACCCCCTGCTCAGACCCTGGCCACCTCCCTCCTCTGATTTGCCCCCCTTTGCCCCTCTTTAATCCCTGTAAAAAGTAAGGGGGGGCTGGGTCCCATTCTCGGGGCGGGGGGGCTGGGATCCTGGCCCCTGCCTGCCCAATGCTCAAAGCGCCCCCCACGATCTTGCGGATGTTTGCCGATTGCTGCAGGGTCACCTGCAGGGAGAGAGAGACGCGGTTAGGAGGTGATGCAGCCAAGGGTGCCTCACCCAACACTGAGATGCAGCCACCTCTGGGGTGGGTTGCACAAGTCAGCAAATGAATTTGGAACCGGAAACGCACTGAAAGGACCGAGGCAGTTGCAGGAGATGGAGAAAACCAGAAAAAGCAGGAGCCCTGGATCCCAGCCCTGTCCCTCCCCCACTCTACCCCCTAACCCCGACTCCCCTCCCACATTTGAGGGGAGAACCCAGGAGTCCTGGTCCCCAGCCTTGCCCACCCCCATATTTCGATATGGCTCCATCCAACAGCTGCCCCCACAATTGCAGGGCAGCGCCATGGGGCACACCAGGGCCTCCCTGTTTGCACAGGACGGGTGATGCCAGTGACCCAGGGTGGGGAGAGATGATGCTAAGGGAGAAGCAGGCAGCAGACACCCCCACGACAGAGTAAGAAGTGCTAGGGGGCGCCGTGCTGCAAGGAGTGATGGGGCTGGCAGGGAATGGGAGGATCTCCCCTCACAGCGGGTGCATCTGTCCCCCCCGCAATTCCTCCCCAGCCCTACCCCGGCCCAGGCTAATCCCGGCCCAGCTACCAGGGTTACATTTGGCCTGGATTCCCCAGCTGCTGTGGGAGGGGTGTGGGGCTGGGGAGCATGAGCCTCGACTCCCCCTTCCCCCGACACAGCTGCATGGGAACTGACCAAAGGAGCCTGCAGCACTGCTGCCTAGAGGAAACTGAGGCACCAGCCCATGACAGGCCTTGACGACAGATCACCAACAGATGGCAGGGCAGACTTCATACTGACCCTGCTTCAACTAGATTGTGGCAAAGATTAAAAAACACTGAACGTTAAAACTCACCCAACGCGGGTCAATCCATCCTCATCGCCGTATCCGCTCATTATACTCCACACCTGAACGTAGCCCTCATATGGACAACATACCCTCCTAACTCAGTGTCTGTACGTTAACCTTTACCCCCAGTCAGGGCTATTGCAGATGACGTATTCCTTACGCCACCCGATCTTAAACCGAACTTTGCACCCCTTGGGTAAGCTGTACGTTGTTCCCTGAGCACCAGAAATTCTACGCCGAAACTCTGTACCGTACACTTTTTTTTATCTTTGAGCATCATCTTAATAAAATGTTGACTTTTGTTCGAGATCCCAGCTCCTGTTCCTTTGCAAGGTGTGTGCATTTGCTCCGGGTTTTAGTCTGCTAATACAGTGGGCGGGGGCGGGGATCATGCCAGACGCGCTTGCCTGCTGCAGACACGGATCCAAGGCTGAAACTTGTCCCCCCACAAGCTGAAGGCTTAACTGAAAACACTTTAAGAAGTGCTCCCGTCTCTGGCACTCAGCTACCCAGCTCCCAATGGGGTCCAAACCCCAAATAGATCCTTTTTACCCTGTAGAAGCTGTAAAATCCTGTGACCAGGGTAGCTGCCTAGCAGCCTGCGCATCTGCCTGCCAGCACGAGAGCGCGTAAGGCACTAATCCGGATGGCAGGCAGCACCAAGCACCCACAGAGTGGTGCAGTGGGAGCATACTGGGCCCATAACCCAGGGGTCAATGGATCAAAACCATCCTCTGCTACGTGTGCGCTTGTTTCTTTTCCTCTGGGCCTTCAAGCGAGCCGGTGACCAGCAGAGCACCGAGCCTAGGCCATGAGGCAAGAGGTGGCTGAGGCGAAGCGGCTGCCTGCCAGGAGCTCCTGGCACCTCTGGCTGCCTGGGCTGAAGGCAAGAGGCAGGCCTGGGCGTGGCGAGGGCCTCCTGTCCTGGAATGAGGCTGCAGTGCTTCCTGGTCCCCTTTTCCCACCACACCGGCAGGCGGCTGCTGCGGGAGAACACGAGGGAGGCTCTCGGGGCGCTAGGCAGCGCTGTGTGTGTGGCTGTCGGGGGAAAGAGCCGAGGCTCCCGACTCGACCTGCCATTGACTCGCGTGGCTCTGCGCACCATCAGCCGGGGCGGGCCAGGCCGCGGACGTGACTCAGGCTTGGGCCACATGGCCGTGCTTTCCTGACGAGGCATGAGGCAGGCCAAGAGCTTTGCACAGCGTACAGAGAAGTGGGAGGGAGGCGTCTTTGAGCCGGCCTGTCTTCTCCGCTTCACCCTTGCTGCTTGGGCGGAGGCGGGAAGGGAGCGAAACGTTCCCGGCTGAAAGTTTTTGTGCTCGGCCTTGAGGATTAAGCCTGAGCCTCCGGCACGGCTGCTGGCAGATGGGTTTCTGAATGGCATCCAGCCTGCTCTTTGGACCACCGGCTGAAAGCACTGAGGCCAAGAGGCAGCAAAATGGGACCTTTGAGGCTCCCCCCAGGCCTCAGGGAAGTAAGGAAGTAGCACAGGCTTAGCACCATCCCTGGGTAGGCTCAAACCACCATCCTTTCGGTTAACAGCCGAACGCTCTGACCCACTGCGCCACAGAGACACAAGGCTGTTTTGAGCACAAAAGTCGGGAATCAGCTCAGGGTACAGTCTAGCACACGCATGCAGCGGTTAGACAAGCAACAGCAAGGCACTGGACTGGTATGGAGCGAAAGTTCTGTGGGAAGGAACCGAAAAGAGCACCGGGGCTGTGGTACAGCGCTCGCATACACTTTCTTTGGCCCGTTTTGCTGGAAGAGTTAGCAGAGCGAGATTGTTAGTCACAGGACAGTGGGTGGGTTTGTGCAAAGTAGGAGTGTACAGGGAACTGTCTTTGAACAGAAGGAAGGAGAGGAACCAGCGAGAGGAGGGAGGCTGAACTACTTCTCTCTCTTTGAACAGAATTCTGTGTTAATGGTTCTTGCTTTGAATTCCTCAGTTGGAGTCATTTCAGGGAAGTGATCCTCACATAAGTTACCTAATTTTCAAAGTCATGTGAATGGTGTTTGGTGCGTGTCTGGGAGCTCATCATGGTGAGGTAGAAAGCAGTGGGGGCAGAGAGGCTGTGTAACAGCCAAGGGTGTCAGCTTTGTTTTTCAGCTCTTTAGAGCTCAGATCCAAGGGTATATTACTTCTGTTCACTGGATTGTTGGGTAGTAAGTCATCTATTAGACTTTGATTTATTGTCTTTTGTCTGCAGGTAGTAAATCAATCACCAAATGTGCTCCTGTTGATTCTGCAACTTTACCAGGGTAAGAGGTGGGAGTGGAGTGGATGGGGGAGCCCCACCTCTCAATCCTGTGCTGTGAGGACAGGAGGTAAGTCAAAATAAGATATATCAACTTCAGCTACACTATTCTTGTTGCTGAAATTTTGTGTTTTACATTGACCCTGTTCCCCCCCCCCCATTGTAAACCAGGCCAAAGTGTAAGCAGTCTCTTAGCCTATCCATGCTGTGATCAAGTGTCTTGGGGTCTATCTACACTATGAAATTAGGTCAAATTTATAGAAGTGGTTTTTTTAGGAATTGTTTTTATACAGTCAATTGTGTGTGTCCCAACACAAAGGGCTCTAAGTGCATTAAGTCAGTGGACTGCGTCCACAGTACCAAGGGAGTGTCGACTTCTGGAGTGTTGCAATTTGGGTAGCTGTGGGTAGCTATCCCACAATCTCCGCTGTCCATTGGGATTCTGGGTTGAGATCCCAATGCCTGATGGGGCAAAAACAGTGTCGCGGGTGATTCTGGGTACATGTCATCAGACCCTCCTCGCCCTCCCTCCGTGAAAGCAACAGCAGACAATCATTTCACACCTTTTTTTCCTGGGTTACCTGAGCAGATGCCATACCACGGCAAGCATGGAGCCTGCTCAGCTCACCGTCACACTGTACGTCTCCTGGGTTCTGGCAGACATGGGACTGCATTGCTACACAGCAGCAGCTCATTGCCTTTTGGCAGCAGAAGGTGTGTGTTCTGATTAGTAGCCATCATCATCCTAGGTGCTCTTTTTGCTGATCTCAGTGAGATCAGTTGGGGTGCCTGGGCAGACAAGGGAGTGACTCAGCCAGCTCATTCCCATCTTCTGCCAAGCAGCCAGGCGATGACGATGGCTAGCAGTTGTACTGCCCCGTTTGCTACCAGCCTAAGATGTAAAAGCTAGATGGATCAAAACAAGAAATTGACCTGATTTGTTTTGTGAAATCAACGGCCTGCTAAACCCAGGGTTTTGAGTTCAATCCTTGAGGGGGCCATTCTGTGTGACAGTTGTTTGTGTTTCTCCTTGATGCAAAGCCACCCCTTTTGTTGATTTTAATTCCCTGTAAGCCATGCCGTCAGTCGCCCCTCCCTCCATCAGAGCAATGGCAGACAATTGTTTCACACCTTTTCTCAGCGCAGAACCAGAAGCTGCAAAAGCAAAACCAGGCAAGGAGGCGACAGCAGTGCGGTGACAAGAGTGATGAGGACATAGACATGGTCATAGACTTCTCACAAAGTATGGGCCGGGCAATGTGCCCCGGCAATGTGCACATCATGGGGATGAACTCTGCATGGTCACCTGTGCTGATCAGCACACCACGCTGGCCAAACAGGAAACGAAATTAAGAAGTTTGCAGGCCTTTTCCTGTCTACCTGGCCAGTGCATCTGAGTTGAGAGTGCTGTCCAGAGCGGTCACAATGGAGCACTCTGGGATAGCTCTGGAGGCTAATACCTTCAAATTGTGTACACCACTACCCTAAATTCGACCAGGCGAGGCTGAGTTCAGTGCTAATCCCCTCGTCGGAGGTGGAGTAAAGAAATCGATTTAAAGAGCCCTTTAATTTGAAAAAAAGGGCTTTGTCGTGTGGATGGGTCCAGGGTTAAATCGAGGTAACGCTGCTGAATTCAACCTAAAGTCATAGTGTAGACCAGGCCTCCGAGGGATTTTATAGCTACTGGCTGGCTGGGTGTCCAAAAAAGGGAGCAACCCTCCCCCCCGCTTCCATTGATCACACTTGGTAACTACTAAGCAGAAGCACAGAATCATAGATTGATTTGCTGAGTCTCCTGCAGGCTTCCTAACAGCACAGCAGGGCTGCTCTTGGTTCTGCACAATGTTGTTTCGTTTAGCAGTGACTGTGAAGGCACTTCCAGCTATTTGGCCGTGGGAACTCTGGTATTAAGTGGACACCCTGTGTATGGCTGTATTGCTTGTAGATTTATATATTCTGTATTGATGTTACCAAATGGAGTATTTTGTAGCTGTCTGCTATAATTTGTTTAACTTGTATGAAATATGAATATGCTCCCTCAGACTTAACTACCTGCCTTTCACACACTCCCTGCCCCTCGCTCTCTGGGGTGGGAACAAGCCACCAGCATGTGTGTCCATTGGATTTTTTTTATTTAATTACTTCTCATTGTTAAATTATTTATGAGTGGTTTTTAAATTTCATTGCAGTGCGTTTTCTTCCTGCCACTGTCACCTGGCAGCTCAGGGATGTGAGATTCTCCTCCATTGCATTTCTGCCCATGGAAAAAGAAGAGAGACCACACGTCAGTACCTTTGGAAATAAAAGCAACCTGGAAACAAACCAGCTGTCTCCTCAGTGTGCAGTTTGTGTCTCTTTTGCTGCAGTTGATGTGTGTGCAGCATGTGTGGTGGACAGGGGCACTGTGTGCTCACATGGGAATTCACCACCCTTGGTGCAGGATTTGACTTGTTCCTGGAGTGAATGTAGCGCTGTGGAGTGTCAGGCACAGGCTGCATGACCCCCTCCATTTATCCTTGGTGCAGATACAGCCCAGGCAGCGCTACTGCAACCTCCCATCCTGCTGCCCTCCACCATCATCTGCACAGCCCACCTGTCAAGGCAGGCGGGGAATGTTGCTCCATGGATCCTGGTTCTCAGATGGGACTGCCCTGGGATGGGCGGGGTGTGGTTGCATCCATTAGGTCACCAGACTGAGCCTTCTAATATCCTTGGTGACTATTCCCAAGATCCAGGACTTTGTGCTCAAACAAAGAAACATCTCCCAGCTTCCTGGTTGAAAATAAGGCCCTTTCCTTGCAATATACAGGAAAGAAGTAGATCTTCACCCCAGATTGGACTCGAACCCACAATCTCTGGCTTCAGAAGTCAATGCTTTATCCATTAGGCCACTGGAGCCTTGATGTACAGCTCCTCAAGAGATGGAAATTTCCTCTCATAAATGCACATTCCTCACATTTGCTTCAACACTAAATAGCCCCTTTATGTGCCTTACAGAAACATCTGCATCCCCTGGCAGCGAGGCACCTGGGCAGGTCGCTGACAGAGCTGAGCACCACCTTTCTGCCAGCCATCTTTAGAGAAAAACCCCACCCTAGAGTCACCCCTCCCTCCTTCAGCACCTCCATGGCTGTGGCTCTGAGTGGCAGTAGGATGATTAGGGGGCGAATCCGGGGCTGGAAGGGGGGTAAGGTCGGCCTGTAAGGAGTAACCAGGTGGGGCAGACCCAGGGGGAGGCTGTGGGCTGCTGGTTGGTTGTTGGGATCCGAGCTCTAGATCAAAGCTGCACAGTGACCTGACCCCCAGGGTTATAGGGCCGACATAGTGACCCCCTTACTGGCCTCGGTGACCCTCAAACCCTTGTTACTAAGGGCATTGAGGAGTCTCTGTCCCTTAAAGCTTCTGGGAGCTCCCCAGCAGGCTGCGGGCGTCAGCCGCCTCCTGCCACACAGGTTAGACTCTTGGCACCGTGCCAGCCGCCCCCTCGCTTGCAGGCCCAGTGTAAGAAGCAGGAGGCCTGGTGCTGGCAGAAGAGGGTTTTGATTAATCAACCTCTGTGTGATGGGCACAGGACGCTTCCACTGTGTCCCTCTGCTGGCTTTTCTTCAGCAGCGCCTAGCGGCCCTGGCTCCAGGCTAGTGCCTGGTGAGCTCTGGCACTGGCAGGAAGCGCTGCAGGGTGCTGGGCAGCGGCCCTGGCAAACCAGCTGCTGGTAGGTGTCTCTCTGGTATCATGGGTCAGTGAGTGCAGCTGTTAATGGAAAGGAGGGGGGGTTATGCTCCCCCAGGGATGCCACTGAAGGCTCCTCATGGGCTCCTCAAGGTCTGCTGGGAGCCGTGATGTCCCCCTTTTGCCACGTTGAAGGCTCCCTCCTGGACACAGTGGATTCACCTGCTGCCTACAAGAGTGTGGGGGCCGCGCTGCAAAAGCGCATCTCCCAGCAGCCATGCCAGAGCCTCAGGTTTAATCCTCAAGGCCGAGCGCAAAACCTTCAGCCGGGAACATTTCGCTCCCTTCCCGCCTCCGCCCAAGCGGCAAGGGAGAAGCAGAGGAGACAGGCCGGCTCAAAGACGCCTCCCTCCCACTTCCCTGTACGCTGTGCAAAGCTCTTGGCCTGCCTCATGCCTCGTCAGGAAAGCGCGGCCATGCGGCCCAAGCCTGAGTCACGTCCGCAGCCTGGCCCGCCCCGCCCCGGCTGACGGCCGCGCAGAGCCACGCGAGTCAATGGCAGGTCGAGTCGGGAGCCTCGGCTCTTTCCCCTGACAGCCACACACACAGCGCTGCCTAGCGCCCCCAGAGCCTCCATCGTGTTCTCCCGCAGCAGCCGCCTGCCGGTGTGGGTGGGAAAAGGGGACCAGGAAGCACTGCAGCCTCATTCCAGGACAGGAGGCCCTCACCACCCCCAGGCCTGCCTCTTGCCTTCAGCCCAGGCAGTCAGAGGTGCCAGGGAGCTCCCTGGCAGGCCGCCGCCTCAGCCAGGAAATAAGGAAAAGGGGATGAATGAAGAAGTCAGGAAATAACAAGTAAATGAAGAGGTTTGTCAAATGGGTTTCTGCCCGATTTACCATTTTCTCAGCTACCGCTCAAAGTTAAAGACCTAAAGTCGACCTATCGGCATAAGTACAGATGGTTAGAATGGAATTAAAAGGAGCTGCTGTCACAACTGTTAGGTGCCTGCAAGCAGCATGCAGACCGTTTAAAAACACTGCAATTAGAGGCTCAGATGAAACGTTTGCCCTAAATCAGAATCGACAATAGGAGGACCAGCAGAACGCCACTCTAGGTAAACGGCCGAGTAATGGAGGCTGTTAGAGGCAAAAAGTCATTCCTCAAAATTTGGAAATCAGATCCTAGTGAGGATAATAGGAAGGTGCAAAACTCTGGCCTGTTAAGTGTCAAAGTGTAACAAGTCAGGCCAAGAAAGAATCTGAGAAGCAACATGCTAAAGACACAAAAGCTAAGTATAAATCCGGTCAATGCGAGTCCTGGTCTGTCCCTGCAGAAAGGTGAACCCCCTCTGTGGCTGGAGTGAGCTCCTCTAAGCCGACCTCACTACAGACCTGTGCCAGGTAGTGCTCATTGTAAAAATGTTTCCTCTGAAGGTTGGGAAAACGGGACCAGCGGTCCTCAGGCCGGCTGACACAATTAACCCGCCCCCTCCCCCACAACAACAAACATCATGCAGTCCAGAGGAAGGGAGCCTTTGCTCTTCCCTCTCATGCCTTAACTGGGGACCATACATACTAATATAGCAGTAACCAGTGCCACAGAGCACAAAGTTCACCAGTAATGCCCTCCCTGGTCAGAGCTCCACCACCTTCTCTACTCGCACCGCGAATGTGAAGAACAAGACTCCAGCCCCATCATTCTTCCCTGGCCAGGAGGCCCTTCCTCCAATCACCCTCTGCCCATCAAGCTACCCTACAGTTGTTAATGTGCATTTCCTGAACACCCACCATGGCCAAGTCCAGCTGCTCCAAGGCACTGAACATCAAGCGCCTCCTCCTGGGCCCCCAAATCCCTGTCACCTTCCACACGGCCACTTTCACAGATGCCCCTTCCCTGGTACTGCCCTTGCTCAGCTGCGCAGAGGAGTTTTCATCCCCAATCCCTGCCTGTCACTGCCCAGCAGCCCTCTGGCACCATTCCTGAGGGTCACCCTGCCTCACTCTCTTCCTGCCATCTTGGGAAAGACAGCTCCCATCTCTCCTTGTTAAAGGTCAGGTGGGCCAACTAGGGGCAGAAGCCCATTCTATGTTTTCCTACTGCAGAGCCCAAGATCAGAGACTCACCTTCAGGGCCACCCAAAGGGGAGGCAAGCAGGGCAATTTGCCCCAGGCCCCACAGGGGCCCCATGAGAATACAGTATTGCAACTTTTTTTTAATGGAAGGGGCCCCCAAAATTGCTTTGCCCCAGGGTAGCCCTGCTCACCTTGGGTGCAGGCATGGCTGTGCTTCCAGAGAACAAGCTGCCCCTGCACAAAGAGGATGAAAGATCCTGCTAAAGCCTGGGATTGAACCAGGGACCTTTAGATTTTCAGTCCAACGCTCTCCTAACTGAGCTACTTTGGGGCAATATTTGGGCCTGTTGCTTCTCTGTTGGGGATGTTTTTGCAGCAGTTGCACCCAAAAAGGACGTCATTGGGAGCGGCCCATGAAGACAAGACTCGCTTTTGCCTGCCTTGCTCAGCTTGACTTGCTGCCTCACCCCGTTCCTGCCCTAGTGCCCGGGCTGACCTGGTGGTGGAAGGGGACTGGGGGCCAGTGGTGCGGGGAGGAAGTTGAGCTGGACCCTGAGCTGGACTAGACCCTGGCGGTGACAGTCTGGCCACCACTTGCCGCCCACCCTGTTGTCCTGGCTTCCCCCACTGGGTGTCAGTTCGGGAGGGAAGTGGGGCTTCTGCCTCCCCTCCCCGATTTTCACACTGCAGAGGAGTGCGAACAGGAAAACGAACGGCTGCTCCACACCCCCACCGGAGGAACCCGGCGCCCTTAGCTGTGGGGAGTAAGAAGTGGCTGTTGGCTGACAGGGCCTGTCCCCGACAGGGGCGGCTCTAGAAATTAGGCTGCCCCAGGCAGCGCGGTGTGCTGCGCCGCCCTTCCTCGGTCCCGCGGCGGGTCCCCTCTTCCCGCGGCTCCGGTTGAGCTCCCGCGGCAGGTCCACCGGAGCCCCGGGACGAGCGGACCTGCCGCAGGCATGACTGCGGGAGCTCCACCGGAGCCGCGGGAACAGCGAACCTCCCGCGGGCACGGCTGCGGACGGTTCGCGGGTCCGGCGGCTCCGCTTGAGCTGCCGCAGTCATGCCTGCGGGAGGTCCAGCCGAGCCGCGGGACGAGCCCCCCTCCGCAGTCATGCCTGCGGCAGGTCAGGTCGTCCGCGGCTCCGGTGGACCTCCCGCAGGCATGACTGTGGCAGGTCCACCGGCCCAGCCTGCTGCCCCCTAGATTTGGCCGCCCTAGGCAACAGCTTGGTTTGCTGGTGCCTAGAGCCGCCCCTGGTCCCCGAGCAGCTGGAACAGCAGCTGCCGCCTCCCCCTCGGCTCCAGGCTGTGGGAAATGCTCATTGCCTGGCTGCATGGGCGGCTGCTGCTCCGTGCTCTGGAGAGCGTCTGTATTGCTCTGTCAACCCCCCGTCTTCACTGAGCCAGTCTGGTAAGGTCCCAAGTGCCCCCTCCGGCCTGGCAGCTGAGAGTCTGTGCAGACATCAGCCCCCCTGCCGGCCCCAGAGGCAGCAGCAGCGCCAGCCCCCCAGCACCACAGGGGCACTCGATGCACTTCCTGTGGGGAAATGGCTCCTTGGCGTCCAGCTGCTAGAGTGAGAGCCAGGAGAGAGCAGTGTCTGGCTCACCGTGGGGGAGAGAAGAGACCTGGTGAGTGCGGATCTCCCTCAGCCTCCCCCGCAAGGCTGGTCAGTTGTATTGTCACTGTGATAGTCGGTGCTTCCCTTCAGGGCCGGCCCTAGAGGAGTGCGGGGCCCGGGAAAAATCCCCCCTTTCCTCCTGCACTCCTTCCCCCAAGCCCCCAGCCCTGTCCCCTCCTGCCCCATTCCTCTCCCTCTCCCACCTCTTTCAGTCTCTGCTCTTCCTCCTCCCTGCCCAGGGCCTCCTGCACCCCACTGAACAGCTGATCACTGGCAAGTGGGAGGCGCTGAAGGGGAAGAGGAGGAGCTTGTCGGCAAGGCCTGTAGTGGGGGGGGGGGGCTGGCTGCCAGTGGGCCCTGAGCACCTATTTTTTCTCTGTTGTTTCTGCAGCCCCGTAGCTCCCATGGAGTCGCTCACTTGGCTCCTACACACCCTAGAGAGAGGAGCAGAACCAGGGCTATGGCTGATCTATGGGGCACTAGGTGAGTTGCAGAGGCTTCAGGGGCTCAGAGTTTGCCTCAGGGACACAGTGTGAGGTGGTGTCCCAGGCATCTCTATGAAAGGAGCAGAACAGGATTTCCTTGGGGTGGGGAGAGAATTGAGAGTGTCTCAGGGGGTTGTACAGAGGTATTGCCCGGGTGAGGGACTGGCTAAAACACAGGCCTTGCTGTGAGCAGGATTCGAACCTGCGCAGAGGAACCCTATTGGATTTTAACTCCAACACCTTAACCACTCGGCCATCACAGCTGTGAGCAGAAAACTGCCCCAATGCCAGAGAAACTGGTAAAGAATCCCAATGCCCAGGCGTGAAGTCATCTGAACTACAGAATTCCCACCGCAAACCTGGCTCCCAAAGCACAGGGGGGATTTGGGGTTTGTTCTGTGTGCTTAGCCAGGTGCAGTAGCTCATGCTCCAATACATCTGTTAGTCTATAAGGTGCCACAGGACTCTTTGGCCTTGTCTACACTACAAGACTATTTCGAATCTACTTAAGTCGAATTTGAGGATTCGACCTTATGAAGTCGAATTTGTGTATCCACACTAAATACACTAATTCGAACTTCTGAGTCCACATTAATGGGGCCGGCGTCGACTTTGGAAGCGGTGCACTGTGGGAAACTATCCCACAGTTCCCGCAGTCCCCGCTGCCCATTGGAATGCTGGATAGAGCTCGCAATGCCTGCTGGGTGAAAAAATGTGTCGAGGGTGGTTTTGGGTTACTGTCGTCATTGAACCGTCAATCACGCCCTCCCTCCCTGAAAGCGCCGGCGGGAAATCTGTTTGCGCCCTTGTCTGGTCAGTTACAGCGCGGACGCCACATCACTGCGAGCATGGAGCCCGCTGCGATCATCGCTGCACTTATGGCCGTTGTCAACTCCTCGTACCTTATCGTCCACCTCTGCAACAGTCAGCTGCTGAGAAACCGGGCGAAGAGGCTCCGGCAGCACGGTGAGGAGAGTGGCACAGACCTCTCAGAAAGCAGGGTACGCCGGGCAGTGGAGATCATGGTGGCAATGGGTCACGTTCATGGTGTGGAACGGCGATTCTGGGCCCGGGAAACAAGCACGGACTGGTGGGACCGCATAGTGCTGCAGGTCTGGGATGACACAGAGTGGCTGCGAAACTTCAGGATGCGTAAGGGCACTTTCCTTGAACTGTGTGACTTGCTGTCCCCTGCCCTGAAGCGCCAGGACACACGCATGCGAGCAGCCCTGAGTGTGCATAAGCGAGTGGCCATTGCTCTCTGGAAACTAGCAACGCCAGACAGCTACCGGTCAGTAGCGAACCACTTTGGCGTGGGCAAATCTACCGTGGGGATTGCTGTCATTCAAGTAGCCCACGGAATCGTTGAGCAACTGCTCTCAAAGGTAGTGACTCTCGGAAATGTCCAGGTCATCATAGATGGCTTCGCTGCGATGGGATTCCCAAACTGCGGTGGGGCTATAGATGGGACTCACATCCCTATCCTGGCACCAGCCCACCAGGCCAGCGAGTACATTAACCGAAAGGGCTACTTTTCAATGGTGCTGCAAGCACTGGTGGACCATAGGGGACACTTTACCAACATCAACGTCGGGTGGGCGGGCAAGGTTCATGGCGTGTGTTCAGGAACTCTGGTCTGTTTAGACGCCTCCAGGCAGGTACTTTCTTCCCGGACCACAAAATAACTGTTGGGGATGTGCAGATGCCTACAGTGATCCTCGGGGACCCGGCCTACCCGCTAATGCCCTGGCTCATGAAGCCCTATACAGGCGCCTTGGACAGTGAGAAGGAACTCTTCAACTACCGGCTGAGCAAGTGCAGAATGGTGGTGGAGTGTGCTTCGGACGTCTCAAGGGAGATGGCGGAGCTTACTGACTCGCTCGGACATCAGCGAAAGAATATCCCCATAGTTATTGCTGCTTGCTGTGTGCTCCACAATCTGTGTGAGAGCAAGGGAGACCTTTTGGCCGGATGGGAGGTTGAGGCAAATCGCCTGGCTGCTGTTTACGATCAGCCAGACACCCGTGCCGAGAGAATATCCCAGCGGGAAGCGCTGTGCATCCGGGAGGCTTTGAAAGCTAGTTTCCTCGCAGAGCAGGGTAACCTGTGACTGTCCACTTGATTTTAAGAGAGCCTGATCATGGGCCTGTGTCTGTATGTGTCGAGTTAGATCTGAGCTCACAAACCCGGTTCTCCAAGTTTCCCCCACTTCCAAAGCACGTTTTAAAACTAATGACATGTAACAGTAATTAATAATAAATCTTTTGTTGACTTTGCATTTCTGTTCCTGGGTTGAAACATGGAAGCATTCTGTGCTGGGTTCGGTGTGCACTGATGTACAGACCGCTTGTCCAATACAGGACGGACAGCCTCCTGCTCCTACATAGGTCTTTGGGGTGGGGGACGGTTTACAGTGATTGTGCATGTAGGGGTGGGTTTGCAGGAATGGGTGGGTTTGCAGGAAGGGGCGAGGGGTGCCGTCTTTGGATAGGGGTTTGCATGATGGCTGTGGGCTGTGGGTTTGGGCGTTGGAAGGGGTGAGGGGTGTGGGGGACGGGTGAGTATCTGTCCCTGGATGAGGGCTCTTTTTGAGGCTCAGGGCAGCGGAGAGGCTCGTGGCTACGGTCGAAGTGCATGGTAAGGGAAGCCTGCCTTTACATTCGGGGATGGCAGGCGCCAGGACCCTGGACAAGCATACACATCAACGAATGACCCGGGGCAGCATACACCACACAGACTGACCCTGGTGCCTAGTGACTGCAGTCTGTGTGTGCCCTGCAGTTGACCCTGCCCCCAAGTCTGTACCCTGGTAATGTGGGCTATGCACTGCAATTAAAAATCCCCCCCCCCACACACACACACAAAGTCTTCTGACACGAGAAATGGGACGGAAACAATGAGTAACAGCAAACCGCTTTTAATAATGTTATACACAGTGGGGGGTTGAAACTTGGATTTGGGACTGGGTGATCCTGTAAGGGAAGAACTTCTACAAATTTAGAGCGCGAGAGGTGTCTTGTACATTAGCGCTCTGCTGCGGTGCAGTGACAGTTCTCACGGCCCCTACCGCCCCTCCTTCTTGTAACTTTGGGTGAGGGGGGGACAGGACTTCTTGGGGTTGGAGGGCGGTTGCAGATGCAGTGCAGGGGGGCTCTCTCCTCCTGCCTGCGGTCCTGCAGAACATCTACAAGGCGCCGGAGCGTGTCTGTTTGCTCCCTCATTAGACCAAGCAGCGCTTGAGTCGCCTGCTGCTCTTCCTGCCGCCACCTATCCTCCCGTTCGATGTGTGTGCGATGCTGCTGACACAGGGTCTCCCTCCACTGTCTCTGCTCTGCCGCCTCTGCTCTGGAGCAGGCCATCAGTTCCTGGAACATCTCGTCCCTAGTCTTTTTCTTTTGCCATCTCATCTGAGCCAGCCTCTGCGAGGGGGATGCCGGGGCAGTCCGGGAAAGAGCCGAAGCTGTGTGATGCGAAAAAGTAAGTGATTTCCTTGAACAAATACAGGTTTGCGGACAGTGAACACAGTCAAGTCAGTTTAAGAGAACAAGACTATACAGGGCACCAAGTCTCGCGAGATCTCAGAACTAGTTCGAGATTTCGGAGTACGCTCTCATTGGCGGCGCCATTGCACAGGAGAGCGGACAAGCGGGGAGAGACAGCTGAATCCATCTTGCAGACAGTCCTGGTAAGCCTTACAGTAGATAATGCTTATCAGTTAGTGGATAGCTGTGCTCTCCTGCTAAAGGCAATGTGGAAAGCAGAAAGGATGAGCCTTTTGCAGCCCCTCCCACCAGTGCACGGGAAAGATCAATGTATGCTTGTTCTCTGTGGCCTCTAGCACGTGGCTGTTAGGCGAGGGTCATTGTTATGCAACCTAATTTTAAACCATTAACAATAGTAACAATACACTAATTGCCCTACTTAGATGCAGTATTTCCAGAATGAGATCACCCTGAGGCGGGTCACCCGTGCCCAGAAAGAGAGGATGCTAAGGGAAGCGCTGCACCGACCAGGACCATATGCAGCAATGCTCGTGGAGGCGATGATCCCTCTGTATATTCGGATGTCCTGGCAAGGAAGAGTTTGCTTCAACGGAGCGCCCAACAAGGCACCTCTCCCAAGAAACCTCCTGCGGAGGCTTTTCGAGGAACTGTATGACACCTTCGTTGAATTGTCGCTAGAGGATTTTTCTTCAATCCCTCTTTGTGTGGACCTACTTTTCATATAGTTTAATATTTACAATTTTTTATATAGTGTTTCTATTTTTTCTATACATATTTTATAAAAAATAAATGTTTACACGTCTATAGCACTTACCGCCTGATCCTTCCCCTGATTCTGAGTCCGGGTTAACGGCAGGGGAGGTTGGTAGAGATCTCTGTGAGGGTGATGAAGAGATCCTGGCTGTCAGGGAAAGCGGGAGTGGGTTCGCTGTCGCCTGCGCCGTCCTCCAAAGACCATTCCTCATCTTCCCCATCGGCGAACATTGAGGAGGAACTGTCCCGGTACACTATTCCGTCCTCGGAGTCCACCGTCACTGGTGGGGCAGTGGTGGCAGACCCACCTAGAATGGCATGCAGTGCCTCGTAGAAGCGGCATGTCTGGGGCTTGGCTCCGGAGCGTCCGTTTGCCGCTCTGACTTTTTGATACCCTTGTCTTAGGTCCTTGACTTTCACGCGGCACTGCATCGCATCCCGGCTGTATCCTTTCTCTTTCATGGCTTTCGAGACCTTCTCGAAGGTCTTTGCATTCCGCTTGCTGGAGCGCAGCTCCGAGAGCACAGACTCCTCGCCCCACACAGCGATCAGATCCATGACTTCCCGGTCAGTCCATGCTGGGGACCTCTTTCTATTCTGGGATTGCCCAGACTCCTCTGCTGGAGAGCTCTGCATCGTTGCAGGTGCTGCAGAGCTCGCCCCGATGTCCAACCAGGACATCAGATTCAAAGTGCCCAGACAGGAAAATGAATTCAAATTTTCGCGGGTCATTTCCTGTGTGGCTGGGCAGAGAATCCAAGCTCGGACTGCTGTCCAGAGCGTCAACAGAGTGGTGCAGTGTGGGATAGCTCCCGGAGCTACTAAGTTCGATTAGCATCCACACCAAACCTAATTCGAGCTAGCCATGTCGAATTTAGCGCTACTCCCCTCGTCAGGGTGGAGTACCAAATTCGAACTAAAGAGCCCTCTAGTTAGAATTAAATGGCTTCCTGGTGTGGACGGTTGAGCGGTTAGTTCGAAATAACGCTGCTAAATTTGACTTAAAGTCCAAGTGTAGACCAGGCCTTAGAGACGCTGAGGACTGGAACTGATTTCAGCTGCTGGACAGCTCTGCTAGGTCTTTATTCATTTGCACAGGAAAATGCTGAGTGTTTAAATTCATTTCAAGCCCCCTGCCCCCCTTCAGCGAACTCCTGAACATACTGGAGATGGGTCTGGAAATTGATTTTCATTCAAAAATTTTTTAAAGGGAATCACTTGGATTGCAACTAGAAATCTATTATCCTGCAGGGAAACATTCACCCACTGACCTACCCTCACAACAGAGAGTGTCATGTATAGCCCAGAGCAGGAACTGTTTTTAACCTGGGGGTTAGTAAACTTTATCTCTATACAAACACCATAGCTTACAAACTCCCCACCCCCGCTCTGTGTCACCAGAGCACAACAACAACTCTCCTTGGAGCACACACAGCTCCCCAGCTCCCTGCCTGTCAGTCTCTCCAGCGTTGCTCCAATCCCTTAAAGCAGGGTCTCAACCTCAATTTACCTTAGGGCCAGGGCCAGTCCTCCAGTCCTCCCAGTGGGCCAATAATGTCACTCATACTGCCCAGAAACCATCCCCCCAAACTCTGCCCCTCACCTGCCTAAGGCTCTGGGAGGGAGTTTGGGTGGGGGGAGGAGGTCTAGGGTGCAGGCCCTGGGCTGGGGCTGGGGATTGGGGTGCAGGAGGGGTGCAGGCTCTGGGGGGAGTTTGGGTGCAGAAGGGGTGAGTGGCTGGTCTCTGGGAGGGAGTTTGGGTGGGGGAGGGGTTCTGGGGTGCAGGCTCTGGGATGGAGTTTGGATGCTGGTGCAGGCTCTGGGCTGGGGCAGGGGGTAGCGGCAACAGGAGGAGGGGTGGGGTTGCAGGCTCTGGGCGGGAGCTTGGGGGCAGGCGGGAGGGGGTGTGTGGGAAGGGGGAGGGGTGCAGGCTGTGGGAGAGAGTTGGGGGCAGGGGTGTGTGAAGAGGGGGGAGCAGGCTCTGGGAGGGAGTTTGGGAGAAGGAAGAGGTATGTGGGGAGGGGCTGGCAGTGCAGGCTCTGGGAGGGGGTCAGGGATGCAGCACTTACCTGGGGCTCCAAGGCAGGGTGGGCTGGGGGGCCTCCGTGTACTGCTGCCTCCAGACACTGCCCCCGAAGCGTCTCTTTGGCTGCAGGGGCTCAGGGTGGGGTCAGTGCACGGAGGCACCGACCCACCCCGCCCTGCCATGGGGAGGGGCCGGCAGCCACTGGAGCGAGCAGGCAGATGCTGCTCAGCTCCGCTGCACTGACAGGGCCCCTGGGAGCGCCTGGGGGCAGCAGGTGGGGCCAAGGGAGTGACCTGGTCCCAAAACTGCTGGAGCCCCACGGGCGAGACCTGGGAACCAGGACTGCCAGCCAGACAAACACCTTTAAGAGGAGGCGTCCCTCTCCCTGTCACAAACTGATCTTCCTCCTTCAGTTCAGTGACAGCCTGAATTGTTCCTTATCCCGGCAGAGCTGGAGGATTGAAAGCAGCAACATCAAACCCCTGTGTAGCTCACAGGAATGGACAGAAACACTCCCTGGTATCTGAGGAGATGTTCAGCTTTGCCTTTGGTCAACTTCAAGGCTAAAGGGAAAGGAGGTGGCGCCAGGTATAAAGAGTGAAACACGACACATCATAGTTATGCCCATGGCGGCTGCAAAATCTTTTGATGTACTTCTTCTTATCAGCCGTGTATTGTTTTCTCTGGAGCCTAGGCCTTGACCAAGAAATTTGTACTTTGCTAAAATAATCGACTGCCCCTGGTGAAGGCAATGGACTTGACACCCACTGGGGTGTCCCAACACAGGTACAAGTACTAATAACAGTGGCTGCCTTTTAGCCATAGATTTTAATCAGGGCAATAAATACAAACCCCTGTTAAATCATTCCTCAGCCCGAGTCCTTCACCCACATTCCCTAGAGCACTGGGCCACCATGTGATCGTTTCATTTCCGACCTCAGTTTCACACAGAGACAAAATTTCCTTTGCACAGATCCATGAACAGCAAAACCTCCCTGTGTCTCTGGTCTAAGACAGGGCATTCGATGCCAGTGAACCTTTTTCTCCTGCAATGGCGACGGTCAGACAGAGGGGTCATGGCACCTGCATCCCTGTCAGGGAGATATTGGCTCCGCTCTTTCTTTCTTTCTGCTGCTGTTGTTAGTCCATGAAACATCAGGGATGGAATGCAAGGCTGAGTTCACACACCAGCCCTCTGAAAAATTTCAGTGCCCCAGAGAAATCCTGCCCCCTGCTATTGGAACGATGTGCTGGAGATTTGACTAGGAAAGGGACTGTCTGAATTGTCAGAGTGGGGAATGAACAACAATCTACAGCAATGTCATTAACACAAACTCACTCCCATCATGCTCCAGCCGGAAGGGAAATGGGCAGGAATTCTCGCTGTTCAGCCAAGGACACACTTACACTGATGCGCAGCCGTGAGTGGGCTGGGGAAGCTGGTCTGGGCAAACAATTTAAAGTGACAATTCAGTGAGAACAAAATCATCATGCAGGGAAACAGCTGCATATCAAGTAGTTGTGGCCGAGTGGTTAAGGTGATGGACTAGAAACCCATTGGGGTCTCCCTGCGCAGGTTTGAATCCTGCCAACTATGCAAGCGCTGCGCTGCTGTTGTTATTATTGTAGTCTTAGTGCCTGAGCATCCATAGTGCAAACTGGAGATAAATCTAGTTTCACTCTGTTTACACTTAAAACGCTGCTGTGGCGCTGCTATAGCACTTTGGAGTAGACAGTGACTGGAGGGATTTTCCCATCAATGTAATAGCTGCATGGAGAGAACAATTCTTCCTTTTCTTTAGCACTATCTAACCAGGGCTTAGGTCACCTTAATTATATGGGTTTGATGGGGGGTCACACCCTGAGAGACGTCGCTTTGCCAGTTCAGTGCCCAGTGTACACCAGCCCTTAGATCCCTCTGGGTATTTCAATGCAGGCACTGACCTGTGAGAGGAAAACATCAGCTCACAAATGATCTTCCCATTATTAATTTCCACGCTGCCCCTATTGGAGGTCTGGGCATCTCCAGTGTCACTGCTCTGCGTTCACCTTCCCCTAGAATTGTTCTCGGACATTCGCCTTCCTCTGCAGCATGGGGCACAGGTCACTTGCTGGAGGATTCCCTGCACCTTGAGGTCTTTAAGCCACAATTTGAGGACTTCAATAACTCAGACATAGGTTAGGGGTTTGTTACAGGAGTGGGTGGGTGAGATTCTGTGGCCTGCATTGTGCAGGAGGTCAGACTACATGATCATAATGGTCCCTTCTGACCTTAAGTCTATGAATCGATGAATCTATTCCCAAATTTGGAAAATTGTGCAGTTCAGAATGTGAATAGCGACCCCGGCTCCTTCCTGCACCTGCTCTACATTGCTCCACAGCAGCTTCTCCCCCTGCAGAGTCACCCCAGCACGGCAGTGCAGCCGCCCAGGGTTCAGCAGGGGCCCCTGGCCAGGACAGTGGGTGCAGCTAACAGCCCAGTGTGCCTGGCCCTGAGGCAGCTGTAAAAAAGCAACCCACCCCCCCCAGAAGTACAGAGACTGAATTCCCCAACTTTAACATCATGACCCCCTGTAGAAAGCCACACGTCAGTTGTATTTTCACAGGGAGATGCAAAAATCAAGTGACCAATTTTTGAGTTGAGTAAATAAAGTTGAGGAGATAGTTATTAACCTCACAAAAATATACTAAAGATCCCTCAACATAACACCTGAAGGTGAAATATGAACAGAGACAAACCTTGTCAGCAAAGGCTCATTTTCCAAACAATCCTCAAAATGTGACTAATTCCCACCCCTCCTCCACAGGGGCTCTGTGCAGTGTCACTGTTCTGCAGGCAGCTTCCCATTAAATGCTGTTGGGGGACATTCCCAGGCCTGGAAATGTACCAACGACAGAATTTGAAGAGCAAACCTGGCTCCCCGCACCAGGTGGGATTTGAGTGTTTTGTCCCTGTCACTTAGTCTGTGTCAATAGTACAGACGCCAGGGGCAGGACTCCAGGCTCTGCTTGAGGGATCCTGGCGCAAGGGCTGGGGCGGGCGGAGTAAGGATGGTAGATTCTGACCTGGAGAGGAGGTAATAAGTGAAGGGGGCATTTTTTATTAGCCCCCTCCTGAGGGTCCCCAGGGCTGGAATTCTACATTCCACAGGCCAAATAAGGGGGTGACACCACTTGGTTAATGAAAACCAGTGCTCCAGGTGAGGTTTGAACTCACAACCTCAGCATAGCTCCTCTCAGCACTGCCCTATAAGTACTGTGCGCTAAGCAATTGCGCCACTGGAGCACTTATTAATTAGGATTCTCCAAAACCCCTAGGTTGATACAGGCGAGGCGTGACCCCCAAAACATTCTCAGTGGGGTTGAGAGCAGGTAGCGACAAGTGTTGTACTCGGTGGGGTGGATTCTTCTTAAGGGTTCCAGGCCCCATTTGACCCTTTTGTTCTTCCCTGTGTAATAACAGAGCTGGTTAAGACTCAATGGAGAGTCTTGCTGCAGACCAACAGATCTGAAATCACTGATAACCAGCTCTGAGCATTAGTCCTGCTTTGGGACAGTGTCTCTCATGCAAGAAACTGCCCAGTCTGCGCTAGCAGTGAGGCTCCCTCACTAACAGCTGAAATCAGGGAGAGCTGTGTGAAGTGCAGGGCCCCAGGGGTGCCCGAACAGGGGGGAACAACACCCCAGGGCTTTTAAAAATGGGAGGGCTCTGCCTTGCCACTTTCTAATGACCATAAGGGCGAGTGAGGGTGGGGAGGGGACGGAGAGCAGTGAGCGGGAGGAGGGGTCTTGGGGGATGAGGCAGCGTAGGAGCCTCTTGTGGGAAATATCTCCTGCCCCACTGCCAAAAGGAGCCCCTTGAGTGGGAACGGTCAGAGGCCCCACTCGGGGGCTGGCCCTGCTTTCCTACCTCCTTTTCAACTGCTGCAAAAACATCCCGAGCAGAGAAGCAGCGGGCCAAAATACTTTTAAGCAGCTGCCAAAGTAGCTCAGTTGGGAGAGTGTTAGACTGAAGATCTAAAGGTCCCTGGCTTAACCCCAGCCTTTGGCAGCTTGTTCTCTGGAAGCACAGCGGTGCCTGCACCCAAGGTGAGCAGGGCTGGCCTAGGGCAAAGCAATTTTGGGGGCCCTTTCCATTAAAAAAGTTGCAATACTGTATTCTCATGGGGCCCCTGAGAGATGAGAGCTGTCTTTCCGAACGTGGTGGCCCTCAGGAATGGTGCCAGAGGGCTGCTGGGCAGTGACAGGCAGGCATTGGGGATGAAAACTCCTCTGCGCAGTTGAGCAAGGGCAGTGCCCTGGAAGGGGCATCTGTGAAAGTGGCCATGTGGAAGGTGGCAGGGATTTGGGGGCCCAGGAGGGGGTGCTTGCTGTTCAGTGCCTTGGAGCAGCTGGACTTGGCCATGGTGGGTGTTCAGGAAATGCACATTAACAACTCTAGGGTAGCTCAATAGGCAGAGGTTGATTGGAGGAAAGGCCTCCTGGACAGGGAAGAATGATGGGGCTGGAGTCTTGTTCTTCACATTCACGGTGCGAGTACAGAAGGTGGTGGAGCTTAGACCAGGGAGGGCATTGCTGGTGGCTTTGTGCTCTGTGGCACTGATTACTGCTATATTAGTGTGTATGGTCCCCAGTTAAGGCATGAGAGGGAAGATCAAAGGCTCCCTTCCTCTGGACTGCATGATGTTTGTTGTTGGGGGGGATTTTAATTGTGTCAGCCGGCCTGAGCACCGCTGGCCCTGTTTTCCCAACCTTCAGAGGAAACATTTTTACAATGAGCACTACCTGGCGCAGGTCTGTAGTGAGGTCGGCTTAGAGGAGCTCACTCCAGCCACAGAGGGGGTTCACCTTTCTGCAGGGACAGACCAGGACTCGCACTGACCGGATTTATGCTTAGCTTTTGTGTCTTTAGCACGTTGCTTCTCAGATTCTTTCTTGGCCTGACTTGTTAGACTTTGACAATTAACAGGCCAGAGTTTGTGCACCTTCCTATTATCCTCACTAGGATCTGATTTCCAAATTTTGAGGAATGACTTTTTGCCTCTAATGGCCTCCATTACTCTGACGTTTACCTAGAGTGGCTTTCTGCTGGTCCTCCTATTGTTGTTTCTGATTTAGGGCAAACGTTTCATCTGAGCCTCTAACTGCGGTGGTTTTAAACGCTCTGCATGCTGCTTGCAGGCACCTAACACTTGTGACAGCAGCTCCTTTTAATTCCCATCTAACCATCTGTACTTATGCCGATAGGTCGACTTTAGGTCTTTAACTTTGAGCGGTAGCTGAGAAGATGTTAAATCGGGCAGAAACCCATTCGACAAACCTCTTCATTTCCTTGTTATTTCCTGACTTAGTCATTCATCGCCTTTTCCTTATTTCCTGGTTGAGGTGGCGGCCTGCCAGGGAGCTCCCTGGCACCTCTGGCTGCCTGGGCTGAAGGCAAGAGGCAGGCCTGGGGGTGGCGAGGGCCTCCTGTCCCGGAATGAGGCTGCAGTGCTTCCTGGTCCCCTTTTCCCACCACACCGGCAGGCGGCTGCTGCGGGAGAACACGAGGGAGGCTCTGGGGGCGCTAGGCAGCGCTGTGTGTGTGGCTGTCAGGGGAAAGAGCCGAGGCTCCCGACTCGACCTGCCATTGACTCGCGTGGCTCTGCGCGCTGTCAGCCGGGGCGGGGCGGGCCAGGCCGCGGACATGACTCAGGCTTGGGCCGCATGGCCGTGCTTTCCTGACGAGGCATGAGGCAGGCCAAGAGCTTTGCACAGCGTACAGGGAAGTGGGAGGGAGGCGTCTTTGAGCCGGCGTGTCTCCTCCGCTTCTCCCTTGCCGCTTGGGCGGAGGCGGGAAGGGAGCGAAATGTTCCCGGCTGAAGGTTTTGCGCTCGGCCTTGAGGATTAAGCCTGAGGCTCTGGCATGGCTGCTGGGAGATGCGCTTTTGCAGCGCGGCCCCCACACTCTTGTAGGCAGCAGGTGACCCCACTGTGTCCAAGAGGGAGCCTTCAACGTGGCAAAAGGGGGACATCACGGCTCCCAGCAGACCTTGAGGAGCCCATGAGGAGCCTTCAGTGGCATCCCTGGGGGAGCATAACCCCCCCTCCTTTCCATTAACAGCTGCACTCACTGACCCATGATACCACAGAGACGCCTACCAGCAGCTGGTTTGCCAGGGCCGCTGCCCAGCACCCTGCAGCGCTTCCTGCCAGTGCCAGAGCTCACCAGGCACTAGCCTGGAGCCAGGGCCGCTAGGCGCTGCTGAAGAAAAGCCAGCAGAGGGACACAGTGGGAGCGTCCTGTGCCCATAACACAGAGGTGGATCAATCAAAACCCTCTTCTGCCAGCACCAGGCCTCCTGCTTCTTACACTGGGCCTGCAAGCGAGGGGGTGGCTGGCACGGTGCCAAGAGTCTAACCTGTGAGGCAGGAGGCGGCTGACGCCCGCAGCCTGCTGGGGAGCTCCCAGAAGCTTTAAGTGACAGAGACTCCTCAATGCCCTTAGTAACAAGGGTTTGGGGGTCACAGAGGCCAGTAAGGGAGTCACTGTGTCGGCCCTATAACCCTGGGTGTCAGGTCACTGTGCAGCTTTGATCTAGAGCTCAGATCCCAACAACCAACCAGCAGCCCACAACCTCCCCCTGGGTCTGCCCCACCTGGTTACTCCTTACAGGCTGATCTCACCCCCCTTCCAGCCCCGGATTCGCCCCTAATCATCCTACTGCCACTCAGAGCCACAGCCGTGGAGGTGCTGAAGGAGGGAGGGGTGACGCTAGGGTGGGGTTCTTCTCTAAAGATGGCTGGCAGAAAGGTGGTGCTCAGCTCTGTTAGCCAAAAGGGCTCGTTTCCCCCTGGAGCTTACCTAATTACACCAAGGAGGCACGGAGACAGGAAGACGAGTACCACACCCTTTATTGATCGGTCAGCTGAGCGGGTGTTCCTCTCGGCTAGTGCCAGAGAAAGAGACACACCTTACATGGCCAGATGGGCTTACCTTTATACCCCGAAACAAACAACTTAGCCTACGTTTGTCTACGTCATTTGGTTGACCTGTAGAACCTGTACATGCATCTATTAGGGGATAATTGGATATGCAGGATACATATATCATTTTGTGGGGGCTACAAGAGACATACAGCTGTTGAGGATACATTTGTCATTCTGAAGGGGACACAAGATACATCCGTTGACCCTTTGTACTAGATACTTTGGATGCATACATGTGAACGCAGCTGCATACACTTGGGGAGCCAACATATACTTGGGGAGCCAAACAAAACTGATAAGCGAAATAGCTGACTTAGGTAGATACACGGCCTTCAGTCTAATGAGTTCTGTAAGCTTTCCAACACAGTTTGGACAAGCATAACATAACTTTGGTTTACTCAGGCCTAATACGGAAAGGCTTCATTAGCACTATGATTTTTCCAACAACTCCCCCCTTTGAGAATACTCACCAAACCTTTTGGCTGAGTTTTCTCACACTTTGAGGCCAAAAAGCAATGAAGCTCTGCAGAAATATTTACAACTGCTCTTTTAAGCTTAGTCACCCCCAACCCAGGAATGAATGCATGGACAAAAGAGTGGAACCTTGTTCATTGAACAACTAAGGGATTGGGGCACTGACTATAACTCAGGTAGGTATACCTAATGGTTTAATTTCCCAGATGTCTCAGTGAATAATTTAGTCCCATATGCATCCTCCCCATGGACCCGGCAGGATTCGGTATGTGGGAGCCACACCCACCCTAACCGGTCCATATGCTTGGAAGGAGCACTGTAAATGTACACACTTTCATCCAGAAAGTGTCCAAATATGTTTCCATGACCACAGATCAGATGGTACTTCAGATGTGTCTGTAAGGGCAGTGGGCCAAGTCTGGTACTCAAGATTACTCCAAATGGCCATCAGCTGGTCATTCAGGAAATCCTGGATTTCTAAACATACTAGATCCCACTGCAATGCCTTCCCAGTCTTAGTGATATTTAATACCATCTCTGTCTTCAAAAATAAGGCTAGTGGCCTTTTCTAGTTGGCCCAATTTCTTAGCATATTCTTGGCTTTGAAAAATAATTCAGATGACTGCAACACTATTGGCCCCAGCCCACAGGGATCTGGTCAATTCCCCTTTCTCCAGAGGAAATAACCCAGGCTCTTTGTTGTGCTAAGCTAATGGCAGCCCCTTGTGAGCAATCTGGGTATGTAAAAGTGATCTGAAAACTGGATAAAGACAATGTCATTTAAAATCCAATTAGGAAGGGCAATACATACTAAAGGATTTATCCAAAACACAGGGCGCAGCCTGTAGAATAAACCCCAAAATCCAAGTAATTCCACATTCCCAAACATGGGTCCCACAAGTTTTTTTCTGCCAGTGTATAATTCCTCGGGTTTCTTCACCAGGGTCAGTTCTCAATGTCCTTTTTAGTCAGGAATTCCTGGACTTTGGCAATGTCAGTGGAGTGAGTGGTTTTTTTCTTCTTTCCCCAAACAGTTGTAGTTCAGCATTCTACAGGGGAGGGATTAGGAATACACCAGCCTGTAATGGTTTTTTATTCTTCTAGAAAAGTTCAAAGGCACAGTAGGTCTGTCAGCGGACAAGGGAGAGGTTAGCTAGCACGTCACCTTGTCCTTTTTCCCTGCTGTCCAGAAGGCACAGTGGAGCTAGAAGAAGGAATAGGCTAATCATATAGGAGAGTTCTCCTTATGTGGACGGGTCTTTTTGAAGTGAGAATCATGGGCCCAAGCAGTCAGTCTTTGGCACTTCACAGCGGTGTTGGTAATCAGCAGGACTCAATAAGGGCCTTTCCAGCGTGGAGCCAAAGCAGTCTTTCATTGGTGGACCTGTACATTGATCCGGTCTCCAGGTTCCATGGAGTGGCAGGGCTGCTAGGGTCTTCGGGTAGTGCGTCTTTACCTGTGTAAAAAGGAAACCTAACACATTGCATTAGTGTCTTTGCAGATTGTACAGCCCCCCTTTTCCTGGTTGTTAGCCAAGTGTCCTTGAACGAAGACAGTGTATTTTTCTTTTTCTTTTTCTTTTTTTTTTTTGGACTGAGCTTGCTAGTTAAAGTTTTTCTCATTTAACTCGTTCTTTTTCCTTTTCCCCTTTTTGGCTTCCTTTTTTAACCTACAAAGGAAACTTTTACTTTTTACTTATACACCTTTTGTTAACAATGAACACATACACATTGGTGTTATACAGTACATTAGTCTTATTATTTAATGTATGCCACATATACCCTTCTACTAAAATAACCTTATTACAGAGCTTTGGAACAACAAGCCAGGACAAGCACACCCACTTTGATGAGTTCATTTAATACAAGCTCTAGTTCAATAGCTTCCCACCATCCCCAGCCCTCTGGCTAGAAATCTGAGGTAGCCAGAAGGATCCCATGTACAATATGGGGAGTGGGTTAACTTTTTATGTCCTTGCTTCCAAAGACTGTTAGTATGCAATTTGGCCAATGCAGTTTTTTTCTCTTACTTAAGAAAATATATTAGACTTTAATAGATCACATTTTTCTGATGTATCCAAACACTTTGTATTTTAAGTTGAACAAAACAAATATCTGCATTTCAATTCAAGCCTTCTGCTTTATTTCAAACCAGACCATCCCATGAAAATATTAATCACAACAATTTGACCACAAGACAGAACATAGAACACAAAACTTAATTTTTACTCTGCCAGTAAATCACGATACGTTGAATGCTATTCAGCTGGCATTAGTTTTCTTTGATTATCTGAAAGACCAAAACAGAGGTCTCCCCCTTCTGGGCAGTCAATTATTGCTTAAAATATACAAATACCCTTGTTGATTTTAGGCAAAACAGGGGAATTACCCCATATTTTCTTGTATATGTTTTATAGGCAGCCCAGGTTTCAGTGGCTTTTACCTTATCAGTTAGATAATTTGCATTAATACAGATGCTTTCTGGCTTGCTTTTTACTTTTAACTCCTGCTTTTAAACACTGAAAGAAAACATCACCACTTATAGTGCCTTAGAGCCTAATAAATTTTTATTTACACAGCACTGTATACATTCTTTAGCTAATTCAACAAAATTGTTCATAGCCAAATGATTGCAATCTAATAATTTCTTTGCCTGAATTTATTTACAAACATTTTAAAAAAAAACACCAAGAACTTTTCTCTTTAGCATTTTTACAAAGTTCAACTACTATTCCTTCCAGCAACTACAGGGTTAACTCTTCACTTTCCTTCAAATCACTTGCTCTTTCCTTATATCACTTGCTTTGTCTTTCAACAGCCACTTACCAATTCAAATCACCATTTCAAATATCCTTCTGAGTATTTGAAATCCCCATGCTTATACTCACTTACTTCTTCCTTCCACGAGACCCTCAAAAGTTTCCAACCTGTTCTCCAAGCTCTCTGTCTGTTGCCCGCCCGCCTGGGCCCGATCCTTTTTTTTTTTTTTTTTTTTTTTTCCGCTGAACCGTTTCTTTCATGGGCTTCTGCCCCCACCCTTCTGGGTTTTTTTTTTCCTAAAACATTTTATTCACAAGACGACCCGACCCGAGTCCTCCCTCGTGAGGCTTGCCACCTGGGCAAAACGCATGGCCCACTGGCGTTAACTATTTAATTGCCTCTTGTAGCAAACACACTGCTGTTACGGCGTATGCTGAGCACAAATGGTTACATTTTAACAAGTCCCTGAAGGACTGGTACTTGCTTAGCCAGGGCTTCCTTTTTTCCAACTACTCTATTGCCCAGTCCTGCTACGACTGGGGGTAGATCCTTTCACCTGCCACCCTTTCTGGTCAACCAGGGTGGAGAGAGGAATGCTAAACCCTTCTCCAGTTCTCAGACTTACTGCAGCTGAGAATGGGCACACCTTTAATTATGCAATCCTCAACATATAACACCAACATAACCAAATAAAACAAACATAAAACAACAAGGGTAAAACAAATAGATGGTGTAAATTCTACAGGGTTCCCCCATTCTCTATTGCTCACCAAACTGTGACAAATTTCTGTTACCAATTTATGCCTCATGTCAGGTGATCAAACTGACACTGCAGGACGTTGCAGGAGGATAGAAAATACACCATATAACCAAATTTTAAAGCTTCATTAAAATGATAAAACAACAATGGAGAGTGTTGGGAATGCTCCCACATCACTCAAGAAAGATATAAATGCCCCATACTTACACATATCCAGACTGGCCACGTCTGTATATAACATTCAGAAAAGGGGAATAGGTGGACGGGAGATTATCCTGTATACAGCTTGTTCAGAATTTCCAACATGCTTCCGCTCTTGGGAAGGCTGTTCTTTTACACCCTGGAATCTCCTGCGGTGTCTCTTTCAGAGATTCTAGTCCAGGTCAGCTACCTGTGGCTTCTCCAGTGTCACCAAGCCACACCAACACCGGCATCCGTCACAAAGTCAGACTGCTGGATCTCACCAAACAGTTAAGCTTTGCAAATGTAATCTCAGTTCTGTAACTTGTACTGCCTTTGGTTTGCTTGACCTTGAGCATAAAACAACTTTCTTTTTTTTATCTCTGGGCGAAGCTGAGTTTTAAATTAACCCGTTTCTAGACAAATTGCTCACACTGTGTCAGAGGCTTTTCTTTGGTAATTAAAAGCTCCTCTGAGATATATGATCCTATCTAGATTAAAGGTACCTTTTAATGGGCATTGTTTAGATGGATCTTCACGCGTATAAAGATTCCAATTCTCTAAATACCTGCAGGTTTTAGAACCATAATGTACGTACATATAATATGCTGGGGTACCCTTAGGGGGTGAGGTGGAATGTTTAGACTGTCCCTTACCCACACGGAAAAGAAGGGGGGGGGAGAGAAGATGGGTTCACACGCTCCTAGACCCGGTTACAGTTTTGGCTTCCAGCATACCAATAGAACAAGAAACAAAAGTACCCCTACCAAAAAGAAAAGCCAGCCCTGGGGCTGCTCTAAGTCCCAGTAATTGTTCAGCACGGCCCACGGACTCGTGGAGTTAATGGAATTATTCATTAGCCATGTCTGAACCTAGGTACCTTAACCAGAAAGCTTTTACCCACACACCTTCCTATTTGTGGGTTCCTTTACCGTTAGGGGCCCAAGGTCCCAACCCTCACTCTTCGGGGGCGTTAATCCTCAAACCCAGGAGGTAACGCACTTACCACGCCCGGAGTGGCCACGTCTGGCAGGTGGACTCCCCTCTTCTGGTACTGTCTTGCCTCCGTGTCGTTTGGAGTTCTCCGCCGCCGATTGCGGCGACCCGGAGCTCGAGCAAACCAATAGCTCAAGGTGGCCACTCTCCTGAGCCGTCCTCGGCCGCCGGTCAGCGCCCCCAACAGGGAGAGAAGTCCCTTCGTGGTCGCCATTTGTTAGCCAAAAGGGCTCGTTTCCCCCTGGAGCTTACCTAATTACACCAAGGAGGCACGGAGACAGGAAGACGAGTACCACACCCTTTATTGATCGGTCAGCTGAGCGGGTGTTCCTCTCGGCTAGTGCCAGAGAAAGAGACACACCTTACATGGCCAGATGGGCTTACCTTTATACCCCGAAACAAACAACTTAGCCTACGTTTGTCTACGTCATTTGGTTGACCTGTAGAACCTGTACATGCATCTATTAGGGGATAATTGGATATGCAGGATACATATATCATTTTGTGGGGGCTACAAGAGACATACAGCTGTTGAGGATACATTTGTCATTCTGAAGGGGACACAAGATACATCCGTTGACCCTTTGTACTAGATACTTTGGATGCATACATGTGAACGCAGCTGCATACACTTGGGGAGCCAACATATACTTGGGGAGCCAAACAAAACTGATAAGCGAAATAGCTGACTTAGGTAGATACACGGCCTTCAGTCTAATGAGTTCTGTAAGCTTTCCAACACAGTTTGGACAAGCATAACATAACTTTGGTTTACTCAGGCCTAATACGGAAAGGCTTCATTAGCACTATGATTTTTCCAACAGCTCTGTCAGCGACCTGCCCAGTTGCCTCACTGCCAGGGGATGCAGACGTTTCTGTAAGGCACATAAAGGGGCTATTTAGTGTTGAAGCAAATGTGAGGAATGTGCATTTATGAGAGGAAATTTCCATCTCTTAAGGAGCTGTACATCAAGGCTCCAGTGGCCTAATGGATAAAGCATTGTCTTCCAAAGCCAGAGATTGTGGGTTCAAGTCCCATCTGGGGTGAAGATCTATTTCTTTCCTGTATATTGCAAGGAAAGGGCCTTATTTTCAACCAGGAAGCTGGGAGATGTTTCTTTGTTTGAGCACAAAGTCCTGGATCTTGGGAATAATCACCAAGGATATTAGAAGGCTCAGTCTGGTGACCTAATGGATGCAACCATACATCCCCATCCCAGGGCAGCCCCATCTGAGAACCAGGATCCATGGAGCAACATTCCCCTCCTGCCCTGACAGGTGGGCTGTGCAGATGATGGTGGAGGGCAGCAGGAGGGGAGGTTGCACTAGCACTGCCTGGGCTGTATCTGCACCAAGGATAAATGGAGGGGGTCATGCAGCCTGTGCCTGACACTCCACAGTGCTACATTCACTCCAGGAACAAGTCAAATCCTGCACCAAGGGTGGTGAATTCCCATGTGAGCACACAGTGCCCCTGTCCACCACACATGCTGCACACACATCAACTGCAGCAAAAGAGACACAAACTGCACACTGAGGAGACAGCTGGTTTGTTTCCAGGTTGCTTTATTTCCAAAGGTACTGACGTGTGGTCTCTCTTCTTTTTCCATGGGCAGAAACGCAATGGAGGAGAATCTCACATCCCTGAGCTGCCAGGTGACAGTGGCAGGAAGAAAACGCACTGCAATGAAATTTAAAAACCACTCATAAATAATTTAACAATGAGAAGTAATTAAATAAAAAAAATCCAATGGACACACATGCTGGTGGCTTGTTCCCACCCCAGAGAGTGAGGGGCAGGGAGTGTGTGAAAGGCAGGTTATTAAGTCTGAGGGAGCATATTCATATTTCATACAAGTTAAACAAATTATAGCAGACAGCTACAAAATACTCCATTTGGTAACATCAATACAGAATATATAAATCTACAAGCAATACAGCCATACACAGGGTGTCCACTTAATACCAGAGTTCCCACGGCCAAATAGCTGGAAGTGCCTTCACAGTCACTGCTAAACGAAACAACATTGTGCAGATCGAAGAGCAGCCCTGCTGTGCCGTGAGGAAGCCTGCAGGAGACTCAGCAAATCAATCTATGATTCTGTGCTTCTGCTTAGTAGTTACCAAGTGTGATCAATGGAAGCGGCGGGGAGGGTTGCTCCCTTTTTTGGACACCCAGCCAGCCAGTAGCTATAAAATCCCTCGGAGGCCTGGACTACACTATGACTTTAGGTCGAATTCAGCAGCATTACCTCGATTTAACCCTGGACCCATCCACACGACAAAGCCCTTTTTTTCAAATTAAAGGGCTCTTTAAATCGATTTCTTTACTCCACCTCCGACGAGGGGATTAGCACTGAACTCAGCCTCGCCTGGTCGAATTTAGGGTAGTGGTGTACACAATTTGAAGGTATTAGCCTCCAGAGCTATCCCAGAGTGCTCCATTGTGACCGCTCTGGACAGCACTCTCAACTCAGATGCACTGGCCAGGTAGACAGGAAAAGGCCTGCAAACTTCTTAATTTCGTTTCCTGTTTGGCCAGCGTGGTGTGCTGATCAGCACAGGTGACCATGGTGAGCTCATCAGCATGATGTGCACATTGCCGGGGCACATTGCCCGGCCCATACTTTGTGAGAAGTCTATGACCATGTCTATGTCCTCATCACTCTTGTCACCGCACTGCTGTCGCCTCCTTGCCTGGTTTTGCTTTTGCAGCTTCTGGTTCTGCGCTGAGAAAAGGTGTGAAACAATTGTCTGCCATTGCTCTGATGGAGGGAGGGGCGACTGACGGCATGGCTTACAGGGAATTAAAATCAACAAAAGGGGTGGCTTTGCATCAAGAAGAAACACAAACAACTGTCACACAGAATGGCCCCCTCAAGGATTGAACTCAAAACCGTGGGTTTAGCAGGCCGTTGATTTCACAAAACAAATCAGGTCAATTTCTTGTTTAGATCCATCTAGCTTTTACATCTTAGGCTGGTAGCAAACGGGGCAGTACAACTGCTAGCCATCGTCATCGCCTGGCTGCTTGGCAGAAGATGGGAATGAGCTGGCTGAGTCACTCCCTTGTCTGCCCAGGCACCCCAACTGATCTCACTGAGATCAGCTAAAAGAGCACCTAGGAGTACAATGACAATGGCTACCAATCATAATCCACCTTCTGCTGCCAAAAGACAATGAGCTGCTGCTGTGTAGCAATGCAGTCCCATGTCTGCCAGAACCCAGGAGACGTACGGTGTGACGATGAGCTGAGCGGGCTCCATGCTTGCCGTGGTATGGCGTCTGCTCAGGTAACCCAGGAAAAAAGGTGCGAAATGATTGTCTGCTGTTGCTTTCACGGAGGGAGGGAGGGCGAGGAGGGTCTGATGACATGTACCCAGAATCACCCGCGACACTGTTTTTGCCCCATCAGGCATTGGGATCTCAACCCAGAATCCCAATGGACAGCGGAGATTGTGGGATAGCTACCCACAGCTACCCAAATTGCAACGCTCCAGAAGTCGACGCTCCCTTGGTACTGTGGACGCAGTCCAGTGACTTAATGCACTTAGAGCCCTTTGTGTTGGGACACACACAATCGACTGTATAAAAACAATTCCTAAAAAAACCACTTCAATAAATCTGACCTAATTTCATAGTGTAGATAGACCCCAAGACACTTGATCACAGCATGGATAGGCTAAGAGACTACTTACACTTTGGCCTGGTTTACAATGGGGGGGGGGGGAACAGGGTCAATGTAAAACACAAAACTTCAGCTACAAGAATAGTGTAGCTGAAGTTGATATATCTTATTGTGACTTACCTCCTGTCCTCACAGCACAGGATTGAGAGGTGGGGCTCCCCCATCCACTCCACTCCCACCTCTTACCCTGGTAAAGTTGCAGAATCAACAGGAGCACATTTGGTGATTGATTTACTACCTGCAGACAAAAGACAATAAATCAAAGTCTAATAGATGACTTACTACCCAACAATCCAGTGAACAGAAGTAATATACCCTTGGATCTGAGCTCTAAAGAGCTGAAAAACAAAGCTGACACCCTTGGCTGTTACACAGCCTCTCTGCCCCCACTGCTTTCTACCTCACCATGATGAGCTCCCAGACACGCACCAAACACCATTCACATGACTTTGAAAATTAGGTAACTTATGTGAGGATCACTTCCCTGAAATGACTCCAACTGAGGAATTCAAAGCAAGAACCATTAACACAGAATTCTGTTCAAAGAGAGAGAAGTAGTTCAGCCTCCCTCCTCTCGCTGGTTCCTCTCCTTCCTTCTGTTCAAAGACAGTTCCCTGTACACTCCTACTTTGCACAAACCCACCCACTGTCCTGTGACTAACAATCTCGCTCTGCTAACTCTTCCAGCAAAACGGGCCAAAGAAAGTGTATGCGAGCGCTGTACCACAGCCCCGGTGCTCTTTTCGGTTCCTTCCCACAGAACTTTCGCTCCATACCAGTCCAGTGCCTTGCTGTTGCTTGTCTAACCGCTGCATGCGTGTGCTAGACTGTACCCTGAGCTGATTCCCGACTTTTGTGCTCAAAACAGCCTTGTGTCTCTGTGGCGCAGTGGGTCAGAGCGTTCGGCTGTTAACCGAAAGGATGGTGGTTTGAGCCTACCCAGGGATGGTGCTAAGCCTGTGCTACTTCCTTACTTCCCCGAGGCCTGGGGGGAGCCTCAAAGGTCCCATTTTGCTGCCTCTTGGCCTCAGTGCTTTCAGCTGGTGGCCCGAAGAGCGGGCTGGATGCCATTCAGAAACCCATCTGCCAGCAGCCGTGCCGGAGGCTCAGGCTTAATCCTCAAGGCCGAGCACAAAAACTTTCAGCCGGGAACGTTTCGCTCCCTTCCCGCCTCCGCCCAAGCAGCAAGGGTGAAGCGGAGAAGACAGGCCGGCTCAAAGACGCCTCCCTCCCACTTCCCTGTACGCTGTGCAAAGCTCTTGGCCTGCCTCATGCCTCGTCAGGAAAGCACGGCCATGCGGCCCAAGCCTGAGTCACGTCCGCAGCCTGGCCCGCCCTGGCTGACGGCCGCGCAGAGCCACGCGAGTCAATGGCAGGTCGAGTCGGGAGCCTCGGCTCTTTCCCCCGACAGCCACACACACAGCGCTGCCTAGCGCCCCGAGAGCCTCCCTCGTGTTCTCCCGCAGCAGCCGCCTGCCGGTGTGGGTGGGAAAAGGGGACCAGGAAGCACTGCAGCCTCATTCCAGGACAGGAGGCCCTCGCCACGCCCAGGCCTGCCTCTTGCCTTCAGCCCAGGCAGCCAGAGGTGCCAGGGAGCTCCCTGGCAGGCAGCCGCTTCGCCTCAGCCACCTCTTGCCTCATGGCCTAGGCTCTCGGTGCTCTGCTGGTCACCGGCTCGCTTGAAGGCCCAGAGGGAAAAGAAACAAGCGCACACGTAGCAGAGGATGGTTTTGATCCATTGACCCCTGGGTTATGGGCCCAGTATGCTCCCACTGCACCACTCTGTGGGTGCTTGGTGCTGCCTGCCATCCGGATTAGTGCCTTACGCGCTCTCGTGCTGGCAGGCAGATGCGCAGGCTGCTAGGCAGCTACCCTGGTCACAGGATTTTACAGCTTCTACAGGGTAAAAAGGATCTATTTGGGGTTTGGACCCCATTGGGAGCTGGGTAGCTGAGTGCCAGAGACGGGAGCACTTCTTAAAGTGTTTTCAGTTAAGCCTTCAGCTTGTGGGGGGACAAGTTTCAGCCTTGGATCCGTGTCTGCAGCAGGCAAGCGCGTCTGGCATGATCCGCCCCGCCCGCTGTATTAGCAGACTAAACCCCGGAGCCAATGCACACACCTGGCACAGGAACAGGAGCTGGGATCTCGCACACAAGTCAACATTTTATTAAGATGATGCTCAAAGATAAAAAAGTGTACGGTACAGAGTTTGGCGTAGAATTTCTGGTGCTCAGGGAACAACGTACAGCTTACCCAAGGGGTGCAAAGTTCGGTTTAAGATCGGGTGGCGTAAGGAATACGTCATCTGCAATAGCCCTGACTGGGGTAAAAGGTTAACGTACAGACACTGAGTTAGGAGGGTATGTTGTCCATATGAGGGCTACGTTCAGGTGTGGAGTATAATGAGCGGATACGACGATGAGGATGGATTGACCCGCGTTTGGTGAGTTTTAACGTTCAGTGTTTTTTAATCTTTGCCACAATCTAGTTGAAGCAGGGTCAGTATGAAGTCTGCCCTGCCATCTGTTGGTGATCTGTCGTCAAGGCCTGTCATGGGCTGGTGCCTCAGTTTCCTCTAGGCAGCAGTGCTGCAGGCTCCTTTGGTCAGTTCCCATGCAGCTGTGTCGGGGGAAGGGGGAGTCGAGGCTCATGCTCCCCAGCCCCACACCCCTCCCACAGCAGCTGGGGAATCCAGGCCAAATGTAACCCTGGTAGCTGGGCCGGGATTAGCCTGGGCCGGGGTAGGGCTGGGGAGGAATTGCGGGGGGGACAGATGCACCCGCTGTGAGGGGAGATCCTCCCATTCCCTGCCAGCCCCCATCACTCCTTGCAGCACGGCGCCCCATAGCACTTCTTACTCTGTCGTGGGGGTGTCTGCTGCCTGCTTCTCCCTTAGCATCATCTCTCCCCACCCTGGGTCACTGGCATCACCCGTCCTGTGCAAACAGGGAGGCCCTGGTGTGCCCCATGGCGCTGCCCTGCAATTGTGGGGGCAGCTGTTGGATGGAGCCATATCGAAATATGGGGGTGGGCAAGGCTGGGGACCAGGACTCCTGGGTTCTCCCCTCAAATGTGGGAGGGGAGTCGGGGTTAGGGGGTAGAGTGGGGGAGGGACAGGGCTGGGATCCAGGGCTCCTGCTTTTTCTGGTTTTCTCCATCTCCTGCAACTGCCTCGGTCCTTTCAGTGCGTTTCTTGTTCCAAATTCATTTGCTGACTTGTGCAACCCACCCCAGAGGTGGCTGCATCTCAGTGTTGGGTGAGGCACCCTTGGCTGCATCACCTCCTAACCGCGTCTCTCTCTCCTTGCAGGTGACCCTGCAGCAATCGGCAAACATCCGCAAGATCGTGGGGGGCGCTTTGAGCATTGGGCAGGCAGGGGCCAGGATCCCAGCCCCCCCGCCCCGAGAATGGGACCCAGCCCCCCCTTACTTTTTACAGGGATTAAAGAGGGGCAAAGGGGGGCAAATCAGAGGAGGGAGGTGGCCAGGGTCTGAGCAGGGGGTGGAAATTGACTGGTGGGGGGGTCAAGCAGCTGGAGGCAGAGTTAGGAGAGGGGCTGAAGGGCAAAGTCAGGGAGTGGGGACGGAGCCGGGTTAAGCCCAGGGAGGCGCTGCCAGAGGGTTAAACCCGGCACAGGCAGGGGCAGAGGGGTAACAGTTACCCTGGGAGCGGAGACTCCATTGTTTGCAACAACAGGGTGGGGGGAGCAGAGGGGCTTTTCTATTTCCCCTCCCACAGGCAGCACCTCTCAGCATGGGCTTCCCAGGGCTGGGCTCTTAAAGGCACAGGCATCCCACTGCCTAGACACGGCAGCGCCTCTCTGATGTGACCTACTGAGGTGCTGCAGTAGGTGTCTCTTTTCAGTGAAACCGGGCATTCCCTATACGCCCCCCAGCCTGGTGGCTGTGGTGCCCCTCCCCCGAATTTCCCCACCCCAGTGGTCAGGTAGTTACATGCAGCGCTGCCATTGTTGTCATTGGTTGCAAATTTGAATGGAAATTGAAACATTAACACACACTTTAAAAGCAGATCCAACATATGAAAAATACCTGTACCTGAGAAAGTAAAATAGGATTGAAAAGTCTGGACAAAGCCGGGTTTCCTCACCCAGCTGTTGTGTTTGCTGACAATGTCGGTGCCTTGGCTTCGGCAATGTTGGCCAACCTCAGAATTTCAAATGATGATTTGGAAGCAAGGTGCGAATGACTCTCCTGACAGCTAGTGATGAGCCAGGGTTGGGGGAGGCTTTGGGACCAGACTGTATTTACATGAACTCACCTACTCTGCCGAGGTGTCCAGCAGACAGAGCTGGGCCGCCTCTGCTCTAGGTGCCCAGAGGAGGAGGGAAGGTGTGTGGGGCTCCAGCCTGGGGCTCTTCCTCCCTCCTGCCAAGCCCTGACTATCAATCCCCGCCCTGGCCCTTCTTTCTTCAAGCGCCATGTGGGCCAGAGGAAAAGTGTGGCAGGAAGCACCAGGGCCAAACTTGTGGGCACCAGGTGAAGCAGCAAGAATCCCAACCATCAGGGTAGCAAGTTCTAGAGCCCCAACCCATTGTGGCCACCCCAGCCAAAACCCTAGCTCTAGGAGGTGTGAGTCACCCAGGAGGAGGGGGAAGATTAGCTCTTGCACAGCTGGAGACAGGGAAGTTGAGCACTGGGAGCTCCAGGGCTTCACCACAAGCCAACACAAGGTCCCACTGAGATTTGAACTCAGATTGCAGGATTCAGAGTCCTGAGTGCTGCCCATTACACCATGGGACCAGTTCATACTGCCTTCTTTGCACAGTGGTGACCCTCATGGGGCTGGTTTGTGTAAGGGGCTCTTGGCCCTTTACTAAAACTTAGTGTGTGTGTGTGTGTGCGGGGGGGGGGCGGGGTTGGTTGGCTAGTTCCCAGTCCCAATAGAAGGGGGAAGGGCCAATGGGAAATCAGGACCCTGAGACTGACAGTCCCCTGGGCAATGGGGAGAGGCCAAAGCTCCAAGTTAGCCACACTGACAGGCCAGGCAGTGTAATGAGGGAGTCACCAGGCCAGGGGGTCCCATCCTCCGTGGGAGCTGGAACTGCCTGGGCCAGAGTGGGGCAGAGCTAAGGAGAGAGCAGGAGCCGGAGAAGAGCCGGGGAGCAGAGCTGCGCAGGTGTAGTGCCAGAAACTGCTCCCTGTAGGACTTTGCTACCTGCAGCAGTTACTGAGACCTGAGGTTGTTCTTTTTACTGACTTGTCCTAATTGGCTCAAACTTGACAGTGGTTTCTCTAGCAAAGGCCAGTCCCTGGCCCCTTGGTCCAGACATCCTCATTCACACCAGGCTGGGGTGACCAGATGTCAAAGATGAAATATCGGGACGCGGAGGGCGGAGCCAAAAAAAAAAGCCGGCGGCTCCCCCCCCCCACCAGGCAGCAGTGGCACAGCCCCATTTCCACCCAACTCTTGGCTCCAACCCCCGATACACCCCCAGCTCCCCCATCCCCTCGCTCCTGGGCCCAGCCTGGGCTCTGAGCTCTGCAGCCGAGCCGCGCTCCAGGTCCCTCCTGCAGCTCCCGGGCAAGGGGCGAACCAGGCAGCCGGGCCCGGGCCCTCCCAGCAGGAGCGTGTCTGCCCCATGTGTGTCTCTGACCCCCACCCACATGGATCCTGCCCGCTCCGCACATGGGCAGCAGGTTATATCTGTGTGCGGTGCCCGGGCTCCAGGAATATTCAGGGCCGGGTGCCCTGCTCCAGCAACAGTTGGCGCTGGGTCTCTCCCCCGGCCCTGCCTGGATCGGGCCCCGGCCCCCCCACGTCTCCCCCCGCTGCCGCGACCCTGCCTGGAGCAGGTCCCAGCCCCCACCTGCCACCCCCTCGCACGTATCCCCCCCGCCGCTCCGCGTCACGTCCCTGCCTGACAGAAAGCAGCGCGCCCCTCTCCCCTGCCTGCTCTGTGCTGCCAGAGAACTGCTGTCTGCTGCCCCAGGGTCCTAGTGCCTGCCCGCACTAATGGCGAGGCAGGCTGCCCTTACCCTGAGCCTCTCCAACACCCCAAACCCTCAGCCCCAGCCAGAGCCCTCATCCCCCCTGCACCATAATCCTCACCCCAGCCAGAGCCCTCATCCCCCTGCACCCTAATCCTCTGCCCCAGCCAGAGCCCTCATCCCCTCCGTACCCTCAGCCCCAGCCAGAGCCCTCATCCCCCCGCACCCTAATCCTCACCCCAGCCAGAGCCCTCATCCCCTCCACACCCTAATCCTCATCCCCAGCCAGAGCCCTCCTCCCCCCCCCCCCTAATCCTCAGCCCCAGCCGGAGCCCTCATCCCCTCTGTACCCTCAGCCCCAGCCAGAGCCCTCATCCCCCCGCACCCTAATCCTCAGCCCCAGCCAGAGCCCTCATCCCCCTGCACCCTGATCCTCTGCCCCAGCTCTGAGCCCCCCCACAGCATGAACCCCTCATCCTCAGCCCCACAGCCCTCACCCCTGCATTCCCTCCTATCCCCAAACTCCCTCCCAGAGCATGCACCACCTCCCCCTTCCTACTCCCCACCCCAGACCAGAGCCTGCACCCAAACTCCGTCCCAAGGCCTGCACCCCTCACCCCTCCTGTACACCCACCCCTGCCCCAGCCCGGAGCCTGCACCCAGCACCCAAACTCCCTCCCAGAGCCTGCACCCTCACCTCTTCCTATGCCCCTACCCCAGCCCAGGACCTGCACCTCATACTTCCCCCCGAAACCCCACCCAGAGCCTTAGGGTGGGGGCAGAGTTTGGGGGGGAACGGGTTCTGGGCACCACCAAAATTTCTACAAACTTGCCACCCATGCTGCCTGGCTGATGTCAGCATCTCTCTGTGAGGTCACCACCTCCCCACCACCTTCGACCAATAGTCTGAGGTCCTGCAAAAGTCTTTGTGATGTCACTGCCACACCTCTCCCTTGCTGGGCTAATGTCCTGCCCCTGGCCAGGCACTTTGGAGGTTTGAGCTACTCCCTGTGGATCACCCCACTCAAGGAGCGTTCATTCTAGGAAGCAAGCCGGCTAGACAGGAAAACATCAGACGCTGCTCCCAATGCTACACTCAGTTTTTCAGAAATTAGTCAACTTTAGGGCCAGAAGAGACCATTAGAGCATCTAATCTGACCCCCTGCATATCACAGGCCTCCTGTATGACACAAGAGCTACTTTTGGGGCAAACACATTCCAGAAAGTCATCTAGTCTTCATTGAATGACATCAGGAGATGGTGAATCCACCACTTTCCTTGGTAGCTTGTTCCTGTGGTGAATCATCCTGGCTGTTGAATATTTGTGCCTTATTTGTAATATGAATTTGTCTCTTTTCACCTTCCAGCCATTGGGTCTTGTTATGCCTTTCTCTGCTTGATTAAAGAGCCCTTTCATATCCAATATTTTCTCTCCATTAAGGCCCTTCAACACTTCAATGAAGTCACCTTTCAATCTTCTTTTGATAAGCTAAACAGGTTGAGCTCGTTCAATAGCTCACTAGAAGGCATTTTTCTCCAGCCCTCAGAACATTTGGTGGCTCTTTGGTCATCAGATTCCTGAACTGCAGCTGGATGTGGCTCTTGTTCTTCTGCACAGCACAGCTCCTGGAGAAGAGGGATCTGCAAATGTACATTCATATGACAACTTTGTTTAATTGATGAAAACATAAACTAGACAATTAGAGGATTGGAACTGATTTCAGCTGATGGACAGCTTTGCTAGGTTTTTATGCATTTGGACAGCAAAATGTTGAGTTTTACATTCATATCAAGCACCCCCGTATAGTGGAGCCCCTGAACAGAATGGAGAATGGAAATGAAAATGTTTTCCTTTTTTTTTGAAAAAAGAAAGAAGGTTATCAAACAACACAGGGGTTTGAACTAAGGACCACTTGACCAGCAGTCAGGCACTCTACCACTGAGCTATGCCCCCATGACAACAAGAGTATTGAATTGTGATCTCCAGGACTTTTCAGGACGGACCCTGCTTCCTCGAGCTCCTTTGCCATTCCCAGACCACAGGAGGTTTTAAAAATGGGGTTTGATTAAACTTCTTAAATGTGGTAAACACCACAGCTTGCACACCCACCGATATAGCTTCTCCCACTGACATAGCTGCCACCTCTTGGGAAGTGGATTAACTACACCCCCAGGAAAACTCCCACCAGCACAGAGTAGTGGTTCTCAAACTGTGGGTCAGGACCCCAAAGTGGGTCATAACCCTGTTTTAATGGGGTCACCAGGGCTGGCATTAGACTTGTTGGGGCCTGGGGCTGAAGCCAAATGTCTGATCCCCACCACCCAGGGCTGAATCCCTCAAGCTCTGGTTTTGCCCTCCTCACTGGGGCAGGGCTCAGGCTTTGTCTCCCCTGCCTCTGCCCAGTGTGGAGGGGCTTGGTCCCTCTTTCCAGGGCCATGTAGTAAGTTTTTTTTGGCAGAAGGAGGTTGCAGTGAAAGGAAGTTTGAGAAACCCTGGCATAGAGCCTCTGAATATGTCTAGACTTGGCTCCCTGTGGCAGATCAGACACTGAAAGTGCAGCCATGGAGACACCACACACCAGCCTTGCCTATCAGGCAAGAATCAAACCTCCACAGAAAGATGCCTGTTGTTTTCTAACCCATCTCCCTAAGCCCTCAGCCAGCACCACTTAACAAAGGGGCTTTTCTACACTATGGTTCTGGTCTCACTAAAGGGTCATTTCCAATTGTTTGCTCAGACCAGCATTAGGGAAAATGGTGCCCTTGGCAAAGCTTGTACTTTGGCACTTCCCCATTGCCCCTGGACGATCCCCACTCCCCCTTTACCGCTAGCTCCTGCACTCCCAACCCTTGCACCTCCTTCACCCCTAACTCCTGCCCCTCCTGTGCCCCCTTTGCCCTTAACTCCCTGGGCCACCAGCCATTGCCCCTCTCCTGCAGCCCCTTCACATAGCCCCAGCGCTGGGGGCCCCGCACTTGTTCTCCCTTTCCCTGGGCTTTGGCATCACTAGCCGCTGATTAGTGAGTAGGGTTCAGTGGTCCCCAAAATGTGGGGCATGATTCCTAGGGGGACACAGAGGAACATTCATGGAGGCACCTCAGGGCCTGAGCCAGCCCCCATGGAGGGAGCAGCACTCAGCCCCACTCTGCCCCAGCTCTTCCCCAACCCCACCCTCAGCCTGGGCCTCTGGCTCCCAGCTCGGCCTCGACCCCCTTACCCCTGTCTGCACCCCTTTCCCCAGCAAGCAACAGCCCCACTCCCAGCCCATGTTCTCAACTGTGACTTCCGAGGGGCCACAGCCATGGCTAAGAGGTCACAGAGTGAAATGTTTGGGGACCACTGGTTTAGGGTGATGTTCTCAATCACTTCTATGAAGTCCAATAAAAGCTATTCCTCACCCACCGACCCCTCCATCAGGACAGTCTAGGTATGTTCTGTTGCCCTTCACTCATGCAGGAAGGATAATAACATTTCATTCCATTGAATCCTAAAGTGATTTGTAACCCACCACCAGCCAAAACTGGTCATTTTGGGAAAGCGGCCCCATCATGCTGCATAGCTAGGCAGAGTAGGTGTGTCTGTGCAAACACGGTCTGTTCCTGAAGTCTTTCCCCCAGCTCCTCACTGGATGTGAGGGGGGAGCTCATTCAGCCCCTGCTTCCGCTTAGTATTTAAAAAGGCCTTATTGTCCCTAGCTCTGCTGGCCTTAGATTTCTCCTTCTGTCCTTTTTTCAACAGCTCACATGAGGTGGCCGAGTGGTTAAGGTGATGGACTGCTAATCCATTGTGCTTTGCATGCATGGGTTCGAATCCCATCCTCATCGGGTGCGTTTAGTTTTCACCCCTCCTTTGTAGACAACCATCTCCCCCTTTGGTACAATGACAGATCAAACAATGTTGCTTCTTGCAAACAAAAACCTTCTCAGAAACTCAGAACTCCCTTGCTTTAAATAAAATGTCTAAATCCCAGATTTCTTTAAAAAAGAAATTCTCTGGTGCTGTATTTCTTAGTTTTTATCTCAAGAGGGAACATCCTCATCTTCTCCCCCAAACACCCTGGGACCTGCCCAAATTATTAAAATACCCTCAACCCGAGCAAGGCCAGAGCAGTGAACCAGAGCTAGTGTCTAGGCCAAGCTGTTCTGAAGGAGGCAACTCAAACATTTTCTCCCTGCTTCCCTTGGCAAGGTCTGACTGAGAAATCAAAATTCCCCAAACTGAAAATTTTCTGCTGAAAAACTAATACTAGTCTGTTTGGGGACTTTGGTTTGCAAGTATTATTGTTATTATTCTCTTCTGATTTCTGAATCAGTTCAGTCTTTGTCCTCCAGGTGTGTTTCCACCTGCTGAGTTGTGGGGGAGAGAGGCCAAGTCATGATGTCTCTTCCCCTCTTTCATAGTTTCTTCCAACTTGCTAGGAAGCTCCTTTGTTACCATGTGAGTCAAGCAGTGTCCATTGTCGCTGTGCTATCTTGGGTCTGGTCTACACTAGGACTTTAATTCGAATTTAGCAGCATTAATTCGAATTAACCGTGCACCCATCCACACCAGGAAGCCATTTCATTCGACCTAGAGGGCACTTTAGTTTGACTTCGGTACTCCACCCCGACGAGGGGAGTAGCACTAAATTCGACATGGCTATGTCGAATTAGGCTAGGTGTGGATGCAAATCAAACTTACTAGCTCCGGGAGCTATCCCACACTGCACCACTCTGTTGACGCTCTGGACAGCAGTCTGAGCTCGGATGCTCTGACCAGCCACACAGGAAAAGTCCCGGGAAAATTTGAATTCCTTTTCCTGTCTGGACAGTTAGAATCTCATTTCGTGGGTGGACATCGGGGCGAGCTCAGCAGCACCGGCAGCGATGCAGAGCTCTCCAGCAGAGGAGTTCATGTAATCTCTGAATAGAAAGAGGGACCCAGCATAGACAGACCGGTAACTCTTGGATCTGATCGGTGTGTGGGGCGAGGAGTCTGTGCTTTCGGAGCTGCGCTCCAAAAAACGGAATGCAAAGACCTACGAGAAGGTCTCCAAAGCCATGAGAGACAGAGGATACAGCTGGGATGCAACGCAGCGCCGCGGGAAAATCAAGGACCCCAGACAAGGCTACCAACAAATCAAAGCGGCAAACGGACGCTACGGAGCCTGCCACCACTGCCCCACCAGTGACCATGGACTCTGACGATGGGACAGTGTCGACGGACAGTTCCTCAGCGATGTTCGCAGACGGGGAAGATGAGGAAGGGTTTGTGGAGGACGAGGCAGGCGACAGCGCTTACAACGCTGGTTTCCCCGACAGCCAGGATCTCTTCATCACCGTCACGGAGATCCCCTACCAACCGTCCCCGGCCATTAACCCGGACCCTGAATCAGGGGAAGGATCACTCGGTAAGTGCTTTAACCATGTAAACTTTTATTCTTAATATAACAGGAATCTGAAGTATGTGAAAACAAGGTCTCTCTATATATGGGGCTGGAACAGAAATCCTCCTGGGAGATCTCCACGAAGCTCTCCTGGAGGTAATCTAAAAGCCTCCGCAGGAGGCTCCTGGGGAGAGCTGCCTTATTGGGTGCTCCGTGGTAGCACACTTTTCCGCACGAGGCTTTCATGAGCTACTCAGGGAGCATTGCCTCCCCGAGCACGGCTGCATAGTCCCCTGGTTTGTGCTGGCTTTCACGCAGCATGCGCTCTCTAACTCCTTCAGTGACCGTCCTCAGGGTGATCTCGCTCAGAGACTCCTGCATCTAATTAGGGGAAGTACTGTAATGTTACGCCTGGTCCTAAGTATTTTTAAAAAATCTCCGGACAGACGTCATAGCAGAGACTCAGCACTCTGCTGCGTGACGAGCGTAACGGAAACCCAAAGAATCAAATGGACGCTCATTGAGGGAGGGGGGACTGAGGACACAAGGTATCCCACAGTTCCTGCTGTCTCCGAAAAGCATTTGCATTCCTGGCTGAGCTCCAAATGCTTCTAGGGTCAAAAACAGTGTCGCGGTGGGTCAGGGCATAGCTAGGCAATTTAAGCAACCCCCCACCCACCCCCAGAAGTGAAAGGGAAAACAATCCTCTCTTGACTCTTTTACATGTCACCGTATCTTTACTGAATGCTGCAGATAGACGCGATGGTGCAGCACTCAACACCAACATCCTTGCTTCCCCCACGCTATGGATGGCTGGTGGTACAATAGGATTGATATCCATCGTCATCATCAGCCTATTGGCATATGGGCAGTGCAAAAGGACTGGTAACCATGCAGACTACCATCCGTTAGGTCAAATCAAGGGCGCCTGGCCCTAATTTTTCCTGGTAGATGGTACAATATGGCTGATAACCATCATCATCATAGCAACAGGGGGCTGAGCTTCATCAGCCCCCACCCTTCATGTGTAAAGAAAAGATTCAATTGCCCCTGGACTAGCAGCAGGATGCTGGGCTCCTCTCCTCCACACTCCTTAATGTCCTATCTGGACTATCATAGCAACTGGAGGCTGCCTTCCACTCATTTCTCACTAACAAGTCACTGTGTTTTATTCCTGCATTCTTTATTACTTCATCAAACAAGTGGGGGGACAATGCTATGGTAGCCCAGGAATGCTGGGGAAGAATGGAATCAACAGGTGGGGTTGTTGCAGGAGCACCCCCTGTGAATAGCATACAGCTCATAATCTATGCAGGATCTGACACAGAGCAGCTGGGCTCTCTGGTTCTCTGATACAGTGGTTCTCTAGTATACTTGCCCATATTCTAGGCAGGACTGATTCTATTTTTAGATATCAAAACGGAAGAATTGACTCAGGGAGTCATTCCCAATTTTGGCTTTTGCACCCCTGGTTAAGAGCAGCCAGGAGCACTTATGATAACAGCAAATGGTGCAGCGCAAAAGGACTGGTAGCCATACCCATCTTATTACCAATTTATGGTGTGGTAGATGGTACAATATGGCTGGTAACCATCTCTGCTGTCATGCAAAAGCATGCTGCTGTGTAGCGCTGCTGGACCGCCTCTATCAGCGGCATCTGGTACACATACGGTGACAGGCACAAAAGGCAAAACAGGATCCATGGTTTCCACACTGTGGCGTGTGCCGGTGCAATCCAGGGAAAACGGGTTTGAAATGATTGTCTGCTGTAGCTTTCCCAGAGGAAGGGATGGCTGACGACATTTACCCAGAACCACCCACGAAAATGGTTTTTGCCCCATCAGGCACTGGGATCTCAACCCAGAATTCACAGAGACAGACTAGACTGTGTTCATTGTTCGCAAAAATTTATCTTTGCAAGGAATTCACTCCCTTTTTCCCATCACACAGCTTCGACTGTCTCCAGACCTGCCACAGCATCCCCCTCACAGAGGCTGGCAAAGATTAGGCGGCGAAAGAAAAAGACACGGGACGAGATGTTTGCTGAACTTATGGGGTGCTCCTGAGACGAGGCAGACCAGCAGAGCCAGTGGAGGGAGACCCTCTCTCTGTACCAGCGCTCACACAGCGAACGGGAGGAGAGGTGGCATGAGGAAGACAAGCAGGCGACTCAAACGCTGCTTGGACTAATGAGGGAGCAAATGGACATGCTCCTGCGCCTTGTGCATGTTCTGCAGGACCTCAGGCAGGAGGACAGAGCTCCCCTGCAGTGTATCTGCAACCACCCTCCCCCGCCACAAAGTCCCATACCCCCCTCACCCAAAATAACCAGAAGGAGGGGCGCCAGAGGCTGTGTAAACTGTCACTGCACCCCAGCAGAGTGCTCAAGTACCCAAAAGCTCTCATACCCTAAATTTTGAGAAGTCCTTTCCTTCCCGCCTCACCCAAGCCCCCATCCCAGTTTCATCCCCTAACTGTCTAGTTGATAATAAAAAATACTTTTCTGTTAATTACTGTTTCCGTCATGTTCTTTTAGAGGAGACTGTGTTTGAAGGGGGGGAAGGGGGTTGGTAATTTGACAGGACAATCACCTTTACCAGGGTACAGACATGGGGGCAGGATCAGCAGCACGTCACACACACACTGCAGTCAGTACGCACCCTGGTCAGTATGGGAGGTGGTTTGAAGGTTCTGTGTGGGTGGGGGGGTACGTGACTTTGTAGCGGGGGAGGGGTTACAGATCTCATGCAACGGTCCCTGTCCTGGACCACAGAGCCACGCAGCAGAGGAATCTGTATCCGTCCTCCCCCGCCAAAAGGCCACATAGCCCCCGCACACAGAGTCCCAAAAAGGAGGGATGGCAGGCTCCGTTGAAACATCCAGTCCGGCACTGCAGACCGCTCTGGGAGCAGGAGCCTGTTATTCCTCGAGTTTACAGGCGGTCTTTACATCACTGCACACCCTACCCAGCACAGTCCGTGTCCCAGTTTCAACCCTGTAACGCAAAGTCATCAATAAAGAAACCTTTGTAAAGTTACAGTGGAACATGTATTTTATTTTTAAACGTGTGTTGGAAGTTGGGGAAGCGGGGTGGGCGGGGTATGTAACTGCAGATGCTAGTCAACAGTCACTTGGTAAAGAAACAGGGGCAGGTTCAACTTCTCTGTAAAGAAACTGAACAGTCACAGGTCACGCTGCTCACTGCTCGCTGGTACTTGAAGAGTTCCTTGTCGCTGTGCAAGGCGCCTGCACAGAGCTTCACAAGCCAGGGCATTAGCGGGTAGGCTGGGTCCCCGACAATCACTATAGGCATCTGCACATCCCCAAGACTTATTTTGTGGTCCGGGAAGAAACTACCTTCCTGCAGGCGTCTAAACAGACCAGAGTTCCTGAAAACACGCACGTCATGAACTTTGCCTGGCCACCCGACGTTGATGTTGGTAAAACATCCCCCATGGTCCACCAGTGCTCGCAGCACCATTGAAAAGTAGCTCTATTTCTCAGCAGCTGACTGTGGAAGAGGTGGACAATAAGGTGCGAGGAGTTGACAACGGCCATAACTGCAGCGGGATCCGTGCTCAAAGTGCTGTGGCGCCAGCGCTGTCACTGAGCAGAAAAGTGCATGAACAGATTGCCGCAGGTGCTTTCAGGGAGGGAGGGAGGCGTGATTGACGGTTCAATGATGACAGTTACCCAAAGCCACCTCGACACATTTTTCCCCAGCATGCATTGGGGGGAAATCCCAGAATTCCAATGGGCAGCGGGGAGTGCGGGAACTGTGGGATAGCTTCCCACAGTGCACCGCTTCCAAAGTCGACACTGGCCCCGTTACTGTGGACTCACACAGTCGAACTAGTGTATTTAGTGTGGATACACAACTTCGACTTCATAAGGTCGATTCCACAAATTCGAATTAAGTTGATTCGAAATAGTCTTGTAGTGTAGATGTACCCTAAGGTGCCACAAGTACTCCTGTTCTTTTTGCGGAAACAGACTAACATGGCTGCTACTCTGAAACCTGTGAATATAATGTAACTGGAACATGCTTCATGCAAAAGTCTCTTGTACAGTATCATTACAAAGCTTATTATCTATTCTGTGTGTTCATCCTATTTGTATGACTCGATCATTCTTGTATCTGAAACTAGAAATATGAACTATAACTCTGAGGTCCTGTTGTAATGATGCAAAGTGTGGGCCATTAATAGTGGTTTGGACTCTTGATGGCTCCCATTAACCAGGACAATTGACTGGAGATGGCTCTGTCCTGCACCATCTGTGAGTCAGGCCAGGAAGAATGAAGGCTTGGGGTCTCACAGGACATGTGACCATGTCACCTGGTACAGGAATCCATCTTAAACCTGGGGCTCTTCCCCAGGAGAGAGACAAAAAATTCCTGCCTTGTACCAAAGCTATATAAGGGGGTGGAACAGAAGAAAAGTGGCTGCAGTCATGAGACATCCCCTAGCTACCACCTGAGCTGGAACAAGGACTATACGAGGTGAAAAGATTGGGCCCAGACATGAAATAAGTCTAGTCTGCAAAAGAAGCTTATTGGAAGATCTCTGAGGGTGAGATTTTATCTGTATTGAGTTTTGTACTGTATTAGGCTTAGACTTGCATGTTTTTGGCTTATTTTGCTCTATGAAGAATATAAACTGCACAGAGAAGGATAAGTTAATGCCTTGGAAAAGCCTCTGTGTGTGATGAGTGGGAGGGTGTCTAAAAACCCTCTTCTCTACTTTCTTTTCTCTGAATTCCTTTAGAAAATCCAAAGCAGGAAACAGAACCATCACCTTCTCTGAGGCTTGAGCTCCGAGACCTTCAAATTATGAGACTGACATGCTGCTAACTGTGCTAAGAAGGCCCAGTGAAATGTTTAGGCTCAGTACATATAGGATCCTCCTACAGCAGTGACTGGGGCAGGGAAGGAGCCAGGGGTGTGCTGGAAAAAGCAGGGAGATCTGGTGCCCACAGACCTGTCCTGGTGGCTTTCACAGGAGCAAATACACCAATTCTCCCTGCCAGTGAATAATGTACTGGAGCTAATGGCAGCACAGGGGGGATGTTTCCAAGCTGTGCACCCACTGCCACATGTTAGAACTCAATCTCCTTTCCCTAGCAGGGCACTTTCCCTGTGCATTGGGCAAAGCAAGTTGGGGAAGCTACATGGGTAACAAAAACCAGCACTTCAGACAAGGCTTGAACTCATAACCCCAGCAGTAGCCCCCCTTTATACCAACCAGTTGCACCACTGCTGGTGCTTTTCGGAAAAGGCTGGGAAGCAGGCAGTTATCAGTCTCTGTGGCTCACACCTTTGCCTGGTAATTGAAAGGCTGATGCATCAAACCTAACTCAAGATGCGGCTTTTCATTGACGAGACTCCAGGACATTTTAACAGGAAGAAAATCTCCTCGATTCCGGTTTAGTCCCATTTGACTCCTGCCCATCTTCTCCCTCCGCCTCCCTGCCCTGACCCACCCCGTCTCTTTCCTTCCCCATTGGGGCCGTTCAGAGAGGAGCCCCAGTTAGTCTCTGTCACAGAGAGTCTGTATCCCATAAGGGGAGGGAGGGGTCGCTCTAAAACACTGATAATGGGGAGGGGTGTCTGTGATTAGGGGGAGAATGGATGGAGAACTAACAGTGGGACCCAGAGAGATTCCCCCAGATTGGGGAGATCCCCTGCTGCCCCCCATCAGCCAGCTGTGGGAAGAACAACTCGGGATTGCATGGGGAAGCCACCTTTAAAAACACAAGTGTAACATGCTAGTTACATTTTAATAAGACCAAAGCCTCCTCAAACCCAGGGTCACAATCACTGAAATGATTTTGCTTTGATATTTTAAACCAGCCGCAGACACAAAGCGAGTCAAATTACAGTTTCCGTTCGGAGTCAGTGCACACACAAGAATCCGGAGGCTTTTAATTCCTTAGGTTCTGCTGCCATTTCATTTCTGTCCTGTTCCAAGATTTATTGTTGTGCAAAGCAACGTTAGGCCCTTGTGAGTGTCTCACCTGGTCCCGCCTGCTGCCCTGGTCAAGTTAAAAGAGCCCGAGGACCCCTGCCACCACCACCACCAGCACAAGGGGGCTAAGGCGGTGTCCTGCCCACCCTCGCTCCATGTGGCACGCCACTCCCGGAAGCGGCTGGCACGTCCCTGCAGCCCCTGGGGTGGGGGGCTGGGGTCTCCACATGCTGCCCCCGCCCCGAGAGCCAACTCTGAGAACTGTGGCAATGGGAGCTGCAGGGGTGGAATCTGCGGGCAGCCGTGCTCAAAGACGGCCCCTGCCCTCCCGCTTAGGGGCTGCTGCCAGAAGGGGGTGCGGGTTGCTTTCGGGAGATGCCCGAGGTAAAGGTTGCACCCCTCACCCTCTCCTGCACCCCCAACCCAGACCCCACACCTGCACCCAAACTCTCTCCAAGACCCTGCCCCCCCCACACCCTGCTGCAGCACAACCCCATGACTGAGCTCAGACCCTGCACCCAAACTCTCCTAGAGCCCAATCCCTCTCCCTCCCACACCCAAACTCCCCCCCCAGAGCCTTACACAGCTGTGGGGTGGGGCAGGACTTGGTCCCATTCTTGGAACGACCAAAAATTATACAAACCTGCCGCCCCTGTCCAGCCCAACCTTCTGCTGACGCACCTCAGCCCACACCCGTGCAGGGTTTGAAGCTTCCATTGCTTAAATTCCAGGACACTGAGGGATTTCAGCTCCCCTTTGCCCACAGGGAACCTTCACTCCACTCCCAGCCAGGTTCTTGTCCATGGGATCACTGTAGGGGGCCTGGGTCCCTCGATGTCTTTTCTCTCTCTATGACAGGCCAGGGTGCAATAACTGGGGCATCTGAGCACCCAGGATCTTCTGTCAGGCTGCCATGCCCCTTCCCCTTCTGTGGTCTCATCTGTCATTGACTCCAGCCTTTTTTCTATCCATCGTCAGCACCATCCCAAGCAAGCTGCACTCACCTCAAAAAGACAGAGCGTATTGGAGCATAAGCTTTAGTGGGTGAATCCCCACTTCATCAGATGAATGTCATGGAAATTTGCAGGGGCAGGTATAAATATGCAGGCAAGAATCAGTCTAGAGATAAGGAGGTTAGTTCAATCAGGGAGGATGAGGCCCTCTTCTAGCAGTTGAGGTGTGAGCATCAAGGGAGGAGAAACTGCTTTTGTAGTTGGCTAGCCAGGCACAGAATTCCCACTCCATTCATTTGACGAAGTGGGGATTCATCCACGAAAGCTTATGCTCCTGTACGTCTGTTAGTCTATAAGGTGCCACAGGACTCTATCTCTTTTTACAGATCCAGACTAACACAGCTACCCCTGTGATACTCAAAAAGACAGTGTCCCCTGTTGGGTGTAAATCACTGACCTCTCTCCTCTCTGAGCACTGACTGCCCCTCTGTTTCCTGGCCTCTCAGTCTGTGCAGATGGGACCTTTCCCTCCAGTGCTGGAGGATTCATCCTTCTCATCTACCCTTGTCCCAAGCAGCACAGCAGGTGGGAATCTTACATGTACTGAGGTGACTTCGGAGCAGAAACCGCCCCAGACCTTCCATGCAATTGGCACTTGCCCCTCACTGAGCGGGACTGAAACTGGTGTCTGGAGATTGCAGGGCCACATCCCCTCTGGGCATGAGCAAAGCAGCAGGGTGAAAAAATGAGCTTGGAGATGCTGGGGATTGAACCCAGGGCCTCATACATGCAAAGCATGTGCTCTACCACTGAGCTACATCCCCAACATGTGTATTATGGGTTACACTCAGAGCCCTCCTGTTTCCACTGCATCCAGTGACCTATAAGCCGCACGAGAAGCCCATTCCCATCTCTGAGGGCCAGTCCTGCTCTCCTGCAGGTTACTTGTTCATAGGGGTCACTTTTCAGCAGGGCCAGATTCTATGTGTGGGGCAGAGAGAGTTTGTGTCCTGGACTCAGGGTGCAGAGATACACTCAGCCCTCTCCCCTGCATTGGGTGGGGGTTGCTGCAATCCCCTGCTGCAAGGTCATGGTGGGGGATGCTGTGAGCAGCTCAACACCTCACCCTGGTGGCAGAAGTGGGGTGGGGAGTGCCAGGTGTTTCCACCTGCCTGTAAAGTCGAGCTTTCCCCAGCACTTTCACTGCGGTGCAATTGGGTCGCTGTTTCCATGGCTGATCAGCAAAGAATCACTCCCAGTTTCCCTTCTATCGGCAGCAGGATTAGCCTGTGTCAGTGATTAATGAGGTGGATCTTGTGGTAGATTGTTATTCATTCCCCACCTTGACAATTCACACAGTCCCTTTCCTACTAAAATCCCCAGCACCTCGGTGATCCTGGTGGCAGGGGTTGGGTCCTGAGATTTTCAGGGTCCTTTTTACCCTCCACCTGGAGTGAACTCAGCTTTTTCCCATCCCAGACAATCCATGAAATAACAACAGGGGCATAAAGAAAGAGGGGAGGGAACATCTCACGGCCAGGGCTGGATGTGCCCAGGGCCCCCTGCTTGTCCATTGTTTCCATGGAATTTGGCCCCCTGCTTTGCACAAGGGACAGAGAAAGATCTTGCTGTTCCTGTGTCTGTGCAAGGAAAATTGTGCGTCTGTATGAAAGAGAGGAGGGAAATGGCCCCATGATGGGACAATATCCTCAGGATTAAGACCTAAGGACTCAGGCTGAGAACTGATAGAACTGCACTCATCTGGGATTTAAGAAATTCTCTTCCATGGAGCAGGGCCAGTTCCAGTGTTTTTGCCACCCCAAGTGAAAAAAACAATAAAATAAAATAAAAGCCACAATTTGTGGCACTGAGGCAGCTCTACCGCTACTGCTTGTGGGGGCAATTCAGTGGCAAGTCCTTCCCTCCAAGAGGGACTGAGAGGGCCAGACCTGCTTTTGTGCCTCCCCTTTCTATTGGCCACCCCAGGCACCTGCTTGCTGCTCTGATGCCTGGTGCCAGCCCTGCCATGGAGACACTGGGAAGATGAGGGAATCAGGAAAAAACCATGGATTTGTTTACACTGCCTGTGAAGATTAACTGAAGGTTTTTAGGTTTAAAGTCACTTTTCCCTGACTGGGAATTGAACACAGGCTGGGGCAGTGAAAGTACCAAAACCGAACCACTCGACCACCAGGGAGGGGATGATGGGGGCTTTCTTCTCCCTTATGCTACACTTTCTTAGGCTACTTTCTAGCCACTTTCTGAAACCGCTCCATTGTCCACTCCTGAGGGCTAGGAGCAGAGTGCAGGAACCCCTGTGCTCAGGGTCACAACCTGAGCCCAACCCAAGTCACTGAAACAAACTCAAATGATGCTTCCTCCAGCAGGATCACAGAGCCACACAAAAAACCCCATGAGGAACAATCCTCCTCTGCCTTCATTTACCCCATCGCAACCCTCTCTTGATGATCAGATGATCCATACTGCTAGTCTAGTTCATGATGATGTCATTGATTATGCAAATTCTCGGAGAGGAAAAATGACTGTTAATCAAATCTGGCGGGAGAGAAAGGCTGTTTTAGCTGGTGATTTTATCCTTTCAGCAGCTTCTGTTGCTTTAGCAAGAATTGGAAACACTATTATTATATCAGGACTGAGCTGATAGGAGCTCTGGCATAGAGACCGAGGAGGGTGTTTCTCCCCCTTGGTGTGAGCTGATCACATTCTGACTCCGTGTAACAGGGCTCTGAGCTTTGCCATATTGTGAGTTCTGAGTGCTGAGCCCCCCGGACCCTTCTGCTGGGAGCATGGGGATTGCACAACAGCTGCAAGCCCTTTTCCCGTCTCCTTGTCCTCCTCGGCTTGCCCAGACCTTCCCCATAAATGGTTCTATCAGGCGCTGGAGGGATCTAAGGACTTGCAGGTTTCCCTCACCCACCTTTTAAGGCAAACAGTGATTCCCTTCTCTGACACTTCTGGGCCTGGGCTTCTTTTGAGTTTTTCCCCAGGGACGTGATTCCCTGTGAAAATGTGTGTGTGGCGTGTGGGGAACTCAGACTCAGACTCTCCCCCACTAGATGAGTCCAACAGCATCTCTCCATTGTGGGAGAATCCTAAATTCCACCCTCCCACCCTGGTTACTCTGACCAGCTGATGGCGACAGCATGCTAAATCAACCCCAGCTCTCTGGTCTAAAACGCAGCATCTAACCAGCCTTGTGACAGCTCCGGTTTGCTCGCTGGAGACACAACAAACCAGGAAAGAAGGCAAATGTCAGACAGGGAACCTCAGCTCACAAATAAACACCCTCAGGCTCCTTCTACACTGCGACTGGGCAGTTGACTGACTTTCAAGCTAGCTAGCTCAGTTGGTAGAGCATGATGCTCTTAATCCCACCATCATAAATTCAAGCCCCATGGTGGGTGGTAGCGACAGCCCTTTGGTGTTACTCTTCTGCTAATAGTCACAGACCAAAATGAAACAAACTCTCTATGCTCTTCGGCAGGTCATGTTTCCTCCTCTCTCTGAGCTTCAGTAGAACATGAAGAGAGACCAAACTGACATTTGCACCCTCCGTTAAGAAAGGAATTTCTCCTCTTCCATTCTACCCCAGGCAAGAAGAGGGGATAATAACCATTTAACGGATGTCTGCAAAGGGAAAAGTTTGGTCATTATAAATAAGACGATGATCAATTGTTCTCCAATGTCCACTGACGGTAGGACAAAAAGTAATGGGCTTAATCTGCAGCCAGGGAGATTCACGTTAGATGTTGGGAACAGCTTTCTAACTCTGAGTGTAGTTAAGCTTTGGAATAGGCTCCCAATGGCATCTGTGGAGTCTCTGTCCTTGGAGGTTTTTAACAACAGGTTGAACAAACCTCTGTCAAGGATACTTTACATATACTTGGCGCCATAAACCAAAAGAGGAGGGATAGCTCACTGGTTTGAGCATTGGCCTGCTAAACCTAGGGTTGTGAGCTCAATCCTTGAGGGGGTTACTTAGGGATCTGGGGCAAAAATCAGTACTTGGTCCTGCTAATAAAGGCAGGGGGCTGGACTCAATGACCTTTCAAGGTCCCTTCCAGTTCTAGGAGATTGGTATATCTCCAATTATTACCTTTACAGACAACTGGCTCTGGTTCCCTCCTTCTGCTGACTGCTGTGGGCACTTGACCCCACATGCCCCTGACGCATCATCTCTGCTTGGCCCTGCCTCAGCAGAGAGGGCTCGATTTCATGACCTCTCCAGGGCCCTTGCAGCCATACAGCTCTGTAATTCGATGCCATTGCAATGTAATATAAACAACAACAAAAGTGAAAACATTTCAATCTAACAATTCAGCGTGAACTGACATTCCACAGCACAAAGTGACAACATGTAGGAGTGCAAAGCCTGACAATTCAGCACCATGCAAACGAACGCCCCAAGGGGCAAAATGACACACTGCAAAAGAGTTCAGCTCAAACCAACGCAACACAAGGCAGTGCAAAAACCATACAACAAACAACAATGCATCAGAGTGCAAAGTGACATGTGCAAAACAGCTCAGCGTGGAACAACGACACAGCACAAACCCACACAACAGAATCCTATAGAAAGGTAGAGCAGGGAGGGACCTGGAGAGTCAGGACCAAATCTCCCTTAGGCCACCCCTGATGGTGTTTGAAGAACAGCGAAACAAAGGGGGCACCATGAACTTATGTTTTTTTGGATGAGTCAAGAAAAGGGAGTAGCATTGTCCCCCTCGGTCAGCCCCTGTTCAATTCCAGGTCAGAAAGCAAAACTCTTCTGCAAGAATATCCAAAAAATGTTGTGTTTCACTTCACTTCATAAGTACAGTTGTGTGGCAATTAAATGATGACCCTAAAGTTTCATAAAAGTGTGGGAAATACAGACGTATCTGAGAAAATGGCTTGGAATGAAGGAAGACAAAAATTGATCGGTCGAGGGAACAGGCCCTGTTTCCCTCTGGTTTGGAGCTTCTCTCACAACAACTACTGGAATAGAAAAGCTAAGCAAATGTGGTTCTATTGTTCCAAAGGAGATTGAAGTGAGGCCATTTTCTCCAGAGAGAATTCAATGGTAATGTCAGGAGTGGGATGTGAAACCACATCTCTATGCAGAGACCAGAACACCCAAGGAACTGGAAAAAAAAGAGTTTTAAAACTAGCACTTTAGACCAGTCCACCATCCTGATACTACAAAGAATGTGACTTATCAACCCTAGTTTTCATTAATAGTTGATGGACTCTTTAGGGAGGTCAAGATGGCGCATCTCTTTCAACCCCTAGAGACCTTCTACAGCACAGCTGATTTTTAGACACACTCACCCAGACCTAAAGTTGCACGTTTCCTGGAGCTCCATGACTTCTGTGGTAATCTCCCTGCTCGCGTCTTAAGTGAACAAAAGATGAGTGCTGGCATTCTGAGACAGTAATGGAGAACCTCAAAATCCTGCCCTGTGGGCCAGACAGTTAAGCAACCAGCACCCACAACCCCTACCATGATAGCATCCTGTCTGGCAACAACTCACTTACCAACAGCTGGGGCGTGAAATCCCCATTTCTTTGTTGTTCTGTCACTGTAGTCCCCACTTTCCTATTGCTTGTCTGTATAATCTCTGTCTGGTTCTGTGACTGTTTCTGTATGCTGTATAATTAAATTGTTGGGTGTAAACCAATTAAGGTGGTGAGGTATAATTGATTAGATAATCATGTTACAGTATGTTAAGATTGGTTAGTTACATTTCAGTAAAATGATTGGTTAGGGTATAGCTAAGCAGAACTCAAGTTTTACTATATAGTCTGCAGTCAATTAGGAAGTAAGGAGGGGAATGGGAATGGGAATGGGGGTAGGGGAATTAGAATTATGTTTTGCTCAGGGCCGGCTCCAGACCCCAGCGCGCCAAGCGCACGCTTGGGGCGGCATCCCTCGGGAGGGCGGCAGGCGGCTCTGGTGGACCTCCCGCAGGCATGCCTGCGGAGGGGCCGCAGGTCCCGCGGCTCAGATGGAGCATCCGCAGGCATGCCTGTGGGAGGTCCACTGGAGCCGCGGGACCGGAGACCGCCAGAGAGCCCCCCGCGGTGTGCCGCCCTCCTTGGGGTGGCGGAAATCCTAGAGCCCCCCCTGGTTTTGCTAAGGGTGGGGGGAATAGGAACAGGGAAGGGGAACAGGGACACAGCCAAGCCTCTGTGGTGTCAGAGCTGGGAAGGGGGACACCGAGGAAGGAAATTGGAATCATTGCTTGCTGGAAGTTTACCCCAATAAACATTGAATTGTTTGCACCTTTGAGCTTCCTGCATTGCTGCTCTCTGGTCACATGAGAAGGACCAGGGAATGGGAGGGTGATGGGATAAACCCTCTAACAAGTACGTCTTTCAGTGTGCGAAAAACCCCAGAACCAGTATAATTAAGCTGACCTAAGCCATGGTTAGATAGTGCTAAATGAAAGAAAAGATTGTTCTGCCAATGTAGCTACTACAGGGATGCAAAACCCCTCCAATCACTGTAACAACTGTCTACTCCACAGTGCTACAGCAGTATTTTAACTGTAGCCAGCCTCACAGTGAGACAAGATCTGGCTGCATGGATGCTCAGGCACTAACAGCATATTAATGCCTCCATAGTTGGCAGGATGCAAACCTGTGTGGGGAGACCCCAATTGAGTGCTAGTCTACTGCCTTAACCACTCAGCCACAACTACTTGATGTACAAGTGCTTTACACAATGTTTCTGTTCTCACAGAATTGTCACTTCAAATAGCTCAGACCAGCTTCCCCAGCACACTCACGGCTGCATTAGTGTAAGTGTGTCCTTGGCTGAACAGCTAGAGTTCCTGCCCATTTCCCTTCTGGCTGGAGTATGATTAGAGTGTGTTTGTGGTTAACAACATTGCTATAGATTGTTGTTCATTCCCCACTCTGACAATTCAGACAGTCCCTTTCCTATTCGAATCTCCACCATATCATTCCAATAGCCGGGGGCAGGATTTCTCTGGGGCACGGAAATGTTTCAGGGGATTGGTGCGTGAGCTCAGCCTTGCATTCCATCCCTGATGTTTCATGGACTAACAACTGCAGCAGAAAGAAAGAGCTGAGCCAATATCTCCCTGCCAGGGATGCAGGTGCCACGTCCCCTCTGTCTGACCATCGCTATTGCAGGAGAGAAGGTTTCAATGGAATCGAATGCCCTGGCTCAGACAAGAGACACAGGGAGGTTTTGCTGTTCATGGATCTGTGCAAAGGAAATTGTGTCTCTGTATGAAATTGAGGAGGGAAATGAAATGTTCACATGGTGGCCCAAATCCCTAACGAATGTGGGTGAAGGACTTGAGCTGAAAAATGATTTTACAGGAGTTCGTATCGACTTATTGCCCTGATTAAAATCTATGGCTAAAAGGCAGCCACTGTTATTAGTACTTGAACCTGTGTAGGGACACCCGAGTGGATGTCAAGTCCATTGCCTTAACCAGGGGTAGTCGATTATTTTATCAAGATCCAGATTTCTTGGTCAAGGTCTAGTCAATGTTTAGACTCCAGAGAAAATAATACACTGATGATAATAAGAAGTATTTAGAAATATTTTGCAGTCACTATGGACATAACTATAATGATCGTCTCTTGTTTCACTCTTTATATCTGGCACCACCGCTGCCTTTACCTTTAGTCTTGTAGTTTACCAAGGGTAAAACTAAACATCACTTCAGATACAAGGGAGTGTTTGTGTTCATTCCTGCGAGCTACACAGGGGTTTCATGTAGCTGCTTTCAATCCTCCGGCTCTGCCCTGATAAGTAACATTTCAGGGTGTCACTGAACTGAAGGAGAGAGATCATGTTTTGACAGATGACGCCTTCTCCTAAAAGTGTTTGCCTGGCTGGCAGCCCTAGTTCCCAGGTCTCTCCTGAGGGAAGAAAGTTTCTGTGCAAAATACTAAAACTTTTAACAGAGAGGAGGGAAAGGCGATGGCCACATGATGGGGCCAGTATGTACCACAACATGGTTCTTTTATGTGGGATGACTCTAAACACTGACTGATCTCCACTCCCTTGGATTTGAAGAGATGTTTAGTTGTGCACTTGGGAACCTGTAAGGCTGAAGCAATTTTAAGGATGGTGACACTAAATTGAAGGGTTATTTAATGTTGAAGAAATTGTTAAAAACACTGAGCTTAAACTGGAACTGCCTGTTATTAAAGGCTGGTTTCCCCACGTCAGTTCCATAAGCTCTGCTAGAAAGGCCCTGGGTTCTCTCCTGCCTTGGTGGGAACTGGAGGGAATCATCCCCTGCTGCCCTTGGCTCCAGGCTGGTTTTTCTGGGGAGGGGACGTGGAATTGATTTGTTTGCTGTTGAGAAGGGAGCCAGGCCAGTTCTCAGGGAACGAGAACTCCCAGCATCTTCCCAGCCCAACCCAGGCTGCTGCCCTGTTCCAGCCTCTGTTCCCCTGGGGGCCCTGCGTGTTTGACTCTAGAGCAGGCCGGGAGCAGCAGCTGAGGCAAAGGACAGCCTGGGCCGGGCAGATAAGAAGGAGTTTAGCAAGCAAAAAAGGTAAAATGGCAGTGGAGTATTACCTTGGACTCGACGGCATTTCTCCACTGGTCTGTCTGCTTTGGGACAGGGACAATAACACGTCCTGCTGCATTTGTTATTTCAAAGGGCGGTTTAGGATTTTCATTCTCACACACGGTGCACGAAGCAGGACTCAACCTTTGCTGTAAACTAAATGAGCCGCTCACAGATTCTGGCAGCCACAATGAGCATTTGGGGGAGAGCTCAGACCTGCCCCTGTCTCATAGGCAGGGGGTCATCTGTGTGGGGACTGGACCACTGACCTACCCGCTCCTAACTCCCAAATGTTCAGTAACTCTGTTATCAGTGCCTGTGAGTGTAATTTAAACCATAAGAAAAACCACCCTGGGCCAGACCAAAGGCCCACCTAGCTCTGAACTTTGTCTTCTGACAGTAGCCAATACCAGGTGCCCCAACAACCAGTCAACAAGGGACCCCTGGGAGTTGAACCCAGAATCTCCTGTTTACAAAACAGACACTTTAGCCAGCTAAGCCATGGTGCCTGTAAAAGACTAAAACACTCTGTCTGCCCACACCTGACTCCCTGCCATCGCCACCAGGGCCTGACAAGCTTTGCTTGTGTTTGGATTCTGCAAAGCAGAGGAGCAGGTGACGTTTTCCTTGCAAGTTGTGTGTGAATGAATCTTTGGCCAGGTCTGCACTACAAAGTTGTTTCAGCAGAATTATATTGCTCAGGTGTATGAAAAACAAACAACGCTCCCTCGGTCGGCAGCTTGTGGCTGGTGCACACACTGCAATGCCACGTCTGGCGACAAAAGTGCCCTGTTTTGCTGACAAAATAAAACGACTTCAATGAGAGGGCTAGAGCTTTTTGCAGCAAACTTAAAGTGACAGAGTAGACACTGCTGTTCATTATATCACCATAACTGGCCTCCTCCAGTATCCCACCATGCCCGCCGTGAACTTGCCTGCCCTGCATTCCTGCTACAGAGCCATGGGCCCCTCCCCTTTCATCGCTCTGGGAAGTTCTGACAGCTGAGCCTGCTGCTCTGCTCCGGCAGCCAGGAGCAAGTCACTGCCATGGATGCTGCTCTCTCCCGCACTGTGAACACAGAGCAGGGTGGTGGGAACTTCCTTACATTGCGGGGGGTCATCCGAACTGTGACACGCCCATGACACCCCTTCCCTCGAGAAGGCCCTTACCTTCTAAACAGGGACGGCTGTTTTCTAGTAAAATCACGAAAAGGGAAGGAGAAAACTCAAAAGAGGTTCCTCCTGGCACTCACGTGCCTGAACCCGAATACTCTCTCAGTCCTCAAAGAGAGACCTGGAGAAGGAGACTTGCTGAAGCAAAGCCACAGGGGTCTCTGAGGTTTCCCTGGCCCCTCGCCCCTGTCCTGCCTGGCTGATGTCAGCATCTCTCTGTGAGGTCACCACCTCCCCACCACCTTTGACCAATAGTCTGAGGTCCTGCAAAAGGCCTTTGTGATGTCACTGCCACACCCCTCCCTTGCTGTGCTAATGTCCTGCCCCTGGCCAGGCACTTTGGAGGTTTGAGCTACTCCCTGTGGATCACCCCACTCAAGGAACGTTCGTTCTAGGAAGCAAGCCGGCTACACAGGAAAATATCAGATGCTGCTCCCAATGCTACACTCAGTTTTTCAGAAATTAGTTGACTTTATGGCCAGAAGAGACCATTAGAGCATCTAATCTGACCCCCGGCATATCACAGGCCTCCTGTATGACACAATAGCTACTTCTGGGACAAACACATTCCAGAAAGGCATCTAGTCTTCATTAAATGACATCAGGAGATGGAGAATCCACCACTTTCCCTAGAAGACATTTTTCTCCAGCCCTCAGAACATTTGGTTGCTCTTTGCTATTGAACGAGCTCAACCTGTTTAGATTATCAAAATAAGATTGAAAGGTGATTTCACTGAAGTGTTGAAGGGCCTTAATGGAGAGAAAAGATTGGGTATGAAAGGGCTTTTTAATCGAGCAGAGAAAGGCATAACAAGACCCACTGGCTGGAAGGTGAAAAGAGACAAATTCATATTACAACTAAGGCACAAATATTCAGCAGCGAGGATAATTCACGACAGGAACAAGCTCCCAAGGAAAGTGGTGGATTCTAATTCTAATTCCTTATGAATATTCTGTGTGTGTGTGTGTGTGTGCAGGGGAGGAACATGCTATATGCCCAGAGGACTTTATTCCTCCAGCCTGCAAGGACAGAGGGGATGTCAAGGATTTGCTCCTTCAATCCCCCCCCCAGAAAGGCCCTTCTTAGGAAAGGAAAAATCCTGGAGAGAAAGAGCAACACCAAAGTAACACTGAACAAGACTCCAGGAAGACAGATTTTTATAATCACAGCGAGGAGTTTTTCACCTGAACAGGGACTTGAACCCTGGACTCTCAGATTAAAAGCCTGATGTTCTGCCAACTGAGCTAGCCAGGCTCACATGTGGAAAGTATAAGTTGGTGCAGATGTGAATCTAGTCAAGAAAAAGCGAGATGGCCACAATAGGGGAAACCTGCTGCTCTCTCTCTCTTCCCAGGCCTGGCCTGGCTGGGTATTAGTGCTGGTTAAAAAGACGGGAAAGTATCGGCATCTACCAGCCATTCATAGCTGTACAAGACTCAGGCACAATACAGAGGTGCCCATCTGCAAGTGCCGAATGGTTGGATTGGCTAATACAGCCTGCAGACGTCCAGGGCACTCTGGGATATAGAGCCAAGTGTCCATCACCATCATTCTTTCAAAGGGATAATGATAATGATAGCAAGGTTCACAACTGACTCAGCAGTTGCATACAAAGGTGCACGTTTGGCAGTTACGTTGGCTCAGGTTGGCCACCCCGGTCTAGATGTAGAAGTTACAACATTTAAACTTGAAAGAGGGGCCAATTTCCCCATCATTTCCCACCTTTACATCCAAACACGATGAAGGTAGCAGATAGAGCCAGAGCAGGTTGTCTATGGGACCAAGTATATGCAGAGTATCCTCGACAGAGGTTTGTTCAACCTGTTCTTAAAAACCTCTGAGGACAGAGACACCACAGACGCCTTTGGGAGCCTATTCCAGAGCTTAACTGCACTCAGAGTCTGACATTGGTGAAGTAGGAGGCTGAGAAAAACAACACTGGCTGTCAGAAAAAAACAACCCTCCCTGGTGCTTTAAGCAGTAGGTTCTGGTGTTTTAACAGCCATGGCCCGGGTTCAATTACCCTAAAACCCTGAAGTTTTTCAATGAAAATCTCCATTCATTTTGCATTTGAAATGGAAAGGAAAAGAGGGCTTCTTGTCCTTATCAACAAGACAAAGAATGGCTTTTTTCTCAGTAAATATTTTTAAAAGGCGCTGACTCGACCTGAAGATCTCATTTCATTTGTATTTACAATGGAATGATTCTCTCTAGGATAGACAGAAATTCTTCAGCTAGACTCGGATTCCACGGGAATACGAGAAGCGATTGTGTCTAACACCTGCTTTTTTTTGGACAACAGTGATGTCCAAGTTTTCCATGGACATTTCCCTTCCAGCACCTCAGGACCCATCCAACAATACAAGAGACTGAAATGCACAGAAAGTTTCTCACCATAGGATTCACTGACCAGGCCGGGGGAAAAGTTTTGCCATTTGAAGATGTTTGAATTCCCTCCAGCTTCTCTCATACAAATGCTAAATAGTTGGTGGTGTAATGTTACAGGAGAGGTTGAAATTAGGCTATGTCGTCAGATAGAAGACAGTGATGGTGTCAGGCGTGGGATGTGAATGGAGCCTAGAGCAACAAATGACTGTTAGGGGGCTTATTCCTTCACCCTCTCACTTCCCTGGTCCTTCTCGCATGAACAGAGAGCAGCAATACCTGAAGTCCAAAGGCGCAAACAATTTGATGTTTATTGGGGTGAACGTCCAGCAAGCAGGATTCCAGTTTCCTTCCTTAGTGTTCCCTTCTCAGCTCTGACATCAAAGAGCCTTGTCTGTGTCCCTGTTTCTGTTCCCATCCCAGTTCCCATTTCCCCCTGTAGCAAAACATGATCCCAATTCCCCCATCCCCAGTCCCTGTTCCCATTTCCCACCTCCCTCCTGCCTTCCTGATTGACTGCAGACTATATAGTAAAACCTGAGTTCTGCTTAGCTGTTCCTTAACCAATCATTTTACTGAAATGTAACTAACCAATCCTAATATACTGTAACGTGATTATCTAACCAATTATATTCCACCACCTTCATTGGTTTACACCCAACAAAATTAATTATACAGCAGACAGAAACAATCACAGAATCAGACAGAGACCATGCAAATAAACATACAAAACAATATAGAAGGGAGGATTTCACAACTACATCTATACAGACATAAGGGTTTTCCAGCTGTGTCTATTGATAAGTGAGTTCTTGCCAGACAGGATGCTACCAAACTAAGTTTCCCTTTCTCTGGAGGTGATGGAATATCAGGGCAGGATTGTATTCCTAACAGCCCAATAGCACCTTATTTCAGTGTGACTAGTTGGGAATGTGTGAATGTGACCATACACTTCTCAGCTTATGGCTGCCTTTGCTGCTTAGCTGAAGAACCAGGCCTCAGACTGTCACAGTAAGAGAAGGCCATTACACAGACAGACAGTGATTTTTTATTCTTACTTTTATACCTTTATAACTAGCTAAGTGATAAAAATACACCTAAATTCTTAAAGTACAGGCCTTTGCAGACAGGCCTGAATCTCTGTATCCTAACAGTCCTCGAGGTCAGGCAGCCTCTGGGTAAGGGGGTGGGGACTCAGATCCTTCCACTGGCCAATTCCACCAGGGTCATGTATAAACCAGGGAAGTTCCCCACAATAGCCAGACCAGATGCCCCCTTTACACTTGTGCTCTGTCCTCATTGCTTCTCTGTCTCTCTTCCCCCCATCTCTGCTGCTCCCCCTCTGGGCTTTCTCAGCACCTGGCCCCACAGCACTTCCTGGCAGCCAGAGACTGCACTATCTGCACCTGCTCCTGTGGATGTGGCCTCTCTCCTGATTGCTAAGGAAAGGAACCTTTCCAGGAAATGGCCACAGCTTCTGGGAATCCCTGTGTGGCTGTGAACACAATTTGGGTCCTGGCACACAAGGCAACTTAAAAGCTGAGCACCCAGACAGGACCCTGGACCTTCAGATTAAGAGCCTGATGCTCTACTAACTGAGCTACCTGAGCTTGTTAGGAAACATCTTCACCGTTCAGCACAAGAGTGAGCAGGCAGGCAAAGCGGGGGCAAAAAAAGTCCCAGGAACCCCTCCTCTTTTTCTGCACAGCCACTGCCTGGCAGCAGAATTCCTTCTCCTCCTCAGGGAGACTAAATCTCTGTACCTAGACAGCCGGTCCATCCGCTGCACCTCAATCCCCCATGCCCGAGCCTCCCTGCCAAAGCCCTGCACCTGGCCCCATACAATTAAGTCTCACTTGTCGCTGGGAACTTAACTTCTTGTGCCCAGAGTGTCTCAGCCCCCTCAGTAGATGACCTGAGAAACAGCAGCAGCTGCCCTGCATGCCGGTCTGTGGGTGGCCTTCAGTGGGGTTCAGCACAGCAGGGAGCAGGCTGGCCCTGTGGCTGTCTGCTGGCCACACATAATCATGGTCCTCTCCTCCTCTTGCCCTAGCCTATGTGGCTTTTAAGCCTTCCCCTGGAGCTGTCAGCACCAGCCGCCTCTGTGCCCAGAGGAGGAGAAGTGCTGGGCTCCCACCTGCCCAGCCCTGCTTCCTTCAAGCACAGTGGCAAGTGCCAGACTTGTGGGCACCAGGTGAATCCGTGAGAATCCCAACCCTCAGGTGTCAGTTCTAGAGCCCTGACCCATCCAGCAGGAGGGGAAAAAATGGCTCTTGCAGAGCTGGAGACAGGGAAGTGGAGCAGTATGAGCTCCAGGGCTTTACCACAAGGTCCCACTGAGATTTGAACTCAGATTGCAGGATTCAGAGTCCTAAGTGCTGCCCATTACACCATGGGACCAGCTCATGCGGCCTTCTCTGGCCATCAGTGACCCTCATGGGGCTGGCTCGTGTAAGGGGCTGTTGGCCCCTTACTAAAACTTAGTGGGGGTTTGGTTGGCTAGTTCCCAGTCCCAGTAGAAGGGGAAAGGGCCAATGGGAAATCAGGACCCTGAGACTGACAGTCCCCTGGGCAATGGGGAGAGGCCAAAGCTCCAAGTTAGCCGCACTGACAGGCCAGGCAGTGTAATGAGGGAGTCACCAGGCCAGGGGGTCCCATCCTCCGTGGGAGCTGGAACTGCCTGGGCCAGAGTGGGGCAGAGCTAAGGAGAGAGCAGGAGCCTGAGAAGAGCCGGGGAGCAGAGCTGCACAGGTGTAGTGCCAGAAACTGCTCCCTGTAGGACTTTGCTACCTGTAGCAGTTACTGAGACCTGAGGTTGTTCTTATTTGCTGACTTGTCCTAATTGGCTAAAACTTGACAGTGGTGGGGGATGGAAGCATAAAGGCTTCATCCTCCAAACAACCCTGCCTGGTGTCCATCTGTATCTATTACCTCTTAACACCGGATTGTAAAAAATAGAGTGAGGTCATTTAAACATCATTTATTTTGCAGCTTCATTTACTGTGCTAACAATGTAGTATCCTGACACCGATACTTCTGCCCACGTGACCTGTGGGTTGGATTCATTTTAGTGGGATGTGGGACATGTGGAGGATAATTTAAACTCTTATTTTCCTTATGGTTTCCCTGCAATATACTTCTCTGCTGGTGCGATTTCTGACCATTGCATGTCTATTGTATTTATTACAATAGCACAAGTAAGTCACACAAGTGACATAGTCTAAGGGCTTGGCTACACTTGCAAGTTAGAGCCCATTAAAGCAGCCCCAGGGGTCCTAACTCCTGAGGTGTCCACACTCGCAAGGCACATGGAGCACCTGGGCTCTGCAGGTGGAGCGCTCCTGGTAATCCACCTCCATGAGAAGCATAAAGCTTGCTGAGCCCTGCTGAAATACCCGGGCATCAGTGTGGATGACGTGTTGCATCACTGCACTGTGTTTGGCCTCAGGAAATGTCCCATAATCCCCTGAAGTCAAGTGCCCACTCTGGTCATTGTTTTGAAATCGGCTGCAGGCATGCGGATATCCCCTTTCAAAGCTCCGTTTCTGACAGCCGGCTGCTTATCTGCTCCGGGACAAAGCAACCATTAGTGTGGAATGCTGCTGTTGTGAGTGTGTATGAGGGGAGGTGGGGTCTGCTGCTGTCTGAACACACAAGACAGCATGCTGACACACTCTCAGCCCCCCAAACACACTGTCACTCCCCCCACGTACACACAACACACTCCCTGTCACACTCCACCCCCGTCCCCCATTTGAAAAGCATGTTGCAGCCACTTGCACACTGGGATAGCTACCACAGTGCACTGCTCTCTGTGGCATTGCCAGAGCTGCTAATGTGGCCACTCCAGTGCGCTTGCAGCTGTCAGTGTGAACACATGGCAGCGGTTTCCCTGCTGTGGTTTAACTCCCAGCACTCTACATCTGCAAGTGTAGCCAAGCCCTAAATTTGCCAGACCAACCGAACTCAGTGACTGGAAGGTGAGCACTGGCCGCATGCCATGTAGCCGTGTTGTCTCCAAGGGCGAAAGCAGGAGGAATGGTGCCTTCATAGCCCACCCAATATTCCATAACCTAGTTAAGGAAAATATTTCTCAATGAACTCTCAGTAAAAGATCAGAAGCAGCCAGTGTCCACATCAGTCTACGAGCATTGGTATTTTCTTGAAATTTGTCAGACCAAACTAACTAACACCTAACACACATTTGAAGTTCTTCTTTTCACACTGTTGCTCATTCTCAGGTTCTGCTTTGTCTGCAGGCAGATCCATTCTCTTTCAGGACGGCCTTGCTCTTTCTGTCTCTTTCGCTCATGGATGTTTTGGAGTAAACACTCCCCTTCCTTCTATTCTCAGACAAACAATAGTATTAAGTATTTGCTGCTGATGGGTTTAGAAAGCATTTGTGAAGTGGAAGATGCCATTTCTGGGGGATTGCTCCCAAGATCCAGTACTTTGGGTTCAAACGTCTCCCAGCTTCCTTGGTGAAAATAACACCAAGGCTTCTTTGCAATATACAAGAAGGAAGGAGTTTTTCCACCCCAGATGGGACTTGAACCCACAATTTCTGGCTTAGGAAGCCAATGCCTTATCCATTAGGCCACTGGGGCCCTGAAGAGCAGTAAAAAGAAGGATGGAAATTCCCTCTCAGGACTGCACATTCCTCACATTCACTCAGAAGCCAAATACCCATTTAATGGCCTTACAGAAATGTCTGCATCCCCTGGCAGCGAGGCTACTGGGCAGGTGGCTGACAGAGCTGAGCACCATCTTTCTGCCAGCCATCTTTAGAGAAGAACCCCACCCTAGAGTCACCCCTCCCTCCTTCAGCACCTCCACGGCTGTGGCTCTGAGTGGCAGTAGGATGATTAAGGGGCGAATCCGGGGCTGGAAGGGGGGTGAGGTCGGCCTGTAAGGAGTAACCAGGTGGGGCAGACCCAGGGGGAGGCTGTGGGCTGCTGGTCGGTTGTTGGGATCAGAGCTCTAGATCAAAGCTGCACAGTGACCTGACACCCAGGGTTGTAGGGCCGACATAGTGACCCCCTTACTGGCCTCGGTGACCCCCAAACCCTTGTTACTAAGGGCACTGAGGAGTCTCTGTCCATTAATAACTTCTGGGAGCTCCCCAGCAGGCTGCGGCCGTCAGCCGCCTCCTGCCTCACAGGTTAGACTCTTGGCGCTGTGCCAGCCGCCCCTTCGCTTGCAGGCCCAGTGTAAGAAGCAGAAGGCCTGGTGCTGGCAGAAGAGGGTTTTGATTAATCGACCTCTGTGTTATGGGCACAGGACGCTTCCACTCAGTAGCATGGCTGGGGGGACCAGGGGAAGCAGCTTAGGGCGTCGGGTTCCTCTGGTGGGGGTGTGGAGCAGCCGTTCGTTTTCCTGTTCGCACTCCTCTGCAGTGTGAAAATTGGGGAGGGGAGGCACAAGCCCCACTTCCCTCCAGAAATGACGCCCAGTGGGGGAAGCCAGGACAACAGGGTAGGGGGGCAAGTGGTGGCCAGACTCTCACCGCCAGGGTCTAGTCTAGCTCAGGGTCCAGCTCAACTTCCTCCCCGCACACCTGGCCCCCAGTCCCCTTCCACCACCAGGTCAACCCGGGCACTAGGGCAGGAACGGGGTGAGGCAGCAAGTCAAGCTGAGCAAGGCAGGCAAAAGTGAGTCTTGTCTTCATGGGCCGCTCCCAATGACGTGCTTTTTGTGTGCAACTGCTGCAAAAACCTCCAGGACAGAGAAGCAACAGGCCAAAATATTACCATGCAGTTGCCAAAGTAGCTCAGTTGGGAGAGTGTTAGACTGAAGATCTAAAGGTCCCTCGTTCAATCCCAGGCTTTGGCAGGTGCTTTCATCCTCTTTGTGCAGGGGCAGCTTGTTTTCTGGAAGCCCAGTGGTGCCTGTACCCAAGATGAGCAGGGTTTCCCTGGGGTAAAGCAATTTTGGGGGCCCCTTCCATTAAAAAAAAGTGGCAATACTGTATTCTCACGGGGCCCCTGCAGGGCCTGAGGCAAATTGCCCCACTTGCCTCCCCTCTGGGTGGCCCTGAAGGTAAGTCTCTGATCTTGGGCTCTGCTGTAGGAAAACATAGAATGGGCTTCTGCCCCTAGTTGGCCCACCTGACCTTTAACAAGGAGAGATGGGAGCTGTCTTTCCCAACATGGCAGGAAGAGAGCAAGGCAGGGTGACCCTCAGGAATGGTGCCAGAGGGCTGCTGGGCAGTGACAGGCAGGGACTGGGGATGAAAACTCCTCTGCGCAGCTGAGCAAGGGCAGTACCAGGGAAGGGGCATCTGTAAAAGTGGCCGTGTAGAAGGTAGAAGGGATTTGGGGGCCCAGGAGGAGGTGCTTGATGTTCAGTGCCTTGGAGCAGCTGGACTTAGCCATGGTGGGTGTTCAGGAAATGCCCATTAATAACTCTAGGGTAGCTCAATAGGCAGAGGGTGATTGGAGGAAGGGCCTCCTGGCCAGGGAAGAACGATGGGGCTGGAGTCACATTCATGGTGCAAGTACAGAAGGGGCTGGAGCTCTGACCAGGGAGGGCATTTCTGGTGGGCTTTGTGCTCCATGGCACTGGTTACGGCTATATTAGTGTGTATGGTCCCCAGTTAAGGCATGAGAGGGAAGATCAAAGGCTCCCTTCCTCTGGACTGCATGGTGTTTGTTGTTGGGGGGGGAGCAGATTTTAATTATGTCAGCCGGCCTGAGCACCGCTGGTCCCGTTTTCCCAACCATCAGAGGAAACATTTTTACAATGAGCACTACCTGTCACAGGTCTGTGGTGAAGTCAGCTTAGAGGAGCTCACTCCAGCCACAGAGGGGGTTCACCTTTCTGCGGGGACAGACCAGGACTCGCATTGACCGGATTTATGCTTAGCTTTTGTGTCTTTAGCATGTTGCTTCTCAGATTCTTTCTTGGCCTGACTTGTTACACTTTGACACTTAACTGGCCAGAGTTTGTGCACCTTCCTATTATCCTCACTAGGATCTGATTTCCAAATTTTGAGGAATGACTTTTTGCCTCTAACAGCCTCCATTACTCGGCTGTTTACCTAGAGTGGCGTTCTGCTGGTCCTCCTATTGTCGCTTCTGATTTAGGGCAAACGTTTCATCTGAGCCTCTAATCGCGGCGGTTTTAAACGGTCTGCATGCTGCTTGCAGGCACCTAACACTTGTGACAGCAGCTCCTTTTAATTCCCATCCAACCATCTGTACTTATGCCGATAGGTCGACTTTAGGTCTTTAAATTTGAGCGGTAGCTGAGAAGATGGTAAATCGGGCAGAAACCCATTCGACAAACCTCTTCATTTCCTTGTTATTTCCTGACTTCTTCATTCATCCCCTTTTCCTTATTTCCTGGCTGAGGCGGCGGCCTGCCAGGGAGCTCCCCAGCACCTGTGTCTGCCTGGGCTGAAGGCAAGAGGCAGGCCTGGGCGTGGCGAGGGCCTCCTGTCCCGGCCTGACGCCGCACTGCTTCCTGGTCCCTTTTTCCCACCCACACGGGCAGGCGGCTGCTGCGGGAGAACACGAGGGAGGCTCTCGGGACGCTAGGCAGCGCTGTGTGTGTGGCTGTCAGGGGAAAGAGCCTTCTTCTCTAAAGATGGCTGGCAGAAAGGTGGGGCTCAGCTCTGTCAACGACCTGCCCAGTAGCCTCGCTGCTAGGGGATGCAGACATATCTGTAAGGTGCAGAAAGAGGGTATTTGGCTTCCAAGTTAATATGAGAAATATGCATTTAGGAGATGGAGTTTCCATTCTTTCATCAGTGGCCTAATGGACAAGGCAATGGCTTTCTAAGTCAGAGATTGTGGGTTCAAGACCCATCTGGGTTGAAAAAGTGCCGCCGTCCTGTATATTGCAAGGAAATTTTGGCCTTATTTTCACCAAGGAAGCTGGGAGATGTTTGAACACAAAATACTGGATCTTGGGAACAATCCCCCAGAAATGGCACCATGACAAATGCTTTCTAAACCCATCAGTAGCAAACAGTTAATACTAGTGTTTGTCTGAGACAAGAGGGAAAGGGAGTGTTTACTCTGACACCTCAGTGAGTGAAACAGACGGGAAGAGCAAGGCTGTTCTGAAAGAGAATGGATCTGTCTGGAGACAAAGCAGCCCCTGAGAATGAGCAACAGTGTGAAAAGAAGAGGTTCAAATGTGTGTTAGGTGTTAGAGGGTTTATCCCATTACTGGGTCCTGCTTGCGTACACACAGAGCAGCAATACCAAAAGTCTGAAGGTGCAAACAATGAGATGTTTATTGGATTGAACTTCCAGCAAGCAACGATTCCAGTTTCCTTCCTCAGTGTCCCCATCCCAGCCCTGCTGCCACAGAGCCTTGCCTGTGTCCCTGTTCCCATTCTCCCCCTTAGCAAAACATAGGACATATGGTGACACATTTCCTGATAGGGCCAGGCATCAAGGTGGAAGGTGCTGATATTCCATTTGTCCCACTGCCCCTTGCATAGTACAGCGCCCTGCACCTTCTCGCGTATGGGCGGGCCACACCTGTTCCAATTAGTGTTCCAGATTTCCCACTATAGTGGGCCCGAGAAGGTTGGGTCCAGGTTGTCTAGTACAGGGGGGAGGGGCTTACTCCATTACTTCTAGGTTATTTCCGTAGGCAACGTATCACAAGTATACTTAGCAATACACCAGCCGCTGTAACAATCCACAGCAACACCGAGAGACCTGAGCACTGCCGCATGGTCCAACATCCTGGCCACCACCGAAACACCTCCTCTCCTCCTTCGACGGGGTTAAGCCCTTAACATGTCCAGTTGCTGGCAGTTGCAATACGCTGCCGCTGCAGGTTTTCGTGCTTTTGTCCATAGCATAAGTCCATTGAATGTCCTCAGAGAAATGGGTTATTGTCCAAACCAACTTAACCACATGGTGTGGAATCAGGCTGTATGCGCTGGTTCGATTATTCACAGCAGTAAGATTCACAGATCTATCTGTGCGCCAAAGCCCAGAGAGCAGCGTGTAGTGTGGAATTTGGTTAGGGGCTGGTGTAATTGTGCCCCCAGTAATATGTACATTTCCAGCAAAACACCTCATACACAGTACACCCAATTGTCCACCCCTTGCCATGGGGCATTGGGTGTGCTCCTCCACGGCCATCAGGGAGGGGCACATTCAAACATCTTCTCTGGATTTACACCATTTTACACACCCCTCCATTGATTCCCAGTGAGCAAATCCCCTCATTATTCCCATAGGGCTTGTGGGGCCCACCTCAGCTGCCGATTCACTTCCAGATACCACGGTAGCTATTACACAGGTGCTGGCCTCCTAGTCGAGCATTTTGAATGTCCACACACATCTTCCCCCAGGTCAGCCTTTTGAAGCCATCCCCACCCATGTCATGAGGTTTTCTGTTCATTGAAACACAACAATGCTAACAACAAGACAAACACCACAGACAAACAACACAAAACATAGATTCATGGTATTCTGGGTTAGTCTTTTGCTGGCACCAGCTTGCTTGTAGAGTGTCTGAAAAACAAAAGAAACAATTTCCACACACCCCCCCAGTGGGGACAGATTAGTGCTTAATAATAATAATACCACTTCCTTTTACAAATTTCCTTGCTAATTGCAGAAAAAACAGAAGAATTACCTCCAGGCTGTCCTTATTTTGTTCTATAGTTAGATAGTGAATTACCCCACTCGCTGGTCATTTATGAAATTCATGAGGTGGTGTGCCTCAGTTTCCCCTCTTGTACAACAGACCCAGTTTGCAATAGTTTCTCTGCTGTACCAAGCTTTAAGTTTATCCTCCGGTAATAGCTGAGAGACAGCTTTAGATTTAGCTTTAGCACTGTACATACACACACACACTCCTTAGGGTTAACCTGTCCCCCTTATTTTCAGGCTTGACTTGTTTTTTCACCTCCCTTTCCTGGAGGGCCACAATCTGAGTCTTCCAGTAGCTTGTTTGCTGACCAGATGTATTTATTATTTGCAGCTCCTTTGTGCAGCCACTGATGGGCAGTTCTCTCCTTCCCCCATCAGCTAGGTCATTTGCATTCACCCCGGCTTTCGGGCTTGCTTTTGGATCCAAAGCCATCAGCAGCTCAGAGACTGTCTTAAAAGGGACACAAACAACTTCCACCGGAGTTCTGATTACTTTCCACTTTCATCTTCTGCTTCAAAACATACAGATCTGAAAAAGAAACCACAACCTATTGTGGCTCCCTTTGGAGCCCTAATAGGGTTTGAATTAAGTACCATGTTTTGTTTGCATTTCTTTTACCCTTTCTCCAATATACACTGCACATGTCCTGGGAAAAAGCACATTCCTTCCATAGTTTAACCTTCATAACATTATATTACAAACCATAAGTCTCAGTTTAGGTTTTTAAAACCTTACACAATTACACAAAACATTTTGTTTTGTCTAACAGCCCTTGCACTGCAATAATTTTTTTTACACAACTGTACCCCGATTACACGTCCATCTTGTACAACCAGAGACAGCCAGGGGCAGGCAAGTTAAGTGCCAATAGAAACCTCGGACATTCCTTTAGTGATTTTGCTTACATTACCCAGGAGTCAAATCATTTTGATGAGATTATCTCTCCGCCTGCTGCCTGGAGTCGTCCCCTATAGACCATTTCTGTGGGCAAAGGGCCCATTTCCCCTCGGAATGTCTGTAAAGGCTTCTCGGGACAAAACACAGTGGTGGTAGCAGCCACTTTACCTGACCCTCTTGTATAATTTAATTACTAAGCTTCCATCCAACGTGAGTGCACAGAGCTGCACATACAGTTACATTTATATAACTGGGTTTTATTATTAAACCAAAAACTGCCTTCTTGTAACACCACAACTGTTGCCTTTTGCTATTTCCACAACTCCCAAATGTTTACTTTCCTCCAAACTCTGTATTATTAATTTTTGCAAAGCCCTGAGCAGCTGCACTGCAGCGCTGGGGTGACTCTGCAGGTGGAGAAGCTGCTGTGGCGCAATGTAGAGCAGGTGCAGGAAGGAGCCGGGGTCACTATTCACATTCTTAACTGCACAATTTTCGAAATTTGGGAATGTCCAAGAGGTGAATGCAGAGCAGTGACACTGGAGATGCCCAGACCTCCAATGGGGGCGGCATGGAAATTAATAATGGGAAGATCATTTGCGAAATTAGTCGTCACTGACAAGGTTTGTCTCTGTTCTTATTTCACGTTGTGGTGTTATTTAGCAGAACCAGGACATAGTTTTACTGTATTAATTAAACACTTAATTTTATTTAACTAAGCCAAAAACTTAGTGTCACTTATTTTTTCTCTGTCCTAGCAAGAACTAAATGAATTTTGTGACTTTCTGGAAAGTGCAGCGAGATTAAATGTGGAGAATTCAGTCTCTGTGTTTGTGAGCTGATGTTTTCCTCTCACAGGTCAGTGCCTGCATTGAAATACCAAGAGGGATCTAAGGGCTGGTGTATGCTGGGCACTGAACTGGCAGAGCGACGTCTCTCAGGGTGTGACCCCCCCCAAAACCCATAGAGTTAAGGTGACCTAAGCCCTGGTTAGATAGTGCTAAAGAAAAAGGAAGAATTGTTCTGTCAATGCAGCTATTACAGGGATGGGAAAACCCCTCCAGTCACTGTCTACTCCAAAGTGCTATAGCAGTGCCACAGCAGCGTTTGAAGTGTAGACAGAGTGAAACTAGATCTGGCTCCAGTTTACACTGTGGATGCTCAGGCACTAAGACTACAATAACCACAACAGCGCAGTGCTTGTGTAGTTAGCAGGATTCTTCAAACCTCGGAGAAGGAAAGAAACTCAGAACAGGGAGTCACCCTCATGGATCCAACCTTCTGCTAGGGAGCACACACCACTCCTGGCCAGAGAGATGATCAGCCCCCACAAATGGCAACATCATCTCCCTTGAAGCCACAGCTAGTCCAGAAACCCACACCCAGGTAATGGGACATCCCTGCCTGGAGCCAGGGGGACTGTGACCAGAGCCCTTCCCAAACCAGATACTTCTCTCACCGACAGAGACAGCTACTCTCATCCCAGCTGGGCAGGTCTTGCCTGGCACCAACAGGATTCACCCTGTCACTGCTCTCGCTCACTTTCCACCTCACCTCGGGGCTGGACTCCGTCCCCGCGACTTCTTTTCCCTTGGTATGAAACACAACACAAAAGAAAAAGCAATGGTGGCGAGGCTCCTCTTCTCGCTACTCCCGCACCCCTGGGCTCCGGCTTCAACCCTCCTCCCATTCTGCCATCACAGCTACAATTAGAAATCTGAGCCCTGGGCTCACACCTGGTTGTCTCCCCAATCCTTGGCGCTGTCCAGCATGTCTCCCTCCACAGAAGTCACCTGGCCTCGTCTTAGACTCCATCTTCATATTGCTCTTCTCCTTCCCAGAGCTGCTGCTCTGCTCCTCAGACCTGTCTGTGCTCAGCTCTGCAGGCAGAGGGGAAGGGGCATGATGGGAACACACACGCCCCATTCCAGACACCACGCAGCATCCACCGGGCTACCAAACCACGTCACCTTCAGCCAAAACCACCCCCCACCCCGAGGGAGCAAAAACCCTTTGTGAGCTCAGCACACACAAGCCAGGAAAAGATTAACACCCACCCCCAGCCCAGCCAAAGTGGGAGCTTCCCCCACTTCCCGGCCACAGGCCCACGGGGCTCATGGATGGAGGAGTTTGGGGGGCTGTGTGGGACCCTGAAGGACTAGCTCAGCGTGTGATGAGGGACTGGGGTGTATGTGGGGCCGGACTGTGGGTTGGGGTGTCCAGGAGGACCCAAGGGAAGGGACTAGGGGGATTAGGGACAGAGGAGGGTGGGGTTACCGAGGTGCACTGTGGGAATGTGGGATTTAGAGAGCCCAGAATGGATGGGTGGGGGCGGGTGGGAGGACCCCACAGTGGCTGAAAAGGGGAACCCGGCAGGTTGGGGGCAGCAGAGATTGGAGATGAGGAACCTCACACCGTGGGGATGGACTGGGGGAGTGGGGGGATGGGAAAGTGGGGCCCAGCCATGGAGAAATGGGCTGGAGTCAATTAGGGGTGGGGGAGGAGGGTGGTGTGCTGAGGTCAGGGGAGGAGGAGGTTGGGGGCAGGGCGCTGAGGACGGGGAGGAGGTCGGGGTGGGGAGGAGGAGGACGGGGAGGAGGAGGAGGAGGAGGGGGAGGGCGGGGGGGAAGGGAAAGGCCGGGCAGAGTGGACAGGGTGGGGGAGGGGATGCTGGGGGCGGGGCTGGCGGGAGGGTCACGGGGGGACACTGCAGGGACAGTTTGGAGGGTGTTGAGGGGCCCCGCAGCCCCAGGCTGCCGCTTGTGGGGCTGCTCCCCGGCTGGGGGGGGTGAAGCCCTTTCACTCCGCGCTGCCTCTGCCCTGTGGCCCCCCCCGCAGCGGGCTGGGCCTGGCGCCTGTAACTGGGGGTCTGAGCCCCCAGCCCCCCGTGCGGAGCCGCCACTCACCGTCACGCCACAGCGCCCCTCGGACCGGCCCCGCCCCCCGCCCTGCACCTGAGCCGCGTCCCCCGCCCCCTCCGGGACCGCCCCTGGCCATGAGCGGCATTCGAATCCCAACGGCAGCAGCGCGCGCCGGGGGAGGGGGGGACAGCGAAGCCTCGGGGCAAGGGCCCACGCGCCGAGTCTCTGTCCCGCGCTCTCTCCGCCAATCAGGAAGCGGGGAGGGGTGCGGCGAAGTGAGAAGTTACGGCCTCTCCTCCAACAGAGGCCGCGTGTGAGAGAGAGGGAGAGAACTACGCTTCCCAGTGTGCACCGGGAGGGGGCGCGTTGCCTGAAGCACCACCAGCCCCATTTCCTGAACGGGAGAACTGAGGCCCAGAGAGGCTGAGTGATGTGCCCAAGGACACTTGGGAAGTTTGTGGCAGAGCAAAGCATGTTTCTCCCCTCCCCCCCCCGCCGGGATCTGGCCTGTTACTGGATGGTGCAGGGGCGGGGTCTCAGGAGAAGGAGCAATGTGAGGGCGGGGTCTCGGGGCAATGTGAGGGTGGGGTCTCGGGTGAATGGGTGGTGCAGGGGTGGACGAACGTGCACACTGCGTGCGCACACCTAACTGGAATGCATATGAGCAATCACTCAAAGAAGAACTCCTTCTTTCTTGTATATTGCAAAGAAACCTGGTGTTATTTTTCACCAAGGAAGCTGGGAGATGTTTGAACACAAAGTACTGCAGCTTGGGAACAATCCCCTAGAAATGGCATCTTCCACTCCACAGATCAGTAGCAAACAGTTAATATTAGTGTTTGTCTGAGAATAGAGTGAAGGTGAGTGTTTACTCCGACACCTCAGTGAGTGAAACAGACAGAAAGAGCAAGGTTGTTCTGAAAGACAACGGATCTGTCTGGAGGCAAACAGACCTTCAGAATGAGCAAGAGTGTGAAAAGAGGTTCAAATGTGGGTTAGATGTTAGTTAGGTTGGTCTGACAAATTTCAAGAAAATACCAATGCTCATAGACTGATGCAGACACGGCCTTACAACTCCCCCACTGCCAGCTCCCGATTGGTGTCAGAAGCTCTCCCTTTCCTGCTCCCCAGTCCTCAGCCCCAGGAACCACTGTCCTCTGCTTCCCCCTCTGGCCCCACCAACTTTTCCTCCCATTTCTGGGTTCCTCGACCCAGGGGCCAGACATGGGGTCCTACTCACCGCAATGTTCTCCACGAGGGCTGCTTTGGAGACCTGGGGCTCCAGAGTGTCCAGCCCCTGCTGCTGTGCCAAGAAGCACAGACGTGGGACAGCATGGAGGAAGCCGAGCTGTTGGGCCCTGTCCTCCACCAACTAGGAGTGGGGGAGAGAGAGAGAGAGAGATGGTTAGGTGAGGACCTCCACATGAGCGCCAACTTATATGGACTCCTGGGGCTTTAGCCCCAGGAATATTCACAGTCAGGGCTCTGCTCCACCAATATTTGGAGCTAGGTTTCTCCCCTGCTTGGAGCGCCCCGCTCCCGCCTCTCACCACCACCCCCACCCCCGCCGCCGCCACGGCTGCAGCGTACCCCCCACCACCCCGGAGCTTCCCTGCCTGAACATAAAGAGTGCGCAGCGCGCGTCTCTCTCCCTTGCTGCTGCTGCTGCCGCCGCCGCCTAAGGGCTACAGCATAAGAGCAGTGCTAGCTGCTGTAGCACCTCAGGAGGGGAGGGGACCCTGCCGTTTTTGGCAGCCCTCCCCTCCCGCTACCTGGAGGAGACACGAAGGGGACTTCCGGCCAGGAGACGGACATCACTCACCTTAGCAGCTGCTGGGGCTTCTGTGAGTGTTTGCCCTGCAGACAGTCTGCTCCGAGGGAGAGGAGGCTCCCCAAAGTCCTGCCTGGCTTGGTGGGGAGCAGTTCCAGAGCAGCGCCCAGGGACTCCATGACACCCGGTACCCACCACAGGGGAGGCGAGTGGGCTTTCTGGACCTGAGAGAGTCCCTAGGAGCATGTGCAGTGACTGTGGTGCAGAGTGAGTGTGCTGCCGGGGAGCGGGGCAAGGCGGGGCCCCTCCCCTGGAGCTTGTGGCTGCCGGTAATGGGGGCGGGGCGGGAGTCCTCTCTGGCCATAGCCCTGGGGCAGCCTGTCTGCATCCCAAGTTCCTTATCCCCAGCCCTGCCCCACCCCAGTCCCTGCACCCCCAGCACCCCAGCCCTGAGCACCCTCCTGCACTGTGAACCCCTCATCCACAGCCCAACCCTAAAGCCCTCACCTGAGGGGAAAAACATGCAACTTAAATTTGGTGGTCAGTTTGGAGTATCATTTTGTTTAGCATGATACTTGACTATTTTACACCCCTTTAAAGTATATAACTAGTCGTATACAGGTGTTACAAAGTGGGAATGTTCTTCTCTGAATACTGTGTGGGTGCCTCAGTTTCCCCTGTGCATTTCTCAAGGATCTAGATGGTGGGATAAGGGGGTGTGATTGTTGCAGAGCCCTAGAGGGACAGTGTGAGCTGTCTGCACAGAGAATGGCTGCAACCCTGACTCCTGGTAACTGATGGCCTGTGCCACTCTCCTGCAAGGTGCCAACTGAAGGTGTTGGAGAACAAAGAGATCAGGTGGCCTCTAATGCCTGGAAAAGAGACAAAGGCCAGAGGAGGGAGTGTCAGTGCCTGTGTGGACTTCTGGGAATTGCATGGGGTGGAAGGGGATGCTGGGATGCTTTGGAACAACTCCATACAAAGCCAGTCAGGACTCTGGCGGAGCCTCCTCTCTCGGAGCAGACTGTCTCCAGGGCAAGAAGCTTACACCTTCCTGGGTCTGACCTCGGAGCATTCAGCCCTTCCACACCGTGCGCTTTCCGCAGTGAGTCTGCCCAGGCAGGTCCTGGGGCAGCCAGAGGTCCCTGCACCCCAACTCTGCAGTCAGATGTGACTCTCAGCCAGATAGTAAAACAGAAGGTTTATTAGATGATGGGAACACAGTTTAAACAGAGCTTGTTGGTACAGAAAACAGAACCCCTCTGTCAGGTCCATCTTGGGGGGTGGGGAGCCCAGAACCAAGTTCTGGGTCTCTCCCCATTTCCCCAGCCAGCTCCAAAATGACACTCCCTCCTCTGGCCGCTGTGTCTCTTCCGGACAAGGAGGCCACCTGATCTCTTTGTCCCCAACACCTTCAGTTGGCATCTTGCAGGGGAAACTGAGGCACCCACACAGTATTCAGAGAAAATATTAAGAACATTCCCACTTCATCACAACAGGTGCAACAAAATATAATACTGTATATTGAAGTAGGCAAGTGCTGCTTCTGACTTTCCACTTTTAATTGACCCTTGTAATCTTGTGGCACTGACGCGTTGTAGTTTCATTTTATATCGGCTTACAGGGCGGGAGCGGGGGGCACCACCATTTTGGGCTCCACCAAAAATTATACAAACCTGCCGCCTATGGCAGGGATGGTGCCTGTAGCCTCTGTTTGCCAGAAGCTGGGAATGGGCGGCAGGGGATGGATCACTTGATGATTCCCTGTTTTGTTCATTCCCTCTGGGGCACCTGGCACTGGCCGCTGTCAGAAGACAGGAGGATACTGGGCTAGATGGACTTTGCGTCTGAGCCAGTCTGGCCGTTCTTATGTCTCCCTTGGCGCATCAGTGACACCCAGTGGGCAGTCAGAGTAATGCACAGAAGGTATTTTCCTTGGCGCAGCAGTGACACCCAGTGGCCAATCAGGGTAACACACAGAGCATGTTTCCTTTGGAGCAGCAGTGACACTCGTGGTCATTCAGGTTAATGCACAGAAGGTGTTTCCCTTGGTACAGCAGTGACACCCAGTGGCCAGGTGGCGTAATGCACAGCGTGTGTCTGCCTTCTAGGAGCAGTGACTCCCACGGACCAGTCACGGTAAGGCACAGAGTGTGTTTCCCACCAATCTGGGTAATGCAAAGAGCATATTTCCCATGGAGCACCAGTGACACCCGTGACCACCAGGGTGGCATCAGACTCTTCTCGTTTGGTGGGGACTGAGGTGGGCTAGACAAAATTGGAGGCTGTGCCCCCATCACCTGGCCCCACCCTTCACGGGGGCCATGCCTCCCATGCCTCTGCTCCTTCTCACTTAAAGGCCAGGCTCATCTCCTCTCCCCCCGGCCAGGGGTTAGAGCAATACAACCTTTATTAAAATAAAATAGTAAATAGGGTTTGCTATCCAAATTTTAGTATTAAATCCAAAGTTCTTAAAGATCCCATCAATAACCAAAGCCAAAATAAAAAATTGAAACCAAAAACAATGTTTAATTTAAAACCCAAACACTAACAAAAACTTTTTTTTTAAAAATAAAATATAACAAATACCATAAATTAATAATTTCAACATTTTATCAAAAAGGTGTGTTACAGCAGGATGATAAAATAACATAAAATAAATAAGCCTGACCACTAAAACCTCCTATAAAGGAATCAAATCCTTGAATACTGGCCAAATCTGTATAAAATATGCAGAACAATGTCAAAACTGGTGTTGTAGGTCAGCCATTCGAATCCAGCAAATGTCAATTAAATCTCCATTCCAACTTAAAAACAAAACAACCCAATAAACCAAAACAGTCACAGCCTGAAACAAACCTACACAGAAGCAAAATTAAACCTGTGCCAACATTGGAACAAATGATGTAAATTTCGAATTCTAACTTCTTGTTTCTCCCAGGAGGAAAGTGTTTTGCACCCCAGTAACCAGGCTGTCACTGCAGCTTTCCTTTCACTAAATAAGATTTTTAACCAAATATAAATTGCCCTCAGATTTCGCTATGAGAAACTGAAATTGCATCTTTGTACTAATATCCCAAGTGTGCAAGTCCATCCCCTCAGAGCAGCCCCACACCCTGAGCCCAGGGGAGACTCCCAACTGGTTTGTGCATTTGTAACCCTGGGGCCTGAAGCTGATGAGAGAAAGGGAAGTGAGCCATCTTGGAGCTTTCTGAAACCACCTGCTGGGAGCAGAGGGAATTGCCTGAGCGACGTCCTGGCTAATTTTCACCTTGTTCTCTGCCAGCAGGCTCAAGAGTGACTTGACCATGGCAGCACCCTATGTACATTTTGGAGCCATTGGGGTGAAATGTGAGTACTTTTGGGGTTGGGACCCACATGAGAAGGGATGTGGACAAACTGGAGAGAGTCCAGCAGAGGGCAATAAAAATGATTAGGGGGCTGGAGCACATGACTTACGAGGACCTACAGGCCCTATCCTGTATGTTAAGCTAAGGCAAAGTGAGCATCTCTATAGTGTGACCTTTTACTCAGAAAGGAAACTTGACCTTTATCTTGTTACTTAAATAGAGAAGTACCCACGCCTGTCTTAGACCTTTACCTAGACCAATCGACAATGGAGAATGGCATAGGGGTTTTTTTCAGTGCTGTACCCACAGAATTAACAGGTACACCACAAGGGAACTTATGTGCATATGTACATGTCATCAACACGCACAAACATACTAGCCTATGAAGTAAGCGTACCCTAATGTTTTTTTGGTAAGGAATGAAATTTGGGCATAGGAGGAAGGATTTCTGGTGCTTGTGCCCTATAAAAGAGGTAACTCACCTCGCTAGAGCACGTCGCTCTATCAGTCTGTCTTACTTCCTCCACTCTCTCTCTCTCTACTATCAGTAGGCTGTACTTGTTCTTAAACTTTGAGTTTCAAAGAAACTCGGCTAAGCTCGGTTTCCCTAAGTTTTTATTCTTTGTTTATTAGGATTTGATTTTAAGTTTAACTTATTCAAGTAAACCCAAAGTAACATTAGCTTTTTCTAAGCACTGCATCTTTCACTCAAGAATTGAGAAACCTGAACTGCAAGGCTGGTCCTGTGTCTCTTACCACCAGGTTATCAAGGAAGGGTGTGAGTATATTAACCAAAACTTTGTTGCATATAATGCCATATGTATCTTTTGAATAGCAGTAATGCAACTGTAACTTTATAACTCAATTAAATTAAATAAAATGTAAGCTAATAAATTAAATTTTCATCATATTTTCCAAATTAATATTATTAGTACACCCTAAATCAGGCTACATGGGACAGAGAGTTGGAGTGCAGGGGGATGAGAGCACTGGCTAGGGGGTGCAGGCTTTGGGTTGGGGTTGGACTGAGCGGTTCAGGATGCAGTAGAGGGCTCAATGTTAGGGAAGAGAATTGGGCTGTGAGGGCTCTGGAACAAGGCCAGGAAAAAGAGAATTGAGGCATGCAGGGCCGTCCTTAGGATTTATGGTGCCCTAGGCGAGATTATTAAACTGGTGCCCCTGTGCCTGATCTGTTCTTAGCAACACAAATATAAGCATACAGTATTGGAAAACTTGCCACATTCACGTTATTAAAACCAGTTTAACTTAATTAAGCACACTGTAATGCTGATGCACTAGAACTAAAGAAGTAGCACTATAGAAAAAATTCTGATTTGACAGAATGATGCAAATAATATAATTTTTTTAATTTGTCAAAATGTTATTGGAAATTTATATGAAGAGGTATTGAAACAAAGATTCTGCTCACCCAGGCTGGCAGGAGGCAGACAGGGGCCGGCGGCTGGGCTCCTGACTGGCAAGGGGCTGGCAGCCGGAACCCCGGAGTAGCAGTAGGCTGAGTGCTGCCGGCACCCCAAATGTTAGTCTCTAAGGTGACACAAGGACTCCTTATTCTTTTTGCTGATACAGGAACTCCTCACTTAATGTTGTAGTTATGTTCCTGAAAAATGTGACTTTAAGCGAAACAATGTTAAGTGAACCCAAGTTCCCCATAAGAATTAATGTAAATGTGTGTGTGTGTGGGGGGGGGAAAAGATTCCAGGGAATTTTTTTTTCTTCAGACAAAATGCCACGCAACCCTCCACCGGCCCTGCTCAGCCCGCCACCAGCCCACTCAGCCCGCTGCCGGCTGAATGAATGGAACCCCAGGCTGACAGCAGGTTGAGTGGTTCAGCCGGCCTGCTCAGCCCGATGCCAGCCTGTGGTTCCTTGGGGGTCCCCAGGCCAGCAGCAGGTGCTGAGTGGGGCCGGCGGCTGGTATCCCAGCTGACAATAGGGCAGCAGCCAGAACCCCAGAGCAGTGATGGGCTGAGCCGCTCAGCCTGCCGCTGCGTACCATCAAAAATCAGCTCACCTGCCACCTTTGGCACGTGTGCCATAGGTTGCCAACCCCTGCTTTATACACTAGTAAGGAGATGAGCATATTACAGTTGTTGGAGGGCTCTTATCAAGAGTAACAGGCTATGGGAAAGTCAGTCAACATTTTTTGTTTCTCTGATGAAAACTGGCCCACTCCCTGCCTCAAACCAAACCTGTCACTAATAATTGTCAACAACTTAATTTTCTGTTTTTGGCTAAGATATTGATTTTTTTTAAAAATAAATATTGAAATTGGATTCAGGATTGTTAGCAAGAATTTTTGGCAAACGAAGTTGTTAAATGACAATCTAAATGGCAACACAGTACTGCTTTCATGCTTGGCTCACCCCCCAGCCTGCTGGTCGAACAGCTGCAGTAGACCCCAAAATCCACCTCTTGGGGTGCAGAGTGGCAACAGCAGCAGCAAACCCTCAGGTCCAATCACACGCCAATGGGCACCACCACCAGCCTTACGGACCATGGTGAAGTTAGCACAGCATCTGATCTCAGGGACGGGGCACCCATGGAGCCACAGCAGCTCATCCTGCCCTGTGCAGCTCCCGCCGGATGAGATGGATCACTGCCAGCCCGGGGGAGAGACGCGCCCCCAGCTAGGGGTGACCAGATCCAGATGTCCTGATTTTAAAGGGCCAGTCCTGATATTTGGGGCTTTGTCTTAGATAGGCACCAATTACCCCACCTAGAGTGACCAGACAGCAAGTGTGAAAATCAGGACAGGGGTGGGGATGGGGGTAAAAGGAGCCTATATAAGAAAAAGACCCCAAAATTGGGACTAGCCCTATAAAATAGGATATCTGCTCACCCTACCCCAACCCCCATCCTGATTTTTCACACATCTGGCTAATCCCAGTCCAGCCCCCTGTGAAATTCCAATCCTGGCTCACTGCCAGGAAGTGAGTTACTTTCACTTTCATTCCTCAGCAGGTAGGCAGCCTCCTCCCCCCACCTACCCCCCAGCACCTCACCCAACCCAGCCCTGACGGAGGGGAGGGAGGGGAGAGAGAGAGGGATGCTCCTGGGGAGGAGGGAGAAAGGAGGGGGTGCTCCATGGGGCAGGGCGGGAGAAGAATGGATGTTATGGGGGACAACAAAGGATACTGGTTCCAGAGCCGCAGAGCCTGCCTCACCTCACCTCAGCAGGGGTGGGGGGGGACAAAAGATTAACACTCACAGGCCTGGTCTACACTAGGCATTTAAACCGGTTTTAGGAGCATAAAACCGATTTAACGCCACACCCGTCCATACTGAGAGGCCCTTTATATCGGTATAAAGGGCTCTTTAAACCGGTTTCTGTACTCCTCCCTAACGAGAGGAGTAGCGCTAATATCGGTATTACCATATCGGATTAGGGTTAGTGTGGCTGCAGATCGACGGTATTGGCCTCCGGGCGGTATCCCACAGTGCACCACTGACCGCTCTGGACAGCAATCTGAACTCGGATGCAGTGGTCAGGTAGACAGGAAAAGCCCCGCGAACTTTTGAATATTTCCTGTTTGCCCAGCGTGGAGCTCCGATCAGCACGTGTGGCGATGCAGTTAAAAAATCAAAATAAAGAAAGAGCTCCCGCATGGACCATGCGGATGTGATCGCTGTAAGGGCAGGCAAATCTGTTCTATCAGTGCTCCGTTACAGAAGACGAAATTCAAAATCATTTTTAAAAAATCTCCAGACAGACGCCATAGCAGGGGCTCAGCGCACTGCTGCGTGACAAGCGTAACGGAAAGCCAAAGAATCAAATGGACGCTCATGGATTGGAGGACTCAAGCTATCCCACAGTTCCTGCAGTCTCCGAAAAGTATTTGCATTCTTGGTTGAGCTCCAAATGCTTCTAGGGTCAAACACAGTGTCCGCAGTGGGTCAGGGCATAGCTCGGCAATTTACGCACCCCCCCACCCACCTCCAGAAGTGAAAGGGAAAAAAATCCTCTCTTGACTCTTTAACATGTCACCCTATCTTTACTGAATGCTGCAGATAGATGCGGTGCTGCAGCACTCAACACCAACCTCCTTGCTCCCCCACCATGGGTGGTTGATGGTGCAACATGACTGGTACCTGTTCTCATCATCAGCCTGTTGGCACATGGGGCAGTGCAAAAGGACTGGTAACCATGCTGATTAGCATCAGTTAGATCAATCAAGGACACCTGGCCCTAATTTTTCCTGGCAGATGGTGCAGTATGGTTGATAACCATCATCATCATAGCAACACCCCCCTCTTCATGTGTAAAGAAGAGATTCAATTGCCCCTGGACTAGCAGAAGGATGCTGGGCTCCTCTTCTCCACACTCCTTACTGTTCTGTCTGGACTATCATAGCAGCTGGAGACTGCCTCCCACTCATTTCTCACTAACAAGTCAGTGTGTCTTATTCCTGCATTCTTTATTACTTCATCACACAAGTGGGGGGACAATGCTATGGTAGCCCAGGAAGGCTGGGAGAAGAATGGAATGAACAGGTGGGGTTGTTGCAGGAGCACCCCCTGTGAATAGCATACAGCTCATAATTTCTGCTGGATCTGACACAGAGCAGCTGTGCTCTCTGGTTCTATGATACAGTAGTTCTCTAGTACACTTGCCCAAATTCTAGACAGGACTGATTCTATTTTTAGATACCAAAAAGGAAAAATTGACTCAGGGAATCATTCCCCATTTTGGTTTTTGCACCCCTGGCTAAGAGCAGCCAGAGACACTTATAACAGCAACAGAGGAAGCAGTGCAAAAGGACTGGTAACCATGATCATCTTTTTACCAATTTATGGATTGGTAGATGGTGCAGTATGGCTAATAACCATCTCTGCTGTCATGCAAAAGCAAAAGCATGCTGCTGTGTAGCGCTGCTGAATCGCCTCTGTCAGCGGCATCTAGTACACATACGGTGACAGTCACAAAAGGCAAAACAGGCTCCATGATTACCATGCTATGGCATCTGCCAGGGCAATCCAGGGAAAAAAGCCACGAAATGCTTGTCTGCCGTTGCTTTCCCAGAGGAAGGAGTGACTGACGACATTTACCCAGAACCACCCGCGACAATGATTTTTGCCTCATCAGGCACTGGGATCTCAACCCAGAAATTCCAAGGGGCGGGGGAGGCTGCGGGAACTATGGGATAGCTACGGAATAGCTACCCACAGTGCAACGCTCCAGAAGTCGATGCTAGCCTCGGACCGTGGACACACACCACCGATTTAATGTGTTTAGTGTGGCTGCGCGCACTGGATTTTATACAATCTGTTTTACAAAACCCGTTTATGCAAATTCGAATAGTCCCGTAGTGTAGACGTACCCACAGGTGAGCTCCTTCCCAACCCCTACCCCTGCCCCTTCCCAGAGACCCCAGCAGCCAATCCCTCTCTCAGACTGTGCTGCATTCAGCTCTCTCTAGGACCCAACATCCTGCTCGTACATGCGTCACTGCGTCCCATCTGTCCAAGCTCCCATCAGAGCAGTGCCTCCAGACCTAGTGGTGCCCTAGACGGCTACCTATGGCTAAAAACAGCCCTGGAGACATTAAAAAGAGATCAGACTAGAGCACAAAGTGGTGGGGGGATGGAGAGTTTGAAATACAAGGAGAAGAAAAATCTTTTGCCTGCTCCCTCTCATCAGAGCATCTAAATACCAGGTGAAAAATATCTCTCCACCGCTGCAATATCAACTCTGGTGAGCTTGGACTGAGAAAAAAACTTTTCTCCCCAGCAGCTCTTGCTCATCTGGGCTGGATCATGGATATCTGCTCCCACAGATCTAGTACCGCTGGCAGGGGACAGGGGAGGGGCTCCTCTCCTCTCTATTGGGGACATGGCGGGATGAGACATGTGACAGGGCTTTACGGGAAATCATTATTTGCCTGATTCATGTGCCAGTCCTAGTCCTTGCTGACCAAACAAACAGTATCCTGCATGCTGATGCCAGTTTGGAGGGTCTGGGAGCACTCTCCTACCAGGAAGTGGAAGGTAAATGTAAATCTGTGGCCTTTGCCAGCTGAGGACTGTCTGATAGGGAAATTCGTTATCCCATCCACCAGCTGCAGTTCTTGGCCTTGAAATGGGCCATCATTGAGAAATTTTGAGACTACTTGACTGGTGCTCAGTTTCAGGTATGTACAGAGAACAATCCACTGACTTATGTGTTAACAAGGGCTAAGCTGGATGCTACAGGGCAGAGATGGGTGGGTACTTTTGCTAGCCATAACTTCAGCATTCAATACCAATGAGCTGGTATAATAGGGAGTGTGATTTATCAAGACCACCAATTCTTGGCTGTGGGGAGGATGTAAGCAGAGTCAGAATGAACTCTACTCTGCCATCTGTTGGTGATGTGTTGTAAAGGCCTTTGGTTGCTAATGTGCATGGTCACACCCACTCCGCATTGCATGATGGGGGTGCTTGTCCAAATGGTGATTTTGGCTGCTGTAGGATCCCCAAACACTTTCTTATTAGGGCAGAAAAAAAAAGTGTAGTAATCCTGGATATATGAATCAAGGACACCAGGACGGTACTTAGCAGTTCATGATTTCCGGACTCACCCGAACCTACATAAAAATCGTTAGACAAGGGACATGGGTTCCAAAGAATAGCAATTTAAGAAAGATTGAAAATAAATATATGTGTTTAGCACCATGGGATTCTTTTGAACTCTCTAAATGCACATTTTATGGTTTTCTTCTCTCTTGAGTTTAAAAATAGAATTAATTATTATCCTATTACAAATAGCGAGTTATAGCATACACCTAAAATCTTTAGCAAATAGGTAAAAATTTTAGTTTACTGAAGCAGGTGGACTCTGATGGTACTTAAAAGCTGAAGTTGATAGGAATATAGTGCTGAATGAGAACCTGGCAGAAAAATTTTTATGGAAGAGTTAGCAGAGTGAGATTGTTAGTCACAGGTCAGTGGGTGGGTTTATGCAAATCCTGGACTCTTAGACGGGGGCACACAACTTCCGTGGACATGCACCACCTCTGCAACTAACGTTTGCTACCTCACTCCCTCACAACACACCTTTTACCTTTCAGGGCTAAAATACACCGTGAAAGAGATCTAACGGCATAAGCTTAGGTGAGCAACTGCAGCACTCACAACAATTTGAAGAGATTCAAAACCACCTCTGCCTCTGTCTTTCCACAGCAGGGACAGCAGAAAGGACATCAGCAGCACCTGCAAGAGGCCAACAAACATCCATTTCTACCTCCCTCCACGTGCTGCCGTTAGGAACCCATACCCCTAAATGGTGAGTACTTTTCAGGCGAGGGTGACGCTCTCAGGCCTCAAATGCCAGGTACAGTTACTCTGTCCTTGATCCAAAATCAACAGGAAAATACACTGGATTACTCCTGCCCCAATAACAAAGAGACTGGGGAACCCGCAGCAGCTGAAATGACCGTTTGGACAAGCACTCCCATCATACAATCCGGGGTGGGTGTAACCATGCAAATGACATCAGCCCCAAAAGGCCTTGACGACAGATCACCAACAGATGGCAGGGTAGACTTCATACTGACCCTGCTTCAACTAGATTGTGGCAAAGATTCCCAAACACCGAACGTTAAAACTCACCTAACGCGGGTCAATCCATCCTCATCGTCGTAGCCGCTCGTTATACTCCACACCCGAACGTAGCCCTCATATGGACAACATACCCTCCTAACTCAGTGTCTGTACGTTAACCTTTTACCCCCAGTCAGGGCTATTGCAGATTATGTATTCCTTACGCCACCCCATTTTAAACCGAACTTTGTACCCCTTGGGTAAGCTGTACATTGTTCCCTGAGCACCAGAAACTTCTACGCTGAAACTCTGTACCGTACACTTTTTTTTTCTTTGAACCTCATCTTAATAAAATGCTGACTTTTGTTCGAGATCCCGGCTCCTCTTTGCAAGGCGTGTGCGTTCGCGCCGCGTTTTAGTCTGCTAATACGGCGGGGGGCGATTGAGCCAGAGGTGCTTGCCTGCTGCAGACACGGATCCAAGGCTGAACCTCGTCCCCCAGAAGCGTAACTGAAAACAGTTTAAGAAGTGCTCCCGTCTCCGGCACTCAGCTACCCAGCTCCCAATGGGGTCCAAACCCCAACTAGATCCTTTTTACCCTGTAGAAGCTAGCTGTAAAATCCTGTGACCAGGGCAGCTGCCTAGCAGCCTGCGCATCTGCCTGCCAGAGCGAGGGCGTGTAAGGCACTAATCCGGATAGTGGCAGCTAGGTGGCAGGGGGGAGAGTGTGAAGAAACAGCAGAGTGGCGCAGCGGGAGCGTGCTGGGCCCATAACCCAGAGGTCGATGGATCGAAACCATCCTCTGCTACGCGTGCGCTTGTTTCTTTTCCCTCTGGGCCTTCAAGCGAGCCGGTGACCAGCAGAGCCCCAAGAGCCTAGGCCATGAGGCAAGAGATGGCTGAGGCAAAGCGGCGGCCTGCCAGGGAGCTCCCTGGCACCTCTGGCTGCCTGGGCTGAAGGCAAGAGGCAGGCCTGGGTGTGGCGAGGGCCTCCTGTCCTGGAATGAGGCTGCAGTGCTTCCTGGTCCCCTTTTCCCACCCACACTGGCAGGCGGCTGCTGCGGGAGAACACGAGGGAGGCTCTCGGGGCACTGGGCAGCGCTGTGTGTGTGGCTGTCACGGGAAAGAGCCCAGGCTCCCAACTCGACCTGCCATTGACTCGCGTGGCTCTGCGCGCCGTCAGCCGGGCGGGGCGGGCCAGGCCGCGGACGTGACTCAGGCTTGGGCCGCATGGCCGCGCTTTCCTGACGAGGCATGAGGCAGGCCAAGAGCTTTGCACAGCGTACAGGGAAGTGGGAGGGAGGCGTCTTTGAGCCGGCCTGTCTCCTTCGCTTCTCCCTTGCCGCTTGGGCGGAGGCGGGAAGGGAGCGAAACGTTCCCGGCTGAAAGTTTTTGTGCTCGGCTTTGAGGATTAAGCCTGAGCCTCCGGCATGGCTGCTGGCAGATGGGTTTCTGAATGGCATCCAGCCTGCTCTTTGGACCACCGGCTGAAAGCACTGAGGCAGCAAAATGGGACCTTTGAGGCTCCCCCCCCACAGGCCTCAGGGAAGCAAGGAAGTAGCATGGGCTTAGCGTCGTCCCTGGGTGGGCTCGAACCACCATCCTTTCGGTTAACAGCCGAACGCGCTGACCCATTGCGCCACAGAGACATGGACGGGCAAGGCTGTATTGAGCACAAAAGCTGGGAATCAGCTCAGGGCATACGGTATAGCACATGCATGCAGTGGTTGGCCAAGCAACAGCAAGGAACTGGACTGCTATGGAGGGAAAGTTCTTTGGGAAGGAACCGAAAAGAGCACCGGGGCTGTGGTACAGCGCTCGCATACACTTTCTTTGGCCTGTTTTGCTGGAAAAGTTAGCAGAGTGAGATTGTTAGTCACAGGTCAGTGGGTGGGTTTATGCAAATCCTGGACTCTTGGACGGGGGCACACAACTTCCGTGGCACATGCACCACCTCTGCAACTAACGTTTGCTACCTCACTCCCTCACAACACACCTTTTACCTTTCAGGGCTAAAATACACCGTGAAAGAGATCTAACGGCATAAGCTTAGGGTGATCAACTGCAGCACTCACAACAATTTGAAGAGATTCAAAACCACCTCTGCCTCTGTCTTTCCACAGCAGGGACAGCAGAAAGGACATCAGCAGCACCTGCAAGAGGCCAACAAACATCCATTTCTACCTCCCTCCACGTGCTGCCGTTAGGAACCCATACCCTAAATGGTGAGTACTTTTCAGGCGAGGGTGACGCTCTCAGGCCTCAAATGCCAGGTACAGTTACTCTGTCCTTGATCCAAAATCAACAGGAAAATACACTGGATTACTCCTGCCCCAATAACAAAGAGACTGGGGAACCCGCAGCAGCTGAAATGACCGTTTGGACAAGCACTCCCATCATGCAATCCGGGGTGGGTGTAACCATGCAAATGACATCAGCCCCAAAAGGCCTTGACGACAGATCACCAACAGATGGCAGGGTAGACTTCATACTGACCCTGCTTCAACTAGATTGTGGCAAAGATTCCCAAACACCGAACGTTAAAACTCACCTAACGCGGGTCAATCCATCCTCATCGTCGTAGCCGCTCGTTATACTCCACACCCGAACGTAGCCCTCATATGGACAACATACCCTCCTAACTCAGTGTCTGTACGTTAACCTTTTACCCCCAGTCAGGGCTATTGCAGATTATGTATTCCTTACGCCACCCCATTTTAAACCGAACTTTGTACCCCTTGGGTAAGCTGTACGTTGTTCCCTGAGCACCAGAAACTTCTACGCCGAAACTCTGTACCGTACACTTTTTTTTTCTTTGAACCTCATCTTAATAAAATGCTGACTTTTGTTCGAGATCCCGGCTCCTCTTTGCAAGGCGTGTGCGTCAAGCGCCGCTTTAGTCTGCTAATACGGGCGGGGCGATTGAGCCAGAGGTGCTTGCCTGCTGCAGACACGGATCCAAGGCTGAACCTCGTCCCCACAAGCGTAACTGAAAACAGTTTAAGAAGTGCTCCCGTCTCCGGCACTCAGCTACCCAGCTCCCAATGGGGTCCAAACCCCAACTAGATCCTTTTTACCCTGTAGAAGCTAGCTGTAAAATCCTGTGACCAGGGCAGCTGCCTAGCAGCCTGCGCATCTGCCTGCCAGAGCGAGGGCGTGTAAGGCACTAATCCGGATAGTGGCAGCTAGGTGGCAGGGGGGAGAGTGTGAAGAAACAGCAGAGTGGCGCAGCGGGGCGTGCTGGGCCCATAACCCAGAGGTCGATGGATCGAAACCATCCTCCGCTACGCGTGCGCTGGTTTCGTTTCCCTCTGGGCCTTCAAGCGAGCCGGTGACCAGCAGAGCCCCAAGAGCCTAGGCCATGAGGCAAGAGAAGGCGGAGGCAAGCGGCGGCCTGCCAGGAGCTCCTGGCACCTCTGGCTGCCTGGGCTGAAGGCAAGAGGCAGGCCTGGGTGTGGCGAGGGCCTCCTGTCCTGGAATGAGGCTGCAGTGCTTCCTGGTCCCCTTTTCCCACCCACACCGGCAGGCGGCTGCTGCGGGAGAACACGAGGGAGGCTCTCGGGGCGCTGGGCAGCGCTGTGTGTGTGGCTGTCACGGGAAAGAGCCCAGGCTCCCAACTCGACCTGCCATTGACTCGCGTGGCTCTGCGCGCCGTCAGCCGGGGCGGGGCGGGCCAGGCCGCGGACGTGACTCAGGCTTGGGCCGCATGGCCGCGCTTTCCTGACGAGGCATGAGGCAGGCCAAGAGCTTTGCACAGCGTACAGGGAAGTGGGAGGGAGGCGTCTTTGAGCCGGCCTGTCTCCTTCGCTTCTCCCTTGCCGCTTGGGCGGAGGCGGGAAGGGAGCGAAACGTTCCCGGCTGAAAGTTTTTGTGCTCGGCTTTGAGGATTAAGCCTGAGCCTCCGGCATGGCTGCTGGCAGATGGGTTTCTGAATGGCATCCAGCCTGCTCTTTGGACCACCGGCTGAAAGCACTGAGGCAGCAAAATGGGACCTTTGAGGCTCCCCCCCCACAGGCCTCAGGGAAGCAAGGAAGTAGCATGGGCTTAGCGTCGTCCCTGGGTGGGCTCGAACCACCATCCTTTCGGTTAACAGCCGAACGCGCTGACCCATTGCGCCACAGAGACATGGACGGGCAAGGCTGTATTGAGCACAAAAGCTGGGAATCAGCTCAGGGCATACGGTATAGCACATGCATGCAGTGGTTGGCCAAGCAACAGCAAGGAACTGGACTGCTATGGAGGGAAAGTTCTTTGGGAAGGAACCGAAAAGAGCACTGGGGCTGTGGTACAGCGCTATACACTTTCTTTGGCCTGTTTTGCTGGAAAAGTTAGCAGAGTGAGATTGTTAGTCACAGGTCAGTGGGTGGGTTTCTGCAAAGCCTGGCCTCGGGGACGGGGGCACACCACTCCCGTGGCACATGCACCACCTCTGCAACTAACGTTTGCTACCTCACTCCCTCACAACACACCTTTTACCTTTCAGGGCTAAAATACACCGTGAAAGAGATCTAACGGCATAAGCTTAGGGTGATCAACTGCAGCACTCACAACAATTTGAAGAGATTCAAAACCACCTCTGCCTCTGTCTTTCCACAGCAGGGACAGCAGAAAGGACATCAGCAGCACCTGCAAGAGGCCAACAAACATCCATTTCTACCTCCCTCCACGTGCTGCCGTTAGGAACCCATACCCCTAAATGGTGAGTACTTTTCAGGCGAGGGTGACGCTCTCAGGCCTCAAATGCCAGGTACAGTTACTCTGTCCTTGATCCAAAATCAACAGGAAAATACACTGGATTACTCCTGCCCCAATAACAAAGAGACTGGGAACCCGCAGCTGAAATGACCGTTTGGACAAGCACTCCCATCATGCAATCCGGGGTGGGTGTAACCATGCAAATGACATCAGCCCCAAAAGGCCTTGACGACAGATCACCAACAGATGGCAGGGTAGACTTCATACTGACCCTGCTTCAACTAGATTGTGGCAAAGATTCCCAAACACCGAACGTTAAAACTCACCTAACGCGGGTCAATCCATCCTCATCGTCGTAGCCGCTCGTTATACTCCACACCCGAACGTAGCCCTCATATGGACAACATACCCTCCTAACTCAGTGTCTGTACGTTAACCTTTACCCCAGTCAGGGCTATTGCAGATTATGTATTCCTTACGCCACCCCATTTTAAACCGAACTTTGTACCCTTGGGTAAGCTGTACGTTGTTCCCTGAGCACCAGAAACTTCTACGCGAAACTCTGTACCGTACACTTTTTTCTTTGAACCTCATCTTAATAAAATGCTGACTTTTGTTCGAGATCGGCTCCTCTTGCAAGGCGTGTGCGTTCGCGCGCGTTTTAGTCTGCTAATACGGCGGGGCGATTGAGCCAGAGGTGCTTGCCTGCTGCAGACACGGATCCAAGGCTGAACCTCGTCCCCACAAGCGTAACTGAAAACAGTTTAAGAAGTGCTCCTGTCTCCGGCACTCAGCTACCCAGCTCCCAATGGGGTCCAAACCCCAACTAGATCCTTTTACCCTGTAGAAGCTAGCTGTAAAATCCTGTGACCAGGCAGCTGCCTAGCAGCCTGCGCATCTGACTGCAAGACCGAGGGCGTGTAAGGCACTAATCCGGATAGTGGCAGCTAGGTGGCAGGGGGGAGAGTGTGAAGAAACAGCAGAGTGGCGCAGCGGGAGCATGCTGGGCCCATAACCCAGAGGTCGATGGATCGAAACCATCCTCTGCTACGCGTGCGCTTGTTTCTTTTCCCTCTGGGCCTTCAAGCGAGCCGGTGACCAGCAGAGCCCCAAGAGCCTAGGCCATGAGGCAAGAGATGGCTGAGGCAAAGCGGCGGCCTGCCAGGAGCTCCTGGCACCTCTGGCTGCCTGGGCTGAAGGCAAGAGGCAGGCCTGGGTGTGGCGAGGGCCTCCTGTCCTGGAATGAGGCTGCAGTGCTTCCTGGTCCCCTTTTCCCACCCACACCGGCAGGCGGCTGCGGGAGAACACGAGGAGGCTCTCGGGCACTGGGCAGCGCTGTGTGTGTGGCTGTCACGGAAAGAGCCCAGGCTCCCAACTCGACCTGCCATTGACTCGCGTGGCTCTGCGCGCCGTCAGCCGGGGCGGGGCAGGCCAGGCCGCGGACGTGACTCAGGCTTGGGCCGCATGGCCGCGCTTTCCTGACGAGGCATGAGGCAGGCCAAGAGCTTGCACAGCGTACAGGAAGTGGGAGGCGTCTTTGAGCCGGCCTGTCTCCTTCGCTTCTCCCTTGCCGCTTGGGCGGAGGCGGGAAGGGAGCGAAACGTTCCCGGCTGAAAGTTTTTGTGCTCGGCTTTGAGGATTAAGCCTGAGCCTCCGGCATGGCTGCTGGCAGATGGGTTTCTGAATGGCATCCAGCCTGCTCTTTGGACCACCGGCTGAAAGCACTGAGGCAGCAAAATGGGACTGTTGAGGCTCCCCACAGGCCTCAGGGAAGCAAGGAAGTAGCACGGGCTTAGCGTCGTCCCTGGGTGGGCTCGAACCACCATCCTTTCGGTTAACAGCCGAACGCGCTGACCCATTGCGCCACAGAGACATGGACGGGCAAGGCTGTATTGAGCACAAAAGCTGGGAATCAGCTCAGGGCATACGGTATAGCACATGCATGCAGTGGTTGGCCAAGCAACAGCAAGGAACTGGACTGCTATGGAGGGAAAGTTCTTTGGGAAGGAACCGAAAAGAGCACCGGGGCTGTGGTACAGCGCCGTGATACACTTTCTTTGGCCTGTTTTGCTGGAAAAGTTAGCAGAGTGAGATTGTTAGTCACAGGTCAGTGGGCGGGTTTATGCAAATCCTGGACTCTTGGACGGGGCACACAACTTCCGTGGCACATGCACCACCTCTGCAACTAACGTTTGCTACCTCACTCCCTCACAACACACCTTTACCTTTCAGGGCTAAAATACACCGTGAAAGAGATCTAACGGCATAAGCTTAGGGTGAGCAACTGCAGCACTCACAACAATTTGAAGAGATTCAAAACCACCTCTGCCTCTGTCTTTCCACAGCAGGGACAGCAGAAAGGACATCAGCAGCACCTGCAAGAGACCAACAAACATCCATTTCTACCTCCCTCCACGTGCTGCCGTTAGGAACCCATACCCCTAAATGGTGAGTACTTTTCAGGCGAGGGTGACGCGCTCAGGCCTCAAATGCCAGGTACAGTTACTCTGTCCTTGATCCAAAATCAACAGGAAAATACACTGGATTACTCCTGCCCCAATAACAAAGAGACTGGGAACCCGCAGCTGAAATGACCGTTTGGACAAGCACTCCCATCATGCAATCCGGGGTGGGTGTAACCATGCAAATGACATCAGCCCCAAAAGGCCTTGACGACAGATCACCAACAGATGGCAGGGTAGACTTCATACTGACCCTGCTTCAACTAGATTGTGGCAAAGATTCCCAAACACCGAACGTTAAAACTCACCTAACGCGGGTCAATCCATCCTCATCGTCGTAGCCGCTCGTTATACTCCACACCCGAACGTAGCCCTCATATGGACAACATACCCTCCTAACTCAGTGTCTGTACGTTAACCTTTTACCCCCAGTCAGGGCTATTGCAGATTATGTATTCCTTACGCCACCCCATTTTAAACCGAACTTTGTACCCCTTGGGTAAGCTGTACGTTGTTCCTGAGCACCAGAAACTTCTACGCCAAACTCTGTACCGTATACTTTTTTTCTTTGAACCTCATCTTAATAAAATGCTGACTTTTGTTCGAGATCCCGGCTCCTCTTTGCAAGGCGTGTGCGTCGCGCGCGTTTTAGTCTGCTAATACGGCGGGGCGATTGAGCCAGAGGTGCTTGCCTGCTGCAGACACGGATCCAAGGCTGAACCTCGTCCCCCACAAGCGTAACTGAAAACAGTTTAAGAAGTGCTCCCGTCTCCGGCACTCAGCTACCCAGCTCCCAATGGGGTCCAAACCCCAACTAGATCCTTTTTACCCTGTAGAAGCTAGCTGTAAAATCCTGTGACCAGGGCAGCTGCCTAGCAGCCTGCGCATCTGCCTGCCAGAGCGAGGGCGTGTAAGGCACTAATCCGGATAGTGGCAGCTAGGTGGCAGGGGGGAGAGTGTGAAGAAACAGCAGAGTGGCGCAGCGGGAGCGTGCTGGGCCCATAACCCAGAGGTCGATGGATCGAAACCATCCTCTGCTACGCGTGCGCTTGTTTCTTTTCCCTCTGGGCCTTCAAGCGAGCCGGTGACCAGCAGAGCCCCAAGAGCCTAGGCCATGAGGCAAGAGATGGCTGAGGCAAAGCGGCGGCCTGCCAGGGAGCTCCCTGGCACCTCTGGCTGCCTGGGCTGAAGGCAAGAGGCAGGCCTGGGTGTGGCGAGGGCCTCCTGTCCTGGAATGAGGCTGCAGTGCTTCCTGGTCCCCTTTTCCCACCCACACCGGCAGGCGGCTGCTGCGGGAGAACACGAGGAGGCTCTCGGGCGCTGGGCAGCGCTGTGTGTGTGGCTGTCACGGAAAGAGCCCAGGCTCCCGACTCGACCTGCCATTGACTCGCGTGGCTCTGCGCGCCGTCAGCCGGGGCGGGGCGGGCCAGGCCGCGGACGTGACTCAGGCTTGGGCCGCATGGCCGCGCTTTCCTGACGAGGCATGAGGCAGGCCAAGAGCTTTGCACAGCGTACAGGGAAGTGGGAGGGCGTCTTTGAGCCGGCCTGTCTCCTTCGCTTCTCCCTTGCCGCTGGGCGGAGGCGGGAAGGGAGCGAAACGTTCCCGGCTGAAAGTTTTTGTGCTCGGCTTTGAGGATTAAGCCTGAGCCTCCGGCATGGCTGCTGGCAGATGGGTTTCTGAATGGCATCCAGCCTGCTCTTTGGACCACCGGCTGAAAGCACTGAGGCAGCAAAATGGGACCGTTGAGGCTCCCCCCCCACAGGCCTCAGGGAAGCAAGGAAGTAGCATGGGCTTAGCGTCGTCCCTGGGTGGGCTCGAACCACCATCCTTTCGGTTAACAGCCGAACGCTGGGCTGACCCATTGCGCCACAGAGACATGGACGGGCAAGGCTGTATTGAGCACAAAAGCTGGGAATCAGCTCAGGGCATACGGTATAGCACATGCATGCAGTGGTTGGCCAAGCAACAGCAAGGAACTGACTGCTATGGAGGGAAAGTTCTTTGGGAAGGAACCGAAAAGAGCACCGGGGCTTTTGTACAGCGCTCGCATTCACTTTCTTTGGCCTGTTTTGCTGGAAAAGTTAGCAGAGTGAGATTGTTAGTCACATGTCAGTGGGTGGGTTTATGCAAATCCTGGACTCTTTGACGGTGGCACACAACTTCCGTGGCACATGCACCACCTCTGCAACTAACGTTTGCTACCTCACTCCCTCACAACACACCTTTACCTTTCAGGGCTAAAATACACCGTGAAAGAGATCTAACGGCATAAGCTTAGGGTGATCAACTGCAGCACTCACAACAATTTGAAGAGATTCAAAACCACCTCTGCCTCTGTCTTTCCACAGCAGGGACAGCAGAAAGGACATCAGCAGCACCTGCAAGAGGCCAACAAACATCCATTTCTACCTCCCTCCACGTGCTGCCGTTAGGAACCCATACCCCTAAATGGTGAGTACTTTTCAGGCGAGGGTGACGCTCTCAGGCCTCAAATGCCAGGTACAGTTACTCTGTCCTTGATCCAAAATCAACAGGAAAATACACTGGATTACTCCTGCCCCAATAACAAAGAGACTGGGGAACCCGCAGCAGCTGAAATGACCGTTTGGACAAGCACTCCCATCATGCAATCCGGGGTGGGTGTAACCATGCAAATGACATCAGCCCCAAAAGGCCTTGACGACAGATCACCAACAGATGGCAGGGTAGACTTCATACTGACCCTGCTTCAACTAGATTGTGGCAAAGATTCCCAAACACCGAACGTTAAAACTCACCTAACGCTGGTCAATCCATCCTCATCGTCGTAGCCGCCGTTATACTCCACACCCGAACGTAGCCCTCATATGGACAACATACCCTCCTAACTCAGTGTCTGTACGTTAACCTTTACCCCAGTCAGGCTATTGCAGATTATGTATTCCTTACGCCACCCCATTTTAAACTGAACTTTGTACCCTTGGGTAAGCTGTACGTTGTTCCCTGAGCACCAGAAACTTCTACGCGAAACTCTGTACCGTACACTTTTTTTTCTTTGAACCTCATCTTAATAAAATGCTGACTTTTGTTCGAGATCCGGCTCCTCTTTGCAAGGCGTGTGCGTTCGCGCGCTTTAGTCTGCTAATACGGCGGGGGCGATTGAGCCAGAGGTGCTTGCCTGCTGCAGACACGGATCCAAGGCTGAACCTCGTCCCCACAAGCGTAACTGAAAACAGTTTAAGAAGTGCTCCCGTCTCCGGCACTCAGCTACCCAGCTCCCAATGGGGTCCAAACCCCAACTAGATCCTTTTACCCTGTAGAAGCTAGCTGTAAAATCCTGTGACCAGGGCAGCTGCCTAGCAGCCTGCGCATCTGCCTGCCAGAGCGAGGGCGTGTAAGGCACTAATCCGGATAGTGGCAGCTAGGTGGCAGGGGGGAGAGTGTGAAGAAACAGCAGAGTGGCGCAGCGGGAGCGTGCTGGGCCCATAACCCAGAGGTCGATGGATCGAAACCATCCTCTGCTACGCGTGCGCTTGTTTCTTTTCCCTCTGGGCCTTCAAGCGAGCCGGTGACCAGCAGAGCCCCAAGAGCCTAGGCCATGAGGCAAGAGATGGCTGAGGCAAAGCGGCGGCCTGCCAGGAGCTCCTGGCACCTCTGGCTGCCTGGGCTGAAGGCAAGAGGCAGGCCTGGTGTGGCGAGGGCCTCCTGTCCTGGAATGAGGCTGCAGTGCTTCCTGGTCCCCTTTTCCCACCCACACCGGCAGGCGGCTGCTGCGGGAGAACACGAGGAGGCTCTCGGGCGCTGGGCAGCGCTGTGTGTGTGGCTGTCACGGAAAGAGCCCAGGCTCCCAACTCGACCTGCCATTGACTCGCGTGGCTCTGCGCGCCGTCAGCCGGGGCGGGGCGGGCCAGGCCGCGGACGTGACTCAGGCTTGGGCCGCATGGCCGCGCTTTCCTGACGAGGCATGAGGCAGGCCAAGAGCTTTGCACAGCGTACAGGGAAGTGGGAGGGAGGCGTCTTTGAGCCGGCCTGTCTCCTTCGCTTCTCCCTTGCCGCTTGGGCGGAGGAGGGAAGGGAGCGAAACGTTCCCGGCTGAAAGTTTTTGTGCTCGGCTTTGAGGATTAAGCCTGAGCCTCCGGCATGGCTGCTGGCAGATGGGTTTCTGAATGGCATCCAGCCTGCTCTTTGGACCACCGGCTGAAAGCACTGAGGCAGCAAATGGGACCTTGAGGCTCCCCACAGGCCTCAGGGAAGCAAGGAAGTAGCATGGGCTTAGCGTCGTCCCTGGGTGGGCTCGAACCACCATCCTTTCGGTTAACAGCCAACGCGCTGACCCATTGCGCCACGGAGACATGGACGGGCAAGGCTGTATTGAGCACAAAAGCTGGGAATCAGCTCAGGGCATACGGTATAGCACATGCATGCAGTGGTTGGCCAAGCAACAGCAAGGAACTGGACTGCTATGGAGGGAAAGTTCTTTGGGAAGGAACCGAAAAGAGCACCGGGGCTGTGGTACAGCGCTCGCAAACACTTTCTTTGGCCTGTTTTGCTGGAAAAGTTAGCAGAGTGAGATTGTTAGTCACAGGTCAGTGGGTGGGTTTATGCAAATCCTGGACTCTTAGACGGGGGCACACAACTTCCGTGGCACATGCACCACCTCTGCAACTAACGTTTGCTACCTCACTCCCTCACAACACACCTTTACCTTTCAGGGCTAAAATACACCGTGAAAGAGATCTAACGGCATAAGCTGAGGGTGAGCAACTGCAGCACTCACAACAATTTGAAGAGATTCAAAACCACCTTTGCCTCTGTCTTTCCACAGCAGGGACAGCAGAAAGGACATCAGCAGCACCTGCAAGAGGCCAACAAACATCCATTTCTACCTCCTCCACGTGCTGCCGTTAGGAACCCATACCCCTAAATGGTGAGTACTTTTCAGGCGAGGTGACGCTCTCAGGCCTCAAATGCCAGGTACAGTTACTCTGTCCTTGATCCAAAATCAACAGGAAAATACACTGGATTACTCCTGCCCCAATAACAAAGAGACTGGGGAACCCGCAGCAGCTGAAATGACCGTTTGGACAAGCACTCCCATCATGCAATCCGGGGTGGGTGTAACCATGCAAATGACATCAGCCCCAAAAGGCCTTGACGACAGATCACCAACAGATGGCAGGGGTAGACTTCATACTGACCCTGCTTCAACTAGATTGTGGCAAAGATTCCCAAACACCGAACGTTAAAACTCACCTAACGCTGGTCAATCCATCCTCATCGTCGTAGCCGCTCGTTATACTCCACACCCGAACGTAGCCCTCATATGGACAACATACCCTCCTAACTCAGTGTCTGCACGTTAACCTTTTACCCCAGTCAGGGCTATTGCAGATTATGTATTCCTTACGCCACCCCATTTTAAACTGAACTTTGTACCCTTGGGTAAGCTGTACGTTGTTCCCTGAGCACCAGAAACTTCTACGCGAAACTCTGTACTGTACACTTTTTTTCTTTGAACCTCATCTTAATAAAATGCTGACTTTTGTTCGAGATCCCGGCTCCTCTTGCAAGGCGTGTGCGTTGCGCCGCGCTTTAGTCTGCTAATACGGTGGGGGCGATTGAGCCAGAGGTGCTTGCCTGCTGCAGACACGGATCCAAGGCTGAACCTCGTCCCCACAAGCGTAACTGAAAACAGTTTAAGAAGTGCTCTGTCTCCGGCACTCAGCTACCCAGCTCCCAATGGGGTCCAAACCCCAACTAGATCCTTTTACCCTGTAGAAGCTAGCTGTAAAATCCTGTGACCAGGGCAGCTGCTCAGCAGCCTGCGCATCTGCCTGCCAGAGCGAGGGCGTGTAAGGCACTAATCCGGATAGTGGCAGCTAGGTGGCAGGGGGGAGTGTGAAGAAACAGCAGAGTGGCGCAGCAGGAGCGTGCTGGGCCTATAACCCAGAGGTCGATGGATCGAAACCATCCTCTGCTACGCGCGCGCTTGTTTCTTTCCTCTGGGCCTTCAAGCGAGCCGGTGACCAGCAGAGCCCCAAGAGCCTAGGCCATGAGGCAAGAGATGGCTGAGGCAAAGCGGCGGCCTGCCAGGAGCTCCCTGGCACCTCTGGCTGCCTGGGCTGAAGGCAAGAGGCAGGCCTGGGTGTGGCGAGGGCCTCCTGTCCTGGAATGAGGCTGCAGTGCTTCCTGGTCCCCTTTTCCCACCCACACCGCAGGCGGCTGCTGCGGAGAACACGAGGGAGGCTTCCGGGCGCTGGGCAGCGCTGTGTGTGTGGCTGTCACGGGAAAGAGCCCAGGCTCCCAACTCGACCTGCCATTGACTCGCGTGGCTCTGCGCGCCGTCAGCCGGGCGGGGCGGGCCAGGCATGGACGTGACTCAGGCTTGGGCCGCATGGCCGCTTTCCTGACGAGGCATGAGGCAGGCCAAGAGCTTTGCACAGCGTACAGGGAAGTGGAGGGAGGCGTCTTTGAGCCGGCCTGTCTCCTTCAAGCCTCCCTTGCCGCTGGGCGGAGGAGGGAAGGAGGAAACGTTCCCGGCTGAAAGTTTTTGTGCTCGGCTTTGAGGATTAAGCCTGAGCCTCCGGCATGGCTGCTGGCAGATGGGTTTGAATGGCATCCAGCCTGCTCTTGACCACCGGCTGAAAGCACTGAGGCAGCAAAATGGGACCTTTGAGGCTCCCCACAGGCCTCAGGGAAGCAAGGAAGTAGCATGGGCTTAGCGTGCGTCCCTGGGTGGGTTCGAACCACCATCCTTTCGGTTAACAGCCGAACGCGCTGACCCATTGCGCCACAGAGACATGGACGGGCAAGGCTGTATTGAGCACAAAAGCTGGGAATCAGCTCAGGGCATACGGTATAGCACATGCATGCAGTGGTTGGCCAAGCACCAGCAAGGAACTGACTGCTATGGAGGGAAAGTTCTTTGGGAAGGAACCGAAAAGAGCACCGGGGCTGTGGTACAGCGCTGCAAACACTTTCTTTGGCCTGTTTTGCTGGAAAAGTTAGCAGAGTGAGATTGTTAGTCACAGGTCAGTGGGTGGGTTTATGCAAATCCTGGACTCTTAGACGGGGGCACACAACTTCCGTGGACATGCACCACCTCTGCAACTAACGTTTGCTACCTCACTCCCTCACAACACACCTTTTACCTTTCAGGGCTAAATACACCGTGAAAGAGATCTAACGGCATAAGCTTAGGTGAGCAACTGCAGCACTCACAACAATTTGAAGAGATTCAAAACCACCTTTGCCTCTGTCTTTCCACAGCAGGGACAGCAGAAAGGACATCAGCAGCACCTGCAAGAGGCCAACAAACATCCATTTCTACCTCCTCCACGTGCTGCCGTTAGGAACCCATACCCCTAAATGGTGAGTACTTTTCAGGTGAGGGTGACGCTCTCAGGCCTCAAATACCAGGTACAGTTACTCTGTCCTTGATCCAAAATCAACAGGAAAATACACTGGATTACTCCTGCCCCAATAACAAAGAGACTGGGGAACCCGCAGCTGAAATGACCGTTTGAATGACACTCCCATCATGCAATCCGGGGTGGGTGTAACCATGCAAATGACATCAGCCCCAAAAGGCCTTGACGACAGATCACCAACAGATGGCAGGGTAGACTTCATACTGACCCTGCTTCAACTAGATTGTGGCAAAGATTCCCAAACACCGAACGTTAAAACTCATCTAACGCGGTCAATCCATCCTCATCGTCGTAGCCGCTCGTTATACTCCACACCCAGCGTAGCCCTCATATGGACAACATACCCTCCTAACTCAGTGTCTGTACGTTAACCTTTTACCCCCAGTCAGGGCTATTGCAGATTATGTATTCCTTACGCCACCCCATTTTAAACCGAACTTTGTACCCCTTGGGTAAGCTGTACGGTGTTCCCTGAGCACCAGAAACTTCTACCAAACTCTGTACCGGACACTTTTTTTTTCCTTGAACCTCATCTTAATAAAATGCTGACTTTTGTTCGAGATCCCGGCTCCTCTTTGCAAGGCGTGTGCGTTCGCGCCGCGTTTTAGTCTGCTAATACGGCGGGGGGCGATTGAGCCAGAGGTGCTTGCCTGCTGCAGACACGCGGATCCAAGGCTGAAACTCTCGTCCCCACAAGCGTAACTGAAAACAGTTTAAAGAAGTGCTCCCGTCTCCGCACTCAGCTACCTTAGCTCCCAATGGGGTCCAAACCCCAACTAGATCTCTTTACCCTGTAGAAGCTAGCTGTAAAATCCTGGCACCAGGGACAGCTGCTCTGGCCAGCCTGCGCATCTGCGTGCCAGAGCGAGGGCTGATGTAAGGCACTAATCCGGATAGTGGCAGATAGAGTGGCAGGGGGGAGAGTGTGAAGAACAGCAGAGTGGCGCAGTGTAGGGCGTGCTGGGCCCACCAACCCAGAGGTCGATGGATGAGAAACCATCCTCTGCTACGCGGGTGGCGCTTGTTTCTTTTCCTCTGGGCCTTCAAGCTGAGCGCGGTGACCAGCAGAGCCCCAAGAGCCTAGGCCATGAGGCAAGAGATGGCTGAGGCAAGCGGCGGCCTGCCAGGGAGCTCCTGGCACCTCTCTGGCTACTGGGCTGAAGGCAAGAGGCGAACCTGGGTGTGAAAGAGACTCCTGTCCTGGAATGAGGCTGCAGTGCTTCCTGGTCCCTTTTACACCCACACGGCAGGGCGGCTGCTGCGGGAGAACACGAGGGGAGGCTCGGGGCGCTGGGCAGCGCTGTGTGTGTAGCGGCTGTCCACGAGGAAAGAGCGGGCTCCCAACTCGACCTACCGGTAACTGTGGCTCGCGGCGCCGTCAGCCGAAGCCGAAGCCCGGGCCAGGCAGCGGGCGTGACTCAGCTTAGGCCGCGCATGGCGCTCCTGGCGAGGCATGAGGCGGGCCGGGGCTTTACTGGCGTGCAGGGAAGTGGGGCGTGGGCCGGCCTGTGTCCTTCGCTTCTCCCTTGCCGCTTGGCGGGGCGGGAAGAGGCGGCGTTCCCCGGCTGAAAGTTTTGTGCTCGGCTTTGAGATTAAGCCTGAGCCTCCCGGCATGGCTGCTGGCAGATGGGTTTCTGAATGGCATCCAGCCTGCTCTTTGGACCCTGACTGAAAGCACTGAGGCAGCAAAAATGGGACCTTTGAGCTCCCCACAGGCCTCAGGGAAGCAAAGGAAGTAGCATGGGCTTAAGCGTCGT